>NC_057812.1:372752778-373952778 GCF_018294505.1 Triticum aestivum | reverse complement strand
AAGACCTTCTACTTCCAACATCGACAAGTCGACTTCCAAGAAAGCTTCGACAACTACAAGCAATCCTAATACGAGCAACTTCAAGCCGAGAGCTTCTTCATCATCAACCCCTACCGATGAGACCGTCAAGACGAGGTCCCTCAAGTGTTTCACTTGCGGCGGCCGAGGCCACAAGTCCTATGAGTGCACCAACAAGCGCACCATGATCTTCAACGATGATGGCACTTATGATTCCATGAGCGAAGGAGAAATGGAAGCCCTTGAGCAAGTCGACATGCACTGCCAAGTGAACAATGATGAAGAACAAGTCTTTTGTGATGAAGACTCAAGTCCCGCACTTGTTGTCTCCAAAGTCTTGACTCTCCAACATCACCTAGAAGAAGACCAAAGATGCACCATATTCCACACCAAGGCCGGCATCAATGGATGATCCGTCAAGGTCATCATCGCTGGAGGGAGTTGTCACAACCTCGCAAGTGAAGAACTTTGCTCCAAGCTCCAATTGCCCAAGACGAAGCATCCACATCCATACAAAGTGCAATGGCTTAGTGACTCCGGCACTATCCAAGTCGAGCACCGAGTACAAGTCTCCTTCAAAATCGGCGCCTACGAAGACACCTTGGAGTGCGACGTCATCCCAATGACCGTTTGCCATATTCTCCTTGGACGACCATGGCAATTCGATAGAGGAGTCGTCCACAATGGGCGTACAAACCACTATAGCTTCAAGATGCAAGGAAAGGAGTTTGTGTTACGACCTATGTCTCCAAGCCAAGTGATCGCTGATAAGCAAGCCACCCATCATGGAGAGAATGATGAGAGAGTGAGCCACCAAAAAGAGAGTGAGCGCCACAAGCATAAATTGAGTGCCTCCACGATGAGCGAAAACAAGAACCTAGTTCTATTTGCCACCAAACGTGAGATGAGAGAAGTGTGTGAGAACCCGTCTAGTGTCCTACACTATGTCCTCGTGTGCAAGGACAATACACCACAAACTAACACTTCTCACACTCTTCCTCTAGTGTTGTCTTCTCTTTTGCAGGAATTTCAAGATGTTTTCCCCGATGAGCTACCTTCGGGACTACCTCCACTATGAGGCATTGAGCACCGCATCGACCTCATCCCCGGAGCACCGCTTCCGAACAAAGCTCCTACCGCGTCAACCCCGAAGAAACCAAAGAAATCCAAAGGCAAGTAAAGCATCTCATAGACCATGGACATGTGCGTGAAAGTTTGAGCCCTTGTGCCGTACCGGTCATTCTTGTGCCAAAACGTGACGGTAGTTTTCGCATGTGCTCTGATTCTATACCTATCAATGCTATCACCGTTCGTTATAGGTATCCCATTCCATGCCTAGATGACATGCTAGATGACCTTAGTGGTGCCACTATATTTTCCAAAATTGATCTTAAGAGTGGTTACTATCAAATCCGCATACAAGAGGGTGATGAATGGAAAACCGCATTCAAAACCAAGTTTGGTTTGTATGAGTGGTTAGTCATGCCTATGGGTCTCTCGGAAGCACCGAGCACTTTTATGCGCCTTATGAATCATGTCTTTCACCCTTACATTGGTATATTTGTTGTGGTTTACTTCGATGACATTCTTGTGTTTAGAAAATCTATCCAAGAGCATGTCACCCATGTCCGCACCATTTTGCAAACTCTTAGGAAAGAGCGTCTCTATGCTAATATAGAGAAATGCCTTTTTGGTGTTGATAAGCTCGTTTTCTTGGGTTTTGTGGTCTCTTCTAAGGCTGTTCATGTAGATGAGTCCAAGATCAATGCTATTAAGACTTGGCCGCAACCAACCAACTTGCATCAAGTGCGTAGTTTTCTTGGTCTTGCGGGTTTCTATCGTCGCTTTGTGAAGGATTTTAGCACCATTGCTTCGCCTTTGTATGCTTTGAGCAAGAAGAATGCGCCATTTATTTGGGGACCATCCCAAGATACCGCATTCAATGAGCTTAAGAATTTGCTTACTCATGCTCCCGTGCTTGCTTTACCCAACTTCGACAAGCCTTTTGAGATTCATTGCGATGCTAGCGGTAATGGCATAGGAGGTGTGTTAACGCAAGAGAAGCGCCCCATAGCTTACTTTAGTGAGAAACTTTCCGGAGCGCAACTCAACTATCCCATCTATGACAAAGAGCTATATGCTTTAGTCTGCATTTTACATGAATGGGAACATTACCTTCGTCCCCATGAGTTTATCATTCATACCGATCATGAGACCCTCAAGTATCTCAAGGGTCAAACTAGCTTGAACAAGCGTCATGATAAATGGAGTGAATTCATTGAGTCTTTTCCCTATGTCATCAAGTACATCAAGGGTAAAGAAAACATCGTCGCGGATGCTCTTTCCCGCATATGCATGCTAGTCACGCAATTTGAGTTAGATGCCATTGGCTTTGAGCATATCAAAGAATTGTATGCGCATGATGAAACTTTTGCCACTCCTTATGCCAAGTGTTTGTCGAATACATCATGGGAATGCTATTACATCAAAGACGGCTATCTTATGAGAGCTAACAAACTTTGCATCCCCAAGTCATCCCTTCGTTTGTTGCTTTTGCAGGAATCACATGGAGGAGGCTTAATGGGACATTTCGGACGCGACAAGACGTTCGCCACGCTCTCGAAGAGCTACTTATGGCCAAAGATGTTTCGGGACGTCAATCGCTTCACCAACCGATGTTTGACATGCCGCAAAGCTAAGTCCAAAGCTCAATCTCATGGCCTCTATATGAATCTACCGATTCCATACCAACCATGGGAAGACATTAGCATGGACTTTGTACTTGGTTTGCCTAGAACTCGCAATGGGAAAGATTCCATATTTGTCGTTGTGGACCGTTTCTCAAAAATGGCACATTTTCTTCCTTGTCACAAGATAGAAGATGCTTCACATGTTGCTAATCTCTTTTGTAGGGAAATATTGCGTCTCCATGGTGTGCCAAAGACAATAGTCATGGACCGTGACGTCAAGTTCCTTAGCTACTTTTGGAAGACCCTATGCGCCAAGCTTGGAATCAAGCTACTCTTCTCCACGGCGTACCATCCTCAAACCGACGGCCAAACGGAGGTGACAAACCGCACACTCTCCTCTCTACTTTGAGTACTCATCAAGAACAACATCAAGGAGTGGGAGGAGTGCCTACCTGTCGCCGAGTTCGCCTACAACCGAGCAAGACACTCAACAACTGGCAAGTCGCCTTTCGAGGTCGTTTACGGATTCAACCCATTGTCACCATTGGACATTCTTCCTCTACCACTCCAAGAGCACATCTATTTGGACGCAAGTGCGTGTGTGACACATCTCAAGAAGATGCATGAAGATACAAGAAACACCATCGAGCGCCAAGTTCAACGCCTTGCGACCAAGCTCAACTTCAACAAGCAACCTATGGTCTTCAACATTGGTGATCGAGTGTGGCTACACCTTAGCGAGGACCGCTTCCCACAAGAACGCAAATCCAAGCTTCAACCACAAGCGGATGGACCCTTCAAGGTGCTTGCACGTTACAACAACAACGCTTACAAGATCGACCTCCCGCGCGACAAGTACAACGTGAGCGACATCTTCAACATCAAAGATCTCTCTTCCTTCCATGGTGATGAAGATTTTGATCCGAGGACGGATCTTCCCCAAGGGAGGGGAGATGATGCGGAGCATCGCAAGGTCATCCCCATGGACCTACCATCGTCTCATCAAGTGCCTACCGGACCCATGACTCGATCACGTGCAACAACCCTTGAAAAAAAGGTGACATCTCTCCTCTCACAATTCCACTTCGATGCACATGAAGCATGGCTACTACCTCATATGGATACTTTGTGCATACTCAGGTACAATGGAGAATCTAAAAAGCAAGGACAAGAAGAAGAGGAAGATGCACGAGAAGACGGAGAAGAAGAAGGGCTGCAGGAAAAGTCCCAGCCACCGGACGACCGGTCGGGACCGGACGTCCGGTACCTGAAGCGTCAGTCGAGCCCCAGCGAGCGGACGTCCGGTCCAGACCGTACGACCGGTGCCCCTGCACCCGAGGCCAATGAGCGGACGTCCGGCCCCGACCGGACGACCAGCGCGACCGCACCCGAGCCAACATCAGCGAAAGTCCAGAGCCTCCGGACGTCCGGCACCCCCATCACAGAACGGAACCAGCGGACGACCGGAGGACACCGGACGTCCGGCAGCTCCTGAGACACCGGACAACCGGTCCCCAGCGGACGTCCGATACCTATCTGCGCACAGTGTTCGGGCCCGAGGCCCATGTACCCCTTCACTTCGTCCCCTTTGCACTTAGACTATAAATAGACCCCCCATTCATCCTAGCTAGGGTTAGCATTGGTTTAGCTCATTTGAGAGATAGAGCATTGCTCATCCATATTGGATCTACTCCACGAGAGAGACCGCGGCCCCTCTACGGAGAAGATCCACCTTGGATTCAAGACCCCTTTACGGGAAGATCCCCTTGTGGATTCAAGACCTCCTCACGGGGAAGAACCGGTTACCGTGTATCGTCCCTAGTTGTTCGTGGATTCGTGTATCATTCTATGTACTCGAGGATCTAGACCATGTGTGACTTATTCATGTCGGTTTAGTGATTTCCTCTTGTTTTTTCCTTCCATTCATCCTCGTGTTCTTCGTGTTTTTCCCGGGATACGCTCCTTTCGTGAAAGATCGGGCGATTAGGGTCTCTACCCTACATCACACCTTGATATGGCTGACCGTTTCTTTTGTGTTGCCTAATCACAAACAGTTCATTCAAGTGAATTGTATGTCGTATATCGCACACACCTTCATCTGGCTACCCGTTTCTATTCTTCTTCCTCATCACAAATAGTTAATTGAACCGAACCATATGCACTGCTTTGCACACGCAACCAAAATCGGAACCGTGTTTGATGGCTCCACCATCGCAAACATTTTGCATCTTTTTTGACGTTTTACATCACTGTTTGTGATTAATGCATCACACACAATTTCGTCAAAGGGTCTCTGATCGTAGTGTCGCGTTAGCATCATCCTGCAGTAGTGTAGGCATCCAAGAAGGAAAGAGGTCGCACCCGGACATGGAATCCACGATCTTGTCGATGCACGGCAAGGGGAATGGGTCCTTCGGGCACGCTTTGTTTAGATCTATGAAATCTATGCAAAGCCTCCATTTCCCATTCGCCTTGCGCGCCACCACTAGATTTTCCAACCAAGTAGGATGCAATACCCTATTACCAAACCAGTTGCCTCAAGTTTCTTGATCTCTTCGGCAATAAACTACTGACGCTCCAAAGCTTGCTTTCTGACCTTCTGTTTGACAGGCCGGGCATGTGGGCAGACACCAAGGTTGTGCTCGATTACCTCCCTGGGAACACTAGGCATGTTAGATGGTTGTCCTGCAAACACATCGACATTCGCCCACATGAAGGAAATGAGCGCGTTGTCCTATTTGTCATCGAGGGTGGCACTGATAGTAAATGTACCATCAGCTCCAGCCAGCCTTGCTGAGACCTTCTTCACGGTGGGTGCAACAAACTTTGATCTCTTGCTATTGGAACTCTCCGGCAAGTCATCGACAGGCGCAGTGCACTCCGAGGAGGTGCGCTTCCCCGATTCCTTACTGGCATCCTTGCTAGCTTTCTTTCGTTTCTTGTTTTTTAAGCAGGAGCGGTAGCTTATGCGGCCTCTACAGCGACTGCTTCCCGGTACATCTTGTCCACGCATATGATTGTGTCCTTCTTTTCTGATGGAATGCAAATGACACCCATTGCTCCTGGCATCTTCAGCGTCTTGTAGGCATAGTGTGATGCTGCCACGAATTTTGACAGGTCTAGGCGACCATGGATTCCATTGTACGGCAGGGGTAGGTCAACCACATCAAGCACGATCTTCTCAGTACAGTAGTTCAACTACCCTCAAATGTTACCTATAGTGTGATCTTCCCATTAGGACGACTCCTGCCGGGGTTGATCCCTTGAAAAGTGCCAGTAACCTTGAGCTCTTCATCTTCTATCTGAAGCTTGCTGATGACCTTGGGAGATATTAGATTCAACCTGCCCCCCCCCCCCATCAACCAACATCTTTGTTACCTTGAGGTTGGGGATTGTTGGTGAGATCAACAACGGCAAACACCCCACCACGGTGGTGCGGTCAGGGTGGTCCTCTTCATCAAAGATGATGGGCGAGCCGAGCCATTTGAGTGGCTTACGAGAATCTGCCACTGGCTCCACAACATTGACCTCACGCGCCCACTGTTTAAGCTGGCGGTGGGAGGAGTGAAAGGACGCACCTCCTTCAATGCATAGGGCGTTAGTGGCCTTCTGGAACTCCTGCTTACTAGTTTCATCCTTGTCCCCTTCATCTCTCTCGTCATCGCATCCCTTCTTCTCATGGCTTTTGGCGAGTTTCCCTTGATGTTGAGGGACCTTGCCGGGACAACCTCCTCTACCACCTCGGCCTTTCGCACCAACACCATCTTGATCTCTCTCCCTGTCACGCTTCTCGTACTCAGCCTTCTACTTCTTAACGAGTTGCTCAACCTGATGACACTCTTGAACATCGTGGTCCTTGGTCCGATGGATCTTGCAATACGACCCATCAGCCTTCTCGGCAGCCGTGGCTTCTCATCAATCAGTGCACACGGCAACATCCTTGTCGAGAACCTTGGTCTTGGCCTTCTTGCCGGTACTAGGAGTGCTCGATGCTTCCACAACCAACACTGCTTTATTCTTGCGCTTCTTGTTGTGTTTCTTGTGCTTCTTCTTCTGATTAGCAGCATCATCGTCGTCCTCTGAGTCAACGTCGACACCATCTTCTTCACCAGGGAGTCACCTCCGTTGCTTTGTTCGAACACACTTATCCGCCAAAGTGTATAGCTCATTCACAGTATTGGGCAACCGGACGTTCATCTTGGAACGTACCCTGCGGTTGCGTACGTTGGACTAGAACGCGGCTATCACAGCTGCCGGGTGGATGTTTGTAATGTTCTTATGCACCCTGCTGAACCTCTGCATGTACTTCTGTAAACTCTGTCCTGCCTTCTGTGGGAGGAGCTGCAAGTCGTTGGGCCATCTTGGTTCTTGATGACCACCCGTGAAGGCACCAACAAATTCATCGCACAGGTCAGCCCAGGTCGAGATGGAGTTTTCCGGCAAGTACATCAGCCACGACCTCATGTTTGGCTTGAGTGCCAAGGGAAGTAGTTGGCGAACACTTTCTCATCTCTTCCTCTGGTTGCTTGAACAACGATGTTATAGATGCTCAAGAACTCTACTGGGTTCAATCCTCCATCATACTTTTCTGGTATCTCTAGCTTGAATGTATGAGCAGATGGCAAACGGACTTGTCGCATCTCGCAAGTGAAGGTGGGTCACCCAACCTCGAAAGGCAGGTATCCGTCTCCACCAGGCATGGGTTCGTCGACGTCGGGGCCATTGCACCTATCAGACTGGCGGTGGGTTTCGCGATGTCTTTCGATGGTGATGTGTGTGTCCTCCATCCGCCTATCTTCCAGGATTCGTCGTTGGTCTCGATGTGCCCAATGATTGAATGAAGCCATTGATACATCGTCGGGTTCTTGGTCGTGTGGCTCTGGTTGCGGCTCCTGCGCTGGCTGCTGCATAGGGGAATGCATCATGGGGGTGCCCCTTCAGTATGACCAGCGGTTTGGGCCGTCGTCGTCGCCGCTTGTGGAGGCCGTGGCGGGCCTGCTCACTGTGATCCCCCCACCTCGGTGAAACCAATCAAGCTCTGAATGGTGGCTCTACATTCATCCATTTGATTGGCTGCCAATGGGAATCTCAACAGGAGTTGGGTCCGTGCCATGGCTTCCGAAGCGGTGCTCGGCATGGACGATGACGCAGATCACGACGTCGTCCGGCTTCGGACGGTGCCAGTAGTTATGGCACCATGCTCTCAACACCGTGAGTTGGTCGGCAATGTAGCATGCTGACGAGGTGGATGGGCTCGGGGATTGGCGACCCGATCCGGTGCATCGTCTTGGCTAGCTTGTTCCGGGGGTGGCGCCTGCCCTGTAGCCGCATTCGCTGTAGGGGTGGCTAGAGCATTGCAGTTCGCTCCAGAGCGAGTGCCATCGCTGCGGCTGCGCCCTTCAGTAGGGTGGAGAGGTGTAGATGGAATAATCTCTCCACCCGTTCCTTGTGGAGCACGGCCACTGGGATGTTGTTGATGTTGTCCTCCTCTGGCGCCTCCCGCTCCCGTTTCGGCCGCAGGGGAAATGGTGACGGCGCCGCCCGCGCCAGCCACGTCCCCTGCGGCGTCCATGTTCTCGTGCACCCCCGTAGTCCCCATGGCATCAGCGGCCGCATGCGAAGGGGCCTTCGAGGTGGACGGGTGAGCTGTGGCACCGGGCTTTTTCTTGGGCTCCATGGATGACGAAGCTGTTGATGAAGATGATGCGCTGCTTACACCCTAGGGTTTGCGCGAGCGCCTCCCCCTACTTGGCGCGCCAAAGATGTTGTGGTAAAACACGGCCACCAATGGGGCCATCGGCCCCTCGTGGTTCGGCAAGTGGGAAGGGTGTTGGGGATCATAGCAGAAAACAAAAAAAAATTCCTACGTTTCACCAAGATCAATCTATGGAGTGAACTAGCAATGAGAGGAGAGTGCATCTACATACCCTTGTAGATCGCGAGCGGAAGCGTTCAAGAGAACGGGGATGATGGAGTCGTACTCGCCGTGATCCAAATCACCGATGACCAAGTGCCGAACGGACGGCACCTCCGCGTTCAACACACGTACGGAGCGGATGACGTCTCCTCCTTCTTGATCCAACAAGGGGGAAGGAGAGGTTGATGAAGATCCAGCAGCACGATGGCGTGGTGGTGGATGCAGCAGTGGTCGCAGCAGGGCTTCGCCGAGCTTCTGCGAGAGGGAGAGGTGTAGCAGGGGAGAGGGAGGCGCCAAGGCTTGAGGTGCGGCTGCCCTCCCTCCCCCCTTTATATTGGCCCCCTAGGGGGTGCGCCGGCCCTAGGAGATGGGATCTCCTAGGGGGGGCGGCGGCCAAGGGGTGGAGTACCCCCCAAGGCAAGTGGAGGCGCCCCCTCCCCTAGGGTTCCCAACCCTAGGCGCATGGGGGGCGCAAGGAGGGGCGCACGAGCCCACTATGGGCTGGTTCCCCTCCCCACTTCAGCCCATGGGGCCCTCCGGGATGGGTGGCCCCACCCGGTGGACCCCCGGGACCCATCCGGTGGTCCCGGTACAATATCGGTGACCCCGAAACTTTCCTGATGGCCAAAACTACACTTCCTATATATAATTCTTCACCTCCGGACAATTCTGGAACTCCTCGTGACGTCCAGGATCTCATCCGGGACTCCGAACAACTTTCGGATTACTGCATACTCATATCTATACAACCCTAGTGTCACCGAACCTTAAGTGTGTAGACCCTACGGGTTCGGGAGACAAGCAGACATGACCGAGACGACTCTCTGGTCAATAACCAACAGCGGGATCTGGATACCCATGTTGGCTCCCACATGATCCTCGATGATCTCATCGGATGAACCACGATGTCGAGGTCCTAATCAATCCCGTACTCAATTCCCTTTGTCAATCGGTACGTTACTTGCCCGAGACTCGATCGTGGTATCCCAATACCTTGTTTAGTCTCGTTACCGGCAAGTCACTTTACTCGTACCGTAATGCATGATCCCGTGATCAACCACTTGATCACATTGAGCTCATTATGATGATGCATTACCGAGTGTCCCAGAGATACCTCTCCGTCATACGGAGTGACAAATCCCAGTCTCAATTCGTGCCAACCCAACAGACACTTTCGGAGATACCTGTAATGTACCTTTATAGTCACCCAGTTACGTTGTGACGTTTGGCACACCCAAGGCACTCCTACGGTATCCGGGAGTTGCACAATCTCATGGTCTAAGGAAATGATACTTGACATCCAGAAAAGCTACAGCAAACGAACTACACGATCTTTGTGCTATGCTTAGGTTTGGGTCTTGTCCGTCATATCATTCTCCTAATGATGTGATCCCGTTATCAATGACATCCCCATGTCCATAGCCAGGAAACCATCACTATCTGTTGATCAACGAGCTAGTCAACTAGAGGCTCACTAGGGACACATTGTGGTCTATGTATTCACACATGTATTACGATTTCCGGATAATACAATTATAGCATGAATAATAGACAATTATCATGAACAAGGAAATATAATAATCATTTTATTATTGCCTCTAGGGCATATTTCCAACAGTCTCCCACTTGCACTAGAGTCAATCATCTAGTTACATTGTGATGAATCGAACACCCATGGAATTCTGGTGTTGATCATGTTTTGCTCTAGGGAGAGGTTTAGTCAACGGATCTGCTACATTCAGGTCCGTATGTACTTTACAAATCTCTATGTCTCCATTTTGAACACTTTCACGAATGGAGTTGAAGCGACGCTTGATATGCCTGGTCTTCCTGTGAAACCTGGGCTCCTTGGCAAGGGCAATAGCTCCAGTGTTGTCACAGAAGAGAGTCATCGGGCCCGACGCATTGGCTATGACTCCTAGGTCGGTAATGAACTCCTTCACCCAGACTGCTTCGTGTGCTGCCTCCGAGGCTGCCATGTACTCCGCTTCACATGTAGATCCCGCCACAACGCTTTGCTTGCAACTGCAGCAGCTTACTGCCCCACCATTCAAAATATACACGTATCCGGTTTGTGACTTAGAGTCATCCAGATCTGTGTCGAAGCTAGCATCAACGTAACCCTTTACGACGAGCTCTTCGTCACCTCCATAAACGAGAAACATTTCCTTAGTCCTTTTCAGGTACTTCAGGATATTTTTGACCGCTGTCCAGTGTTCCATGCCGGGATTACTTTGGTACCTTACTACCAAACTCACGACAAGGTTTACATCAGGTCTGGTACACAGCATAGCATACATGATAGACCCTATGGCCGAGGCATAGGGGACGACACTCATCTTTTCTCTATCTTCTGCCGTGGTCGGGCATTGAGCCAAGCTCAATCTCGTACCTTGCAATACAGGCAAGAACCCCTTCTTTGACTGATCCATTTTGAACTTCTTCAATCTCTTGTCAAGGTACGTACTCTATGAAAGAACAATGAGGCGTCTCGATCTAACTCTATAGATCTTGATGCCTAATATATAAGCAGCTTCTCCAAGGTCCTTCATTGAAAAACACTTGTTCAAATAGGCCTTTATGCTTTCCAAGAATTCTATATCATTTCCCATCAACGGTATGCCATCCACATACAATATGAGAAATGATACAAAGCTCCCACTCACTTTCTTGTAAATGCAGGCTTCTCCATAAGTCTGCATAAACCCAAACGCTTTAATCATCTCATCAAAGCGAATGTTCCAACTCCGAGATGCTTGCACCAGCCCATAAATCGAGCGTTGGAGCTTGCACACCTTGTCAGCATTCTTAGGATCGACAAAACCTTCTGGCTGCATCATATACAATTCTTCCTTAAGGAAACCATTAAGGAATGCCGTTTTGACGTCCATTTGCCATATCTCATAATCATAGAATGCGGCAATTGCTAACATGATTCGGACGGACTTCAGCTTCGCTACGGGTGAGAAAGTCTCATTGTAGTCAACCCCTTGAACTTGTCGATAACCCTTAGCGACAAGCCGAGCTTTATAGATGGTCACATTACCATCCGCGTCTGTCTTCTTCTTAAAGATCCATTTATTTTCTATGGCTCGCCGATCAACGGGCAAGTCAGTCAAACTCCATACTTCGTTTTCATACATGGATCCTATCTCAGATTTCATGGCTTCCAGCCATTTGTCGGAATCCGGGCCCGCCATCGCTTCTTCATAGTTTGAAGGTTCACCGTTGTCTAACAACATGATTTCCAAGACAGGGTTGCCGTACCACTCTGGTGCGGAACGTGTCCTTGTGGACCTATGAAGTTCAGTAGCAACTTGATTTGAAGTTTCATGATCATCATCAACAACTTCCTCTCTAGTCGGTGTAGGCACCTCAGGAACATTTTCTTGAGCTGCGCCACTTACCGGTTCAAGAGGTAATACTTCATCAAGTTCTACCTTCCTCCCACTTATTTCTTTCGAGAGAAACTCTTTCTCTAGAAAGGACCCATTCTTGGCAACAAAGATCTTGCCTTCGGATCTGAGGTAGAAGGTATACCCAACAGTTTATTTAGGGTATCCTATGAAGACGCATTTTTCCGACTTGGGTTCGAGCTTTTCAGGTTGAAGTTTCTTGACATAAGCATCGCATCCCCAAACTTTTAGAAACGACAACTTAGGTTTCTTCCCAAACCATAATTCATACGGTGTCGTCTCAACGGATTTCGATGGAGCCCTATTTAAAGTGAATGCAGCAATCTCTAAAGCATAGCCCCAAAATGATAGCGGTAAATCGGTAAGAGACATCATAGATTGCACCATATCCAATAGAGTGCGATTACGACGTTCGGACACACCATTACGCTGAGGTGTTCCAGGCGGCGTGAGTTGTGAAACTATTCCACATTTTCTTAAGTGTGTGCCAAATTCGTGACTCAAGTATTCTCCCCCATGATCTGATCGCAAGAACTTGATTTTCCTGTCACGTTGATTCTCAACCTCACTCTGAAATTCCTTGAACTTTTCAAAGGTCTCAGACTTGTGTTTCATTAAGTAGACATACCCATATCTACTCAAGTCATCAGTGAGGGTGAGAACATACGATAGCCACCGCGAGCCTCAACACTCATTGGACCGCACACATCAGTATGTATGATTTCCAATAAGTTGGTTGCTCGCTCCATTGTTCCTGAGAATGGAGTCTTGGTCATTTTACCCATGAGGCATGGTTCGCACGTGTCAAATGATTCGTAATCAAGAGACTCTAAAAGTCCATCTGCATGGAGCTTCTTCATGCGTTTGACACCTATGTGACCAAGGCAGCAGTGCCACAAGTATGTGGGACTATCATTATCAACCTTACATCTTTTGGTATTCACACTATGAATATATGTAGCATTACGCTCGAGATTCATTAAGAATAAACCATTCACCATCGGAGCATGACCATAAAACATATCTCTCATATAAATAGAACAACCATTATTCTCGGATTTAAATGAGTATCCATCTCGTATTAAACGAGATCCTGATACAATGTTCATGCTCAAAGCTGGCACTAAATAACAATTATTGAGGTTTAAAACTAATCCCGTAGGTAAATGTAGAGGTAGCGTGCCGACGGCGATCACATCGACCTTGGAACCATTCCCGACGCGCATCATCACCTCGTCCTTCGCCAGTCTCCGCTTATTCTGCAGCTCCTGCTTTGAGTTACAAATGTGAGCAACCGCACCGGTATCAAATACCCAGGAGCTACTACGAGTACTGGTAAGGTACACATCAATTACATGTATATCACATATACCTTTTGTGATGCTGGCCTTCTTGTCCGCTAAGTATTTGGTGCAGTTTCGCTTCCAGTGACCACTTCCCTTGCAATAAAAGCACTTAGTCTCGGGCTTGGGTCCATTCTTTGGCTTCTTCCCGGCAGCTTGCTTACCGGGCGCGGCAACTCCCTTGCCGTCCTTCTTGAAGTTCTTCTTACCCTTGCCTTTCTTGAACTTAGTGGTTTTATTCACCATCAACACTTGATGTTCCCTGTTTGACTTCTACCTCTGCTGATTTCAGCATTGCAAATACTTCAGGAATGGTCTTTTCCATCCCCTGCATATTGAAGTTCATCACAAAGCTCTTGTAGCTTGGTGGAAGCGACTGAAGGATTCTGTCAATGACCGCGTCATCCGGGAGATTAACTCCCAGCTAAGTCAAGCGGTTATGCAACCCAGACATTTTGAGTATGTGCTCACTAATAGAACTATTTTCCTCCATCTTACAGCTGAAGAACTTGTCGGAGACTTCGTATCTCTCGACCCAGGCATGAGCTTGGAAAACCATTTTCAGCTCTTCTAACATCTCATATGCTCTGTGTCACTCAAAACGCTTTTGGAGCCCCGGTTCTAAGCTGTAAAGCATGCTGCACTGAACGAGGGAGTAATCATCAGCACGTGTCTGCCAAGCGTTCATAATGTCTTGGTTTTGTGGGACGGGTGCGTCACCTAGTGGTGCTTCTAGGACATAATCTTTCTTGGCAGCTATGAGGATGATCCTCAGGTTCCGGACCCAGTCCGTATAGTTGTTGCCATCGTCTTTCAGCTTGGTTTTCTCTAGGAACGCGTTGAAGTTGAGGACAACGTTGGCCATTTGATCTACAAGACATATTGTAAAGATTTTAGACTAAGTTCATGATAATTAAGTTCATCTAATCAAATTATTCAATGAACTCCCACTTAGATAGACATCCCTCTAGTCATCTAAGTATAACATGATCCGAGTTGACTAGGCCGTGTCCGATCATCACGTGAGACGGACTAGTCAACATCGGTGAACATCTTCATGTTGATCATATCTTCTATACGACTCATGCTCGACCTTTCGGTCTTCTGTGTTCCGAGGCCATGTCTGTACATGCTAGGCTCGTCAAGTCAACCTAAGTGTATTGCGTGTGTAAATCTGTCTTACACCCGTTGTATGTGAACGTTGGAATCTATCACACCCGATCATCACGTGGTGCTTCGAAACAACAAACTGTCGCAATGGTGCACAGTTAGGGGGAACACTTTCTTGAAATTATTATGAGGGATCATCTTATTTACTACCGTCGTTCTAAGTAAACAAGATTCAAAAACATGATAAACATCACATGCAATCAAATAATAGTGACATGATATGGCCAATATCATATAGCTCCTTTGATCTCCATCTTGGGGCTCCATGATCATCTTGTCACCGGCATGACACCATGATCTCCATCATCATGATCTCCATCATCGTGTCTCCATGAAGTTGCTCGCCAACTATTACTTCTACTACTATGGCTAACGCTTTAGCAATAAAGTAAAGTAATTACATGACGTTTATGTTGACACGCAGGTCATAAATAAATAAAGACAACTCCTATGGCTCCTGCCGGTTGTCATACTCATCGACATGCAAGTCGTGATCCCTATTACAAGAACATGATCAATCTCATACATCACATATATCATTCATCATTCATCACAACTTTTGGCCATATCACATCACAAAACACTTGCTGCAAAAACAAGTTAGACGTCCTCTAATTGTTGTTGCAAGTTTTTACGTGGCTGCTATAGGTTTCTAGCAAGAACGTTTCTTACCTATGCCAAAACCACAACGTGAATTGCCAATTTCTATTTACCCTTCATAAGGACCCTGTTCATCGAATCCGATCCGACTAAAGTGGGAGAGACAGACAGCCGCCAGCCACCTTATGCAACTAGTGCATGTCAATCGGTGGAACCGGTCTCACGTAAGCGTACGTGTAAGGTTGGTCCGGGCCGCTTCATCCCATGATGCCGCCGAATCAAGATAAGACTAGTAACGGCAAGCAAATTGACAATATCGACGCCCACAACTACTTTGTGTTCTACTCGTGCATAGTAACTACGCATAGACCTAGCTCATGATGCCACTGTTGGGGATCGTAGCAGAAAACAAAAAAAATTCCTATGTTTCACCAAGATCAATCTATGGAGTCAACTAGCAACGAGAGGAGAGTGCATCTACATACCCTTGTAGATCGCGAGCTAAAGCGTTCAAGAGAACGGGGATGATGGAGTCATACTCGCCGTGATCCAAATCACCGATGACCAAGTGCCGAACGGATGACACCTCCGCGTTCAACACACGTATGGAGCGGATGACGTCTCCTCCTTCTTGATCCAACAAGGGGGAAGGAGAGGTTGATGAAGATACAGCAGCACGACGGCGTGGTGGTGGATGCAGCAGTGATCGCAGCAGGGCTTCGCCGAGCTTCTGTGAGAGGGATAGGTGTAGCAGGGGAGAGGGAGGCGCCAAGGCTTGAGGTGCGGCTGCCCTCCCCCCTTTATATAGGTCCCCTAGGGGGGTGTGCTGGCCCTGGGAGATGGGATCTCCTAGGGGGGCGGCGGCCAAGGGGTGGAGTACCCCCCAAGGCAAGTGGAGGCGCCCCCTCCCCTAGGGTTCCCAACCCTAGGCGCATGGGGGGCCCAAGGGGGGCCGCACCAGCCCACTATGGGCTGGTTCCCCTCCCCACTTTAGCCCATGGGGCCCTCCGGGATGGGTGGCCCCACCCGGTGGACCCCCGGGACCCACCCGGTGATCCCGGTACAATACCGGTGACCCCGAAACTACACTTCCTATATATAATTCTTCACCTCCGGACAATTCCGGAACTCCTTGTGACGTCCAGGATCTCATCCGGGACTCCAAACAACTTTCGGATTACTGCATACTCATATCTATACAACCCTAGCGCCACCGAACCTTAAGTGTGTAGACCCTACGGGTTCGGGAGACAAGCAGACATGACCGAGACGACTCTCTGGTCAATAACCAACAGCGGGATCTGGATACCCATGTTGGCTCCCACATGCTCCTCGATGATCTCATCGGATGAACATGATGTCGAGGACCTAATCAATCCCGTACTCAATTCCCTTTGTCAATCGGTATGTTACTTGCCCGAGACTCGATCGTCGGTATCCCAATACCTTGTTCAGTCTCGTTACCGGCAAGTCACTTTACTCGTACCGTAATGCATGATCCCGTGATCAACAACTTGATCATATTGAGCTCATTATGATGATGCATTACCGAGTGGGCCCAGAGATACCTCTCCGTCATACGGAGTGACAAATCCCAGTCTCGATTCGTGCCAACCCAACAGACACTTTCGGAGATACCTGTAATGTACCTTTATAGTCACCCAGTTACGTTGTGACGTTTGGCACACCCAAGGCACTCCTACGGTATCCGGGAGTTGCACAATCTCATGGTCTAAGGAAATGATACTTGACATCCAGAAAAGCTACAGCAAACGAACTACACGATCTTTGTGCTATGCTTAGGTTTGGGTCTTGTCCATCACATCATTCTCCTAATGATGTGATCCCGTTATCAATGACATCCCCATGTCCATAGCCAGGAAACCATCACTATCTGTTGATCAACGAGCTAGTCAACTAGAGGCACACTAGGGACACATTGTGGTCTATGTATTCACACATGTATTACGATTTCTGGATAATACAATTATAGCATGAATAATAGACAATTATCATGAACAAGGAAATATAATAATCATTTTATTATTGCCTCTAGGGCATATTTCCAACAAAGGGCACATTGCACAAAGAGCGGAGAGCATAGAGTAGCACGGCAACATTGACACGGGCAGTTTTTACCCAGGTTCAGGCCACCGCGAGGCGTAAAACCCTACTCCTGCTTTGGTGGATTGATGTATGGACCGTGTGAAGACGCAACTCTCTTTTCCGGCAAGGTTTCCCTGGGACGAGAGCAGCGTGACAGCCCGAGACCAATGCTCCAGACGCCTTCCATGTTTTTCGTTGTCGCTGTGTGTTTTATTTGTTTGTTGCATTCATCATTGCATCATCTGCATTGCATTGGCACTCGCTCTTAGTTGCCGCTTCTTCCTTGTCTCGGTTGACCTTCTCTCAGATCAACCAGACCGCTCTCTTCTCTCTCTTTTTTGAGCCCATCAAACCCCTTGTCTCCGTGGCCTTTTGTCAAATCCCTCGCGCCCGTCCGAAACCTGTACCAAACCCGAACTGCATGGTCATGACCGATGGGTCCGGTTCATCTCCGAACATCCCCTAAATCTAGTCCACCTAACCTACCCCTCCGACCGGAGCCACCGGATCTCGATCGAAGGGCTCCAAAACCCCCTCAAACCCCAACCCTAGATCCATCTGTATAAATAGACACCCTACCCTTCCATTTTCGAAACCCTAGCCCTTCCTCCTCGTTTTCCGCGGCCACCATCTCCACCACCGCCAATTGGCACCTCCTCCTCCACCACCAACCACCGCGGCCCGTGAAGCCCATCCGGGGCCCGCCCAGACCTGGATCTCACCGCCGCTCCCGAGCGTCCCACTCGTTTTGGATCGGGAGAGCCTCCCGAGCTCCTCCCGCTCGATCTGGGGCATCCCCACACCGGCGACCCCTCCTGGACCTGCTGCTGCCGCCAAGTACCCCGCCGACCCACCAAGTCCCAGGAGCCGCCTGCTCCGCCCCGGATCTGGCGCCCGCCAAGTCCCTCTACTGCTCCTCTACATCGCGCCACCGTGCAAGTCCTCTTGTCCCTGCATCGTCCACGAGCACGAGGGAGACGCAACAGAGCTCCCATTTTTCCCGGTTGACCGCATCGAGCACCAGCGAGCCTCCTTCGTCGTTGCGTCGTTCCTCTACTCCCAGTGTCAACCGCAGCACCAAGTCCCGCTCGATTCAGCTCGCCCTATTGAGCAAGCCCCTGCCTACATCGCCTGAAACCATCACGCTCCTACTTCCTCTGCTTCAAGGATGAGCCAGGAGCTCATGTTGACCGACTCGAGTTCGGCCGCGCCCTCCCCATCGACTGCCATGGCCGTGACCTCACAAGGCCCGGCCGCTCCTGTGTCCAGCGCCCAGGGCCTAGCCACTGTTTGGCCAGACCAAATATGGCCCAACGCGAGCATCCGCCACTTATACCTCTCCCAATGCAATTCCTGCTATGTTGCCCACTGCTCCTGTTCAAGTTTCGGCTTGTTCATTGTTTTTCTGCCGAACGAATTTAGCTATTATCCCAGATTTACTGTTTTACATAAAAACCCTCTAACTTCATCCATATAATAACTCATGAACTATGCATCATATGTAAAAACTGCATATATGTAAAATGCTTAGAATTTTGTCTACTTTCATAATATGCCACTTGCATCTATGTTTAAAATGTTTAAATTGCTTTTTGCATTAATTTGCTAAATGACATGTTAAAATGGTTTAATTCATAACTAAATAACCGTAGCTCCGAATTAAATAAACTTTATATGTAAATGTGGTAGAAAAATGCATAGTTTAACATGGTGCACTTACTTTGCATGTTTAACAACTCTAAAATTATGTGTAGGGAAGAACAGTAGCAATCTAAAAATATGCATATGAGGGTTTTCCGGAATTGTTGTTTGGTGTTCCGGCCTCATTTAAACTTGATTATATAGTTAGATTACTTATGTTTCACCTCTTGCCATGTTAACCAACATTTAATATTGTCTTGTTCATAAAAAAGAGCGAACTAAATAATTGAACATGGCGCTTCATCAATATGCAACTCGTTGCATATTGAGCTCCACTAATTTGTAGTGTTGTTTGTTGCACTTTGCCATGCCATGAATCATTAAACTGGACATGCATCATACTTGGTTGTGCATCATGCCATGTTTATGTGTTGTGTGTTTACCGTGTTGGTTGCTTCTTTCTGGTGTTGCTTCTTCTTGATAGTTCCGGTAACGTTGCGATTGTGAGGATACATTCGACTACGTGGGTTCGTCTTCTTTATGGACTCGATCTTCTTCCTAGCAGGATTTCAGGCAAGATGACCGTCACCCTGGATCTCACTGCTATCATTGCTATGCTAGTTGTCTCAGTGATATCGCTATGTTGCACTACCTACCACTTGTTTATCAAGCCCCCCAAATTGCCATGTTAGCCTCTAATCTTTTTCACCATCCTAGCAAACTGTTGTTTTGCTATGTTACCGCTTTGCTAAGCCCCTCTTATAGTATTGCTAGTTGCAGGTGCAGTTGCAGGTTGTTCCATGTTGGGACATGGATATCATGGGATATCACAATATCTCTTATTTAACTAATGCATCTATATACTTGGTAAAGGGTGGAAGGCCCGACCTTTTGCCTGGTGTTTTGTTCCACTCTTGCTGCCCTAGTTTACGTCATACCGGTGTTATGTTCCTTGATTTTGCGTCCCTAACACGGTGAGGGGTATGGGGCCCTCTTGACAGTTCACTTTGAATAAAACTCTTCCAGTAAGGCCCAACATTGGTTTTACCATTTGCCTAATAACATCGAAAACTTTCATAGGGACCGGCTAGCACCCGAGGACTCTTAATCAACCCCCGGGCCAATGATTCGCATGAGTGTTGGTCCAAACTGGGCGATGTCCGGTGCCCCCTGGGCAACCAGGGTCTTAGCCAACCCGAAGGCTTGCCCATCTGGTGTACCCTGAGAACGAGATATGTGCGACTCCTATTAGGTTAGGTCGGTGCATCAGGAGCTCTTGCTGGACATGTTTTACCATTGTCGAAATGTCTTGTGCAACGGGATTCCGAGTCTGATCAGAGGGTCCCGAGATGGTGGATTGTCTCCGCAGATTGTGAGCTTGTCATGGGCTATGTTGGAACACCCCTGCACGGTTTAAACTTTAGAGAGTCGTGCCCGCGGTTATGTGGCAGATGGGAATTTGTTAATATCCGGTTGTAGAGGACTTGAACTAGACTCGATTAAAATACGCCAACCGCGTGCGTAACCATGACTATCTCTTTTCGGGTGTGATCGAGAAAAGAACACGGTTGGGTTATGTTTGAACGTAAGTAGTCCAAGTTCAATTCTTGATCATTACTAGTTTGCGACAATTTGCGTAGTTTCTAATCTTATTCTTGTACTCGTAAGTTAGCCACAATATAACGCTTAGTCGCTTGCTGCAACCTCACCACTTATCTTTTCCATACCCATTAAGCTTTGCTAGTCTTGATACCCATGGTAATGGGATTGCTGAGTCCTCGTGGCTCACAAATTACTACAGCAACAGTTGCAGGTACAGGTCATGCGATGATCTGATGTGAGAGTGATGCTTGATTGCTTTTGGAGTTCTTCTTCTTCTCCTTCGATCAAGGGATTAGGTTCCGGATCGGGGAGCCTGGGATTTGTAGGGTGGATGTCGTTCTTCTTTTTCATTTGATTTCATCCGTAGTCGGATCCTGCTCTTCTGTATGATGGTTGCTATGTATTGATGAACTATTGTATTCATGTTTTAGCTTGTGCCGAGTGTAAGCCTTTATCTTGTATTCTCATCTATTCAGTACATGGTATGTTGTAATGATATCCACCTTGCTATGCGCTCGAAATGCAACTGTGCCCCGATCATGAATTCATCATGTGAGTGGGATAGAATCGCATCTTTGGCGCTAGAAGAAGCTACGCAGGTACGAGTGTATAGAGGTCTGAATCCTTTCTAAGGTAGCCACAATCATCCTTTTGTAGGTCAAGGGGTTACCACAATGGCAAAACAATCATTATCCCATGATTAGATAGCCACAGTACTCTCATACCTAACTCTGCAGACATGACATAGTGCACTAAATGAACCGCTTAGTGTCACATTGTGGTGTGGCCTGGCAAGCCTTGCCGCACCATGCAGCGACCTTCTCGCCTGTCTGCGTGACATGTTTCCTGGATGGGTGTAATTTAGAGCTGTTCTCCTTGGGAAGTGGCTGCCATGTGACAAGTAACGGCCACTTAATCACTTGGGGGCTCGACACCGCACTGATAGGTGACTTGCTTTGCTGTGAGGTGGAGCGGTGGAGCCTTGGCAGGGTGTTCCACCCTCGGCATCCCCGGCAAGCTTGCCATGGCAGTCCTGAGAATTGACCTTGGGGTAACCTCGACCCCGCCAAGCTCGCCTGCCTGGCAAGGGAGGTTTTCCTTGGTGATATCTTGCTCCTTTGGTTGGTCTTGGTCTTCTAGATTTGCCCTTTGATTTCTCAAAGAGCTTATCTCTTCTTCTTGGCCCTGTGTTGGATGATGCAACCTTGCTCTTAAGCCTGTGTATAGTCTGGGCAACATACACCTGGGTTTGTTGCACGGACAGGTACATCTGTCATTGGCAAAGATCCAGGCTTCGACCCTTTCTGTGTATGGGGCAATGAGATATCGACGAACCAGCATCAAGTGAGGAAGCTAATAAAGATTGTTAGTAAAATGGGTCAAGAGATGGCAATTAAACTATTTGTTTACACTTTATCCAAGACAACAATGAACTGCAGGATGGTAAGTAAGAACTCTGCATCCTTCTTTTTACTGCCCATAATGAGCTGTGTTAGATGACAATGTCTGAATCTTTTTCCTTTGCAGTAGTTCCTAAAGCAGCTTACTCAAGATTACCTCTGAAACTACATGATTGGTGGGCATGCAAAGGTTAAAATATTTCTACTAGAACACGATGATTATCTAGATGTTTTCATGAAGACCGTGAAGGATGGGCGATCGGCCATCACAAGGGGTTGGACTAGGGTCGTGCGTGCCTTCTGCATGGAGGAGGGCACAATATGGGCATTCTACTTCACCTTGTTCAGCAACCAGAATGTATTTCGCCAATTTCTTTACCGTCTTTAATAGTAAAACTATACAACTATGGTTCATCATTCTTTATTTGGTGCTTGTGTAATTCTTGAACATATGTACCTATGAATCGAGTAATGCATTGGTTGTTTGAACCTGATGGATATGAATAAAGCTATAGCATACTTTCAAATTCAAATCCAATACTTTTTGAAATAGAAACAATTAAATTATGGTGAAATTAAGCTATGCAGGTTGTTTCAGCGCACACGGTCAGTAAAACACAAACGTTTGTGATATACACCATAATCTGACACGGTTCACAGAGAGGAAATGTGTGCAAGCATGCACATAGTTGAAGTTTGCAAAGCATGTGTGATGTCAGACAATATCACAAATGGTGCGGGCAAACTGAATGTTTGTGATAGTTGCCTTGTCGTACATGATTTGAAACCATGAATTTTTTCTGATGTGGTACGCATCATAAACGTCACCACAGAATAGCATGTGCGATAGTTGTCATGTACGGCGATGTTACGATGGTCTGACATTTTGTAATCCTACCCGACACTTGTATGACGATTAGCTAATCTTCTTCATTAGTTATCACATACGGTTTGGAGAAGTGAATGTGTGTGATTATCTGCTTATCATACACATTCTATAATCATGAACCGTTTGTGATGGGCCATGCATCATAAACGTAGCACCACAGAATACCGATTGTGATGGCCATGCGAGCACAAACGAGTTGCAAGGATGCAGTGTTTGCGTGGCTCCCTATCCACGACGGTTTTTGGGTCATGTGGTAAGGACCCCTCATGCGGAGCATCCTATGGTCATCCCCATGGACCTGCCATCCTCTCACCAAGTTAAAAGAGGACCAATGACACAAGCACGAGCTAGAGCCCTTGAGACCGAGGCGACATCTTTCCTTAGTACTATTCCATATGATCCACTCGAGACATGGTTACTACCTATGTCCGAAATGTTGTGCATTATTAGGTACCAAGAAGGCCCTCTGGAAGATGCACATGAAGATGGACAAGTCCCCAAGTAGAAGGATGAAGAGGAACGGCGGAAGGAACCCAAGAAGTCCTCAGGACCCGGACATCCGGCCACAAGCCCCGGACATTCGGCCCCTGGAACATCATCCACAGCCGCCACCATCTAGTCAAGGCTACAGGTCTCGGACATCCGGCCCAATCCCGGACATTCGGCCCATCCCGGACATCTGGCCCGAGGCCTGGAAATCCGGCTCCTCTTATCCAGAGAGCAACCAAATTGGCCAAGTCAGCCCGGACATCCGGCCAGGCTCCGGACATCCAGCCCATCGCGAGCAACCGGACATTCGGCCACCAGCCCAGAAATCTGGACCGCACCTGTCTAGAGAGCACCGAAGCTAGACCCTGCCAGCCTGGGCATCCGGCCCCTCCCCAGACATCCGACTCCTCGTGAAGGCCCGGACATCCGATCTGACTCTCGGACGTCCGGCTCCGCTTGTCTGCGCACAGTAAAGGGCCGAGGCCCATGTATCCCTTCGCCCCCTTAGACTATATATACCCCTTCTCCTCCTTCTTTCTAGGGTTAGCAAAGGCCTAGCTCATTTGAGAGATAGAGCTTTGCTCATCTGCTTGATACCTCCTCTATCAAAGTTCAAGACCTCTACGGAGAAGATCCCCCAAGTGGATTCAAGACCCCTCACGGGAAGACCCCTCAATACCTCCTCACGGAGAAGAACTATGGCCTCTTGTATCATCTTCTGTTGCGTTTGGATCTTGTATCACTCTCTATGTTCATGGATCTAGCACATGTGTTGTCGGGGGAAACGACACCTATGGGATCACTGGGGTCCCTTTTTTGCTACGGTTGGCAGGCTCGGGGTTGTGCAAAGAGTGGGTCCAGAAGCCAGCACGAGGATCGTTTACCCAGGTTCGGGCTGCAAGGATGTGTAATGCCCTAGTCCTGCTTTGGTGTATATTTGAGTGTTCTTGAGTTCTTGAACTAGCTACGATGCATGCTTCGTCCAAAAGATCTGAATCCCCTCTCAATACGTCGCGGGCCTCCTTTTATAGTCAAAAGGAGCTGCCACAATGGCACACATGAGGTGGAAAGGTATACAGTGTACGAGCTTATCGCCTGTCATCACAGGACAAAGTGCATTCAATGCACTACTTAGGTGTCCACTTGCTTTATCGGGGCGGTAACGAGGCCCGCCCCGTCCGTCACCGCTCCGCCTTACTCCGACACGCGTCTAGGCCAACAAGGCATGCAGTGCCACGCAAGCTGGCAGGCTACTGAGTTGGCGTGGTGGTAGGGTATCCACGAAGATCTGCATGCCGCCACGCTGGTGCTTGGTGGGTTGGATTAGTATCCACGTACTACCACGTGGGTACTTGCTTCAGTTTTTGGGTTAGCCACTGAGTTGGGGCAGCAAGGTCTTGCCACGGTCCCGCGTATATTCCTGGCAAGTGTCTTCATGGGGTCTTATAAACGCCCCCGACAAGAGTCTTGCCGGGGCCTTGCGAGCATCTTTGGTAGGGAGCCTTGCCAGGGCCTCGTGGGCATCCTCGGGAAGGAGTCTTGCGATTGTCTTGTCTTCTGGTCATCATCTAGTCTTGTGGACTCTGTCTTCACAAAGATTTGCATGCCACCATGGAGGTGCCTCCCGATCCTCGGTTCCAAAGTGGCCGATGGTGTTGGAACCCTTGGGCTCAAGGGTGGCTGCTCTGCTGGTGTCGGGTAAGTTGCCCCGTCAAGGCTCTTGCCGGGGCGCCGAGGCCGCCATGGCAAGGGACTTGCCAGGGGATTCCACCTCGCCCTCCTGCTCTTCGTGTTTCTGGCTTGGCGTTGTTCTGGTTGTCTTTGCACTTCTACTTCCTTCCTTCTAGCTATGGCGAACTTTAGTCTAAACAAAACTTGAAGTCTAAATGACTCCCTAAGGGTTGCATATATGGAGGAAGAGGGGGGGAATTTCGTGTCCCTTGGAGTAGGGGTCCGAAACCAACCTTAACTCTTGTTTCCCCACACATACGGACTCTAAAAACAGCCTATACTTAAGTATTTCGAAAATACATGGGCCTGGCCCAATAATAAGGTGACGCAACACCTAGAATAGCCTATGGACAAAATTTATGAAGTGGCATCTTGTACATTTCGTCCAAGGCTTCATGCACTCCTTATGGTTGCTTCAAAGTCCTGAAATCATCACTTGTAACTCCGTTCTGGATCCCCTTGCGCATGCCATCATCTCCATGCTTGGTCTTGCTCCAGTGTTCATCCCTCTTATCCATGCCAGGCCCTTCATTTATAAGCAAAACAAATGTATCCAGTTTAGGCAGCATCATATTCTCATGAACATTAGAATCATTACCAAGAAACAAAAGTACCTGATAATTTAATTGGCGTGCGTGAGCTCTAGTAATTGGTCCAGTATGTATAGCAGCAGGGGCTGTGGGTGTAACAATGGTATTGATGTACTCATCATCCTCCCCTTCTTGAAATGAAGTCGTCCTCGACGGAAGCTCATCTTCCTCACCAAAATAAGGCTTCAAATCTGCAATGTTAAAAGTGGGACTGACCCCAAAATCTATAGGGAGCTCAAGTTTATATGCATTATCATTTATTTCCTCTAACACCTTAAAAGGACCATTAGCACATGGCATTAGCTTTGAGTTGTGCAAATTAGGAAATCTATCCTTACGCAAATGTAACCAAACAAGATCTCCAGGTGCAAACACAACATGTTTTCTACCCTTATCTCCAGCAAGTTTATATTTAGCATTCATACGCTCAATGTTTTCCTTAGTTAACTCATGCATTTTTAAAATCAATTCAGCACGTTCTTTAGCATCAAAATTAACCTTCTCTGAAGATGGAAGAGGCAACAAATCAATAGGTGCACGAGGTAGGAAACCATACACAATTTCAAAAGGGCACATCTTAGTAGTAGAATGCAATGAATGATTATAAGCAAATTCAATACGAGGCAAGCATTCTTCCCTCATTTTCTATCATTCTTCAAAACAACCCTAAGCATAGTAGACAATGTTATATTGACTACTTCAGTTTGTCCATCAGCTTGGGGGTGACAAGTAGTACTAAAAAGAAGTTTAGTCCCCAACTTAGCCCATAAAAATCTCCAAAAGTGGCTAAGACATTTAGTATCACGATCTGAAACAATAGTATTTGGCACACCATGCAAGTGAATAATTTCACGAAAGAACAAATCAACAACATTAACAACATCATCGCTTTTATGACATGGTATAAAGTGTGCCATTTTCGAAAATCTATCCATGACAACAAACCTGAAACAAAGTCCGTAGATATATCCTCCCAAGGAACACTAGGTACAGGCAAAGGCATATATAAACCATGAGGATTGAGTCGTGACTTAGCTTTTTGACATGTAGTGCAGCGAGCAACAAAACGCTCAACATCCCGTCTCATCCTTGGCCAAAAGAAATGTGTAGCAAGTATATCCTCCGTCTTCTTGATGCCAAAGTGTCCCATTAATCCTCCTCCATGTGCCTCCTGCAACAATAAAAGATGAAAGGAGCTAGCTGGAATGCATAGCTTGTTAGCACGAAACACAAATCCATTGTTAAGAACGAACTTGTTCCAAGTTCTCCCTTCCTTAAAATTCTGCAATACATCTTTAAATTTAGCATCATGAACATATTGATCTTTGATGGTCTCCAAACCAAATATTTTAAACTCAAGTTGTGAAAGCATAGTATAATGATGAGACAATGCATCAGCAATAACATTTTCTTTACCCTTCTTGTGTTTAATGACATAAGGGAAAGTCTCAATGAATTCAACCCATTTAGCATGTCTATGGTTCAGTTTTGCTTGACTTTTAATGTGTTTCAAAGATTCATGATCAGAATGTATAACAAATTCCATGGGCCATAAATAATGTTGCCATGTTTCTAAGGTCCGAACAAGAGAATATAATTCTTTATCATAAGTAGAATAGTTCAGACTAGGCCCACTCAAATTTTCAGAAAAGTATGCAACAAATTTGCCATCTTGTAATAACACACCTCCTAATCCAATTCCACTAGCATCACATTCAAGCCCAAAAGTCTTACTAAAATCAAGAAGTTGGAGTAAAGGAGCATGTGTCAACTTATCTTTCAATAACGTGAAGGCTTCTTCCTGTGCGGTACCCCAAACAAAAGGCACATCCTTCTTTGTAAGCTCGTTGAGAGGTGCAGCAATGGTGCTGAAATCTCTCACAAAACGCCTATAGAAACCAACAAGGCCAAGGAAACTCCTCACTTGTGTGAGCATTTTGGGCTGCGGCCAACTCTCAAAAGCTTCAATCTTGGCTTTATCAACTTCAATTCCCTGTGGAGTAACAACATAGCCAAGAAAAGATACTCGGTCGATGCAAAAGGTGCACTTCCCATGGTTACCAAACAGACGTACATCACGTAGAGCAATAAAAACAACACGTAAATGTTCCAAATGTTCTTCCAAAGATTTTCTATAAATCAATATGTCATTAAAGTAAACTACCACAAATCATCCAATGAAAGCACGTAAAACTTCGTTCATTAATCTCATGAAAGTGCTAGGTGCATTAGTTAACCCAAAAGGCATGACTAACCACTCATATAATCCAAACTTAGTTTTAAGGCTGTTTTCCATTCATCTCCCAATTTCATACGAATTTGATGGTATCCACTACGCAAATCAACTTTGGAGAATATTGTAGAGCCACTCAATTCATCAAGCATATCATCTTGCCTAGGAATAGGATGATGATAATGAATAGTAATATTATTAATGCCTCTACAATTAATGCACATATGCAACTTACCATCCTTTTTCGGCACTAAAATGATAGGAACAACACAAGGACTAAGGGATTCGCGTATATAACCTTTGTCGAGCAGATCTGATGGAGGGCCATGTCGGAGACCGGCCCCGATAGTTTTATGTCTGGCTGCATGGGCGAATGTGCGGCCGTCTTCGTCTCCCCACTCCGTTTGCTCGGGAGATGGAGCTTGATCCGCCTCAGGCTCTGAGGTTGCACATGAGGGGCTGCGGGAATGGCAACATGCAGGTTGACGTCGACTTCCCAGCCCCTCCCGTTATGTATCTCTACCGTGGATGGAAGGCCTTCACCCGTGACCATAGCCTGTCGGAGGGGCTCGTCCTCCAATTTAAATTGATGGAGGACGGCCTGCTCTCCATCAAGGTCTTCGGGCTCATGGGAACTCACTTGAGGTGTTGCGTGGAGAGCTCCTCTGATGGCGAACCCTCCTCCTTGAGCGGGAGTGACGAGGAGGGCAGCGACAGCGACGACGAGGGCGTCCAGTGGGAGGACATCGACTCCGACTGACCGCTCGACCCCCCTCCCTCGGCCCCGCGCCCTGCCGAGGGTCTTCCTTGTCAAGCTCTCCATCAGCGTTCTCTTTTTGCCTTCACCAGCTGCACCTGGGAGCAAAGGGGCAAGAATGGAGATCACGGGGAACCTATCTTTTCCCTTAAATTGTAGGCACTTGCCAAATCTTAATTTCTATATAATGTAATCTCTTGAGCCCATGCTTGTATCCTATAACCTTTGTACTTGCATCAACATATTAATGAAAAAGTCTAGTCCTTCCTGTAACTCGTGCACGTGTACGTTCGTGCAGAGGCGAAACGCCTTCTTAGTGTAAGTAAACGAGTCCTTCCGACAAGCCACCTTGTCAGCACCCCTTGCGCCTGCCGGAGAATCACATCTGCCGGGTTACAGAAAAAGGTCCCAGCCCCCCGCCCATCTCTTTTTGACAACGGTCACCACGACCATTCTGACCAAAGCAGCGTTCGAGTCAGAAATGGGAGCCCCCGAGTCCTTAAAGACGAGTGGCAAGGCTTTCTAATGCACAAGTCACAGGTTATAAATATGAATGGGCAAGAGGTAAACTTTATCTATTTGGTTTGCCCGGGATCGACGTGCCAGGCGGTCTTCTCAACTTCTTGCCGGAGCCAGGTCCTCGGTGGGATCGCGCATCTTTGCCGTGACTGGATAGAAATGAGGACAAAAGCACGGAACCTCGGTGGTCCACTAACATTTACTGGAATCAAAAAGCAGTAGAATACCCTGGACAAGCATGCATATACGTATATACACAAACATGGAAATCGAGGGGAAACTATACCATACTAAGTGATTCCTCCATTGGCTCCACTTCCGGCCACTTTGTGAACTTGTCGATCGCGACGTACAAGTACTCAAGCCCCCGGCAGCACGGGGAAAGGGGCCCAGTATGTCGAGATCCCAGACTAAAAATGGCCAGGAAAGAGGGATTGTCTAAAGATCTTGGGCGGGTTGGTGAAGCTTCTTTGAATGGAACTGGCACGCTTCACACTTGGTTACTAGTGTAGTTGCATCCCGGAGGGTGGTGGGCCAGAAGAAACCTTGCCGGAACGCTTTGCTGACCAGAGCCCTTGACCCTATGTGGGAGTGAAACATGCCTCCATGTATCTCTGCCAGCAGCCTCAGTCCGTCCTCTCGAGGAATGCACTTCAATTTCACACCGTTCGGTCTTCTCCTATAGAGTGCATCATCCACGAACTGGTACCTACTGGACCAACGGGGAGATCTCCTGTTTGGAGGAAATGGACAGAGGGCTGCGCCCATGCCAAAGCATGGGGCTCGACGGCAAGGGCTAAAGGCTCATCTTCGACTGTAAGGGCAGCTGCTTCTATGGCCAGGGCATGAGGTCCTGCCGAGGGTTGCCGCTCTCCGGGGAGTTTGGGACCCCCGGCAACGTCGTCGCCGGTAGCTCCTGGGAGCTCAACGGGAAAGTACTTGCTGGGGCCCGCCTTCCTTCGTTTGTTCTATCTTGCTGATGGTTCAACGGATGGGTGAGTTAGCTGAAGCACAAAGGTACCTGGTTCCATAGGCAACTTAAGGGCAACACGCTTTGACAGGTTGTAGGCAATGCCGTTCTCCGCTTGAGGGACATGCTCTGGTTGCAATTCGTCAAAGCGCTCTTCTAACTTCCTCATTTCATCCACATAGGCCTCCATCAACAGGCTCTGGTAGTCCTTGTTTACTTGCTTGACGACGAGTTGTGAATCACCTCTGATGATGAGCTTTCTGATTCCAAGGTATGCCCCGATCCTGAGACCGGCCAACAACCCCTCATACTCCACCGTGTTGTTCGTCAATTTTTCCCAGGGAAAGTGCATCTGGATTACGTACCTGAGGCGCTCTCCGGTGGGCGCAACGAGCAACACGCTGGCACCAGCACCTTGGAGTGAGAAAGCTCCATCAAAGTACATAATCCACTCACTGCTCGTCTCCTTGCCGGGAAGGGTGGTCTCTTGAATCTCCTCGTCGGGCGTTGCAGTCCATTCTGCTATGAACTCTGCCAGGGCTTGGCTCTTGATTGTTGAAGTACTTTCAAACTTGAGGCCAAAACTCAACAGCTCCAACGCCCACTCCACAATCCTCCTGGTCGCGTGTGGGTTGTGCAAGATTCGTTGCAATGGGAGGCGCGTGATGGCGGTGATTTCATGTGCTTGGAAATAGTGGCGTAGCTTTCTCGAGGCCACGAGGAGGCTGAAAACTAACTTCTGCATACCGGAATATCTTGACCAAGCCCCCTGCAAGAGGGAACTAACAAAATAGACTGGGTGTTGCACCATCTTCTTCTTCTGTCCCACTTTGCTCATCTGCTCAAACTCCGCCTTGCCGGGATCGGATCTTGCCAGGGGTTCTGTCTTGTCAGCGCCAGACCCTGCCGGGGATGGCCCCGACCCGCCACCCGATGGCTCTGCTGCTACTGCTGCCTCTTCCTCGAGTTCCCTCTGTGCCACCGGCGTGGCACTGACCACTTGATTCGTTGCTGCCAAGTATAGCAGCAATGACTCTTGCGGCTTGGGTTCGACTAGTATCGGCGTGGAGGAGAGATACCTCTTCAAATCTTGTAGTGCGGCCTCTGCCTCCGGAGTCCACCTTACTGGACCCGCCTTTTTCAAAACTCTGAAAAAGGGGCGGGCGCGCTCAGCAGATTTGGATATGAATCTACTTCGGGCGGCAACACAGCCAGCGAGCCTACGAATGTCTTTGAACCGCTTCGGTGCCTCAATCTACTCGATCGCCTTGATCTTGTTGGGATTTGCTTCAATTCCGCGCTGAGACACAAAGAAGCCAAGAAGTTTGCCGGACGGGACACTGAACATGCACTTCTCTGGGTTGAGCTTGAGGTTGATCCTACGCAGGTTCAAAAATGTTTCTTCTAGGTCTTGTACGAGCGTGGCCCTGTCCTTGGTTTTGGCCACTATATCATCCATATAGGATTACATATTTCTATGTAGTTGGGGCTCAAAACCAATTTGGACCCCTCGGGCAAACGTTGAACCAGCACTCTTCAACCCGACTCCGTACAAAATAGTAAGTACCACATGGGTTGATGAACACGGTCTTCTCTTCGTCTTCTTTCATCATGAAGATCTGGTGGTATCCTGAATAGGCGTCGAGGAATGACAGCAGGTCACACCCAGCAGTGGAGTCTACAATCTAGTCGATGCATGGCAAAGGTAAAGGATCCTTCGGACAGGCTTTATTGGTATGTGTGTAATCAATACACAGCCTCCACTTCCCATTTGCCTTACGCACCACCACCGGTTTGGCCAACCACGTGTGGTGGAGTACTCCTCTAACTAGGCCTGCCGCCTCCAACTTCCTGATCTCTTCTACGATGAACACTTGTCGCTCCAAAGCTTGCTTCCTGACCTATTGCTTGACAGGCCGCGCATGAGGACAGACAGCTAGATTATGCTCAATCACCTCCCTGGAAACCCCGGGGATGTCGGATGCTTGCCATGCAAACACATCGACATTCGCTTGCAGGAAGGTGACGAGCGCGCTTTCCCATTTGATGTCGAGGGCGGAGCTTATGGCGAAAGCTCCGCCCGTGCCGTCCTCCTTGAGGGACACCTTCTGTGGTGCAGCTTTGGACTTCTTGCTCTTACCGGTGGTGCTCTCTGGAACGTCCTCAATAGGAGCATAGCACTCCGAAGAGGTGCGTTTGCTGGAGTGGGTGCAAGAGGTCTCGTCGGAAGAGATCTTGTCGAAAGGGGTCTTGTCTGGAGCTCCAGCGGCAGGGGCAAGTGTCTTTGCGGCAGTTGCTGCAACTGCCTCTCGGTAAAGTTGATCGGCGCAGATGAGCGCATCTTTCTTGTCGGAAGGGACGGTGATGATGGTCAGCGGCCCTGACATCTTTAACATGTTGCAGGCGTAGTGGGACGCCGCCATGAACTTGGCCAGCACTGGGCAGCCAAGGATCCCATTGTATGGCAAGGGGATCTAGGCGACATCAAAGACGGTCTTCTCCATCCTATAGTTCAGCTTGCCTCCAAACATAACAGGCAGCATGATTTTACCTTTAGGCTGGCTACTTCCTGGGATGACCCCTTGAAACGTGCCCGTCTCTTCGAGGGCTCCATCAGGAATCTGCAGCTTCTTGATCACAGTGGGCGCGATCAAATTCAGACTGGCCCCACTGTGAACCAGCACTTTCGTCACCATGAGGTTGCATATCATTGGCGAGACCAACAACGGAAACACCCGACCGTAGTTGTGCGATCATGGTGATCCTCGGTGTCGAAAACGATGGGCGTGCGGGACCACGTCGGGGGCTTCTAGGTACCAAACGATGGCTCTGCTGCAGCGACCTCCCGTGCCCACTACTTCACCTGGCGGTGTGAGGTGTGCAACGAGGCGCCACCGTCGACGCACAGGGCCTCTGCAGCCTTCTGGAACTCATGCTCACCGAACTGGTCGTCCTTGTCGTGATCGTCATCCTCCTCTTTCTTGTCGCGGCCCCGGGCGGGCCTCTCTTATTGGTTATCTTTCCCGCGGCGACCACCTTGGCCGCCACGCTTCTTGCCAGATCCCTCAACACCATCATGACCTTTCTCCTCTTCTCTCCTTTCATATTTAGCCTTCTGCTTTTAGACAAGCAGCTCAACCTGTCGGCAGTTGTGGAGGTCATGGCGCTTGGTGTGGTGGATCTTGCAATACTGCTTGTCGGAGCCTCCTGGCTTTGCCGGTAGCCGCCAGGGCCAAGCAGGCGGCGCACCCGGCAACCTCCTTTCCTGGGTCGTCAACCTTGGCCTTTTTGGCAGCGCCGATCTCGCCGAATTCCTCAACGGCAAGCACAGTCTTGCCCTTGCGCTTCCTGTTGCGGCGCCGGCCCTTCTTCGTCGGAGCGGCGGAGTCTACGTCTGTGGAGTCGGTTTCTGCACCAGGGTCCTCGCCGGGGTACTTCCTCCCCTCTTTAGCTCGAGCACATCTATCGTCCAGAACTTAAAGTTCGGCCACATCCTTGACCTTGTTCATCACCAACTCCTCGCGCATCTTGCGGTTGCGCACATTCTGATGGAATGCGCTGATAACTGCAGCAGGATGAACATCTAGGATGTTTTACTGCAACCGGCTGAACCTTTGTATGTACTTGCGCAGGTTTTCTCCTTCTTTCTGGGGGATGATGTGCAAATCGCTTGCTTGGCCATGAGCTTGGTGGCCTCTAGTGAAGGCGCCAACAAACTCATGACACAAATCCGACCAAGTTGAAATGGAATCCACTGGCAAGTGCATCAACCACGACATGACGTTGGGTTTGAGTACCAATGGGAAGTAATTGGCAAGCACCTTGTCGTCATGGGATCCAGCAGCATGCATCGCGATGGTGTAGATGTTGAGGAACTCCTACGGGTGGGTCTTGTCGTTGTACTTATCGCCAACATCAGGCTTGAACGTGTGGTGGGAGGGCCACTGGAACTGCCGCAGCTCTCGGGTAAAGGCTGGACAACCCACCTCGTAAGGCAGGTCGCCAGGGCCACCCAGCGCCGGGTGGTCCATAGTAGGCCCCGCACGCCGATCTGACTGATGGCGCGTCTCCCGTCGTCATTCGATGGTAGTTCGAGCGTCTTCCTGGGCTCGTTCTTGAAGGACGTGACGTTGGTCGCGGTGGGTTTGCGGGTCGGACGATGCGGTGGAAACATTGTCACTGACGTCGGGTCGACGGGCCGGTGGCTATTGTTGCGGTCGCAGTGGGGGAGAGTGCACCGTGGTCACAGCGTCTATGACCCCTCCACCGCCAACACGCACCGGCTCGTCAGGACACCGGTGCGCGGTTCGTGTCAGGAGCGGCCCGTCTTTATTGGCGAAGCTGACAAGGCTTCGGATGGTGGCTCCCCACTCGTCGAGCTTCTCCATAGCGGGGGGGAAGTCGAGGAGCAGCTGCACACGCGCCAGCGCTTCTGCTGGCGTAGGCGGCGGTGAGATCTCCATAGACCATGATGCGCTCTGACATCTAACCAGGTTAGAAGGGGCTCGGTCACGATCTCGTGGTCGCACGCTGGCCTGGTTCATCCTGTGAGTGGTGCATAGGACTCTTTCCGCGGCGGTGCCCAGGGGCTTCGGCATCATGGTGTTGCTAATCGCGTGCGGCCTGGGAAGGGCGTGGTGCGGGCACCAGCTGGGGTGCCATAGAGACTGTGCCACCAGTGGGCAGCACGGCCCCGCCCCGGAGCCAGCGGCGCGCGGCTCACCTAGCTTCGATCGCCAGAATGTCGTGGACGCTCGCGGTCCACGTCTTCGGCTCCATCAATCGGTACCCGGTCGTCTGCTCGTGCTGGCGCGGACGGGCCGGCCTCGGATGAACTGATCGCCATGATCCCCTTTCTCTTGGGGGCCATGGTGATGATGAAGTCGATGTGCTAACCTTCAAACCGGATTTTCACAACTGCGCGCCCCCTACCTGGCGCGCCAGAGATGTCGGGGGAAACGACACCTATGGGATCATTGGGGTGCCTTTTTGCTAAGGTTGGCAGGCACGGGGTGGTGCAAAGAGCGGGTCTAGAAGCCAGCACGAAGATAGTTTACCCAGGTTCGGGCCGCAAGGATGCGTACTACCCTAGTCCTGCTTTGGTGTATATTTGAGTGTTCTTGAGTTCTTGAACTAGCTATGATGCATGCGTCGTCCAAAAGATCTGAATCCCCTCTCAGTATGCCACGGGCCTCCTTTTATAGTCAAAAGGGGCTGCCACAATGGCACATAGGAGGTGGAAAGGTACACAGTGTACGAGCTTATCGACTGTCATCACAGGACAAAGTGCATTCAATGCACTACTTAGGTGTCCACTTGCTTTATCGGGGGCGGTAACGAGGCCCCTCCCGTCCGTCGTCGCTCCGCCTTACTTTGACACGTGTCCAGGCCAATGAGGCATGCAGCGCCATGCAAGCTGGCAGGCTGCTAAGTTGGCGTGGTGATAGGGTATCCACAAAGATCTGCATGCCGCCACGCTGGTGCTTGGCTGGTTGGATTAGTATCCACGTACTGCCATGTGGGTGCTTGCTTCAGTTGGTGGGTTGGCCGCTGACCTGGGGCGGCGTTGGGGCGGAAAGGTCTTGCCGCTATCCCGTGTATATTCCTGGCATGGGTCTTGCCAGGATCTTGTGAATGCCCCCGGCAAGAGTCTTGTCGGGGCCTTGCGAGCGTCTTCGGCAGGGAGCTTTGCCAGGGCCTCGTGGGCATCCTTGGCAAGGAGTCTTGTGATTGTCTTGTCTTCTGGTCATCATCTAGTCTTGTAGACTCTCTGTCCTCACAAAGATTTGCATGCCACCATGGAGGTGCCTCCCGAGGCTCGGTTCCAAAGGGGTCGATGGTGTTGGAACCCTTGGGCTCAAGGGTGACGGCTCTGCTGGTGTCGGGCAAGTTGTCCCGGCAAGGGCCTTGCCAGGGGAGTCCACCTTGCCCTCCTGCTCTTCGTGTTTCTGGCTTGGCGTTGTTCTTGTTGTCTTTGCACTTCTACTTCCTTCCTCTGCCCCGCTAGGTGTGGCCACAGGCGCGGCTCCAACTGCCCACGCAGAAGTAAAGTGGTACAAAATAGGACACCGCCTTTTGTGCACTAACAGTTGTGATCGTTTCTCGTTGATTTGAGTGTTTACTCTCGTTTTCACCTCGTGTTTCCCCTCATGTTCTTCATAGGATCCTCTCCCATCATGAAAGATCAGCCCTAGGGTTTCCACCCTATATCATATTGGTATCATGATGTCGGTGCAACAAAACCTGCTGTGTGTTCCCCTGACTGTACACAGGCTCAACAACAAGGTTACAACAATTGAGACAAGGCCAAGCAGAAGAGATAACTTTTTGAGAAATAAAAGGGCAGATCAAGAAGACCAAGAAAAGGCAAATGAGCGAGATATCACTAAGGAAAAACCTCCCTTACCTAGCAGGCGAGCCCGGTCAGGTCAAGGCTGCACCGAAGACAAGTCTCAAGACTCCCCCGGCAAGATTGCCTGGGGCAACGAGGGCGAATCACCCCGCCAAGGCTCCACCGCTCCACCTCACAACAACGCAAGTCACGTATTAGTGTGGTCTCGAGCCCCCAGGTGGTTAAGTGGCTGTCATTTGGCATGTGGCAGCCATTTCTGAGGAAGAACACCTGTAAATGACACCTGTCCAGAGGCGTGTCACGTAGATAGGCGAGAAGGTGGTTGAATAGCACGGCAAGGCTTGCCGGGCTACACCCACGGTGTGACACTAAGGGGTGCATTTAATGCGCCTTGTCTTGTCTGCAGAGTTTGGTATGATAGCACTATGGCTATCTAATCACCGGATAATGAATGTTTTGCCACTGTGGTAACTCCTTGACCTATAAAAGAAGGGCCGTGGCAACCTTAGAAAGGTTTTGGGCCCTTGTACTCTCATACGCGTGTAGCTGCTCTTGGCCCGAGGCGACCCTGCCGGGCTAGAGCACTCCGCCTCCACTACGGTCCTTTCATCAATCCACCAAAGCAATAGTAGAGTTTTATTCCTCGTGGCAGCCCGAACCTAGGTAAAATCTCCTCATGTCATCACTGTCGTGCTGCTCTATGGCCTCCGCTCTTTGTGCAACGTGCCCTTCCCCCTTGCCGAACCACAAGGGGCTGATGGACCCATAGGTGGCCGTGTTAAACCATGCCATCTTTGGCATGCCAGGTAGGGGGAGCGCTGGTGGGAACCCAAGGGTGTAAGCAGCGCATCATCTTCATTATTGTCTTCTTTGTTGTGATGACCCGAGACCGATGCTCTAGAGGACTTCCATGGATTCTGAGTTTCGCCGTGTGATTTATTTGTTTGTTGCGTTCATCATCTCATCATCCGCATTGCATCTGCATGTTTTCATAAAACTTGCATCTGTTCATAGTTGCCGCGTCCCCCCCTTGCCTTCGTTGACCGTTCCGAGACCAACCGGGTTTTCGATTCCATCTTGTCAAACCACCTTGCCTCTCTGCATAGTGCACAGACCCCCCTCGCTTGCTTGTCCGAAACTTTCCCGAACCCGAACCGGGTTGTTGTTACTGGTGGGTCCGGATCATCCCCGAACATCCCCAAACATCATTGATTCTTTCATGGACTCTCCTAGTCTACTCTTTCTCGACCGTCCAATCTCGATTTGGTGATCCAAAATTCCCCCTTTCAATATATATAGACCACCACTAACCAAATGTAGATAAACCCCTAATCTCTAGGGATCCTACCCTAGCGCCGCCACCTTCTCCCTCAGGATCCCTCCCCGATCCCCTCGATTCAGCGAGCCAGCGCTGCCGCCCATCTTCTCCTCAATTTCAGCGCCGCCTAGTCGCCGCCTCCACCTGCCTTCCTTGATCCACCCTGCCCCCTGCTTCCCTGAGCCCATGCAGCCCTGCCCCGAGCACCCCCGCAAGCAGCGGCGGCTCCGGCGAGCCCTACCGTCGGTGACCCCCACAGGAACCCTCTCCTTCCTCCCCTGCTTCTTCTTCCTTCCCAATATTTCTCCCCCTCCTCTCAACATCTCAGTCTTGCCTTTCATAGGAGCTTCTGTCCCCGTGCCATGGATGGCCATGGTGTTCCACGCTATGCCCAATCTCCTCCGCAAGCCTCGCCATCAGCCACCTCGAGCCAACATAGCTCACCGGTGAGCACATCTAGCCACCTCGCCTGTTATTCCCTCCTTTTAGTTCCCGTTTCTTCTCCCTGTCTCTCCTCTCTGAACTCTCTCGCTCTCTGTATTTCTTCACAGGAGCACATCCCCAACGTTGGTCCTCGTCCGCAGCACCCTGACGCCATCGGCCTCCTCCGCCAAGTCCTCGCCTACGTCCTCCCGTCGAGCGTCGGGACGAATGGCAGCAGCTCCAGCCTCGCCTCGGCCCTCCTCGACCTCCTTCGTACCGGATCCGTCCCCCTCGTCCATCCACTCGTCGCCGGAGGTTGCCGCCATGCCCTGCATCCCGCATCGCCAGCCTCCGTCCCCTGCTTCATGAACGAGATGGCTAACGCTGCCCCCACGTTGACTTGGTCCAGCGCCAGCGTGGACGAGTGCCGCGTCGCCCGTGCGAGCCCTCCTCTTCTTCGCCTTCGTCGTGCGATAGAGGCGAAGGTGTCCCGATGTTTCGATGAGATAGATATCGTTTTCTTTGGGAGTCGACTTTGACGATCCTACTACGAACGTGCGAAGACGTCGCGCCTTAGCAATCGCTAAACCAACTTCCGAGAGTTATTGACCACGCCAGAGCACGATCAACCTGACCACGATGGTCTATTTCTTGCGAGCAAACGAAGAGCAAGCAAGAAACTGAGATTGCAATATGGATATTGCGAATAAAAGAGGAAAGCTTTATTGATCAAAGGTGGGGTTCTGTGACATCTTGGTCTGGTCGTTGGACACAAACAAAGTACGCGAAGTTGCAGCTATGGCGAACTTTTAATCTAAACAAAACCCAAAGTCTAAACGATGCCCTAAGGGCTGTATATATGGAGGAAGAGGGGGGAATTTCATGGCCCTTGGAGGAGGGGTCTGAAACCAACCCTAACTCTTGTTTCCCCACACATACGGACTCTAAAAACAGCCTATACTTAAGTATTTCAAAAATACATAGGCCTGGCCCAATAATAAGGTGATGCAGCACCTAGAATAGCCTCGGGACGAAATTTATGAAGTGGAATCTTGTATATTTCGTCCAAGGCTTCATGCACTCGTTATGGTTGCTTCAAAGTCCTGAAATCATCACTTGTAACTCCGTTCTGGATCCCCTTGCGCATGCCATCATCTCCATGCTTGGTCTTGCTCCAGCGTTCATCCCTCTTATCCATGTCAGGCCCTTCATTTGTAAGCAAAACAAATGTATCCAATTTAGGCAGCATCATACTCTCATGAACATTAGAATCATTACCAAGAAACGATAGTACCTGATAATTTAATTGGCGTGCGCGAGCTCTAGTAATTGGTCCAGTATGTATAGCAGCAGCTGGGACTGTGGGTGTAACAATGGTCCTCATCATCCTCCCCTTCTTGAAATGAAGTCGTCCTCGACGGAAGCTCATCTTCCTCACCCAAATAAGGCTTCAAATCTGCAATGTTAAAGGTGGGACTAACCCCAAAATCTACAGGCAGCTCAAGTTTATATGCATTATCATTTATTTTCTCTAACACCTTAAAAGGACCATCAGCATGTGGCATTAGCTTTGATTTGCGCAAATTAGGAAATCTATCCTTACGCAAATGTAACCAAACAAGATCTCCATGTGCAAACACAACATGTTTTCTACCCTTATCTCCAGCAAGTTTATATTTAGCATTCCTACGCTCAATGTTTTCCTTAGTTAACTAATGCATTTTTAAAATCAAGTCAGCACGTTCTTTAGCATCAAAATTAACCTTCTCTGAAGATGGAAGAGGCAACAAATCAATAGGTGCACGAGGTAGGAAACCATACACAATTTCAAAAGGGCACATCTTAGTAGAAGAATGCAATGAACGATTATAAGCAAATTCAATATGAGGCAAGCATTATTCCCACATTTTCTTATTATGCTTCAAAACAGCCCTAAGCATAGTAGACAATGTTCTATTGACTACTTCAGTTTTTCCATCAGTTTGGGGGTGACAAGTAGTACTAAAAAGTAGTTTAGTCCCCAACTTAGCCCATAAACATCTCCATGCCTAAGAAATATAGTATCATGATCTGGAACAATAGTATTTGGCACACCATGCATGCGAATAATTTCATGAAAGAACAAATCAGCAACACTAACAGCATCATCGCTTTTATGACGTGGTATAAAGTGTGGCATTTTCGAAAATCTATTCACGACAACAAATATGCTATCCCTCCCCTTCTTTGTTCGAGGTAAACCTAAAACAAAGTCCATAGATATATCCTCACAAGGAACACTAGGTACAGACAAAGGCATATAGAAACCATGAGGATTGAGTCGTGACTTAGCTTTTTGACAAGTAGTGTAGCAAGCAACAAAACGCTCAACATCCTATCTCATCTTTGGCCAAAAGAAATGTGTAGCAAGTATATCCTCCGTCTTCTTGACGCCAAAGTGTCCCATTAATCCTCCTCCATGCGCCTCCTGCAACAACAAAAGACGAACGGAGCTAGCTGGAATGCATAGCTTGTTAGCACGAAACACAAATCCATCATTAAGAACGAACTTGTTCCAAGTTCTCCCTTCCTTACAATTCTACAATACATCTTTAAATCCATCATCATGCACATATTGATCTTTGATGGTCTCCGAACCAAATATTTTAAAGTCAAGTTGTGAAAGTATAGTATAACGATGAGACAATGCATCTGCAATAACATTTTATTTACCCTTCTTGTGTTTAATGACATAAGGGAAAGTCTCAATGAATTCAGCCCATTTAGCATGTCTACGGTTCAGTTTGACTTTTAATGTGTTTCAAAGATTCATGATCAGAATGTATAACAAATTCCTTGGGCCATAAATAATGTTGCCATGTTTCTAAGGTCCGAACAAGAGCATATAATTCTTTATCATAAGTAGAATAGTTCAAACTAGGCCCACTCAATTTTTTAGAAAAGTATGCAACAGGTTTGCCATCTTGTAATAATACACCTCCTAATCCAATTCCACTAGCATCACATTCAAGCTCAAAAGTCTTATTAAAATCAGGAAGTTGGAGTAAAGGAGCATGTGTCAACTTATCTTTCAATACCGTGAAGGCTTCTTCCTCTGCGGTACCCCAAACAAAAGGCACATCCTTCTTTGTAAGCTCGTTGAGAGGTGCAGCAATGGTGCTGAAATCACTCACAAAACGCCTATAGAAACCAGCGAGGCCAAGGAAACTCCTCATTTGTGTGACCGTTTTGGGCTGCGGCCAACTCTCAATAGCTTCAATCTTGGCTTTATCAACTTCAATTCCCTATGGAGTAACAACATAGCCAAGAAAAGATACTCGGTCGGTGCAAAGGGTGCACTTCCCAAGGTTACCAAACAAACATGCATCATGTAGACAAATAAAAACATCATGTAAATGTTCCAAATGTTCCTCCAAAGATTTGCTATAAATCAATATGTCATCAAAGTAAACTAGCACAAATCGTCAAATGAAAGCACATAAAACTTCGTTCATTAATCTCATGAAAGTACTAGGTGCATTAGTTAACCCAAAAGGCATGACTAACCACTCATATAATCCAAACTTAGTTTTAAATGTTGTTTTCCATTCATCTCCCAATTTCATACGAATTTGATGGTATCCACTATGCAAATCAACTTTGGAGAATATTGTAGAGCCACTCAATTCATCAAGCATATCATCTAGCCTAGGAATAGGATGCCGATAATGAATAGTAATATTATTAGTGCCTCTACAATTAACGCACATACGTGATGTACCATCCTTTTTCGGCACTAAAATGATAGGAATAGCACAAGGACTAAGGGATTCGCGTATATAACCTTTGTCGAGCAGCTCCTGTACTTGACGCATAATCTCCTTCGTCTCCTCTGGATTGGTATGGTATGGTGCACGGTTGGGTAGCGATGCACCAGGAATTAAGTCAATTTGATGCTCAATCCCTCGAATAGGTGGTAATCCCGGTGGCACGTCTTGTGGGAAGACGTCAGCGAACTCCTGCAAAATGTTACTGACAGCAGGGGGCAAAGAGGAAGGCGCGTCCTCGAATGAAAATAATGCCTCTTTGCATACAACAGCATAGCAAACAGATTTTCTGAAATCTAGCTCATCAATATCAGATTTTGTGGCAAGTAAACATGCACTTTTCATTTTAATTTCAGAAGCAACACTAGATGGTTTATTATTAGGTTTCATTTGTTGCTCAAATTCTTTTGCCACAATCTGATTTTCACTCTTATTTTTCTCCTGTTTTGCTTTATTAGCTCTATTAATATCATCTTTCAAAATGGATTCAGGAGACATAGGAAGCAAAGTAATATGGCTATCCTTATGAACAAGAGTATACTGATTATTTCTACCATGGTGTACAGAATTTTTATCAAATTGCCATGGTCTACCAAGTAATAAGAAACATGCTTGCATGGGTACCACATCACAATCAACATAATCAGCATATGTAGAGATACTAAAATGCACACGAACAGTACGTGTTACCTTAACCTTGTCGCTGTTGTTGAACCATTGGATGTAGTAAGGATGTGGATGCGGTCTTATGGTGAGAGATAGCTTCTCCACCATCTCCATGCTAGCCAAGTTGTTGCAACTCCCTCCATCTATGATGACGCGAACAGAACGTTCCTTCACAACTCCCTTTGCATAGAACAAATTATGCCTCTGATTTTGCTCAACTTGTGTAACCTGCACACTCAAAACATGTTGAGCAACTAAACATTCATACCTGTCAGCATCTTCAGCAGCCATGTATTGCGTCTCATGATCAGAATCCTCTCCACCGTGTTCTTCATGTGTAATAAGAGCCAAAGTCTCCTCATCGTTGTCACTAGCAAACTCATACCGATCATCCTCAGTAGCAATCATCACACGGTGAGATTTGCATTCTCTCGCAAAATGTCCTCTTCCCTAACAACGACGACAAATAATATCACTTGTGTGCCCTGTTGATGCCATGGAAGAAGAAGAGCTCTGCACAGGCCCGGCAGGTGTGCTCTTGACAGATAGTGGTGGTTGTGCCTACTTTCTTGTATCACGACTGGAGGTGGCACCTGATGGAGATGCTGGTGCAGTGGAAGTAGAGGATGCACATGGTGTCCATGATGAAGATCGACCTGCAAAAATGTTAGGTCGCGCCAATGCCTGTTGATCTTGCACTTCACATTCATCTTTACAAGCAAGATGGAATAAATGAGTGATATTAGTATACTCCTTATACTCTAAAACGGTATGAATCTCTCTATTTAATCCACCCATAAAACGTGCAAGCAAAGCTTCATTCTCCTCAACAATACCACATCTAATCATGCTAGTTCATAATTCCTGATAATAATCTTCTACATAATTTTTTCCTTGTCTTAAACGCTGCAATTTTTGAAGTAATTCACGTTGATAATATGGTGGAACCCAGCGAGTACGCATAGCAGTTTTCAAAGCAGCCTAAGTAGCTGGAATAGGATATAATCTACAATGTTCAGACCACCAAACACATGCAAAACTAGTGAAAGCACAAACAACAGCAGGAACACGTCTCTCCTCGGGATATTGTAAACATGTAAAATGTTGTTCACTTTCTAACTCCCAAGTAAGATATATATCAGGAACATATCTACCCTCAAATGGTGGAATATTCAACTTTAGTTTAGGAAAAGGTCATGATCTCGTACCTCAGGTGGTGGTGCAGCCCTACTTTTGTGATGATATACCTGAGGACGACCTGGTGGTGGTAGTAATGGTGGTTGCACGCAGTTCTGATTTTGATCAACCTTATCCTCGTAATGGTCCTCCACCTCTGCAGTAGCAACAGGAGTGACAGCAACATCAACAACGGCACCCGAATTTTGCAGAGGGTCAATGGGGCCGTGCTGTGCTCGTCCCACTTGATTTGGAAGGCGACGTTGTTATTGTTGTTGTAGAGGTGCGTTAGGTGCAACCGGTGGTGGTGGTGGAAGACGCGCGAGCAATTCATTAAACTTGTTATCGAGCTTTGTTTCGAACGTCTTCTCCATATCATCCATCTTCTCCATGGCCTCTTCAAATTTGTTTAGCACATCTTGCACCTGTCTACTCATCATTTGATGAAATTATCATGCAACTCCTTATCCTTCATGTTCTCCCAGTCAGTCTCGTCGGCTTGTGATCCTGCCATGGTTAGCAGCAATAGAAACACACAAGAATATGATCCTACATACTACTAACAAGAGGTGGTGGTGGGTGTCACAAATCCGTCAAGCAAATCTCAAATTCTTACTAATTCTTACCCAGCAGCAGGCGGTGATTGGCAACCGTCGTAGTCAAAACTCTCAAAGCTTCGATAGAGCGATTATAAGGGAAAGTCAAACGCACGACATAGATATATGTGGAGCTGGGAAAGCTTATAATATGGTAGCAAAAAGGGTCAGCAATAATCAATTTAGAGATGCAAAGTTGAATAAACGCTTAACGACGGTACTGTGCTGGTCCTAGGCTAGACCGTGCTAGAGACGCGAGCCTAGAACTCTAACAAAATCACGGCGCTGCACTTAAACAAGGGAAAAGCACACTCTGGAACTTTTTTCCCTCTGTATTTTTTGGCGCTCCTCTGTTTTTTTTGCGTTCCTCTTTTTTTGCGAAAACTCACTATAATGGCGAGTGTCTCAAAACTCTTCCCTCGTCAAACTGATAGGATGGGCATGAAAAAAAATTGACTTTTTTTAGGAAATCAGTGCAGCGACGACGAATAGTGCGACAAAAAATCACTATGATGGCACGTGGCTAAAAAGACTCGGGAAAACCTAAAAATAGGATAGGGAAAAAAATTCCTGTGAAAATTGGCCTATTTTTTTTCGAAACCTACTCGGGCAAGGAAACACGAATCGGAAATTAGACGGATCTCGAAAACAAACCTAATATGAAATGAACTCGGATTGGTGATGGATATATGGTGGTAGGATATGGCAGCTGTGGTGGTATATGGATATGGATTGTGGTGGTATATGGAGACGGATCGGTGGCGTATAAGCAGTGGTGGTAGATGGCAGGGGCAATGATGATGGTGCGGCGGCGGCGTGACAACTTATGACCAGAACTCGAAACTCTAAAAGACTAGACTCTAAGACTAGCAACTAGACAGGACGATGCAACCGCAAATTCAACAAAGCAAAATACCGAAAAGACTATGCAAAGGCTCAGACTGGTTCAGATATGATGAACTAACCCTAATTTTTTTGTCTTTTTCATGGACTGTAGGTATGAAGAATAGACTCGATCTAAACTACGAAAAACTGTAAAATCTCACCGAGCAACCTGGAAATCTGATACCACTTGATAGAAATGAAGGTGTCCCGATGTTTCGATGAGACAGATATCATTTTCAATGGGAGTCGACTTTGCCGATCCGACTACAAACGTGCGAAGACGTCGCGCCTTAGCAATCGCTAAGCCAACTTCCGAGGGTTATTGACCACGCCGGAGCATGATCAACCTGACCACGAGGGTCTATTTCCTGCGAGCAAATGAAGAACAAGCAAGAAACTGAGATTGCAATCTGGATATTGTGAATAAAAGAGGAAAGATTTATTGATCAAGGGTGGGGTTCTGTGACGTCTTGGTCTGGTTGTTGGACACAAACGAAGTACGCGAAGTTGCAGCTATGGCGAACTTTTAATCTAAACAAAACCCAAAGTCTAAACGACGCCCTAAGGGCTATATATATGGAGGAAGAGGGGGGAATTTCGTGGCCCTTGGAGGAGGTGGTCCGAAACCAACCCTAACTCTTGTTTCCCCACACATACAGACTCTAAAAAAATAGCCTATACTTAAGTATTTTGAAAATACATGGGCCTGGCCCAATAATAAGGTGACGCAGCACCTAGAATAGCCTGTGGACGAAATTTATGAAGTGGCATCTTGTATATTTCTTCCAAGGTTTCATGCACTAATTATGGTGGCTTCAAAGTCCTGAAATCATCACTTGTAACTCCATTCTGGATCCCCTTGCACATGCCATCATCTCCATGCTTGGTCTTGCTCCAGTGTTCATCCCTCTTATCCATGCCAGGCCCTTCATTTGTAAGCAAAACAAATGTATCCAATTTAGGCAGCATCATATTCTCATGAACATTAGAATCATTACCAAGAAACGAAAGTACCTTATAATTCAATTGGCGTGCGCGAGCTCTAGTAATTGGTCCAGTATGTATAGCAGCAGCAGGGGCTGTGGGTGTTACAATGGTATTGATGTCCACATCACCGTGGGCCGCCAGAAGCACCGTCCGGCTTCAAGGCCCGATGTGAGCAGCTCCCCCGCGCACTGGGCCATATCTCAGTTTCGGCTCGTGTCATGTTTTTTCCCTTCGGACGATTTTAGCTAATTTCCTGGAATTACTGTTTTACACAAAAACCCTCTTTGTTCATGCATATCATATCTCACTAACCGTGCAACGGATTAAAATGAATTATATATGTAAAATGCTTACAATTTCATATAGTTTCATAATATGCAAGTTTCATCCATGTTTGAAATGTTTAACTTGTTGTTTGCATTAATTAGCATAAATATCATGTTGAAATGGTTTAATTCAAAACTAATTAACTGTTTCTCCGAATTAAATAAACTTTATATGTAAATGGAGTAGAAAAATGCATAGATTAGCTTGGTGCACTTTGTTTTACTATTTAACAACATTAAAATATGTTTTATAGCAGAATAGTACCAAATCCAAAATATGCATATGAGGATTTTCCGAAATTGTTTTTTGTTGTTCCGGCCTCATTTAAACTTGCCTAAATAGTTACTTTACTTATGCTTCACCTCTTTACATGTTAATCAACATTTAATATTGTTGGGAACATAAATGAGAGCAAACTAAATAACTTGAATGTGGTGTTTCGTCAATGTGCAATTCATTTCATGTTGAGCTCCAGTGAATTTGTAGAATTGTTTGTTGCACTTTGCCATGCCACGACTCATTAAACCGGACTTGCATCATACTTGGTTGAGCATCATGTCATGTTTATGTGGTGGTTGTTTACCATGTTGTTTGCTTCTTTCCGGTTGTGGTTCTTCTCAAAAGTTTCAGTTACGTTGCGATTGTGAGGATCCGTTCGACTATGTTGGTTCTTCTTCTTCTTCTTCTTCATGGATTCGGTCTTCTTCCTAGCGGGATTTCAAGCAAGATGACCATCACCTTGGATACCACTACTATCTTTGCTTTGCTAGTTGTCTCGATGCAATCTCTATGTCGCGGTACCTACCACTTGTATATCAAGCCTCCCAATATGCCATGAAACAACCTCTAACCTTTTCACCATCCCAACAAACCATTGTTTGGCCATGTTACCGCTTGGCTCAGCCCCTCTTATAGCGTTGCTAGTTGCAGGTGCAGTTGTAGGTTGTTCCATGTTGGGACATGGATATCATGGATATTACTATATCTATTATTTTAATTAATGCATCTATATTCTTGGTAAAGGGTGGAAGGCTCGACCTTTTGCCTAGTGTTTTGTTCCTCTCTTGCCGCATTAGTTTCCGTCATACCGGTGTTATGTTCCTTGATTTTGCGTCCCAAACACGGTGAGGGTTTATGGGCCCCTCTTGACAGTTCACTTTGAATAAAACTCTTCCAGCAAGGCCCAACATTGGTTTTACCATTTGCCCAACATAATAACTAAACCTGGTAATTAATTAATTAGCATAGGGGGTCATGTCCCCAAGGATTCTTTCAACATAATACAGGGGACCAATGCTGATGGTATTGGTCCCAAATGGGTAGACTGCGGGGCCACCATGGGGTAACTCGAGGATCTGATTTTACTCGTAGGACGTCCCATCTAGTCGTGGCCTGAGACGAGATACGCGCGGCTACTATCAGGAGTTTTGTGTCCTATATTTAAGTTCTTTTCAACTTATCAAGTCTTGCATCTCTTTTCAACCGGAGTGCTGCCCGAATTCTTTTATTCTTGTTCCTTGTATAGCTAATTTTAACCAAAGTGGCTTCAAAGTCTATCTTCTTCCTTAAGCTCTTGGTTCTCGTTGTATTCCTAGTTCCTTTTCTCCAATGGACTATTTGCAATCCTTTTCATCTCCATTGTATTCTTTCTTTCAATTTGTTCAACCTCTCAAGGTTCATGGTTTCACTCATTTGTCAAAGAAGCAACTTTGTTTTACCTCTTCCTCTTCTGCTTCTCTCCGATGCCATCCTTAGATCCCGGGTCGAGATCTCTTATAAGTGGAGGAGTGTTGTGACGACCCGAGACTGACGCTCCAGAGGTCTTCCATGGATTCTGAGTTTCGCCGTGTGATTTATTTGTTTGTTGCATTCATCATCGCATCATCCGCATTGCATTTGCATGTTTTCATAAAACTTGCATCCGTTCATAGTTATTGCGTCCCCCTTGCCTAGGTCACACCGTTTCGAGACCAACCTGGTTTTCGATTGTCAGGACCCTGATCCTAGGTCACACCAATCTAGCATGTAACACATCAGATCACTTTGCGGCCTCACACACGGTATTCCCACGGGTGCCACCTTACCCAGCCCAGGACCATTTGCGCCTTTCGGCTTACGTATATGATAGTGCTGCTAGCATCCATATGACAAAGAACCCAGGCCGACATGACTACTTGTAAACCCAAGGTGGCACTAACTTACAGGGACAGGCATACATGACCCAGCAACGAACATGTCGATCAACAACGTATGAACCCAAGTCGTAGCAAGCTACAAGGACTTAAAGGATCAACGCGTGACATTTCCTTGAAGGGACAGACACAGGAATGAAGAAGGACACACGCCGGCCAACCTAAGTGTTTCGGAGAAGTAGCAAGCTACAATGGCTCAGTGGAAGCACTAGGAGACATTTCCCCATAAGAGAGGCTACCAAGAATAAACAACTAGATAGTCGGATCCCACACATACCAAGCATTTCAAAATCATAACAAAACTCTACGACTCAAAGTATTTATTCATAAGGCTCCAAAAAGCCATACATAGTAAGAATTACAATCATGGGTCACATGACCCAACATACAGAGCATACAGGTAACGGAAGCATAAACATGTCTGGGTATAGACATCTGAAAAGGAAGAAGGCTTTAGAGCCTGGCTATCTACAAGACCCTCCCAAGGGCACAAGATCGTAGCTGAGGTAACAAGCTAAACGTCGAAGTCCAAGCGGTACTACTAGTGAGACTGAAGTCTCTCTGCAAAAACATAAATTAAGCAAACGTGAGTACAAATGTACCCAGCAAGACTTACATCAGAACTAACTACAGATGCATCAGTATCAACAAAGGGGTGGTGAAGTTTAACTGCAGCAAGCCAGCTTTGACTCAGTGGCTATCCTGTACTACGACTGCTGATAACTCTTTTGAGGTGGCGCACACGAGTCCACATATTCACCATATCAATACACCACTTTGGATCCGCACTTGTCTCCCTATGAGAAGGCCATCCATAGCACTCACGCTTATCTTGCGCATTCTAGAGTATCCACTTTCACTTGTCTATGAACTGTATAAGCAACCCAATAGTCCTTTACCGCGAACGCGGCTATTCAAATAGATCATATTAACCTTGTAGGGGTATACTTCTTCACACATGCTCTCGCCACTTACCGCCACGTACACGTCATGTACCTCGGCAACCTTCAAGCGGAAGCCTGGCGAGGGTGTCGGCCACAACCTGACTAACCACGCAAGACTCTAGTCTAGGTTTATCGCCTATTCGGGTTCCATCCATAAGGAGATCCGGCCGGGGTGTCACCCACGACTCCAAACGATGTGTACAGGGTTCCCAAGCCCACCAAACAGGCGACGCTTGGTACACCCAGCCACGGTGCCTAGTCTATCCCAAGCCCACCTGTACTGGGTACCACTTGGTAGACTACTAACACTACCTGCAAACACCAGAAACTAGTTGCAACTCCTGGACAGAGATCGAGTTGATTAATAAGCCGAGAGGGGCGAGTTACCGGAACCTAATGTGTGGTAGCAACTGTCTTGGATCACAAACACAGAACTCAGTTCCTGGGGACGGTTTCAATGAGACAACCCACCATGTACTCCTACATGGCCACTCACCACTACCTTCACCATATCGTGTTCACACACACTTAGCTCTCGACAGTAGGACATGTTCACAACATTCCAATTCACCCCCGATGAATCACACCTGACTCAACTCTAAGTAGTAGCAGGCATGACAAACAAGCATGAATGACTAGGCACATTAGGGCTCAAACAACTCCTACTCATTCTAGTGGGTTTCAACTATTTACTGTGGCAAAGGCAGGTCATGCAGAGGAAAGGGGTTCAACTACCGCAGCATGTAATAGTTGAATCATTGTTGTCCAAATGCAGTAAAGGAGAGCAGAAGCGAGAGAGTAGGATTATATCGAGATGCTCAAAGGGGGTTTGCTTGCCTGGCACTTCTGAAGATAGTATAGCTCTTCATCGATGTCATCGAACTCATCGTCGGAACCACGTCTACTAAGAGGGGACAAGCACCGACAAACAAAGAAGAAACACAATCAGTGCAATGCAACAGTATGATGCATGATCATGACATGGCAATATGTTGTTCATTGAGCTAATGCAACTAGCAACACAATTAAATGAAGTTGGTTTGAACCCAAGGTTCAAATTCAAACTCCACATGTGGTTATTTAAATGTCATTCATTTGATTTGTCCTAAACAGTACCCCAAAAGTTGTTCTAACATGCATGAAAATAGCATAAATAAATAGATTGGATTTTTCTGATAATTTTTCATATACAAATTATTTCATTTGGAGTTACGGTTAGTTTTCTATGATTTTTCAAAGTTCGGGGTCTTTTCTGAAATTCATAAATTGTTTTTTGATTTATTCTAATTCCAGAAAATAGTTACAACGGCAGCATGGTGTCGGGATGATGTCATTAGGTCAACGGAGCTGACCGGTGTCAAACCTGGCATGTGGGGTCCACACATCAGTGACACAGGGGTTAACCGGGCCTAATCCCATGTTGACTAGGGTTTGACTCGCTACGGGACCCGCTATCAGTGGCCCATGTGGATAATTAGTAGGTGGATTAGGCCCTAATGGCTAGATTAGGCCGGCAGTTAGTTGCCGGCGTAAGCAGAGGCGGCGGCATTCACCGTTCCAGCGATTCCAGTGATGGGAGCAAGGAGGCTGGTCTCATAGGAACGGCCATGACGCGACGCGTCCAACGGTGGCTATGTCTGCGGCTCGGGGACGGCTCGGGTACCCCAGATCGTCGTCGTTGATTTGCTAGGGTGGCCGGTAGTGGCAACTGCGGTGAGTGAGGTGGCGGCCGAAGCTACTGCCTAGCACGGCACGCGGTTGCAGCTCGCAACCGGCTGAACTAAATGGCGCGGAAGCACATAGGGGGCAGCAGGAGAATAGATGTGCCACGGGGGCAAGCAAGGGGAGCTCGGGAGTGCGGGCTCGCCGGCCATGGCGGATGGCGGCCTCAGGCGTTCGCGGGGTGGCAGCTTGCACGCAGATTATAGCATGGGGAGAGAGGGGAGAGAACTGGGGGCTCACGGCGAGTTCATGGAGAATCTCAGCGGCTCGGGGACGGCTCGGGCGAAGCAAATCGACGACGGCGGTCTGGGGCGCCCGAGGAAGAAGAGGACGATGGTGATGGTGTTGCAAGGCACTCAAGGGCGCGGGCGTTGTCTCGGAGAAGCTGCGAAGCTCGGTGGGGATGCTAGCACGGCGAGTTGTTGGCGCTGGCCACGCCGGCGGTAGCTGTGGCCGGCGGGGCTCTCTGTTCGGGAGAAGAATGAGGAGGAAAAGGGGAAATGGCCAGGGGAGAAGGGGGGGTCAGCACGGGCCTCGTCCATGTCTCCTCGGCACGGGGTTGGGAGGAAGGAGGCGTCGACACGGGGAAGCAGGAGGTGGCCGCTCCAGCGCGTGTGCTGGCTACCAGTAGGCGCAAGGTTGAAGACAACCTTGCCCCTAGTTGGCTGGGCTGGCTCTTGGGCTACTCCTGCAGGTAAAAGGCCCGGATAAGTCTGCTCTATTTTAATTTTTTTCTGTTTTCTGTTTATTGATTTATTTGCCACTGTTTAAATTCAACACAAATTTCAATCTAGTGCCAAAACTTTCTGTAATTATTTATATGACTTAAATGGACGTTTCCAAAGGCACGTAAATTATTGCAAAAGCATTTGAAAATATATTCTAGTTATATGAATATAAATTCAAATTCAAATAGCATAATGATTTAAATTCCGAGCCCAAAATAACACCTTAAAAATGTTCACTATTTTTGGTTTGGATCAAATCCCTTGCCAAAAATATCAAACATCAATGAAGAGCATTTTGGTTTCATTGAATGCAATTTTTTAGGGTTCTTGCCCTTTAATTAAATTTGTGAGACTTCAAAATATTCCTCAATTCAACTTTCTTGTAATTAGATATTATGCATGATGCTCTCAAATGCAACTAATATAATTATTTACAAACAAATATTCTAGGGCTGTGACAAATCACCCCCACTAAACAAGAATCTCATCCCAAGATTCAAGGCGTGAGGTAAGAAGACAGAGGATACACGATGCTAACACAATATTCTCGATCCAATTGCCCTTCTCGAAGATGTTGATTCTTTGCTCCACTTGATCTTGACGTCTCTGCTTTCAAGATCTTCATCCAACATGATGATGATAGAGAGAAACTTTACATGAATTGATCTCCTAAAAGATCGAGCACCCAATATCAACTCATGGAGTGAGGCGTAAGGACATCTCTTGAGATGAGACACAAAGCACACATTGAGAGCGATGGTAAGAGGTATATGACAACGGTTCGATTGGGTAGGCAAAAATACCATGCTTAAGATGATGGTGCATGGTTTCAAGCTAGCGAGGAAATAATTGCCATGATTCCATAACGGGGCACCTCAGGGAAGGTGACTCATAGAATTATTCCCTTAAGTGGCAAAAATAATTACTTTTTATATCTAGATCATTTAAACTCTCTATAACAGCATAAGGAAAATCTCAATCGATCGTTTGAAGGAGTTCAGAAGAATGGCATACTCATACTAGAATGGATGAGGTGAACTACCTTGTTGAAGACAACACAATGGATGATTTTTGCTTATCATTGGAAATGGATGGCACCCATGGTAGGACCACTTTTGAAGATGATCCTTAACAACAATTACTAAGAGGGGCACCCATGGGAACTTGGCACAATGGCGGTGCAAGCTGGGAGCAAAATGCAAATGCTAGGAATGATTCTGGTAACTGGGGAATAGCTCAACAGTCGAGAGTGATTCCACTGTTTGAATGGTTGTAGTATATTCGAAGAAACTAAGAGCACAAGAACCCCCAAGGAGCAACTTCTAGAATAAGTTGCATGAAATCCTCATGGAAAGAATGATCAAATTTCTCAATCAACATACTACAATAATAGATCTTCCAGCTAGGTGTGTCGGCCAAAACATCAACCTTGCCGGGACCTACATCGTAGATCTTGGAAAAAGTTCCAACCATCATATATGCCTGAGATTCAGATCTGGTTAGTAACAGGATATTTCAGACAACATGTCTGGCAAAGAAAGTTTGCAATACAAACCAACGAGATAATGTTGCGAGATTCTCGGGAAATGAACAATAATTGTAAGCTACAAAACATGAGCTAGCTCTACTACACACATGTGAACATGCTGTCCCAGACAAGCATGACCACGTAGTAGTCTTATAATAAAACACTACCGAGTTCAAGTTAGGAACCATCTTCGAGGATAACGAAGTCCTAACATAAGTCATGACTCTTAAGAAGGAACTTCTTCTCCTTGAACAAATCAATCAGTGGCTTGGTGTGCTAGGGATACCTATAGAATGAAGGTTGCAAGTCTCCAGACCACAGAATACATCGCACATATGCATGAGTGACTTGGGATGATTCCAGAGGAAGCAAAATAAACTATCTCAAATTCACGGCGGCAACTTGCATCATATGCACGTGAATTAGAGGAAGTCACTTCTTCCATCACACATAAACTTCATGAGCTAGCACGAAGAAAATGATTTCAAAAGTTTCCAACACTAGCTTAATGTTCAACACGAGTCATGGAGAAGATAAGAATTTTGCCGATGGGCTCAACAACAATTTATCGAGATTTCCATATAGATGGAATTCCACAATTGTGTGAACAAGGTGATAGCATTGGTCAGACCAAAAGATAAAACGGTGTATGCTCAAGGAAACAACCACGAGTAAGACAACATTAAGATAATCGTTGGTTCTGATTTGATCCGATGATAGCCCATACTCAAATCAAAGTTTTGACAAGACAATAGATCCAACAACTGATCATGAGGACCAATCGATGGAGATATCATCTTTCTTCAACAACCATACAATCACAAGGATATCCCTTTGGCAATGAACTAGGTGGGACAAGCTTTCATCTTCCAACTCTCCAAGTTATTGTTTAGCTTATTCAACTAGTTCAGGAGTATCCAACACAGATCCTTGGAGAAAGGGTGCACTGGTATGCGTCAGTCCTAAACAAATGGTTTTTACCCCTTTCCACGACGACATTTGGAACCGTTGCCAAGTGAGTGTGGGCGATAGGGGGGTCCTTCCCACACGACCCAGAAACCGTTGGGGATATGCCCTCCTGGCACACGCTCGGCAAAATGAGGTCGTGTGCGACCGCCGTGCACTCAAATACAGAAATACGTACAGTAGTGCTAAAAAATACAATTATATAGGCCAAATCATTTCTGGTCGTAAGTACATCCGACACACTCAGTCACCACTGAATGTTTCTGTTCGTATATACATCCCACACAGTCACTACAAGGAAAACATTTGCGCAAGGTGGCGTAACGCAAATAGTTTTGAAGAGGATGTCGTGTGTGATTGTTCATTGATCTAACACGGTTTATTCCTAGAAACTGCGTGTGTTGCCTTAGGTCATTGCCCACAGTGTTTTCTCATTAACTGTTTGCAATAAGAAAACCCAATTAGCAAGGTAATTGGCCAATTAGCGAGCTAATTGGCCTATTATTAATAATACATTTACTAATCTAATTGACATTCATATTAAGCAGATAATATATTCCGTTTCCATATTAAGGAAGCATGATTTCATAATTGAAATACATCGGAGTACAACATGATATAGCTTCAGCACTCAGCTACCGCATTACACAACTGCACCAGCAGCAAGTTTCATATGCAACATCTAGAACCTTTCGAATAGACGGTACATAGAGAGATGCATCTCATCTAGAAAACTGCTGAAGTGGAAGGCGAATATTGAGCCTTCATTCATGTCAAAGGTCTCTGCAACTTTAGGCCAGTGCCTGTGGATGATTGACTGCCATCCTTCGAACTCTTCAGGAACACTTCAATATTGAACCGTGGGTGTTGTATGAAAACTTTCCTCGCATCCTGACCATAGAGGTGGTTTGAGAGGTAATCATCAGTGAACCCTGAAAACAAGGATGTGCATAAATATATTCTCTATATTGGAAACAGGGCAAAGGAATAAAAAAGGCAAGGTATAATAGTTAGTACCATCTTGGAACCTCAGTGCTACCCATTGCTTCCTTGCAACACATATAAGGTAGTTAGTCATCAGGTTAAGTAAGGGTTCCCATGCTATCAGTAAAATATGTTTATGAAAAATAAGCACATTGCAGATTCATCAGATTAATTCAAGCCACATGGAAAACCCATTTATCCAAACCAAGCATGATTAAGAACTAGGAAATATAGCACTTGTATATGTTTCTCATGTATTAAGTGTTGCGAAATTTGATTTATTCCTCACACGGTATACAATAAGACAATGCAGCCACAATAATTGAACATCCCATTGTAGAATTGGACCAAGTAGTTAACTAAACACCACAACAAATGAACCAAAAGTTAACTGAGCACCACATTGCACAATATAATATACTCCTAATAGAAGATCAGACATTTAACCAAACCAAGCATGCTTACAACTTTGAAATATAGCATTTTTATTTGTTTCTCATGTATTTAGTACAACCAAATTCAATTTATTCCTCACATGGTATACAATAAGCGAATGCAGCCATAGCAATTGAGCATCGCATTGCAGAATTGAACCAAGCACTTAACTAAACACCACAACAAATGAACCAAACGTTAACTGAGCACCACATTGCACAATATAACACCACATTGCACAATATAACATACTCCTAATAGAAGATCAGACAGTTAACCAAACCAAGCATGCTTAACAACTTGGAAACATAGCAATTGCATTTGTTTCTCATTTATTTAGTACAGCCAAATTCTATTTATTCCTCACTTGGTATACAATAAGAGAATGCAGCCACAACAATTGAACATCGCATTGCAGAATTGAACCAAGCAGTTAACTAAACACCACAACAAGTGAACCAAGGCAGAACAAATGAACCGGTCGGTTAACTAAACACCAATTGAACAATATAGCATACTCCTAATAGAAGATCAAACAGTTAACCAAACCAAGCATACTTAACAACTTGGAAATATTGCACCCTGAAGAATTGAACATCACATTTGCAGAATTGAACCAAGCAGTTAATTGAACACCACATTGCAAGACATATAGAACATATACACTATAGCAGAAGATTGCATGGTGAAAGTAGATAGCACAATTCACTAGAATTTGTTAAGGAAAGGCAGTAGCTAGCAAACTGAGCATGGATCCTTATAGTGAGCTAATAAGACAAGCTACTCCTCATTGTCGGAGATATTGATGACGATTGGCTCCTTGGACATGGAAGAGGGCGAGGCCTCCACATCATGGGTGCCCTCGTTGTAGTGGTGAGTTGCCTGAGCCGCTCTGGGCACCAACCTGCTGGCTCTCGAGATGAGGTAAGCACGTGCACGCTGAGAAAACACCTCGTAGTCTTCATCGAAGGCACCGACGGTGGCCTCGAGAAAACATCACAAACTGTCGTTTAAAGCAACCAACAGCGTCATGGCGTCAGCGCGCGAGGCGTCAACGATGGCCTCGACGGCAAGGTGCTCCCCCAAGATCTGGGGGTCGGCACGAATGGCAGCCATCGCGACCTCATCCGCGCGTGCGGGCGCGATTTGCTTCTCCAGTGCCAAATGCTCATTGAGGTCTTGGCTATACTGCGTGCACCATGGCTTAGGCCGGCGCTTATTTGGTGGAGGGGTCGGTGGTTTGGGTGGAAGGTGTCACGCTCGCGCTGGCGGTCGGGGAATGTGGGTTGTGGAAGGAGGAGGAGGATGGGGGTCGGGTGTGGATTACCTGCCTGGATAGGCGAGGCCGAGCAGCGTGAAGGAGGGTCGCCAGCGAGGAAGCGGTGGCACTGCAAGCAAGGAGTGAAGGTTTCAACTTGGAAAGGAAGGCGGAAAGGGGGAAATGTGGCTTTTGGTAAGGGGAGGGGGGCGGGGAGGTAGATATTTCCGTGGAAGCCGAAAATTTGGAATCGCTTCAGCCAAAAAACTGGCGCGCAAAGTGTCATCAGACACGGTCCCTTATTCAGACACGGTCCGAAGATATTTTGTGTTGCATCTCACACAGTTGTTTATAATAAACTTTGTCGGATCTACTTTATTTTTGTCTTGATTTGAATTACATAATGGGGTCACAGCGGCCATGGACGGTGTTTGGATTGCTAGACCTTTTATCTTCACTGATCATAAAAGAATTTGAATTATTCAGGGTTCGTTTGGACATTTTCATGCATCTAGTGAGTTTTCAATGCATTTATGTGCATAATTGAAATTTGAACTACATGCACATGCTCCAGTGCATATAAATTGGTTGAAAAATCAAATCTTTGTCCTTGGGTGCATGCTTAGGTCCCATGCAAGAAATGGGAATGAATGCCAAACACCCTGCCACTGTCACTCGACCGCAAACATTGAGATACCTAGTTTTTAAATTCTAGTAAATCCAAAACTCGTATGAAATTCATGAAACTTGGCACGCTATCATGGAGCGGCATCAACATGGCGTAGTAAAGTTTTTGTCCCATTTGGGGCAGGTTTGGGTATATGCTTCTCACAAATCAGAGCTTCTCACAACAAGCATGATGGTTTTGGTACGGAACGCCCCAACTTTGGGGGCGAAACGATATCCATTGCCTCTTATTGCTTTCAATTTTTTTTCTTGTGTCAACATAGAACAACAGGAGTGTTGTGTTATTTTTTCTGATTTTTTCGGGGTTCGTTTGGACATTTTTGTGCATTAAGTGAGTTTTCAATGCATTTATGTGCATAATTCAAATTTGAACTACATGCACATGCTCCGGTGCATATAAATTGGTTGAAAAATCAAATCTTTGGTCCTTGGGTGCATGCTTAGGTCCCATGCAAGAAATGGGAATGAATGTCAAGAACCGTGCCACCGTCACTCGGCCGCAAACATTGAGATACCTGGTTTTTAAATCCTAGTAAATCCAAAACTCGTCTGAAATTCATGATACTTGTCATGCTATCATGGAGCGGAATCAACATGCTGTGGTAAAATTTTTGTCCCATTTGGGGCAGGTTTGGGTATATGCTTCTCACAAACCAGAGCTTCTCACAACAAGCATGGTGGTTTCAGAAGGTAAGGCACCAACTTTGGTGGCGAAACGATATCCATTGCCTCTAATTGCTGTCCAATTTTTTCCCGTGTCAACATACAACAACATGAGTGTTGTGTTATTTTTTGTGATTTTTCGGGGTTCGTTTGGACATTTTTATGCATTAAGTGAGTTTTCAATGTATTTATGTGCATAATTCAAATTTGAACTACATGCACATGCTCCGGTGCATATAAATTGGTTGAAAAATCAAATCGTTGGTCCTTGGGTGCATGCTTAGGTCTCATGCAAGAAATGGGGATGAATGTCAAGCACCGTGCCACCGTCACTCAGCTGCAAACATTGAGCTACCTGGTTTTTCAATTCTAGTAAATCCAAAACTCGTCTGAAATTCATGAAACTTGGCATGCTATCATGGAGAGGCATCAACATGTCGTGGTAAAGTGTTTGTCCCATTTGGGGCAGGTTGGGGTCTATGCTTCTCACAAATCAGACCTTCTCACAACAAGCATGATGGTTTCAGAAGGGAACGCCCCAACTTTGGGGGCGAAACGATATCCATTGCCGCTTATTGCTTTCAAATTTTGTCTCGTGTTAACGTAGAACAACAGGAGTGTTGTGTTATTTTTGTGATTTTTCAGGGTTCGTTTGGACATTTTTATGCATTAAGTGAGTTTTCAATGCATTTATGTTCATAATTCAAATTTGAACTACATGCACATGCTCCGTTGCATATAAATTGATTGAAAAATCAAATCTTTGGTCCTTAGGTGCATGCTTAGGTCCCATGCAAGAAATGTGAATGAATGTCAAGCATCGTGCCACGTCACAGGCCGCAAACAATGAGATACCTGGTTTTTAAATTCTAGTAAATCCAAAACTTGTCTGAAATTCATGAAACTTGGCATGCTATCATGGAGCGGCATCAACATGCCGTGGTAAAGTTTTTGTCCCATTTGGGGCAGGTTTGGATATATGCTTCTCACAAACCAGAGCTTCTCACAACAAGCATGATGGTTTCAGATAGAACACCCGTATGCAAAGTGAGAGCAGGATTTGTGCATCTCTTGAACACAAACGGTTCTTTTGGATGACCCATGTAAATCACTAGCGGGGCAGTGCAGTACTATTCGATTTGAAAGCGCCGATACGGCTTTAATGCCGACAAGGGATAGGGTAGCGGTTCCCGAAATGTTGAACGGGAAATGATGCATCCTCCTTCAATTAGCGTCGTGTGAATGCATGAGGGAAGTAATGGGAGGACCGGGAGAAGAGGCAACACAATGTGAATGCAACGCAATTTGCACTCATATAAAGGCGCCCCTCCATTCCAATGCATCTACCACATCATACGCACCTAAGCATTTGCCTAAGCACCTACACTAATAAGCGCAAAAGTGCCCACTCCAGACCCTTGGCGGCGATGCGTGCGAGCAGCCAGCGGCTCTGACAGATGGTCCATGATGCTGGCCTGCGTCATGGCACCGTGGATCGTCTCCATATGGTGTTGGCGACCGGCTAGTGGATGGCTGCCGTCGACGCCAGCTACGTCTTTCAGTTGGACCAGATGATTGTTCACAGCACCAACATGTTCACTATCATCAAGGAGCTCACGGACGACATCGTCGTACTCCTCCAGCCCACGCCCGGGCTCCTCATTGCCTGCCACCCTAATCGGCCTCCATGGTCGGAACCTCTTTGAAGCACTGGTGGCCCTGCGACTGCCCGCCTACGCCACGAAGAATTTCCACCTAGAGGTCGCACATGCCGCGAGGCGCCTCGCCCTGCAAGAAACCGTCGACCTACACATCCATGTGTACGAACGAATCGTGTACATAGGTCTCTACAAGGCCAGTGAGGATGCTACGACGTTGGCCTTCTTCGACCGGTTGGAAGCCTTGGATGCCTTAGTTGAGAAGCACCTTGGCCTCGCCACACAAGCCACCGCTCCTTAGCCACCGGTCGGTGGCCCGGCCGGCGCACTGAGTTGAGGAGGAGGTGGTCGTACGTTGATGGATGCATCTTTCTTCTTGCCTCCTGTAACCACCACTGCGATTGCATCATCGTGGCCTTAATTCTTATTTTGCTATTGCATTCTTGTTCCAGTCAATACAGACATGTGCGATCCCTTTTCTCAATACATACATGTCCATTCCAGTCTTATTTTGATTGGCTTGAATGAAGGTCTATCCCACCGTTAGGCGCCGTAGCGCGCTGTGCTCATCGTTAGGCGCCGCGGCGCGCTCTGCTCGCATCCGTTGGCGCGCTTTGCTCGCGTCCGTCGGCGCACTCGGCTTGTGGACAACTTTTCCTTGCGTGTTCAACAGCTATATGCATATATGTATATATATATATATATACACATATATATATATATATGGTTGCTCGCCGTTGAGGCGACCGCAGAGTGGTCTGCTCGCGTCCCTCCACGCGTGCTCTGCCAACGGTTGGGCGTGCGCATGATCACGTCGATGGCCCCATATGCATGCGGTTCCGACGCGCACGTTGCCACGCGATGGAGTTACGTGCGGCACACTGGAGTTACGCGATGCAAATTAGAACTGCCATCAGGGCTTGCCGATATTCCTGGCTGTCCGGCTTCCCCTTTAATTCCCATGGCCATTATAACCTTAGTATCTTCAACCTTTCGATCGCGCCCCACAACACAACAAGCACACCAACGATGACACATAGAGAGGGGATGTCTGGAGGCGCTCCAATGGAGTTCGGCGAGCATAGAGTGGAGACCCACGCAAGGGGGACGGATCTCTCGGTGGTGTACTCCATCGATCCGGCCGTGGTGGACGCCTACATGAATAGCATTGAGTAGTTGCTTGTTGGAGACAACTACAAGGTGGTCGGCATCGAACTCCCGTACACTGTCGGTCGTCCCGGCATAGATCTGAAGGTTGTCGTCGCCCAGTTGTGCGTGCACCATCATGTCCTCATCTACCACTACTGCATGGCCATAGAGCCTTGCGACCATTTCAATAGGTTTGTCAACAGCACTGACTACAAGTTCGCCACGGTGGATACCACCAACGATGTAAAAGAGCTCAGTGTTACGGGCTTGACCTGCAAGAACCTTGTCGAAATCCGTGACCACTACACGGTCTGGGGTAGCACGAAGAAGGAGTCCCTGGTCGAATTCGCCTCGGCCATCATCGACCCCTACTATGAAAAGATGAAGTAGGATGCCCAGAGAACAAGTCCCGTATCCTGGCACGGGGCCTGGATGCGGGAACTGGATGAACCTCACCTCAGGTTTGCGGCCAAGAGCGTGTACACATGCTACGAGATGCTCATGCGGATCATTGACATGAGGAAGTGCATCGTTACCCAAATCGACGAGCCCGGATCGATCCACAAGCAGAGCAAGCAGCGTCACACGAAGTAGATGATGATTAGATGATCATTTATGCTAGTTAATCATGCATGTAAAATATAATTTACTTTATTGGTGTGTGGAAATGGCATGTGTGTAGTAGCCACCTATGTAATTATGCATGTAATAGTTTACTTTGGTGTGTGCAACTGCCATGGTTGTAGTAGCCACCTATGTAAGTGGATGTTTAATTTGGTTATGCAAGCATGTCCTTATAAGTGTGTGTGTATATATATATATGTTGTTGTTCTGTATGCAATCCCATCTCACAACACACACGTCTTATTAGCAGCAACCGTCTGTGTTCTTATCGGTCTAGAAACACATTTCTCATTACAGACTTGTTTGCCGCGTATCACACACATCTTGTTAAGTTGAATCATTTCTGTTCTCATGTCTCAACGCAAACAGTTCAACCGAGTGAACCACATGCCGTATATCGCACACACCTTTGATCTGGCTGACCGTTTCTTTTGTGTTGCCTAATCACAAATAGTTCATCCGAGTGAACCGTATGCTATGTATCGCACATGCCTCCATCTGGCTGCCCGTTTCTTTTGTTCCTCCTCATCACAAACAGTTCATTGAACTGAACGGTATGCCCTTCATCGCACACGCAACTAAAACCTGAACCGTGTTTGATGCATCCGTCATCGCAAACGTTTTACAAATTTCTGACGGTTTTCATGCAGCACCGTTTGCGATTATGGCATCACACACAGTTTCTCAAAGGGTCTCTGATCGTAGTGTCACATTAGCAGCATCCTGCAGTAGTGGTGGTGATGCAGAGCATCCTATGGACATCACCATGTCAAGAGTCCGTTCGGCGAGTGACACGTGCGACATCTACTTCACATACACAAAGGTGAACCATCTCCTTTACACGTGCTCACTTGACCCCTTCGAGTATGGTATACTACGTGACACTCCACTTATGTGCATGCATAGGTATTGTCGGAACGGTACGGACTACGAGGAGGAGTGCGAGCACAAGTGTACAACTACACCATTCGCGACGGAAGTGTGGAAGTGAAGACGGAAGAAGGAGTTGCGGAGTCTACAACGACCGGAAAATCGGAAGCCACCGGACGTCCGACAATCTACAGCGCCCGAACGACCATCGTCCACCGTACGTCCGATGCGACCACGCCAGGACCAGCCAGGAGATCTATAGCAGCCGGACGACCGACAACCCCCGGACGTCCGACAAGCCCCAGCGCCCAGACGGCCGGCGCCATTTCATAGAGCGATATTAGCGGAAGTCCGACGCCCTCCGGACGACCGGACCCCGGCGAGCGACCAGACGTCCGACGCTGACCGGACGTCCGACCATGCCTGTGCGCAGCCGGGCCTTTGGCCTTGTATCCCTCTCCCACTTACCCCTTCGTGGCTTTGACTATAAATTGACCTTCCCCTCATCCTTTCTAGGGTTAGGAAAGTAGTAGCTCATTAGAGATAGAGCTTTGCTCATCCATTACGGATCTACTCCACGAGAGAGACCGTGGCCCCTTTACGGAGAAGATCCCTTTGGATTCAAGACCTCCTCGTGGAGAAGACCATCAAGACCTCCTCACGGAGAAGACCGGTTACAATTTGTATCGTCCCTTATTGATCGTGGATCTTGTATCTCTTCTCGTGTTTCGAGGATCTAACACATGTGTGACTTGATCTTGCTGGTTTGAGTGTTTCTCTTTGTGCCCCTTTGTGATTTCCCCTCGTGTTCTTCGTGTTCATCGCGCGATCCGCTCCTTTCGTGAAAGATCGGCCACATAGGGTTCCACCCTACATCATCTTGGTATCACGAGTCAGGTTGATCACGATTTCGGAGCCTCCCCTCGTTGTTTTCTACCTAGATTTTGTTGTGTTCTTCCCCAATTTCGAAAATCCCCACCAAAAATAGCCCCAACTTTTTTTGTGATTTCTTGGTTTGATGAAGTTTTGTTGGATTTGATCCATGGATTTGCTTGGTTTCAAGTGGATCTAGCATCTCCCCAAGTTTCCCCATCTTTCATCCGCGAAATCTCATCAATTTTGACGCCAAAATCCCCTTTTTCCGCCCAAAATCGCGCCCCAGATCTCGCATCTCTCGTTGACCCCGACCCACCGGACGACCGACGTTTTACAGACGTCCGGATCCCCAAGAACGACTGGACGTCCGCAATCTTCCGGACAACCGGAAACCCCTAACCCGAGCCAAATTTACGGATTTCTAAGCAGTCCGGACGTCCAGCCTCCGGACATCCATCCTTTTACGTACGTCCGTAACCATTAGTTTCAGACTTCGGCTAATTCTTGTTTTGGCCGTAACTAGTTCATCCGAACTCCGATTTTGACGTTCTTTTGCTCGTTTTGAAGCTCTTGACATCCTCCTTCCCACAAAAATTCTTCCAACATCATTTGACTCCATCAAATGTTTGGAACTTTGTCATATTTTCCTAGGGCTTCCACCACATCATCCGCTACACCACCACCGACTTCCGCAACCTAACAAATTTTGTTCCACTTCGCATTAGTGGTTGTTTGAGTTGTGATTTGAGTCTCCTAAGGTGTTTCAGCTACTTAGGGACAGTTTCTACCTCATCAACCACCACCACCACTTCCGAATATCCCACCATACATTTCCACCACCTCCACTTAACCCAAGTTTGTTTGTGTTGTGAGTTGTGTCTCCTAAGGTGTTTCGGCTACTTAGGGACCGTGCTTCCAACTCCGACTTCGTGTATAGTCCACCACTCTACCCTCCATTTCCGCAATCCCATTGAGCTTCCGCAACCACCATTTGACATTTGAGATTTTAAGTGCGCGTTTTTTCCGTTTCCTAAGGTGTTTCGGCTACTTAGGGACAAGTCTCCATCATCTTGTTAACTCCATCAAGATCACCGCCACTCATCATCGACACGGACGGTAACCTCCATATCATCTTGGTATCGTGGTATACCTCCATTGTATATTCCCTTGCCATTGCATTGTTAACCCCTAGCCTATTTTGCGTCACTTGCCTATCGAGACTAGCCATTTGAGTATTGCCGGCAATGTTACTTGTGCACATTAGTGATCTACACCATCCATTGCATATATACCATATGATATTGGTATCATATCATCTCGTGTGCCTCATGTTTGTTCCCGCATATACACAATTGCTATCTTGGTTTGTGCATTCCTCATTGTGTCCATATACAAAAAAAGACTAAGCTTTTAAGAAAAAGAGAAAGAGCAAAGAAGCTTGTAAGCAATATCCATAGCATCATACCACATTGCATATAAGATTTTCATATCCGATCATCTTGGATCATACCACAGGAACATCATACACATAGCATACTTGGGATAGAAAGCTCATACATTTTTGCATCTTATAGGTTGTGCACACGTGTCGTATCTGCACACTGAGCAATCGTGCTAGCATCTCTCTTGAGTCGTGCAACACGAGTGTTTTCCGTGCATTCCACATTTTGTGCTCATTCCTTGGTTGCACGACCCCATTTATCTATCCGTGTGTGTGTTTCCGTGTGCCACATATTTCTATTGGTCTACTTGTTATACTTGCGAATTTGTGAATCTTTTTCAACATTATTGACTCTTGCTAACATTTTGCATTAAATTTTTGTACCACTATCCTCACCGAGCTCCACTATAAGCCTTACTTGTGTAGGTGTGAGAAACCGACAAGATCGGTACCAATTGTGATATTTCCTTGATACACTATTGAGTGATCATTGATCCATCTTCAACATCGGCCAAGGTACATTTGGTATAGTTCTTCTCTTTCTCCCACTCATATTTGCTTGAGTGTTGTGATGGATAGGCATGGCATTTCATCTTCGGTCTACAATAAGAACGACGAGTTCGATGCCACGAACAACTCCACCGATGCCAAGATGCAAGCTCAAATGGAGGAGATCAAATCCCTCATCAAGTCCTACAAGAGGTCTTCCTCATCTTTGAGAAGACACTCAAGAGCACATGCCTCCGAGCTACCATCTCTGGCAAAATCACATCGGCATCGACACCATCACCAACAAGGATGTGAAGGTCAAGAGTTCAACAGCAACAACCGCTCAACGACTTCACCATCTCCCTTGGCATCTTCGCCAAGCGACTTCAAGGCATCTTCGCCTTCGGGTATACGGCATCTTCGCCAACAAGCACCTCAAGACTACGCTCAAGAAAATCTCCTCAAGCTCAAGTCTGCGACTTCCATGAGCTACTACGACCTCGACACCGACCATGAGATTCCGTTCTATGGAACTCTAGAACCCGAGGAGTATCTCGAGTGGGAGCGTTTGATGGACGACTACCTCAAGATACATCAAGTTCCTCCCGAAGATCAAGTGAAGTGCGCCACAAGGAACTTCCACGACTACGCGTCCACATGGTGGCTTCACGCACCTTGGGAGACCTATGACATGAGTTGGCCCAAGACGAAGAGAGCTTTGCGGCGAGAGTTCGTGCCTCCAACCTACATGGTACAAATTCTACGCCAATTGGAGAACACCACCCAAGGATCCAAGTCCATTGATGAGTACTTCAAGGAGATGAAGAAAGCCTTGCGATGAGCCGGCGTGGACGACACATGCTACCTCTTGAGCACTGCGTTGGTTTTCCCTTGAAGAGCAAAGGGTGATGCAGTAAAGCAGTGTAAGTATTTCCCTCAGTTTTTGAGAACCAAGGTATCAACCCAATAGGAGACCATGCGCGAGTCATCTCGTACCTACACAAACAAATAAGAACCTCGCAACCAACGCGATAAAGGGGTTGTCAATCCCTTCACGGCCACTTGCAAGAGTGAGATCTGATAGAGATAATAATAATAAGATAAATATTTTTGGTATTTTTATGATATAGATTGAAAGTAAGGATTGCAAAATAAAATAGATTGGAAACTTGTATGATGGAGAATAGACCCGGGGGCCATAGGTTTCACTAGTGGCTTCTCTCAAGATAGCATAAGTATTACGGTGGGTGAACAAATTACTGTCGAGCAATTGATAGAAAAGCGAATAATTATGAGAATATCTAGGTATGATCATGTATATAGGCATCACGTCTGAGACAAGTAGACCGAAACGATTCTGCATCTACTACTATTACTCCACACGTCGACCGCTATCCAGCATGCATCTAGAGTATTAAGTTCATAAGAACAGAGTAACGCCTTAAGCAAGATGACATGATGTAGAGGGATAAACTCATGCAATATGATATAAACCCCATCTTTTTATCCTCGATGGCAACAATACAATATGTGTCGTTTCCCTTTCTGTCACTGAGATCGAGCACCGCAAGATTGAACCAAAAGCTAAGCACTTCTCCCATTGCAAGAAAGATCAATCTAGTAGGCCAAACCAAACTGATAATTCGAAGAGACTTGCAAAGATAAACCAATCATACATAAAAGAATTTAGAGGTGATTCAAATATTGTTCATAGATAAACTTAATCATAAACACACAATTCATCGGATCTCGACAAACACACCGCAAAAGAAGATTACATTGAACAGATTTACAAGAGAATCGTGGAGAACTTTGTATTGAGATCCAAAGAGAGAGAAGAAGCCATCTAGCTACTAGCTATGGACCCAAGGGTCTAAATTAAACTACTCACACATCATCGGAGGGGCCATGGAGTTGATGTAGAGGCCCTCCATGATCAATGCCCCCTCTGGCGGAGCTCCAAAGAAGGCCCCAAGATGGGATCTCTTGGGTACAGAAGGTTGCGGCGATGGAAATAGGGTTTCGTGGTGCTCCTGGATGTTCTCGGGTATATGGATATATAGGAGGAAGAAGTAGGTCAGTGGAGCAACGAGGGGCCCACGATGGTGGAGGGCGCGCCCAGGGGGGTAGGCGTGCCCCCCAGCCTCGTGGCCTCCTTGATTGTTTCTTGACGTCCACTCCAAGTCCCATGGATCATGTTTATTACAAAAATAACGTTCCCGAAGGTTTCATTCCGTTTGGACTTCATATGATATTCCTTTTCTGCAAAACACTAAAATAGGCAAAAAAAACAGCAATTTGGGTTGGGCCTCCGGTTAATAGGTTAGTCCCAAAAATAATATAAAAGTGTAAAATAAAGCCCATTAACATCCAAAACAGATAATATAATAGCATGGAACAATCAAAAATTATAGATACATTGGAGACGTATCAAGCATCCCCAAGCTTAATTCCTGCTCATCCTCGAGTAGGTAAATGATAAAAACAGAATTTTTTATGTGGAATGCTTCCTAACATATTTCTCAATGTAATTTTTCTTTATTGTGGCATGAATGTTCAGATCCGAAAGTTTCGAGATAAAAGTTTAATATTGACATAGAAATAATAATACTTCAAGCATACTAACTAAGCAATTATGTCATCTCAAAATAACATGGCCAAGGAAAGTTATCCCTACAAAATCATATAGTCTAGCTATGCTCTATCTTCACCACACAAAATATTACATCATGCACAACCCCGATGACAAGCCAAGAAATTGTTTCATACTTTTGATGTTCTCAAGCTTTTTCAATGTTCACGCAATACATGAGCGTGAGCCATGGATATAGCACTATAGGTGGAATAGAATGGTGGTTGTGGAGAAGACAAAAAAAGATAAGATAGTCTCACATCAACTAACCGTATCAATGGGCTATGTAGATGCCCATCAATAGATATCAATGTGAGTGAGTAGGGATTGCCATGCAACGGATGCACTAGAGCTATAAGTTTATGAAAGCTCAACAAAAGAAACTAAGTGGGTGTGCATCCAACTTGCTTGCTCATGAAGACCTAGGGCAATTTGAGGAAGCCCATCATTGGAATATACAAGCCAAGTTCTAAAATGTAAAATTCCCACTAGTTTATGAAAGTGACAACATAGGAGACTCTCTATCATGAAGATCATGGTGCTACTTTGAGTCACAAGTGTGGAAAAAGGATAGTAACATTATACCTTCTCTCTTTTCCCCTTATTTTTTTATTTGGGCCTTCTTCCTTTTTTTCTTTTGGCCTCTTTTCTCTTTTTTTATTTTTCGTCCAGAGTCTCATCCCGACTTGTGGGGGAATCATAGTCTCCATGATCCTTTCCTCACTTGGACAATGCTCTAATAATGATGATCATCACACTTCTTTTAACTTACAACTCAATATTTAGAACAAAATATGACTCTATGTGAATGCCTCTGGTGGTGTACCGGGATGTGCAATGACTCATGAGTGACATGTATAAAAGAATTGTGAACGGTGGCTTTGCCTCAAATACGATGTCAACTACATGATCATGCATGGCAATATGACAATGATGAAGCGTGTCATAACAAACGGAACGGTGGAAAGTTGCACGGCAATATATCTCAGAATGGCTATGGAAAGGCCATAATAGGTAGGTATGGTGGCTGTTTTGAGGAAGGTATATGGTGGGTGTATGATACCGACGAAAGGTGCGCGGTAATAGAGAGGCTAGCAAATGTGGAAGGGTGAGAGTGCGTATAATCCATGGACTCAACATTAGTCATAAATCACATACTTATTGCAAAAATCTATTAGTTATCGAAACAAAGTACTACGCGCATGCTCCTAGGGGGATAGATTGGTAGGAAAAGACCATCGCTCGTCCCCGACCGACACTCATAAGGAAGGCAATAAATAAATAAATCATGATCCGACTTCATCAGATAACGGTTCACCATACGTCCATGCTACAGGAATCACAACTTCAACACAAGTATTTCTCAAATTCACAACTACTCAACTAGCATGACTCTAATATCACCATCTCCATATCTCAAAACAATCATCAACTATCAAACTTCTCTTAGTATTCAATGCACTTATATGAAAGTTTTTATTATTCCTAAAAGAAATTGCCATGTTGTTATAAAGGACTCTCAAAATAATATAGGTGAAGCATGAAAGATCAATTATTTCTATAAAATAAAACCCCCACCGTGCTCTAAAAGATATAAGTGAAGCACTAGAGCAAAAACTATATAGTTCAAAAGTTATAAGTGAAGCACATAGAGTATTCTAATAAATTCTGATTCATGTGTGTGTCTCTCAAAAGGTGTGTACAGCAAGAATGATTGTGGCAAACTAAAAAGCAAAGACTCAAATCATACAAGACGCACCAAGCAAAACACATATCATGTGGTGAATAAAAATATAGCTCCAAGTAAAGTTACTGATGAACGAAGACGAAAGAGGGGATGCCTTCGGGGGCATCCCCAAGCTTAGGCTTTTTGGTGTCGTTGGATTTACCTTGGGGTGCCTTGGGAATCCCCAAGCTTAGGCTCTTGCCACTCCTTGTTCCATAATCCATCAAATCTTTACCCGAAACTTGAAAACTTCACAACACAAAACTTAACAGAAAATCTCGTGAGCTCCGTTAGCGAAAGAAAACAAAACCCCACTTCAAGGTACTGTAATGAACACATTATTTATTTATATTGGTGTTAAACCTACTGCATTCCAACTTCTATATGGTTTATAAACTCTTTTACTAGCCATAGATTCATCAAAATAAGCAAACAACACACGAAAAACAGAATCTGTCAAAAACAGAACAGTCTGTAGTAATCTGTAACTAACGCAAAATTCTGGAACCCCAAAAATTCTAAAATGAATTGCTGGACGTTAGGAATTTATATATTAATCATCTGCAAAAAGAATTAACTAAATAGCACTCGCCAATAAAAAAATGTCAGCAATTCTCGTGAGCGCTAAAGTTTCTGTTTTTCACAGCAAGATCAAAAAGACTTTCCCAAGTCTTCCCAACGGTTCTACTTGGCACAAACACTAATTAAACACAAAAAACACAACCAAAACAGAGTCTAGATAAATTATTTATTACTAAACAGGAGCAAAAGGCAAGGAATAAAAATAAAATTGGGTTGCCTCCCAACAAGCGCTATCGTTTAACGCCCCTAGCTAGGCATAAAAGCAAGGATAGATCTAGGTATTGCCATGATAATGATAAGGTAAATCGCGAAAGCTCATCTCATACTCCCTACGTTCAGCAGCAAGCTTTCTTTGTAGCAAGCAAAAGTAATCAAAAGGTCTAAATTTAATGGGACAAAAGTCCACAAGATCAAGCTCGGGAGGTGTTGGTTCCTCCTTTGGCCCCTCATATTGCACAATCAATTCATCATTATAAGCATTCTTTTGGCAAAAAGTCATGAGCCTTTGTTCAATGGAAAAACCTAGCCCAATGTTCTGGATGGCAAAATTATCATTAAGTTCAGAGATCCTATTAACAAGAGCATCTGTAGGAACCTTTTTTCTAAGGTTTTCATTAAAAGCAACATGATCTAAAGATCGTAAACACACAATGTATTCTTGATAGAAAAGGATCGCTTATATGGGAGGATGGCCAGCATCCACCCTATAATGCGCAAAAATTTCATTGGGTTCTTTTATTATAAATCTGAACTGATGAGCTAAAAAGATGGTTGCTGCTCGCTTAATAGAAGAATGCTCGATAATAGAAAATTCCAGGAAAATCTTTTGTATGGGAGGGTGCATATGTAAAAATTGTCTTTCGAGTTCAACTATGAGCAAAGATATAGCATCTGCGAGACTACTAGTTTTATGAAGGATAGATCCACGCATGGCGGGCAAAGCACCGACACAAGTAAAGAAATCTTGAATAACTCCCTTCCCAATAATATTACCGCTACCAATCCGAAACTTTTTAGTGTGTAAAATAGTAGGATTTTCAAGAGGGTCATCAATAGCATCAAAGTTTTCCATATTATTATCCTTATCAACGATAACCTACCCAGTTTCAGACATGGTGGCAATAGATTGCAAAAAGAACGAGCACATAGAAGGCAGGAAGGAAAAAGAGACGAACGGAAAGAGAGGGCGAGTAAAACGGCAAGGGTGAAGCGGGGGAGAGGAAAACGAGAGGCAAATGGCAAATAATGTAATGCGAAGGATAAGAGTTGTGATTGGTACTTGATATGTCTTGACTTGGCATAGATCTCCCCGACAACGGCGCCAGAAATCCTTCATGCTACGTCTTGAGCACTGCGTTGGTTTTCCCTTGAAGAGGAAAGGGTGATGCAGTTAATCAGCGTAAGTATTTCCCTCAGTTTCTGAGAACCAAGGTATCAATCCAGTAGGATACCACGCGCGAGTCACCTGGTACCTACACAAACAAATAAGAACCTCGCAACCAACGCGATAAAGGGGTTGTCAATCCCTTCACGGCCACTTGCAAGAGTGAGATCTGATAGAGATAATAATAATAAGATAAATATTTTTGGTATTTTTATGATATAGATTGAAAGTAAAGATTGCAAATTAAAATAGATTGGAAACTTGTATGATGGAAAATAGACCCAGGGGCCATAGGTTTCACTAGTGGATTCTCTCAAGATAGCATAAGTATTACGGTGGGTGAACAAATTACTGTTCAGAGGAGATTCAAATATTGTTCATAGATAAACTTGATCATAAACCCACAATTCACCGGATCTCGACTAACACGCCGCAAAATAAGATTACATCGAATAGATCTCCAAGAGAATCGAGCAGAACTTTGTATTGAGATTCAGAGAGAGAGAGAGAGAAGAAGCCATCTAGCTACTAGCTATGGACCTGAAGGTCTAAAGTAAACTACTCACACATCATCGGAGGGGCCATGGAGTTGATGTAGAAGCCCTCCGTGATCAATGCCCCCTCCGGCGGAGCTCCGGAAAAGGCCCCAAGATGGGATCTCTTGGGTACAGAAGGTTACCGCGGTGTAAATAGGGTTTCTGGTGCTCCTGGATGTTCTCGGGGTATATGGATATATATAGGAGGAAGAAGTAGGTCAGTGGAGCAACAAGGGGCCCATGAGGGTGGAGGGCGCGCCCATTGGGGTAGGCGCGCCCCCTACCTCGTGGCCTCCTTGATTGTTTCTTGACATACACTCCAAGTCCCTTGGATCACGTTTGTTCCAAAAATAACGCTCCCGAAGGTTTCATTCCGTTTGGACTCCATTTGATATTCCTTTTTGCGAAACACTAAAATAGGCAAAAAAACAACAATTTGGGTTGGGCCTCCGGTTAATAGGTTAGTCCCAAAAATAATATATAAGTGTAAATAAAGCCCATTAACATCCAAAACAGATAATATAATAGCATGGAACAATCAAAAATTATAGATACGTTGGAGACGTATCAACCCCCTTTCGATGAAGTTCCACTTCATGATGGGATTGCACAACGACATCTCCAAGACTCTCTTCCTCGAGAACTTCAAGTCCCTCGACGACTACTACATTGGTGCTCTCAAGGCACAACAAGAACTCATGAAGGCCAAGGCTTCTCCACCCCAAGCACACTTCTCAAAGTCCAAGCTCCAAGAAGGCGAGCATGAGGATAGTACCTGTAACGTCCCAAAATTTCAATTTGGAATGTTATACATTAGATCATCATTGCATATCATATTTTATTGTTTTTCCGTTCCGTAATCCTCAAAATCCTAAGCAACTCAAGGACCCTCGGAGAGAGTTGGGGATTTCCTTGTTTTCAAATTTGATTTTATCAAGTTTTGAAACGAGGATTTTGATTTTAATTATTTCTCTCCGAAAAATAATTCACGTTAAAAATTAAAGAGAGGAGATAATATGACTTCTCCAAAATAAATGAAATATTGGAGGAAAAATATAAAAATCATTAAATTGATATTTTTTATTTGTTTTTATTCGGATTTTATTTGCATTAGAAAAATTGCATTTTTTCAAAATTGCATTTTAGGGCCAAGAAAATGTTCATCTTGTTCTAATTATTTTATTTAGACGGTGAAAATTTGTTTTGGCATTTTTAGATTTTTATTTATTTTTCTAGGATTTTATTTCGGTCGGCGAAATTATTATTTTAAAAAAAAAAGGTTCCCGCGCCCAACTGGGCCTAAGGCCCAGCCGAGCCAGGCTAGGCCAGCCGCCGCCGCTGCAGCCTCCTGCGTGCGCGCGCGCGCCGCCACCGCCACTCGGACCGGAGTCCGAGTTGGACTCCGCGCAGCCCCGCCATGGCCCCTACTCCAAGCCGCCGCCGCCCCGCCCTTATATACCGCCGCCCCCGCCACCCCAACACCCCACCGCACCACCGCCGTGCGCGCTGCCAAGCCCCGCCGCCCGCGCCGCGCCTAGCCGTCGCCGCCGCCGCAGCCGAGCGCCGCAGCCGAGTGCCATCGTCGCCACTTGCCGCCGCCGCCGAGCGCCGCCGCCACCCCCACAAGCCGCCGCACCTCGCCTCGCCGGACCCCTCGCCGGAGGTAGTCGCCGGACTCCGCCGCCGGTTTTTTTATAAAAACCGTTCGGTTTTTTTAGAAACCCTAGATCCGTTTTTTTGGATTCGCCAGTTTTTCTCGGTTCTTCTAGTTAGCGAATGTTCGTTTTAACGAACGGTTCTTCGCCCGTTAGATACAGCTAACGAACGCTCGTTCGTTAATCTGTTCGTTAGTTTTCATTTATCGGATTTATTCCACGATTTTTCTCTGATCATGATTTCTGATCCGATCTTAGTTTATGTTTATCTTTTCGCTCGTTAGTCAGAATCAGGCGATTCAAGCGCCTAGAGTTTCATCTCAAAACGCTCTTTCCGTTTAACCAACTCAAAAATGTTTTCTCTACTGTAAAAATTTGACCTAGTTTCAGATTAGTAAACGAAGCTTCTTTCTTTCGCCGTTTGAGTTTTGTTGCTCCGTTTGATTTGATTCTTTTTGCGAACCGGAGTTCTTAATTTGAACTTTCCGGTCAACCTCTTTTATTTGAGTTTTGCTTGTGCATCGTTGCTTGTTACTTATGTATGCTATTGTTTGCTTGCGATAGAACACCCGGAGTGCGAAGCGTACTAATACGAGTCCCTAGGTTTCGCAGATCGTCAGCAAGGCAAGTAACACTTTGATCATACCCCTTTATCACCCAGTTTTTATGCATTAGTTCCAATCCTCAAACATTGCATGATTAGGATGTCATTAACTTGTGGGTTGGGAAGTAGTTGCCGAGGTAGAACCTATTGCCCTATTACATTCAAACGCTTGGGAGTTACGCTACGCGTTGCTTATATTACTATGCTATGCTATGCTCGTAGACGTGGTTTGGGTTTGAGTGAAATCCATGACAGATGTGAGATTGTTAAATTAACGGTTCAACTTAAGGTGGCAACTTAATCAAACAACTGGGTGGATTGAGGCACCTGGAGTACCCAGTGTTGCCTGTATTTTTGCAAATCCCGGAGTAACCGTGTGATCTTCCTATGGACCGCCACCTAGGCTCAAAGGGAACTGAGATGATTCATGCTAGAAACTTCCGTGTGCAGCCACAAGCTATTATGGGCTCTAGCATAGTTGAGTAAGTTATGTGAAGCTCTTGAAGAGGCAGATCAGCAGGTAGTGGGATGTAGGTTTGGTATGGTCTGTCCGGAGTAGAGAGTTAATGTTTCTGAAAGACTGTGTCTTGGTCATCCGTTTCTCAAACACCCTGTAGTACGAGAAATCCAACGGAGGCAGTCGAGTCTTGTGGGGAAAAGTGCGCAGACCCCTGCAGAGTGTACAATCTAATCATGGTTAGCCGTGTCCCTGGTTATGGACAATTCTTGAGTATCTAGTACTTGGGTTATCACATGTGTCTCATCATGTTTAATTAATATTGTTGGGTTGTTAATAACTTCAATTGGGATTGAGTTGGAGGAACCTTCTAAATGATGTTTCAACTACCATGGTAGTAAAATTAAAATCTATTCCTTTGTTGAAGGGAAAAATTGGCTTTTCGCAAAAACTATAAACCATAGAGCTTTCCACCAGCCATATATGCATGTAGTGATAGCATTATTTCTGTTCTTGCTCTACTGTGTTATGTTGCCAGCATATTCCATGTGCTGACCCATTTTCGGGCTGCAACGTATTATGTTGCAGACTTTTCAGATGAGGAGTAAGGTTCATTAGGTCGTTGCCGTGCAGCTCAGCTATGCCGTTGGAGTTGATGGACTCGCTTTATCTTCCAAGCCTTCAGCTGTTATCATATTAGATGGCCTTAAGCCATATTATTGTAATAATTTATCTCTCTTGAGACATTCGAGGTAATAAGTGTGTGATTGCTACTCTGTTATAAATCCTTTGAGTACTGTGTGTGTCAGCATTACCGATCCAGGGATGACAGTGAAGCACAGAGACTTGACCATCTGATGTCTAGTCGCTACAAGATGGTATCAGAGCACACGCTGAGTGTAGGACACGACCACTAAGATAAACCCTAGGTCACCATTCTCTTCTCACTTCCGACTCCTCTCCATTTTCTACTCTTTAGGATGACAGAGATGAAGAACAAGTTTGCACAACTGGATGAAGACACACCTTTTGGACGCCACTTGAAGGAAGTCACTAGGTACTTAAACATTGGAATACCAAGCTTCACCGGGACGTACAACGCCACTTTACCTGAAGAGGAGCGCTCGATGATTCAAGTACAAGTTCCAGGAAGCACGTTCTCGCCAACTTCTAAACCCATAGAGTTTTCTTTCGAAGCACCCACCTGGAGTCTAGGCAAGAGCATGGCAGCCCACATTACCATTGGATGCATTGGAGAAGTTTACAACTGGGAGCTTAAGGACACTATTTAACAAATATGTGGGCGCCGAGATGAGCAATGGGAAGTAATCAGCACCAGGAAGGATAGATCCATTGCAGCTTTCATCCAGGAGTTAAACCAGCACATTCGACGCAGGAAAACCAGATGCACGCGGACATGATGGACTTAAAGAAGGCGAAGACTAGAATCATTGAGATGGAGGAAGAACTCAAGTTTACACATGATGGATATGAGGAGGAAATCAAGACACTACTGGAGAAGAATGACGACCTAGTCAAGAAAATCGGAGGACCATCACCGGGAGACGAAGACGAAGATTCCACTTGCCCGGACAACTACATCATCATCGACGACACCGATTCCGATCCTAGTGATGATGACTTTGAAGACGAAGCTGGACCAGACATCACGGAGTCTTCCACCGATCAAAATTTCTAGATGACTACCATATATCACTAGTATTCCCCCATGTATTTAGTAGTAGTTGAGCACTTGTGCGAGAGTTCTAGATCGTTTGTATGCCCTTGATTGATTGATTGAGCGAAATGATTGTGCTTGTCTCATGTGCATATGGGTAGTGTTTTCTCATTAGACCTCTTTTCTATTCTAATCTCTCCCATCTAAACCCTCAGATGCCTCCGAGACATGACACCGGTTTTGCCTTCCCACCGGAGCTCACCCAGTTGATCCAACAGAAGAATATGTTGATGCAATTGCTAGTTCAGAATCAGGGCAACAACAACAACAACAACAACCCGCAGCCTGTGGACAACCTGGCCCGTTTTCTAAGGTTATAGCCGCCGGTGTTTTCCAGTAGGACCGAGCCCATAGTTGTGGATGATTGGCTATGCCGTATTGGAAGGGAGTTGACCACCGTAGGTTGCACAGATGCTGAGAGAGTGCGCTTTGCCGCACATCAATTGGATGGACCAGCAGCCTCATGGTGGGAGAATTACACAACCACTTTTCCTATAGCCAATGTCACTTGGGACCAGTTTCAGCAAGCTTTCCGCACAGCCCATGTCTCCACTGGAGCTATGCAAATGAAGAAGCGGTAGTTCCGCAACTTACGCCAGGGGAACCGTACTGTGGCTCAGTACGTGGATGAGTTTAGCAAGTTATCTTGCTACGCCCCTGATGATGTGGCCACAGATGCCGCGAAGAAGGAGAAGTTTATGGAAGGGCTGAATGATGAGATGAGTATGCAGTTGATGGTAGCAACCTTCAATAACTACCAGGAGTTGGTAGATAAGGCTCTTATGATTGAAGGGAAGCAGCAGCAGATTGAGAGCCGCAAGAGGAAGTATGGACAGGGGAAGTATAACTCGGGAGCTTAGAAGAAACCTCGCCTAACCCCGAACTCGGGATGACTTGTTCATAACAATGGAGGTCCAGTCGACATTGCTGGACAAGATTCGGGAAGCTCAGAAGGAGGACAAGGAGATTGCCGAGATAAAGGAGAAGATGGGCAAAGGAAAGGCCAAAGGTTTTCGTGAGGATGAGCATGATACCTTATGGTTTGAGGACCGAATCTATGTGCCCAATAACCAGGAGATTAGGAAGTTAATACTTCAAGAGGCCCATGACTCACCATACTCGATACACCCCGGAAACACCAAGATGTATTTGGATTTGAAGGAACGTTTCTGGTGGACCGGTATGGAGAAGGATATTGCCGAGTATGTAGCCATATGTGATGTATGTTAGCGCGTGAAGGCAGAGCATCAGAAGCTAGCAGGACTGTTACAGCCTATGCCGATACCCGAATGGAAGTGGGATAAACTAGGCATGGACTTTATCACAGGATTGCCCAGGACCAAAGCGGGATATGATTCCATATGGGTATTAGTTAATCGCTTGACCAAAGTAGCTCACTTCATCCCAGTGAAAACCACCTATACAAGTGCAAAGTTGGCCAAGATATATATGTCCAGGATCGTATGTCTACATGGAGTTCCGAGGACCATCGTATCAGATCGAGGAACACAGTTTACCTCAAAGTTTTGGCACCAGTTGCACCAGACCTTGGGAACGAGATTGGAGTTTAGTACAGCATTTCACCCACAGACGGATGGACAAACAGAGAGAGTCAACCAAATTTTGGAGGACATGTTGAGAGCATGTGCGCTAGATTATGGATCTAGTTGGGATGACAATTTGCCATACGCAGAGTTTTCATACAACAATAGCTATCAAGCCAGTTTGAAGATGGCACCGTTTGAAGCCCTGTATGGACGAAGGTGCAGAACACCGTTGATGTGGGACGAGGTAGGAGACTGAAAGTTGTTTGGACCAGACTTGATCAAGGAGTCTGAGGAGAAGGTTAAATTGATTCGTGATAGACTGAAGATTGCTCAGTCCAGGCAGAAGAGTTATGCTGACTCAAAACGCAAGGAGGTAACCTATGAAATTGGAGACCGAGCATATCTGCGAGTATCACCCTTGCAAGGAGTGAAACGTTTTGGAGTTAAGGGAAAGTTAGCCCCGAGATTTGTAGGACCATATCGTATTCTGGAACGGATGGGAGAAGTTGCCTACAAGTTGGAGTTACCCGAGGGATTGTCAGGAGTTCATGACGTGTTTCAAGTTTCACAGCTGAAGAAGTGTCATGCTGAGATGGCAGATATACCGCTAAGAGATACAGTACCCCTGGAGGCGATTCAGTTGGACAGTGATTTGACTTATGAGGAGAAACCAAATAAGATTCTTGAGTTTGCCAGCAGAGTCACCCGCAGTAAGGTTATCAAGTTTTGCAAATTTCAGTGGAGCCACCATACCGAGGATCAAGCCACATGGGAACGAGAGGATGATCTCCGCAAAGACCACCCACACCTATTTTCTAGCCAACCCGAAACTCGAGGGCGAGATTCATCTTAAGGGGGGTAGGTTTGTAACATCCCAAATTTTCAATTTGGAATGTTATACATTAGATCATCATTGCATATCATATTTTATTGTTTTTCCATTCCGTAATCCTCAAAATCCTAAGCAACTCAAGGACCCTCGGAGAGAGTTGGGGAATTCCCGGTTTTCAAATTTGATTTTATCAAGATTTGAAATGAGGATTTTGATTTTAATTATTTCTCTCCGAAAAATATTTCACGTTAAAAATTAAAGAGAGGAGATAATATGACTTCTCCAAAATAAATGAAATATTGGAGGAAAAATATTAAAATCGTTAAATTGATTTTTTTTATTTTTTATTCAGATTTTATTTGCATTAGAAAAATTGCATGTTTACAAAATTGCATTTTAGGGCCAAGAAAATGTTCACCTTGTTCTAAATATTTTATTTAGACGGTGAAAATTTGTATTGGCATTTTTAGATTTTTATTTATTTTTCTAGGATTTTATTTTGGTCGGTGAAATTATTTAAAAAAAGGTTCCCACGCCCGACTGGGCCTAAGGCCCAGCCCAGCCAGGCCAGCCGCCGCCACTCGGACGAGAGTCCGAGTTGGACTCCGGGCAGCCCCGCCTTGGCCCCTACTCCAAGCCGCCGCCGCCCCGCCCTTATATACCGCCACCCCAACACCCCACCGCACCACCGCCGCCCGAGCCGCCTAGACCCGCCGCCCGCGCCGCGCCTAGACGCCACCGCCACTTGCCGCCGTCGAGCGCCGCCACCGCCCACGCGAGCCGCCGCACCTCGCCTCGCCGGACCCCTCGCCGGAGGTAGTCGCCGCACTCCGCCGCCGGTTTTTTAATAAAAATTGTTCGGTTTTTTAGAAACCCTAGATCTGTTTTTTTGGATTCGCCAGTTTTTCTCGGTTCTTCTAGTTAGCGAATGTTCGTTTTAACGAATGGTTCTGCGCCCGTTAGATACAGCTAACGAACGCTCGTTCGTTAGTCTGTTCGTTAGTTTTCTTTTATCGGATTTATTCTGTGATTTTTCTCTGATCGCGATTTCTGATCCGATCTTAGTTTCTGTTTATCATTTCGCTCGTTAGTCGGAATCAGGCGATTCAAGCACCTAGAGTTTCATCTGAAAACCCTCTTTCCGTTTAACCAACTCAAAAATGTTTTCTCTACTGTAAAAATTTGACCTAGTTTCAGATTAGTAAACGAAGCTTCTTTCTTTCGCCGTTTGAGTTTCGTTGCTCCGTTTGATTTGATTCTTTTTGCGAACCGGAGTTCTTAATTTGAACTTTCTGGTCAACCTCTTTTATTTGAGTTTTGCTTGTGCATCGTTGCTTGTTACTTATGTATGCTATTGTTTGCTTGCGATAGAACACCCGGAGTGCGAAGCATGCTACTACGAGTCCCTAGGTTTCGCAGATCGTCAGCAAGGCAAGTAACACTTTGATCATACCCCTTTATCACCCAGTTTTTATGCATTAGTTCCAATCCTCAAACATTGCATGATTAGGATGTCATTAACTTGTGGGTTGGGAAGTAGTTGCTGAGGTAGAACCTATTGCCCTGTTACATTCAAACCCTTGGGAGTTACGCTACGCGTTGCTTATATTACTATGCTATGCTATGCTCGTAGACGTGGTTTGGGTTTGAGTGAAATCCATGACAGATGTGAGATTGTTAAATTAACGGTTCAACTTAAGGTGGCAACTTAATCAAACAACTGGGTGGATTGAGGCACCTGGAGTACCCAGTGTTGCCTGTATTTTTGCAAATCCCGAAGTACCCGTGTGATCTTCCTATGGACCACCACCCAAGCTCAAAGGGGACTAAGATGATTCATGCTAGAAACTTCTGTGTGCAGCCACAAGCTATTATGGGCTCTAGCATAGTTGAGTAAGTTACGTGAAGCTCTTGAAGAGGCAGATCAGCAGGTAGTGGGATGTAGGTTTGGTATGGTCTGTCCGGAGTAAAGAGTTAATGTTTCTGAAAGAATGTATCTCGGTCATCTGTTTCTCAAACACCCTGAAGTACGAGAAATCCAACGGAGGCGATTGAGTCTTGTGGGGAAAAGTGCGCAAACCCCTGCAGAGTGTACAATCTAATCATGGTTAGCCGTGTCCCTGGTTATGGACAATTCTTGAGTATCTAGTACTTGGGTCATCACATGTGTCTCATCATGTTTAATTAATGTTGTTGGGTTGTTAATCACTTTAATTGGGATTGAGTTGGAGGAACCTTCTAGATGATGTTTCAACTACCATGATAGTAAAATTAAAATCTATTCCTTTGTTGTAGGGAAAAATTGGCTTTTCGCAAAAACTATAAACCATAGAGCTTTCCACCAGCCATATATGCATGTAGTGATAGCATTATTTCTGTTCTTGCTCTACTGTGTTATGTTGCCAGCATATTCCATGTGCTGACCCGTTTTCGGGCTGCAACGTATTATGTTGCAGACTTTTCAGACGAGGAGTAAGGTTCGTTAGGTCGTTGCCGTGCAGCTTAGCTATGTCGTTGGAGATGATGGACTCGCTTTATCTTCCAAGCCTTCCGCTGTTATCATATTAGATGGCCTTAAGCCATATTATTGTAATAAGTTCTCTCTCTTGAGACATTCGATGTAATAAGTGTGTGATTGCTACTCTGTTATAAATCCTTCGAGTACTGTGTGTGTCCGCATTACCGATCCAGGGATGACACTGAAGCACAGAGACTTGACCATCTGAGGTCTGGTCGCTACAATACCACCAAGATGTCCAAGCCCAACGAGCTCCAAGATGATGCTCCCAAGTTTGACTTCACCGCCATCCCTCTTTGTGGCATTGATGGTGCCGAGTCTACTTTGACTCTTTTTCAAGATGGTGCGGCAACGACTACGACTACGGAGCCTCTCAACGAACAAGCTTTGGAGGCGAGTGGCATGGTGACGAGCAAGGATGATGCTTCCATCTTATGAGGCGAGAGTGATGATGTGCCATCTTCGGCCTTCATCCATGGCAACGGCGATGAGATGGTTGAGTATTTCAACTCGACCACGGCGACGTATGATGACCTGAGTGAATTTTGCCACCATATTGAGAGTGAGAGTGACTTCACCACTAGCCCCATATATGATGTGTTTCCACAATTCCCATGTGAGGAGAGCCACAACCCCCATCACTCGAGTGAGATGAGTGACTCCACCATATGTGAGTTTGAGTGCACCTATTTTGAGGGAGTGAGTGAACCACCACATAGAGAGAGTGAGGTAGTTGATAGGGCATGTAAGGCCACTATGATTTCTAACGACTTGACCTCTACCTCTATTTTGTCTTCTCATTTGGTGCTAGGTCCCATATATGACGACGCACTGAGTCGCGACAACTACGTACTTCCTTTGGACAAGACGATGGCCATGGTGGAATATGATGCACCCCCCACATGGTTCTATCAAGATGAAGACGACCACCATTTGGTCTTTACCACCTCACCTACACCACTTGAGTGGAATAACAAAGGTAACATAGGTGAAGGTGATGCTCTTGTCCCACTAGTGGACTATCATGACATTGATTGCTTGCATGATGTTGATCCCCATATTTCCATGATTCATGCTAGTATTATTTCCCCATGCGATGATTTACCCATTTACGATGAGTTTGATGATTGCCATGTGGAGTCTATTAGTTGTGATGCCATGTTGCATAGGATTGCTTGTGATAATTCTCTTGGTCACATCATGTTTGTCAGTCTGCTTGACTTGTCATATGCTATGCATGAGATCAATCATATGTCATATTTGCAATCTCTTCATAGTGACTATGCATATGCTATTAAAATAAACCCAATTTGCACATATGGCATAGATGACAAGCCTATGATTATTGGCATTTGTTTCTCTTGTGATGATATTGACATGCTACCTTTGCATCATTTATCTCATATGCCATGCCATAACCACCTAGCTTCGGATATGCATTGTTTTGGATGTTGTCCCTTTTCTCCATACGATGTTTCCAATATTGCTCATGAGGAGACCCACATAGTTTCCTCATACATGTTAGAAGATTTTGACACATCCCATTCATTGCATGATCCTCATAATTATGTGCACCATATGCTCCCCATGAATGAAAACGCAATTGATGTTCCATATACTTGTATGCTCAATTTGCATCCCCATCGTGTTATACGTAACAACTATTCTTTCATGATGGATGACATGTTCTTATACCAGGCATCAAATTTCTTTGAGCGATGCTTATCTTGTGCTAACTCTCATGTGCACATACACATCAAGATGGATGATGTGTACATTTACCATGCACACAATTTCTTTGGTTTGTGTCTCTTTTGTGTAGGTACCCATGAATACTTGTCAACCTCTCAATCCGACGAGTTGACAAAATGAGCTATAGAGAGCAATGATGACTGGGGATCCCATGGATTGTCTTTCCCACCGCTCTCTTCGCGCAAAGACTTCGCGCATTTCTTCTACATGGCCCTCACTTGGCTATGGGTTATTGTCCATTATATATCATTTGACCATCTTGCCATGTTCACTTTGCATGATATTCTCATTCCTATGTCTTTGCCATGCATTTGTGACCCATGCTTTGCATTGCACATGATGATTGATTCTACTACTTGTATGTGTATTTGCAAGCTTGGTGGACATATTGCTTGCCATTGCCATGTTTGCTTTTTACCACATGCCTATGATGATACTTTCATCTTGCTTTGTGTTCGTGCTTGCGATATGTCATGTGCATTGTCTATGTCTATTATTTGCTCACATGACATGATTGCCATGATTTCCTCTAGTATGTTGCATCTTTGCACTACTAGCTGGCACAACTTGATTACTATGCTTGATTATGTCGCATCACCAATGATTCATACTTTCTCATTTCATACGGTTGATGACACCCATCTATATGCTTTGCATATGATTGTTATTGCTTCTTGTCACATATCTCCATGTGTTGCCTCTCTCATGCTAGATGATTTTCCATGTATTGAGTGCAATTATGCCTTTAGTCTTGATAATGAGTTTGCCCCCATAGCATTCTCGCATATATTTGGAGATTTTGACATTTTTCTTGTGAAGATTGCTTGTCTTACCTCTTTGCACCATATACCTAGTGCCATGAATATAGCCATTGTTGCATAATATTATTCTTGCACTTGTGCTTCTAATGGTTATGTGCAAAAGAAGAAAACCATCAAGATGGATGATGTGTTTATCTACCATGCGCATACGTTCTTTGCCCTGTTTTGTGCATGTGTAGGAAACTTGGACCTCGTGTCAACTTCCACGTCACATGAGTTGACCATTCGAGCTCTTGAGAGCGAACCATCTCCTACCACGACGATTATACATCACATTTGCTTATACTTCGGCATTCTGAAGAATGCATAAGGACACGCCTTCAAGGTGACATCTTTCTTGAGCATGGATATTGCGGATCATTCTACTTGTGTTGGTTGCACCATGAGACTTATTGGCCATCTTGGACCACTTGACTACGCACTTGTTAGATATCTTGCTTTGACTTGTCACTTACACATTTCCATGCATCATGATATATATGCCTTGTGTGTTGCATCCAATTCTTGGATTACTTGCTCCTATCACATGTTTGGTTGCAACAATGTCATTCCTTCCCATATGCCATGTCCCATTGATTGCTACATGATTGAATTCATTGCCTCACACATGATGAACAATTTCTCTTTCTATTGTGTTGGGTGCCATACTATCTTCACTACCCTTATGCATGTTATGCTTGGATTTTCTTGCACTTGACCCATGTGTTTAGACACTTCATTTCTTTTGGTGTTGTGAATGATTCCTATGCCTACCATAGACCTTTCATTGAGCGCTTTGCCCATGTTTGCTATGATCTTGAGGTAGATGCTTATTCACTTGTCCAACATATTTGCATCACTAGCTCACATTTACATGCTTGTCCCCATGATATCTTTGCTTGTGCTCAATTTATGTGCTTATATGCCATGTCACAATCCTTTGTCAAACCATATGCTTTGCATGATGACGACACTTGTTTGGTGAATCACCTCTTGGATGCTTGGTTTTGCACTAATGCTAACCACATTTTTTTTTCTAAGTGTTTGTTGTCTTTGCTCCTATTGAAGGAATCACTAGACGGCGCGACATTGGAAAGTTCCTATTTCGAGCTTCAAGATGACAAGTACTTGGTGAACTTCCACTTCTACATGGCAAAGCCATCTCTTTCCCATGGTGATTTGGTTTTGATCCGAGGTCGGATCTTTACCAAGGGGGGAGATGATGTGGAGCATCCTATGGACAAGAGTCCGTTCAGCGAGTGACATGTGCGACATCTACTTCACATACACAAGGGTGAACAATCTCCTTTACACATGCTCACTTGACCCCTTCGAGGATGGTATACTACATGACGCTCCACTCGTGTGCATGCATAGGTATTGTCGGAATGGTACGGACTACGAGGAGGAGTGCGAGCGCAAGTGTACAAGTACACCATCCACGAGGGAAGCGTGGAAGTGAAGATGGAAGAAGGAGCTGCGGAGTCTACAATGACCGGACGACCGGAAGCCACCGGGCGTCCGACACTCTACAGCGCCCGGACGATCAACGTCCACTGGATGTCCGACGCGTCCACGCCAGGACCAGGAAGGAGATCTACAACGGTCGGACGACCGACAACCTCCGGTCGTCCGACAAGCCCTAGCACCCGGATGACCGGCACCACTTTCACAGAGCAAAATTAGCGGAAGTCCGACGCCCTCCGAATGACCGGACCCCCGCGAGCGACCAGACGTCCGAGCCTGTCTGTGCGCAGCCGGGCCTTTGGCCTTATATATCTCTCCCACTTACCCCTTCGCGGCTTAGACTATAAATAGACCTTCCCCTCATCCATTCTAGGGTTAGCAAAGTAGTAGCTCATTAGAGATAAAGCTTTGCTCATCCATTACGGATCTACTCCATAACAGAGACCACGACCCCTCTTCGGAGAAGATCCCTTTGGATTCAAGACCTCCTCGCGGAGAAGACCATCAAGACCTCCTCACGGAGAATACCAGTTACCATTTGTATCATCCCTTGTTGATCGTGGATCTTGTATCTCTTCTCGTGTTTCGAGGATCTAGCACATGTGTGACTTGATCTTGTTGGTTTGAGTTTTTCGCTTTGTGCCCCTTTGTAATTTCCCCTTGTGTTTCCCCTCGTGTTCTTCATGTTCATCGTGGGATCCGCTCCTTTCATGAAAGATCGGCCACATAGGGTTCCACCCTAGATCAGGTGGTTTATAGAAAAACCAACTTGATCACGAACTCAACATAGCGGTTAGGTGACAACCTGATAATACTTCTAAGAAGATAATCAGAAAATCAAGAACCACCGATATGTTACTAAGCTTGAGAACAATATTGCATTCCAGGGCAAGACGATATGATTGAAAGAGCAGGGAATTAACATAATCCAAACTCATTGATCAAACAGTGCACTAGAAAAAAGGACTAGGTATCACAATCTATCTTAGAATGATGATTCAATAACCAACACGTTAAGAATGAAATTATTGTCCTTTAACTACCAAGCAACGAGGTTGCTAGGAGTATTGATTTCACACATCACGATTCATCTGTCGGCATTTCGGTTACAATAGCATGGGGACCGAGGAATGAATAATGATGGCGAGAAGTATCACTGCATCAAGAGTTCATGGGATGGTGTGCAATTCCCATGATATTCTTGACATGTAGAACAGACTAGAAGCTGGATTGGCAATCTTACTCTGAAGAATACAATTGCTTCGACCCAATCCTAGAAATGGATGAGGTACTGGAGTTTGCTTCTCCTAGTCACTCTGAAATAGAATGACTTGACAGACAACAAGGGTAGAAGGCATTGATGAACACGGATGCAAAAATACTCCCGACTATCAAGTGATACACGAGGGCCAGAATACCACTAAAAAGGGACAACTCAAAGGGACATATATCTTTCTGAGTTGTGGATGCATAGATTAGTATGTCAAGCAAAACTTAACATTTCTTCCGGATAACCCATGCAGAAAGGTAGAACTGGCAGATTCACATTGTAGAATGGAGAACTCATCAAGAGCACTCTCGTTGTGATCTTTTGGTTCAAAAGAACTTCTGCCATAATCAGTTCATGCTATTTGGAAGAAGGAAATACCATGGACCTCGAGTACTATCGCAAAGGTTACTAATATCCTAAAGGAACTAGCAAACACTATCAACATGAGGTAAGTAGGGTGAATCTCAGGTTCAAAAACCCAGGAATAGAATGACTACTAACTAAATGGCATCACGGGATGCTTTTGAAAATGATGGCCAGAATTATCACACTGGAAATACAAAACATAGCTGGATTACTAGGATGTTCTCTAAGATACCCTTGTTCCATAATAACTTCAACATATACGTCGAGGCAATGGAGTACCTCAACACACTGATTAGTGTGCTTAATCTAACCCAAAAGGACATCGGGAACATGGAGGAAAGATTTGCAAGTGCATCAGATTGTTTAGAAACTTGGGATGACTCGGACAGCATAATGGTTGTAAATGCTCAAAAATATTTGAGACATCCTACAAAATGGTGCCATAACCACTCAACATCACAATATCAATGTTTCGAGAGCAACTGTCAACACACGGAGGTGGTAAGAACTGAACTGAGGCTTGAATCTAACATCCCTACAAGTCTATGGATTAGTAACACGTGATCCTGATAGATAGATGAGAAAGCCTAGTTTCTTAACCCCGTAGAAAAGAAGAGGGTGACTCAGATCAAAGGGACATAAGGTAAAGGAGTAAAAAGAGCATTACGTTCCCTTCCACAATGAATTCCCTTATATAAATAAAGCATTTCTAGACTCAACTTCGACCAGTTTGGCTTGGTAATCCTACAGGCAGTTAGGCTCTGATACCAAAGCTGTAGGGACCCCGATCCTAGGTCACACTGATCAAGCATGTAACACATCATATCACTTTGTCGCCTCACGCACGGTATTTGTTGGGGATGTGGTTACTGGAGGTAAACCGGCTAGGAGTAGCCGGGTTAGCTCCATGAAGATAGAAGCCCATGAAGATGTGAAGATGGTGGTGCTTTACGAAGGCCCAGGGCCCAAAGGCGGGTTAAAGCCTGTAGATGTAAACCGACTCTGTCATATAACTTGTATTGTAAGTTAGAGGAATAGAGACTGAGCCGGACACGTCTATGATCCGGTCTCTGGACTCTGTAAACCGGCGGGCGTCAACCTATGTATATAAAGGGACGACCCGACCGTGGTTTGAGGACAACAGACAACAACTCGAGAGCCAGGCAAAGCGGATTCTCTCCCTGGTCATCAAAACCCTAGCAATACCAAATCACAACTAGACGTAGGCTTTACCTTCATCGAAGGGGCCGAACTAGTATAAAACCCCTCGTGTCCCCTTGTCCGGTTTAACCCCTTTAAGATAACCCATAGCGATGGCTCCACAACTAAGTCCTTTCACGAGGACATCTGCCGTGACAAACCCACGACAGTTGGCGCCCACCGTGGGGCTATCGCACGATGGTTTCGAGTTCTTGAAGGGCAGCTTTGATGGACTCAAGGGATACGCTGTGGGCCGGATGACGAAGAGTCATCGTGGCAAGCTCTACATCGACGACCCAGGATGGGGTCCGGAGGCCGGTTCAATCGAATACGGGTATCGAGTCCCCTTTGGTGGGATTCACGTCTTCATCGGCAAGATCGGCGAACCGGGCCCTGAGCTAGACACCTGGACCGACATCATCGAGACGGCTCGGTGTGCAAGCCCTTCCCCGGTTCAGCCTGCAGCAAGGCATGTTTTCGTAGGTGTCATCCACGGAGCGAAATATGAGGATGGACCGGCATCTGATGGATAAACCGTTGTCTTCTCCGACTACGAGTCTTCAACTGGAGAGACCGAATCGCTGTATCAGTTGCAGGACGGCCGGATTAGCGGAGGGTCCGATGGCAGCAGTATTCCGGACCCCCTTGATCTGCCAAACCGGGTCGCTATCTTCATGGCCGGTACACAATCAGCACACCACTCATCAACAGCCGCGGCAATGATCTCCAGTTCAGTGACAGCAACACCGGCGGGGGCAGCGGGCTCTGCGCCACCTCCGGCTCAAGTTCTGTCTGACTTGTTTAACGCTTTGGCAACATTGATGGCCATGGAGGTGGACGCAGCAGCCCAGGACCAGCACAATACGGAGATTGTGAAGGTGATAGATCAGATACCTCAGGCTAAAGCAGACCTAGCAGTAGAGAATGCTAGGATGGCTACGGAACGGGCCGAGTTGGAAGCTCAGGCCTACCGGCTTAGGCTGGATCAGAATGCCTCAGAGGAAGTCATGAGAAGAAGATACCGGTCACATCTCCCGCCGGGTTATGAGCCAAGAAATGTCTTCAACACGCCAGGAGCAGGAACTAGTAACCAGCCAGTGTTAAACCGGACGGAGGCGCCAGGAACAGGAGCGCCCGTTCAGCCGCGCACGATGGACCCACCTCGCCAAAACAACATTGTGCCGCAGTATGTTCCGATGCCCCCAGGGCATTACTCCAACCCGTTGGACAACATTGTGGCCTCGGCTTCACGATTGGCAGCCCTCCCAACCGACAGCGAGTCACCAGCTGCGATTGAGGCACGACGGGCTAGAGAGCTCCTTCAAACAGCTTTAACCAGCAGCATGCTTATTCGCATAGTTGTGAGAGGATTCATTCCACCCCCCGCCCGAGCCGGAGCTACAGCAGGCACGTTGAGGATGAACCGGCCGTGTCAAGCAGTGCACGTCGCCGTAACTCGCCGCGAGGGCACAACCCGGCCGGGGGGTGGTGCCAATGCGCAGGATGTGGTGGATCATAGTCGTGCACGTCGAGAGGCCGAGTTAGAAGCTCTACATGGAGTTCGTCAACCTACTTCGGTTCACCCTACTGCTTCAGTGGAGCCAGGTGTGGTCTTCAGTTCCTTAGGGGTGCCGTGTCTCACGTACGACTGCCCAAAGATTTCAAGGGACCTCGTAAGGTACCCAATTACACCGGTGATTTGCAAACAGAGGCATGGGTTGAAAGCTACGAGATGGCAATGGAGATGTTAGATGTGGATGAAGCTGTGTGTGCTAAATACTTCACCATGATGTTGGAGGGGACAACTCGTACTTGGTTAAAAAGCTTGCCAGCTAACTTTGTCGAATCATGGGCCTAATTAAAGCACCGTTTTATCCAGAATTTTAAGGATACTTATAAGCAGCCTATGTCAATTGTGGATCTGGCAGCTTGTGTCCAAGAGGATGGGGAGTGTCGGGGAAACTGATCCACGAACACCTATGGGGCCGGCGGACCGGGCCCCTTTCAGTTCGGCGGGGGGCGGAGATCGCACGAAGAGCAGATCGAGGCGAAGCACACGAGGAGTTTACCCAGCTTCGGGGCTCTCCGGAGAGATAACACCCCTACTGCTGCTTGTTTGATTATCTTGTGGTCTTGCTCCAGAGAGAGAGAGCGTAGTGTTTTTCTGGGTTACGAATGGGTCGAACCCCCTCTACATTGCGCATGGGCCTCCTTTTATATGCTCAAGGGGTCACTGACAGGTGGCAACGCAGAGAAGGGTACAAATGTAAAAAGTGGGGTGGTTGGTACAGTTACTTGTATAGTGCACCCTACCTAACCCTGACGGTAGGGGACAAGGGCATTAAATGCCCGTCTGGGTCGCCCAAACAGTGCAGAAAAGGACCGTTAGGGGCGCCACCGTTCGCCACGATGGCGATCTTGTCAGCTTCGCATGCCACTGCGCACCGCTGGCTGCACAGCCTCCCTCCACGCGCGCCTGGAGAGGCCCCCAGGGCGACACGTTGGTGGATGCGCTGGAGCGTGGGCACAGAGTGGCCGCCTGCCGCGGCAAGCGCCTTGCCGCTGTTTTTATCTTGTCGGGTCCGGAAGCTTGTCGCTCACCGGGTCTCGAGGTACCTTGGTTGGTCTTCCCGGCAAGCTCCTCTTTTCGGGGCCTTGTTGCCTTGCCGGAGCGCGTGGCGCGTCGCGGCAAGTTCCTTGGAGTGCCTTGGTTGGCCTTCCCGGCAAGCTCCTCTTGCCGGGGCCTTGTCTCTTGAGCTTAAATACTTTGTTCTTGAATGGCTCCAAGAGAACCACAGAGGATCTTGGCGTTCTCCTGGCAAGCCTTGCCGCGGGGTGCTGCAACTACCCGTGCACAAGTTCGGGGTACTAGGGTACCCCTATTCTAGTACACCGACAGGAGCCCCCGGGCCTGGGCAAGACACGGTGCCGAGCGCTGTTGGGCCAGGCCCAAAACAGAGCACGGGCACACGCGGACTGGGCCACGCCGAATCTCGCTCCGTATCCACCGCGCTCTCCCCTAACGGCACACGTTGAATGCGGCGTCGTGGGAGAGATCGTGGGTGGTTCTTTATTCGGAAGGGCGAAACGTCCGCCCCGTCCCTCTTTATAAGCAGAGGAAACAAGGGCAGTTTGTTCCCCCTCGTTGGTTGCTACTACTCCATCTTCACGAACCTCCGCCGCTCCCCCCCTTCTTCTCGAAGCCGAGAGAGCAGCGCTCCGCCCCCCATTTCCACCAGCATCACCAACGCCGTCGACCTCCCCCACCAGCTCCGCCATGGCTCCGAAAGCCGACAAGGGAAAGGGCGTGAAGTCGGCCAAGGCGCAGCGGCTCGCGGCGCTGCGGAAGGAGCGGGCGATCTTCTCCCCCCAACTCGGCGTGAAGGAGCTGAGGGAGTACTTCTACCTCTTTTGGGCGACGGAGACGCGTGCGCATTCGCGCACGAGGGTACTCCCGGCCGCTGCTTCGGAGCTGGCTCCAAACGGGTACCCATTCTTCGCGCTGTTCTTCTATTGGGGGCTCTACCCGCCCTTCTCAGAGTTCTTCTGCGATATCATGAACACCTACGGCTTCCGCCTCCTTGATTTCACCTCCAACGCCGTTCTGACCATGGCAGTTTTCACACATTTGTGCGAAAACTTTGTCGGAGTCCACCCCAATGTTGCCCTTTTCCGCCACTTCTTCATACCTCGGGTAGAGAGAGGAGAGCTGCTTGCCGGAGGGATCGCCTAGATCTCGAGAGTCGGCAAGAAGGAGGCGTACTTGGAGGGTGAGCTCCACAGCAAGTGGGAGGAGCGGAGAGCGGAGTGGTGCTGGATCGTCGAGGAGAATCCGCAGCCCTTCACCGCCGTGCGCCAAGCTCCAATAGTGCGCGGCAATGACTGGAGCAACGTGGCCCCGGAAGACGAGAGGATGAAGATCGCCATTACTAGGATCCTTCGCCTCAGGCTTGCTGGGCTCACTGTAGGCGCTGTAGGCGCAGATTTCCTCCGCCGCCGCATCGCCCCCCTGCAGGAGAGGGGGAGGCCCGCCTAGGAATTCAAGAACTTGGCGGACATCATGAGGCTGCGCCCGGGCCTCAACTACAACTTCACCGTCTTGGAGCTGGACGCAATGCTCCTGGAGTTATTCAAACGCGACCCCCAGCACCCATTCACGCTGCCGAGGGGCGTCGTTCCATTGTGCAACAATTCTTCGCTTGACCGGATCCACGCCATGATGCCGTTGTGCGATTCACGCGGAATCGTTCCAACTTGGCAAGAGCCTGCGAATGACGTCGTGCAAGCGTTCTTCGACAACTTGGAAGAAGTGCCGGTCCACGCTGACGAGCAGAAGAGCCTCACCCGTGACACCACCGACGAGGAGCTGCAGCGCATCGCCACTAGGGCGGAAGAGGTTGCGGCCGCAGCTGCCGCGGGCGTGTTTGGGTTCACTGTGGAGGAGGCGGAGGCGGCAGAGGCGGCAAACCTCGCCGAGCGCGCAGAGTTCATTGGTGAGGAAGAGTCTGCCGGCTCTGAAGCTGAGCCGAGCGAGGCCGGCGAGGAAGAGCCCGAGCCTTCAGAAAGCTTGCCGCAGGCGGAGCCCCCGGCCCTGCCAAGAAGGCGTCTTCGCAGGGCCGCGGACGTAGCGGGGCGGTAGCCGGATCAACAGCCGCCGAGCCGTGCGACACGCTCTACCGCGGCAAGCAATGTTGCCGCGGGGGCGCCTCACGTAGCAGCGACAACTGGAGCGGGATCTTCCCGGGCCACTGCCACCGCCCCCGCCAAGCGGGCAAGGGATCCTACTCCTCCGCCCCGCCGCACCAGAGGGGAGTCGGACTTCGATCTTTCCGCGCTCAGCTCCGACGAGGAGGAAGAAGAGTAAGTTTCTTTGGTGCTCTTGTAGTTCTTCAATCTTGCTGTTTTTATCTTGTACCTGACTTGCTTCAATCTGGACTCCTTTCTTTTCAGGACGCTGGCCCAGAGAGCGGCGAAGAGGGCCAAGGCCGCGGTGATCGTCATCGAAGATGACCCCACCGTGTCAGCAGGGGGTGGGTCCGAGACCACCTTGACGGACCCGGCAACCACTCCTCAAAGCAGCCCCCAGCGCAACCCCCAGCGTAAGTTCATAGTTAGCTTTCTACTGTCGGGCGCGCATGAGTGCTTTTTCCTTTGTTGATATCTTGCTTGTTGATTTGTGTAGGAGCAGAGCAGCCACATCAGGAGCGCCCGGAAGCTGGTCCCGAAGTGCCATCTGCTTCGACTACGCCGCCAAGGGAGGGGTTCCCGGTAAGGGAGCGCTCTCCGGCAAGGGAGAACTCTCCGACAAGGGGCATCACCGTCGATCCTGCAGCGGCCGAGACCGCAACTGCAGATCTTGGCATGGGTAATTCACTTGTCCAAAAACTTTCCCTTGGGTTCTTCTTCTTTTGATTTTCTTCTCTTGGATTTTTGATTGATTTTTCTCCCTTCTTCGTTCTTCAGACCCATCTGCTGCTGAGCCAATGGAGACAGAGGGCGCCGGCGAGGAAGGGACCGGTGCTGATGAGACCGCCGGCGAGGAGGCCGCCAAGGCTGCCGCCGCAGAAGCCGGCGAGGGGTCGGGCGATCGCACTGATGACCCTGAGGCCGCAGGAGCGCCAGGCACTGCACCGACCGCCGATCCTTCTGCCGCTGCTGCGGGGCCGGGCTCCGAGGAGCCCCAGCCCGGCGCCTACTTGAAGGCCGGCGACGATATCTTCATCAAGCTACCCTGAGTGTCGAGCTCCAGGGCGCCGGTCGAGGGGGAAACTTTTGATGGGGAGGTGCTCGCCTCTGCTGGACTGTCGTTGGTCGACACGCCCAGCAGCAGCAGTGGCGAGCCTGAGGAGGAGCAGCTATTGCGGAAGCTGCTGTCACTCTACCGTGCACGGCAAGCCAAGCTGGCTTCCTGGGAAGCGCTTTTCGCGAAGGCGGGTGTTGACATGGAGAAGCGCGCGGAGGAGCTCCGGGGCCAAAATCAAGAAGCTCTCCGGTCCCTGGCACAGGAGCGGGAGCAACTCGACGAGGAGCGCACGGCCTTCCTTCTCGAGAAGGCCGAAGCTGAGGAGGAACAAAGGCTGGCCGCCGAGAAGCAGTCCGCGCGAGAAGGCGAATTGGTGCAGCGGAAGGCCAACCTCGACAGCTACGAGGAGGAGCTCGCCGAGCGCGAGCAAGCACTTGGTGGGGCGCTCAAGGAAGCAAAGGACGCTGCCGCGATCGCATAGGCCGCCAAGAAAGAGCTGGAGGAGAAGGTGGCGCAGCTGGAGGCCAATATCAGGAAGAGCGGCGAGGAGCTTGCCGCGCTCAAGCGTGAGCGTGAGAAGGATGCTGCCGCCCACGGTGAGCTGCAAGGTCTTCTCGCTGAGAGGGGCAAGGAGCTCAGCGCCGCCAAGGATTCCAATGCGGACCTGGAGTTGAAGCTGGCCACGCTGATGCAGACGCTGGAGGCCGCCAAGGAGCGGGAGAAAACCTTGTCCGAGAAGGTCAAAGCTGACAAGGCGCTGCTGGAGAGCATCACAGTTACCCAGAACTCGTTCAGAGATACTGTGGAGCACTGGACTGAGGGTCTGGTGAATATTGCCGCAGTCATCAACGAGGAGCTGGCACAGCTGGGGATGGAGGACTTTGGGTATCCCTCCGACGAGAATCTCCAACCCAGCGCCAAGCTCAGCCTGTTCTTCAAGGGCGTGGCGACGGCACTCCAGCGGCTCCGGGAAAGGATCCCAAAGCAGCTGGCCGACGAGTCGCGCAAAATCTGCACCGGGGTTCTCCAGAAGGTGCTGATGAAGGTGGCCTTCCGCAATCCAGGCCTCAGCTTCACCAACGTCCTCAAATCCTTGCCGCCAGACGCCGATCGGGACGCACTCAAGGCCCTTGTCGCACCCATTGTGGACAAGGTGAGTGAGATCAAGAGGGTTGAGGGTGACCGCGTAGACTAGGCCGCCCATTTCTTCTTTTCCCTTGTTGCTGCTAATCATGTTATGAAAACAGTTTGTTAGAGCTGCACAAGTTATCTTGTAATATAACTTTATTTCTATTATCAATTGCTATGTTATTTCCTCTATTAGATTCCTTCCTTTGTATGTTTTTACCCTACGCTTCTAGGGAACTTGTCGGCGCAGGCGCCCGAGCCGCGAGCACTGGGTGCGGAACGTCAGCAGCCTGCTGGCGGTGCTGCTTCCGACAAGAAACCTTGTCGCGACTAGATGCAGCACACTTAAGTTGTTGAGCGGACTCGAAACAAAGTAAGGGCGCAACTAGCCACGAGTTGGTTCCTCCGCTCACAGGTTTTCCATACAAAGCAGGGTCGTTCGAGGAAGATAACTCAAAAATTTAAAAACTGATTGCTCAAACTTTGGCAACTTAGCTTTTTTGTCGTTTGCTTCCCGACAAGGCAAAACTTTGCTTGAACGACGCCTGGTCCATACCACAATCTTCTCCTCCCCCCCGGCAAACTTGTGTGCGAGGGAACCTTCTTTTCCTTTGTTGAAAAGAAGAAAGAAGAGAAAATAATGATATGGAGCCTTTCGGCTCGTTATTGCTTACCGGATGTAGGTGCTGCACAAAGTGTCAGATAACGCACGCAAGAAAGAAACTAATGCATGAAATGGACAAGTTGTGCTGAGCACATGGGGTTTTACTTATGCACGGGATCTGCGCCTGGCTTTGTACAAAGGATTACATGCAACAGCGGCAAGACTTGTACAAAAGGTGGTTGCCAGAACGGGTTCCGGCAACCGCGCCCTACGGGAAAAACTTACGAAGATGTTCTATGTTCCAGGAGTTGCTCACCGGAATGCCATCTTCGGTCTCAAGGCGGACAGCGTCGGGCCTTGTGACTCGTTTCACCCGATAAGGGCCTTCCCACTTTGGCGTCAACTTGTTGGAATTCTTGGTGGACTGAACGTGCCGAAGAACAAGGTCGCCTTCCTCGAAGCTTCTGGCTTTAACTTTGCGGCTATGGTAGCAGCACAAAGCTTGCTAGTATCGAGCAGCTCGTACAGCAGCCTGAAGACGATCTTCCTCAAGGAGCAGCGCGTTGTCTTGTCGCAGCTGTTCTTGCTCAAGCTCATCATAAGCGAGCACTCGAGGCGATCCATATACGAGTTCCGTGGGGAGAACTGCCTCTGCTCCATAGACTAGAGCGAAAGGTGTCTGGCCAGTGGCTCGATTTGGCATTGTTCTGATCGACCAAAGAACCACCGGCAGCTCCTCGATCCATTTTCTTCCGCACTTGCGCAGCTTGTCGAAAGTTCTAGTCTTGAGCCCGCACAGCACTTCAGCATTTGCCCTCTCTGCTTGACCGTTGCTTCTCGGATGAGCAACAGAAGCGAAGCAGACCTTGGCGCCAAGGTCTTGGACGTACTGCATGAAGGTGTGGCTCGTGAATTGCGTGCTGTTGTCGGTGATGATCCTGTTAGGGATACCGAAACGGCAAACAATTGACCTGAAGAACTTGACTGCTGACTGTGCTGTCACCTTCCTCACTGGCTGCACTTCCGGCCACTTTGTGAACTTGTCGATTGCGACGTACAAGTACTCAAAGCCCCCGACAGCTCGGGGGAAAGGGCCGAGGATATCGAGCCCCCAGACCGAAAATGGCCAGGATAAAGGGATCGTCTGGAGAGCTTGAGCTGGCTGGTGTATCTGTTTGGAGTGGAACTGGCACGCTTCACACTTGGTTACTTGTGCAGTTGCATCCTGGAGGGCTGTTGGCCAAAAGAAACCTTGCCGGAAAGCTTTGCCGGCAAGTGCTCTTGCGCCAATGTGGTGGCCACATATGCCTCCATGTATCTCTGCCAACAGCTTTTGTCCATCTTCCCGGCAAATACACTTCAATTTCACACCGTTGAGTCTTCTTCTGTACAGTATGCTATCGACAAACTGGTACATACTTGACTGCCGGGCTACTTTTTCCGCTTCTTCTTGCTCTTCGGAAGTTCTCCTGTCTGAAGGAAATGGACAATCTGCTGTGCCCATGCTGGAGCTTGTGGCTCGACAACAAGGACTAAAGGCACATCTGCTGCTGCGGGAACATCCGCTTCTACGGCAAGGACTTGCGGCCCTGCCGGAGCTTGATGTTCCCCGGCAAGCTTGCCGGAGCAAAACTTGTCGGGAGCGTCTGCTTCAACGGAACAAACCATAAGGCTTGCCGGAGCAGACTGCCCCTCAGCATCCTTGGTGTTGATCTTGGGGACTTTCTTGGCGGCGGCTTCGGGAGCTCTGCCGGAAAGTAGTCACCAGAAACCAACTTCCTCTTCTTGCTTTGTCCAGTTGATGGTGTTACGGATGGTTGAGTCAACTTGAGCACAAAGATCCCTGGTTCCACAGGTAACTTTAGTGCGGCGCACTTTGACAGGCCATCAGCAATGTCATTCTGAGCTCTTGGGATATGTTCCATCTGTAGGCCGTCAAAGTGCTCTTCTAGCTTCCTCACTTCATCAACATATGCTTCCATCAATATACTCTGGTAGTTCTTGTTCACTTGGCAGACGACAAGCTGTGAGTCACCCCTGACAATGAGCTTCTTGATCCCAAGGTCTGCTGCGATTCTAAGACCGGCAAGCAATCCTTCATACTCTGCAGTATTGTTGGTTGCTTGCTCCTTGGGAAAGTGCATCTGGACTACGTACTTGAGGTGCTCTCCTGTGGGTGCGACAAGCAGCACGCCCGCACCGGCGCCTTGCAGCGAGAAGGCACCATCATAGTACACCAGCCACTCTTTGCTTGCCTCTTTGACGTGGATGCTCGTCTCTGGAATTTCTTCATCTGGTGTTGGCGTCCATTCTGCTATGAATTCTGCCAATGCTCTGCTTTCGATAGTTGAAGTGCTCTCAAACTTGAGGCCAAAGCTTGACAGTTCCAGCGCCCATTCGACAATCCTGCCTGTCGCTTCTGGATTTTGCAGTATCCTCTTCAGCGGAAAGCGAGTGACGACTGTGACCTCATGTGCTTGGAAGTAATGGCGCAGCTTTCTCGAGGCCATGAGGAGGCCGAAAAGCAACTTCTGCACACCAGAGTATCTTGATCTAGCCCCCTATAGAAGGGAACTGACAAAGTAAACTGGACGCTGCACCATTCTCTTCTGCATCTTATCATACTCCTGCGCAGATCCATCTTTGTCGGGACCAGAGCTTGTCGGCGAAGCCCCCTGCTTGTTGCTGGATGCAACTGCCGTGGTTGCTGGCTCATCATCTGCCTCCCTCTCCGCCACTAACGCAGCACTAACCACTTGATTGGTTGCCGCTATATACAGCAGCAACTTCTCTTGCGGCTTAGGTGCGACAAGTGTTGGAGTAGAGGACATGTATCTCTTCAAGTCCTGCAGCGCAGCCTCCGCCTCCGGAGTCCATTTTATTGGACCTGCCTTTTTCAAAATTTTGAAAAATGGCAGGGCGCGCTCAGCAGATCTAGAGATAAACCTGCTGAGAGCAGCCACGCAACCGGCAAGCATTCGTACATCCTTGACGCGCTTTGGTGCTTTGATCTGCTCAATGGCCTTGATCTTGTCGGGATTGGCTTCAATTCCCCGCTGAGACACGAAGAACCCGAGAAGCTTGCCGGAAGGAACTCCAAACACGCACTTCTCGGGGTTAAGCTTGAGGTTGATCTTGCACAGATTTGCAAATGTCTCGTCTAAATCTTGAATCAGGTTGCCCTATTCTTGCTTTTGACCACTATGTCATCCATGTAGGCTTCCACATTTCTGTGCATCTGTGGCTCAAAGGCGTGATGGACTACCCTTGCGAATGTTGAACCAGCATTCTTCAAACCGAAAGGCATCCGTACGAAGCAGTATGTGCCACACGGGGTTATAAATGCGGTTTTCTCTTCATCCTCTTCTGCCATGAAGATCTGATGGTATCCTGAGTATGCATCAAGAAATGAAAGCAAATCACATCCGGCTGTGGAGTCAACAATCTGGTCAATGCGCGGCAAGGGAAATGGGTCTTTGGGACAAGCTTTATTAACATCAGTGAAGTCAATACAAAGCCTCCATTTCCCGTTAGCCTTGCGCACGACAACAGGATTGGCCAACCACGTGGGATGGAGCACTCCTCTGACAAGGCTTGCTGCTTCCAACTTCTTGATTTCTTCTGCGATGAATTCTTGGCGCTCCACTGCCTATTTCCTGACTTTCTGCTTGACGGGCCGCGCATGAGGACAGACGGCAAGGTGGTGCTCAATTACTTTCCTGGGAACACCGGGGATATCAGACGGTTGCCACGCAAACACGTCGACATTCGCCCACAGGAAAGCAACGAGCGCGCTTTCCTATTTGGGGTCAAGAGTGGCGCTGATGGTGAAGGTACCACCAGTGCCGTCCTCCTTGGTGGACACCTTCTTGGTCTCAGGTGGAGCTGCCATTGCCTTCTTACACTTGCCGGTGGAGCTCGATGGTGCGTCCTCGACGGTAGCGCAGCACTCCGAGGAGGTACGCTTGCCGGAGTGGGCATCAGAGTTCTTGCCGGACTTGATCTTCTTCTTCCCCCCGGGAGCTTCAGCGGCAAGTGTCTTGCGTTCTGCTGCGGCTGCTGCTTCCCGGTAGATCTTGTTGGCACAGATAAGAGCATCTTTCTTGTCGCCAGGGACAGAGATGACACTTATCGGGCCTGGCATTTTCAGTACGTTGTACGCATAGTGAGAGGCTACCATGAACTTGGCGAGTGCCGGATGGCCGAGGATTCCATTGTATGGTAATGGAAAGTCAGCAACATCAAACGTGACCCTTTCAGTCCTGAAGTTCAGCTTGCTGCCAAATGTTACCGGCAACGTGATCTTTCCCTTCGGCTTGCTCCTTCCCGGGTTGATTCCTTGAAATGTACCGGTCTCTTCGAGCTCGCTGTCAGGGATCTGGAGTTTCTGGAGCACCGCGGAGGAGATCAGGTTCAAGCCGGCCCCGCCGTCAACTAGCATCTTAGTGACCTTGAGGTTGCGGATTGTTGGTGAAACCAACATCGGCAAGCACCCGACCGTAGTTATGCGATCAGGGTGGTCCTCAATATCAAAGATGATAGGCGTGCTGGACCATTTCAGAGGCTTGCGTGACTCGACGGGTGGTTCTACTGCATTAACTTCCCGCACCCACTGCTTGAGCTGACGGTGTGAGGTATGTAGAGAAGCACCACCGTCAACGCACAGGACCTCTGTGGCCTTCTGGAACTCCTGCTCATCAGTCTCCTCATCATCCATATCTTCATCATCATTGTCATCTTCATCCTTGTCGCGGCCGCAAGGAGGTCTGTCTCCTTGCCACTGCTTGGCCTTGCCGCGGCGTCCTCCTCGGCCGGGACGTTTCTTGCCGGATCCACCAGCACCCTCCTGGGCCTTCTCCTTGTCACGCCGCTCGTATTCAGCTTTCTGTTGCTCAACAAGCTGCTCGACTTTCCTGCAGCTCTGGAGATCATGGCCCTTGGTGCGGTGGATCTTGCAATACTGCTTGTTGGTGCTGTCCTGCTTGCGGCGACCGCCACCTCCGCGGCAACCTCCTTGCCGGAGTCACCAGCTTTGGCTTTGTTGGCGCCACCACCGTTGCCGGACTGCTCAACAACTAGCACCTCTTTGCCTTTCTTCTTCCTGTTGTTCTGCCGCCGGTTTTTCCTTGCCGGGGCAGCAACTTCACTGTCAGATCCTCCCGCTCCTACATTCTCTCCGGGGAGTCTCCTCCCTTCCTCAGCACGTGCACACTTGTCGGCCAGTGCATATAACTCACTGACGTCCCTGATCTTGCACATCGCCATTTCCTCCCACATCCTGCGGTTTCGCACATTCTGATGGAACGCGCTGATCACCGCGGCAGGGTGGACGTCTGGGATGTTGTGCTGCACACTGCTGAATCTCTGAATGTACTTGCGCAGGGGCTCTCCTTCCTTCTAGGCGAGCAGATGAAGATCACTCTCCTGGCCATGAGGCTTGTGTCCGCCTGCGAAGGCGCCGACAAACTGATGGCACAGATCAGCCCAAGAGGATATGGAGTTGTCCGGCAAGTGCATGAGCCAGGATCTGACGTTGGGCTTGAGCACCAGCGGGAAGTAGTTGGCAAGGATCTTGTCATCCCGCCCCCCGGCAGCCTGCACCGCAATGGTGTAGATGCTGAGGAACTCCGACGGATGCGTCTTGCCGTCGTACTTCTCCGGTACGTCTGGCTTCAAGTTCTTCGTGCTGGGCCACTGGACTTGCCGCAGCTCACGAGTGAACGCAGGGCAACCTACCGTGTACGGCAGATCGCCTGGTTCCCCTAGCGCATGCATGTCAACAGAGGGCCCAGCGCGCTTGTCGGATTGACGTCGCGCTTCTCTTCGGCGCTCGATGCGAGTCCGAGCGTCTTCTTGTTGTCGATCATGAAGAACTTGGCGCTGATCGCGACGAGCTTGTGGATCCGAAGATGCGGTGAGTCGCTGTCGAGGTGGATCCGGCGAGTCGGCGATCTTGGCCTTCGGGGTGGTGATTGCATGGTAGTTGCACCTCCACCCGTTTCGTCGCCACCGGCTCGCGCCCGGCAACCCTGCCGCGGCGACGACGCGCTCGGCCGCCGTGGAGTGTCGCCGTTGGCGTAGCCGATGAGACTCTGAATGGTGGCCCTCCATTCGTCGATCTTGTCCGACGTCGGAGGGTAATCTAGGAGAAGTTGGGCTTGCGCCAAAGCTTCTGCTGGAGTGGTGGGTGGCAGTGGCGGACGGCGCGAGGAGCGGGACGTGCTCGGACTTCTAACTATGTTAGAAGGAGCAGTATCCCGTCCAGGCGACCGTGCCCCGCTCGTGCCAGCACGCTGGCGTGCATGCTCGTGTTGAGCGCCCCAAGATCCACCAGCTTGGTCTTGGCCTATCATGCGTATGGCACTGCAAGTGCCATGACGCTGTTGGTCTTGCGCCTCCTGAGAGTGGCGTGGAACATGTACAGTCGCCGAGGTTTGTGCAGCCTTGTTCTTGGACCTGGCAGCATCATGAGCTTCCTCGTCAACGTCCATTCTTCCGCCGGCGTCCATTCCACCACCCGTTTTCTCCAACGGTGGCGGAAGTGACGTGGACGGAGCGGCTGCCGCTGAAGTCTTCTTCTTCGGTGGCATGTTGATGAAGGGAATGAAGATCTAGCTCATGTGAACGCCGGATCAGGTTCACACAATCTCGACGCCCCCTACCTGGCGCACCAAAGATGTCGGGGAAACTGATCCACGAACACCTATGGGGCCGGCGGACCGGGCCCCTTTCGGTTCGGCGGGGGGCGGAGATCGCACGAAGAGCAGATCGAGGCGAAGCACACGAGCAGTTTACCCAGCTTCGGGGCTCTCCGGAGAGATAACACCCCTACTGCTGCTTATTTGATTATCTTGTGTTCTTGCTCCAGAGAGAGAGAGAGCATAGTGTTTTTCTGGGTTACGAATGGGTCGAACCCCCTCTACGTTGCGCATGGGCCTCCTTTTATATGCTCAAGGGGTCACCGACAGGTGGCAACGCAGAGAAGGGTACAAATGTAAAAAGTGGGGTGGTTGGTACAGTTACTTGTACAGTGCACCCTACCTAACCCTGATGGCAGGGGACAAGGGCATTAAATGCCCGTCTGGGTCGCCGAAACAGTGCAGAAAAGGACCGTTAGGGGCGCCACCGTTCGCCACGATGGTGATCTTGTCAGCTTCGCATGCCACTGCGCACCGCTGGCTGCACAGCCTCCCGCCACGCGTGCCTGGAGAGGCCCCCAGGGCGACACGTTGGTGGATGCGCTGGAGCGTGGGCACAGAGTGGCTGCCTGCCGCGGCAATCGCCTTGCCGCTGTTGTTATCTTGTCGGGTCCGGAAGCTTGTCGCTCACCGGGCCTCGAGGTACCTTGGTTGGTCTTCCCGGCAAGCTCCTCTTGCCGGGGCCTTGTTGCCTTGCCGGAGCGCGTGGCGCGTCGCGGCAAGTTCCTTGGAGTGCCCTGGTTGGCCTTCCCGGCAAGCTCCTCTTGCCGGGGCCTTGTCTCCTGAGCTTAAATACTTTGTTCTTGAATGGCTCCAAGGGAACCACGGAGGATCTTGGCGTTCTCCCGGCAAGCCTTGCCGCGGGGTGCTGCAACTGCCCGTGCACAAGTTCGGGGTACTAGGGTACCCCTATTCTAGTACACCGACAGGGAGTCTACAAGCCATTGGGTGAAATGGGTCTCAGCTATTCTGCATTCGTCGGATCGCATCAATGCAGATACCGTAGTGTTAACTTTGGAGGGCAATTGCCGGTTTCTGCCACTCAAACAGAAGTTAGGAAGGCTCAAACGTCACTGCAATGATATGTCAACGCTTATAGCCGCTTTGGTTAAATATGCTGATTCAGATAATACCAAAGACCCTGACTCAGAGGAGGACAAACCGGGGAAAGGAAAGAAAAACGGCAGCAAGGGACAGCACCATAACTCGGCAGGTCATGGGAATAATGGTAAGCGCAAGGCCGACAATAGTTTGGACTTTGTTGCTAACACTAATGCTCAGGATAACGGTCAGCGTCATAAGGGCAAGCAGCCCCAGAGGGCAGAGGTTCAGGCCCCAATCTGGAGCGCTTGTTAAATCAACCTTGTCCAAAGCATGGATCAAAGGAGAAGCCAGCGTCACCGTGTACCCTCGACGCCGCGGGTGATGCACCACAGCTCGCGTCGAAGGAGGTCCGACCGGCAGCGCGATACGCAGGACAGCCGGCAGACGCTTTTGTAGACCCGAAGCCCCGCTTACCCGGGAGGGACCCCGTCAGGGCTCGCGGCGGCTATGGGCTGCTCCAGGTCGATTCGCTCGCCCCTAGAGCCTCATGATTCCGCAGCCCTCCGGCATGAAGAACTAGCAAAGAATGATAAGAAAGATACAAGGGAGAGATAAAAACTAGATGAACACGAAAAAGTAGTAGATGTGTTTATTCGATTGGTGTTGTTTCAATCGGTCGTCACCCCCAACATATATAAGAGGCGACTGGACTTCCCGTACAAGCAAAGGATTTATCTAGGCTTTACTTACAAGAAAATTACATCAATTCACGTCCACAACCCTAGTCAAATTTGGACTGGTTTTATCCGAACTTTCCAAAACTGTTCGGTTTAAACTGGCTGCACCTTGCGGGTGTTTTTTGCGGTGGTAAACGATCTCGGATGCAAACAAGCCCAAAAGCAACCTTGACCGTTTCGACGAGACGAACAACTTTCATGTTGAAGATTTTTTTTATCAGAGATCATCTTGAGGGTCAGATCGGTCTCGCAACACAGGCTATTTCCTCGCACTACCTGTCACACATGTGTCTGGTGGGGCGTGCCACATCTCGCCTCGTGACAGGGCTGCACTCCGATTGCTCTAACTTTTGCATATGAACTTGGATTTGAATGATTTTTATATCAAAATTGATCGTTTCGATGAGACGAAGACAACCCGTGTAGATCATTTTTTTCATTTGAGGTCGTCTTGGGGGCTTAATCGGCTAAACTATACTTTGAATATAAGATCTTGGTACTTTGAGCATAGTTTCGGCCTTCGAGATGAAATCGGACGGCGATGACCCAAATTTCAAAGATGTTCATATCAATAATACGGAACTCTTTCATGTAGATCACTTCTCCATTTGAGGCCATCTTAATTATGTTTTCGACCATGCCAAAAACTGGTGTCAACACATGCCCCCCTGTTTTTCGGCAACACTTGTGAGCCGAAAAATAATTTGCACGAAGTTTTTCTAAGCACGATGTCAACACTCCATCTGCCATTTGTACGTGCTTAGGACGATAGGTATATATCGGCCATTTAGATTAGCAACAAAAGTGAAGCTAATCGAACATATGATGATTTTGTAATACCCTTTCATGATGGAAGAAATTATATTGCATCCATGGATTAAAATAAGCCCATTGAGGGTAACCAATCATACCTGATGACGAATTCCATGGCATAGGCATCAATGGCATAGTTGAAGAATATGGATAATGTATAGACTGAAGATGTTGAAACCTTCGGCTTGGTCCTTCATAGTTTTCACTATTTTCCTTCTTCACCTTTGCCGCACTCCTTGTAAAGGAAGCTCGCACATAATTCTTATTTTGAATACTTCCTTTTGGAACCCATGCCATGTTTCTATTTTCAAGTTCTTGTGCACTAAGCTTTTACAACTTCTTCTTTTGCCAATACGATAAGTCGAGTGGGCACCCCGGCTGCGATTTTGTTTGAAGTAATGGCAATTCTTGTTTTACCTTGTGCACTCTCTTCTTCCCTTCAGATTTGGCACTTGATTGGCTTGCTTCATTGCCTTTTATAGCCAATTTCAATAATTTAATTGAATCTTTATCATTTGAGATCATAGCTGAAGTGGCACTCTTACGACCATCTCTTTTGACACGGTAGACTTGCTCAACCACCTCCTTATTGTTCCTTGTGTTTTGGACCGATTCTTTTTTATTGAAACGGTCTTGAACATATGACTGCTCATTGAATGTTGGTCTTCTTGGAGTTGCATAATATTGGCGAGATGGTTTATAATAATATGGAGAATGTGCCCTTGTATTATACTTGTCCCATGATGGATATGGATTTGTGTGAGCATAGGGAGGCATCCACGACATTGGCAGTGACGGCCCAAAATAAGGATATGAATAAGTTGCATTCAAATTCTCTTCTTGCCAATATCGATCCTTGGATTTGTGCCTAGGGGGTGATCTTGATGCTTTTGCATTAGTTGGCCGATAAGCACTTCTCTCCTCACTTATCTTCTGATATTTTTTCAATAGTTGCGCGAAAGTGACTTTCGGCTTTTTACCTTTGTGCTTACGTCGACTTTTGTTTTCTTTGGTTGTGCTTGCACCGATCTTTGGATTTTCTTGTTGCCCCCCAGTCCTTGGCGTCTCCATTGTAGCTTTGATGAAATTTTCGCCCTCAAGATTATGTTCATTATGGTCTTCAACAATTTCTTTACAGGAAAGCTTAATCCCATCACCTGCAGTTTTTACCTTCTCTTTAAATGGATCGGCTTGAAGTAGCCGATGCAAAAACTTTCTGCCATCGGGACCAATCGGAATAGACTGGTGATCTCTTGGTGTCTCGGCAAATTTCAATCGTCCTTTATCAATGGCCGATTTAACTATTTGACGGAACATGCTGCAATCCTCAAAATTATGCTTGGACGAATCATGCAACTTACAATACATTCGTCCCTGGACAGATGGCTCAACATGGTGATCAAGAATTCTAATATAATTATTTCTCAACAACAAATTAAATATTTGATCACACATGCTTGAATTGAAGGTAAAATATTTATTCTCTATCCGATCTTCTTGTGAGAACGGCTTTGGAGTTAAGCAAACGAATGGTTCAGATTTTGCATCACCCCATACGGCTATGCATTGTGTTTTGCACTCTATCTCCGATGTCTTTGGATAAGAAACTATACTGGCATCGGTTTGCTCAGAGGATTTTAACCTTGCTTTAAATTTCTGAAACGAAAATAGTTAGAACATACATGTCTCAGTTGAGACCAAGTGTAAGCCAAGTAAGAAATAAGCAAAGCTACCCAATTAGATATGAACTTTAAATAAAGCAATGGGAAAAGCTTTGGCTGCAGTAATAAGTCACTATCGGTCTCTTTGAATGGTACAATATATTGACCGATATGCTTAGTAACAATTTTATTGCTAACAAGTAAATTTCCCTTCTTCATTGGTCTTTGAAAATTACTTATTAGAATTTTTCTAATAGATGCATCAACAATAAAGTTGTGACCAAATCTGAAAATAGGTAAATTACTTGCTAGACATACCTCTTCGAATATGTTGGGAGAGCATGATGATTGCATATGATGAATAATATTGTGCTTTGCTTCTGGATGACTTCCCAACACCATGTCACAATTTTCTTCTTCATTTTGTGCATCATAAATTTGAAGATCTTCGTCAACCGAACTTTGTTCGGCTACTTGCTCTTGTCCTTGAAGCTTGTCAATTTCTATGGCACGAAACTCATAGGGCAGGAAGTAGGTTCCATTAACTTCAGAAAAATCAAACATGGTTTTTTTTGCTATGCTTGCCATGCCCTTTCTCAGTAATGCTAGCCTCTTCGGATTTGATGGATTCGGAATATATACTACTTGATTCGGCTTTTTCAACCGAAGCACTTTTAGTTTCCGAATCATCATTCTTTTTGCCGGTTATATCAATTGGCAAGGCTTCTTTTCTTTGAGCCAATTCCCTATCAATTCTCTCTTGGCGAAGTACCTGCACCCTATCGCGCAAAGCTTTAACTCCCCTCTCAATTCCAGCCTGCTCTAGATTAGTTTGCCTCCCAATGCTTTTAGAATCTTTCGGCAATGAAGTGTTAGTGTTGCCGAAATTTTGCAATTGTGTAGGGGATGTATAATATGCTGCGGTACTAGGTGGAGGTGTATGCACTGCTGTATAACCATATGCTCTTTCACCAATTCTATCAATGCATGTAGTTTCATCTTTTTGCAAAACTCTAGCCTTTATTGCAGCATAATCAGGAAACAACCCCTTTTCATATTGTTCAAGGCAGATAGCACTAATTCTCTTGTTTTGTGCCAAGCTCTTTTTTAACGCAGCCACAACCGCTTCTGGAAGGGATTGCTCCACAATACTTTCAGATTCTTTCGGCAATGATTCGTGAGTGTTGCTGAAATTCTCGAATTGCGTAGAGTATGCATTATATGCTACAGTATTTGATGACGGCACATGTGTTCCTGTAAAATTTTCACTTATTCGGCTATGACCACGAAGATGCGGGGCCGAATTATGAACATCTACAGTTGCATACGGTGCTGAAAAATTACTAAAATGAGGTGTAGCATATGATGGTTGAGAGTAACTGGCCGAATAGCTAGTAGTAGCATCTCCAATTCTCCCATCCATTGGCAAGGTTGGATTCACATACTGCAAATTAGTTGCCGATGAATAAAAATGTGAAACACTTTCTTCTATGCTATTGGAAATTTAACATGAGGTGTTTCAAATTGATTAACCAAACCCATCATGTTGTTCATCGGCATATGGATTTGTGGGGTTGCCGATGCATGAGAGTTAGGATACATATGTTGTATGTTACTACTATCATAAGAAGTTGAAACATGTAAATTACTTTGAATCGGCCTATGCACGTAATTAGATGCCTTATTTAAAAACTAGGGTTGGACGATAGAGTATAATCATTTAACAATCTAGTAACATCATATGCATTATTTGCATCTACAGTAGGGAATTGGGTATTCATATTAACTTTGTAGATTGCAAACCCTAGATGACGATTTCTTCATAGCAAGAACGGGCCGGAGACCGTTCAAAACTTCGTCCCCAGCAGAGTCGCCAAAAAATGTATTCGCACACGAACACGTCACCGTGTACCCTCGACGCCGGGGGTGATGCACCGCAGCTCGCGTCGAAGGAGGTCTGACCGGCAGCGCGATACGCAGGACAGCCGGCGGGCGCTTTTGTAGACCCGAAGCCCCGCTTACCCGGGAGGGACCCCGTCAGGGCTCGCGGCGGCTATGGGCTGCTCCAGATCGATTCGCTTGCCCCTAGAGCCTCGTGATTCCGCAGCCCTCCGGCATGAAGAACTAGCGAAGAACGAGAAGAAAGATACAAGGGAGAAATAAGAAGTAGATGAACATGAAAAAGTAGTAGATGTGTTTATTCGATTAGTGTTGTTTCAATCGGCCGTCACCCCCAACATATATAAGAGGCGGCTAGACTTCCCGTACAAGAAAAGGATTTATCTAGGCTTTCCTTGCAAGAAATTACATCAATTCACGTCCAAAACCCTAGTCAAATTTGGACTGGTTTTATCCGAACTTTCCAAAATTGTTCGGTTTAAACTGGCTGCACCTTGCGGGTCTTTTTTGCGGTGGTAAACGATCTCGGATGAAAACAAGCCCAAAAGAAACCTTGACCGTTTCGACGAGACGAACAACTTTCATGTTGAAGGTTTTTTTATCAGAGATCATCTTGAGGGTCAGATCGGTCTCGCAACACAAGCTATTTCCTCGCGCTACCCGTCACACATGTGTCTGGTGGGGCGCGCCACATCTCGCCTCGTGACAGGGCTGCACTCCGATTGCTCTAACTTTTGCATATGAACTCAGATTTGAACGATTTTTATATCAAAATCGATTGTTTCGACGAGACGAAGACAACCCGTGTAGATTATTTTTTCATTTAAGGTCGTCTTGGGGGCTTAATCGGCTAAATTGTACTTTGAATATAAGATCTTGGTACTTTGAGCATAGTTTCGGTATTCGAGATGAAATCGGACGGCGATGACCCAAATTTCAATGATGTTCATATCAATAATACGGAACTCTTTCATGTAGATCACTTCTCCATTTGAGGCCATCTTAATTATGTTTCGACCATGCCAAAAACTGGTGTCAACACTTTCACAACTTGACTTTAAAATATTTGTTTGGAGACCATCAAAGATCAATATGTGCATGATGCTGAATTTAAAGATGTATTGCAGAATTGCAAGGAAGGGAGAACTTGGAACAAGTTCATTCTTAACGATGGATTTGTGTTTCGTGCTAACAAGCTATGCATTCCAGCTAGCTCTGTTCGTCTTTTGTTGTTGTAGGAGGCGCATGGAGGAGGATTAATGGGACACTTTGGCGTCAAGAAGACAGAGGATATACTTGCTACATATTTCTTTTTGCCAAAGATGAGACGGGATGTTGAGCGTTTGTTGCTCGCTGCACTACATGTCAAAAAGCTAAGTCACGACTCAATCCTCATGGTTTATATATGCCTTTGCATGTACTTAGTGTTCCTTGGGTGGATATATCTATGGACTTTGTTTTAGGTTTACTTCGAACAAAGAAGGGGAGGGATAGCATATTTGTTGTCGTGGATAGGTTCTCGAAAATGGCACACTTTATACCATGTCATAAAAGCGATGATGTTGTTAATGTTACTGATTTGTTCTTTCATGAAATTATTCGCTTACATGGTGTGCCAAATACTATTGTTTCAGATCATGATACTAAATTTCTTAGCCCCTTTTGGAGATGTTTATGGGCTAAGTTGGGGACTAAGCTGCTTTTTAGTACTACTTGTCACCCCCAAACTAATGGACAAACTGAAGTAGTCAATCGAACATTGTCTACTATGCTTAGGGCTGTTTTGAAGAATAATAAGAAAATGTGGGAAGAATGCTTGCCTCATATTGAATTTGCTTAGAATTGTTCATTTCATTCTACTACTAAGATGTGCCCTTTTGGAATTGTGTATGGTTTCCTACCTCATGCACCTATTGATTTGTTGCCTCTTCCATCTTCGGAGAAGGTTAATATTGATGCTAAAGAATGTGATGAATTGATTTTAAAAATGCATGAGTTAACTAAGGAAAACATTGAGCGTATGAATGCTAAATATAAACTTGCTGGAGATAAGGGTAGAAAACATGTTGTGTTTGTACCTGGAGATCTTGTTTGGTTACATTTGCGTAAGGATACATTTCCTAATTTGCGCAAATCAAACTAATGCCACGTGCTGATGGTCTTTTAAGGTGTTAGAGAAAATAAATGATAATGCATATAAACTTGAGCTGCCTGCAGATTTTCGGGTTAGTCCCACTTTTAACATTGCAGATTTGAAGCCTTATTTGGGTGAGGACGATGAACTTTCGTTGAGAACGACTTCATTTCAAGAAGGGGAGGATCATGAGGACGTCAATACCATTGTTACACCCACAGCCCCTGCTGCTATACGTACTGGACCAATTACTAGAGCTCGCGCACGCCAATTGAATTATCAGGTACTTTCGTTTCTTGGTAACAATTCTAATGTTCATGAGAATATGATGCTGCCTAAATTGGATACATTTGTCTTGCTTACAAATGAAGGGCCTAACTTTGACAAGAAAGATGAACCTTGGAACAAGTTCAAGCGTGGAAATGATGGCATGCGCAAGGGGATCCAGAACGGAGTTACAAGTGATGATTTCAGGACTTTGAAGCCACCATAAGGAGTGCATGAAGCCTTGGATGAAATATACAAGATGCCACTTCATAAATTTCGTCCAGAGGCTATTTTAGCTGCTGCGTCACCTTATTATTGGGCCAGGCCCATGTATTTTCGAAATACTTAAGTATAGGCTGTTTTTAGAGTCCGTATGTGTGGGTAAACAAGAGTTAGGGTTGGTTTCGGACCCCTCCTCCAAGGGCCACGAAATTCCCCCCTCTTCCTCCATATATACAGCCCTTAGGGCATCGTTTAGACTTTGGGTAGTTCGCCCTAGCTGCAACTTCGCGTACTTCGTTTGTGTCCAACGACCAGACCAAGACGTCACAGAACCCCACCTTGATCAATAAAGTTTTCATCTTATATTCGCAATATCCAGATTGCAACCTCAGTTTCTTGCTTGTTCTTCGTTTTCTCGCAGGAAACAGGCCCTCGTGGTCAGGTTGATCGTGCTCTGGCGTGGTCAATAACCCCTCGGAGTTGGTTTAGCGATTGCTAAGGCGCAACGTCCTCCCACGTTCGTAGTCGGATCGTCAAAGTCGGCTTCCTCTAAAACCATAGCCACTATCTCATCGAAAGACGGGACACCTTTGCCTCTATCAGTCGTGAGGGCTGACATAGACTTCGGCTTCTCCTGGCTGAGGTGCCAGGCAAGCCAATCGTCCCGGATGTTATGCTTGAATGCCGCTAAGGCCTCTGCATCCGGACAGTCGACAATTTGGTTTTTCTTAGTTAGGAACCGTGTCCAGAATTGCCTGGCCGATTCCCCTAGCTGCTCAGTTATATGGCTCAAGTCATCAGCATCCGGTGGTCGCACATAAGTGCCCTGGAAGTTGTCAAGGAATGCGTCTTCCAAATCCTCCCAACTGCCGACGGAGTCTGCTGGCAAGCTATTCAGCCAATGCCGAGCTGGTCCTTTGGGAGGTACTTGATGGCATGCAGATCATCACCGCGAGCCATGTGGATGTGAAGGAGGAAATCCTCAATCCATACAGCGGGATCTGTTGTACCATCATACGATTCGATATTTACGGGTTTAAAACCCTTCGGGAATTCGTGATCCATAACTTCATCAGTGAAGCATAGGGGGTGTGCGGCGCCTCTGTGTTGGGCTATATCACGAAGCAGTTCATATGAGTCTTGTCTGCTATATTCGGCCCGGCCAGATTTACTTTTAGTGTATTCGGCGCGACGGTCATCGTCCCGCGTTGGCGCGCGCCCCCGTGACCCGTATATTGACCTTGCATGTTTTGCTCTGCTGTCAAATACGTCTCGCAGGTCCCGTGTGTTGCCCCGAGCCTTGGTATTTTTGTTTAAGTGGCGGCAGGGTGCAGGCTGAACTTCAGGCTGAAACACTTCTCTAGCTCGGCCACGAGGTGGCTGGTCAGCCGCATCGTACACTGGTGATGTAAGTTTCAATGCTTCCTCCTTGAGGTGAGGTAGCAACCTGCGCTTTGGGTAACTCTTGGAGGGGCGCTCGAGTTCGTATTCCTCGGCTGCAAGGAATTTGGTCCATCTGTCTGCTAGCAAGTCTTGATCAGCTTGAAGCTATTGTTGCTTTTTCTTCAGGATATTTGCTGTGGCCCTAAGCCGACGCTTGAAGCGCTCCTGCTCGACGGGATCCTCAGGCACAATAAATTCTTCGTCGCCGAGGCTCACCTCGTCTTCAAAGAGAGGCATGTAATTGTCCTCCTCCGATTCTCCATCCACTGCTTGCTCTGGAGGGCTAGCTTGTTCACCCTCCCGCTCTACATCGTCCTAGAGGGGAGCGTGGTTGTCCTCGGCACTATCCAGAGTGTTATTGTCTCTTGTGTCGGTATCACTACTTTTGCTATGGCGGGACTTAGAGCGGCGCCGCTGACGTCGGCGCTTGGGTTGCTTCTTGGAGGGGTCATCCTCCGCTGTCTCGTCGCCATTGCCTTCTCTGGGGGTGTCCACCATGTATATATCATATGATGAGGTGGCGGTCCAGCGCCCTGTGGGCGGTGGTTCCTCTTCGTCTCCTGCATCGTCGTCCATACCGTCGATGTCTTCGGAGTCGAAGTCGAGCATGTCTGTTAAATCATCGACAGTGGCTACTAAGTGGGTGGTGGGTGGGCAGCGAATTTCTTCGTCGTCCGCATCCCATTCTAGTCGGACATAGTTTGGCCAAGGTTCTCCTGACAAGGAGAGAGACCTTAATGAATTTAGCACATCGCCGAAAGGCAAGTGCTGAAAGATATCCGGGGAGGTTAACTCCATGATCGGCGCCCAATCAGATTTGATGGGCATGGATGCAGGCGGCTCGGAGTCCGTGGCCGGAGATGAATCCAGTGGTTCGGCAACACGGCTCTCGTAAGGGGTGAAGTCAGTATCCGGCTCCATCGCCACTGAGAGTGCGGCCTCCATGGCGGGGTCTATCCCTCCATCCTCGGATGGCGCAATTTGCTCCGGATTGAAGGCCGGAGTAGTTGCAGATACAATCTCCCGAACACTGTCCGAGGGTAGAGTTATGTCATGCTCGTCGTGATTGTGCGGCGCACCTGACATGGGCTCGAATCCGTCGAAGATCAAGTCTCCATGGATGTCGGCAGTGTAGTTTAACTTTCCGAACCTGACCTGATGGCCAGGGGCGTAGCTCTCGATCTGCTCTAGATGGGCAAGCGAATTGGCCGGCAGTGTGAAGCCACCGAATATGAAGATCTGTTCGGGGAGGAAAACCTCACCCTGGACCGCATCGTTACCGATGATAAAAGGGGCCATCGAGCCTTATGGTGACGGCATAGTGGAACTCTCAATGAAAGCACCAATGTCGGTGTCAAAACCAGCGGATCTTGGGTGGGGGGGTCCCGAACTGTGCGTCTAAGGCGGATGGTAACAGGAGGCAGGGGACACGATGTTTACCCAGGTTCGGGCCCTCTTAATGGAGGTAATACCCTATGTCCTGCTTGATTGATATTGATGATATGAGTATTACAAGAGTTGATCTACCACGAGATCGTAGAGGCTAAACTCTAGAAGCTAGCCTATGGTATGATTGTATCTTGTCCTACGGACTAAACCCTCCGGTTTATATAGACACCGGAGGGGGCTAGGGTTACACAAAGTCGGTTACAAGGAAGGAGATCTACACATCCGTATTGCCAAGCTTGCCTTCCACGCCAAGGAGAGTCCCATCCAGACACGGGACGAAGTCTTCAATCTTGTATCTTCATAGTCCAACAGTCCGGCCAAAGGATATAGTCCGGCTGTTCGAAGACCCCCTAATCTAGGACTCCCTCAAGAGGGATACCTTTTTACCTTTGCTTCTCCATCTTTTTGTTTTCTTCTTTAGATTATGTGTGGGTTTAATCCTCTTTTTGGAGCTCCTTATTAATGAGATTGGTTTAATAGAAGGCTCATCCTCGTTACCTGATTCATCATAAGAAATAATAGGAGGATATTGGGAAGTCTCTTCCCTTTCATTAGTATTCTCTTGATCTTCTATTTGTTTTCTTGTCTTTATGTAATTGGCAATATAAGGATTTTCAATGCAATTCACCGCACAATACATATAAATTTCCTCTAGATCAAAATCAAGAACTTTATCAAGGACAAATTCTGAAAGATCCTTAGTTATACGTTTCATTTCTTCATAATTGTAATGCCCCGAGTCCGATGCGCCAGGTGTCTTCTAGTTATTCGTTGTTGTTGCCTTGTCATTCGCTTGCGTGTTGCATATTTCCATGTCATCATGTGCATTGCATCATCATGTTTTCAAAACGTGCATCCGTCTGGGTCTTCCAGTTCTCTCTGTTGTTCGTTCTGAGCCTAGACGCACTTGCACGCGCCCACGACACGTCCGAAATATTATTTTATAAGTTGCCGGAAAATGTTTTCGGAATGGGATGATAATTGGCGTGCGGTCTTGTTATAGTGTAGGTAGACCGCCTGCCAAGTTTCATCGCATTCGAAGTCCGTTTGATGCCCCAACGGATAACTATAGCGACAATATAGTCGGTCAAATGTCGGACATTTTCGGTCTCCGGAAATAGTCGCCGGGCCGCTTTCCGTCTCTCTCTGCTCAGCCCAAGGCCCCTCTTCACAGCCCACCTGCAGCCCACCTAATCCCCCTCCGCTCCGGACCGTCCGATAGCGATCGAACGGCTCTGAAACGGACTAAAACCCTCTCTCCTAGCCCCCTGCCTATAAATGGACGGCCTTCCACTTCCATTTTTGTTAAAAACCCAAGCCTCCCTCGTTTTCGGCGCCGCCCAATCATCAGCCGCCGCCACCTCCCACCTTCTACTCCATTTCTGTGCCTGCCTGCTTCCCCGCCGCCACTTGGCGTGCCGCAGTTCGCCAGCCACCGCCAGCCACCACCAGCGCCGCCACCCTCGGCCTATCGCGTTGCGCCACCTGTCCCCAGCGCCTCCCCATGCCCCTGTGCCGCCGCGCGGCCCGCCAGGACCCAGATCGAGCCCTGGGAAGCCCATCGAAGCCGCAGCCCCGAGCGCCCGCACCTCCAGCCTCCTACGTGGACGACCCCGAGCTTCGTCACCTGTGACCCGCTGCCTCCACCCCGTCGCTCGCTGGAGACCAAGGTCGCCGGAGGCTGCGACCACCTCTCCGACCAGCAGGTCAACAGCTCCAAGCCTCTCTGATACGTCTCCAACGTATCTATAATTTTTGATTGCTCCATGCTATATTATCTACTGTTTTGGGCAATATTGGGCTTTATTACCCACTTTTATATTATTTTTGGGACTAACTTATTAACCGGAGGCCCAGCCCACATTTGTTGTTTTATGCCTATTTTAGTGTTTTGAAGAAAAGGAATATCAGACGGTGTCGAAACGGAACGAAATCAACTGGAGAAGTTATTTTTGGAAGGAAACACACCTGATGGACTTGGACCCCACGTCAAGGAAGGAACGAGTTGCTCACGAGGGTGGGGGGCGCCCCCCTAGGGCATGCCCCCTATCTCGTGGGGCCCTCGTGGCTCCCCTGACATACCTCCTGCACCCATATATATCTACGTGACCTAAAACTTCCAGAACACACAATAGATCGGGAGTTCCGCCGCCAGAAGCCTCCATAGCCACCAAAAGTCAATCGGGACCCTGTTCCGGCACCCTGCCGGAGGGGGGGGGGATCCCTCACCGGTGGCCATCTTCATCACCCCAGTGCTCTCCATGACGAGGAGGGAGTAGTTCTCCCTCGGGGCTGACGGTATGTACCAGTAGCTATGTGTTTGATCTTCTCTCTCTCATGTTCTTGATTTGGCACGATCTTGATGTATCGCGAGCTTTGCTATTATAGTTGGATCTTATGTTTCTCCTCCCCCTCTTCTCTTTTGTAATGAATTGAGTTTTCCCCTTGAAGTAATCTTATCGGATTGAGTCTTAAAGACTTGAGAACACTTGATGTATGTCTTGCCGTGGATATTTGTGGTGACAATGGGATACCACGTGCCACTTGATGTATGTTAAGGTGACCAACTTGTGGGTTTTGTGACATTGGGAACCTATGCATAGGGGTTAGCACACGTTTTCGTCGTGATTCTCCGGTGGAACTTTGGGGAACTCTTTGAGGTTCTATGTGTTGGTTGAATAGATGAATCTGAGATTGTGTGACATTGGCGTATCTAGGTGACATTAGGGTTTTGGTTGATTTGTATCTTAAGGTGTTATTCTAGTACGAAGTCTAGGGTTGTTTGTGACACTTATAGGAATAGCCCAACGGATTGATTGGAAAGAATAACTTTGAGGTGGTTTCGTACCCTACCATAATCTCTTCATTCGTTCTTTGCTATTAGTGACTTTGGAGTGACTCTTTGTTGCATGTTGAGGGATAGTTATGTGATCCAATTATGTTAGTATTGTTGAGGGAACTTACACTAGCGAAAGTATGAATCCTAGGCCTTGTTTCAACGCATTGCAATACCGTTTACGCTCACTTTTATCACTTGCTACCTTGCTGTTTTTATTATTTCAGATTACAAAAACTATTATCTACTATCCATATTGCACTTGTATCACCATCTCTTCGCCGAACTAGTGCACCTATACAATTTACCATTGTATTGGGTGTGTTGGGGACACAAGAGACTCTTTGTTATTTGGTTGCAGGGTTGCTTGAGAGAGACCATCTTCATCCTACGCCTCCTACGGATTGATAAACCTTAGGTCATCCACTTGAGGGAAATTTGCTACTGTCCTACAAACCTCTGCACTTGGAGGCCCAACAACGCCTACAAGAAGAAGCTTCTGTAGTAGACATCAAGCTCTTTTCTGGCGTCGTTGCCGAGGAGACAAGGAAAGCGGCACTAACACACCCCGTCAACTAAGCTCTTTTCTGGCACCGTTGCCGGGGAGGTGAGTGCTTGAAGGTATATCTTTAGATCTTGCAATCGAGTCTTTTAGTTTCTTGTTGTATCACTAGTTTAGTCTATAAAAGAAAACTACAAAAAAATGGAATTGAGTTTGTCTCATACGCTTCACCTTTTTAATATCTTTCGTGAGTATGATGGAAAGGAAAATTGTGCTCAAGTGCTAGAAGAAGAAATCTATAAAATGTTTGGCCCTAAATATTTGAATGATGAGCATGATTGCAATGTTGTTAGTATGAATTCTTTGAATATCCATGATGCTAATGATATGCAAAGCCACAAGCTTGGGGAAGCTATGTTTGATGAAGATGATATTTTTTCCCCCAAGCTTTAAAGAACAATGATAACCATGAAACTTGTCATATTTATCTTAATTTTCAATCACATGATAGTTATTTTGTTGAGTTTGCTCCCACTATTATTCATGAGAAGAATTTTACTTATGTGGGAAGTAGTAAATTTTCTATGCTTGTAGATCATGATAAGAATGCTTTATGTGCTGGTTATATTGTTTAATTCATTCATGATGCTGCTGAAAATTATTATTAGGGAGGAACATATTCTTGTAGGAATTGCAATAATATCAAGTTTCCTCTCTATGTGCTTAAAATCTTGAAATTATGCTTGTTTTGCTCTCCTATGCTAGTTGATTATTGTTCCCACAAGTTATTTACTCACAAAATCCCTATGTATAGGAAGTATGTTAGACTTAAATGTGCTAGTCATATTCTTCATGATGCTCTCTTTATGTTATAATTCTTATCTTATATGTGAGCATCATTGAAATCATCATGCCTAGCTAGGGGCGTTAAACGATAGCGCTTGTTGGGAGGCAACCCAATTTTATTTTTGTTCCTGTTTAGTAATAAATAATTCATCTAGCCTCTGTTTAGATGTTGTTTTATGCTTTTAATTAGTGTTTGTGCCAAGTAGAACCTTTGGGAAGACTTTGGGAAAGTCTTGTTGATCATGCTGTCAAAAACAGAAACTTTAGCGCTCACGAGAATTGCTGCCATTTTTATTTGGAGAGTTCTATTTAGTTAATTATTTTTTCAGATTATTAATATATAAATTCCTCAGGTCCAGCAATTTATTTGAGAATTTTATGAGTTCGATAAGTATACGTTTGATCCAGATTTCTACAGACTGTTCTGTTTTTGACAGATTCTGTTTTTCATGTGTTGTTTACTAATTTTGATGAATCTATGGCTAGTAAAATAGTTTATAAACTATAGATAAGTTGGAATACAGTAGGTTTAACACCAATATAAATAAAGAATGAGTTCATTACAGTACCTTGAAGTAGTGTTTTGTTTTCTTTCGCTAACGGAGCTTACAAGTTTTCTGTTAAGTTTTGTGTTGTGAAGTTTTCAAGTTTTGGGTAAGGATTCGATGGACTACGGAATAAGGAGTGGCAAGAGCCTAAGATTGGCGATGCCCAAGGCACTCCAAGGTAATATTCAAGGACAACCAAGAGCCTAAGCTTGGGGATGCCCCGGAAGGCATCCCCTCTTTCGTCTTCGTTCATCGGTAACTTTACTTGGAGCTATATTTTTATTTACCACATGATATGTGTTTTGCTTGGAGCGTCAATTTATTCTGTTAGGATTTGCTTGCTGTTATTTAGAACAATGTTTTGCATCTTTTATTTCAATAAAAGTGGCATTGATAGCCCTTACTATGCCTATGTTACAAGTCCACATGTTGCTGTTTGAAAACAGAAAGTCTACCGCTGTTGCAATAATTCCCTAGAAAAGTTAGAATGTAATAAAATGTTGAAACCTTTTGCATATCAAGCTCTGATAAATTTACTACAGTGGGAATTTTCTTTCATAATTTTTTGAGCTAGGGAAGTATGGATGTTGCAGCATTCTTTACATACTATCCTGTTTAGGCAGATTGCTGTTTTGTTTGCATTGTTTGAATATGTTTGCTTCTTTAATGATTCTATTTGAGGATAGGACTATTAAATATGCAGAGGCATTTAGTATGCAATATTGAATAATAATTTTTGTGGTTTGCTACAGTAGAGTATGATAAGGTTTTTGCAATGGTCTATACTAACTTATCTCACGAGTCCTTGTTGAGTTTTATGTGGATGAAGCTTTTGAGATTTAGGGAGACCGTGATATGAGAGGAATTAAGGAGACACAAAAGCTCAAGCTTGGGTATCCAAAGGCATCCCAAGATAATATTTCAATAATTCTCAAGCGTCTAAGCTTGGGGATGCCCCGGTTGGCATCCCACCTTTCTTCTTCAACAACTATCGGTTAGTATCGGTTGATCCTAAGTTTTTGCTTCTTCACATGCTGTTTGCTATTCTTTGATGTCATTTTATTTTGCTTTTGCTTTCTGTTTGAATAGAGTACCAAGATCTGAAATTATTAAATGTTAGAGAGTCTTCACATGGTTTCATAATTATTCAACTACTCATTGATCTTCACTTATATCTTTCGGAGTAGTTTGTCATTTGCTCTAGTACTTCACTTATATCTTTTAGAGCACGGTGGTGGATTTTTTTATAGAAACTATTGATCTCTCATGCTTCACTTAGATTATTTTGAGAGTCTTAAATAGCATGGTAATGTGCTTAAAAATCCTAATATGCTAGCTATTCAAGAATAATAAAATTCTCTTATGAGTGTGTTGAATACTATGAGAAGTTTGATACTTGATAATTGTTTTGAGATATGGAGATGGTGATATTAGAGTCATGCTAGTTGAGTGGTTATGAATTTGAGAAATACTTGTGTCGAAGTTTGTGATTCCCGTAGCATGCAGGTATGGTGAACCGTTATGTGACGAAGTCGGAGCATGATTTATTTATTGATTGTCTTCCTTATGAGTGGCAGTTGGGGACGGGCGATGGTCTTTTCCTACCAATCTATCCCCCTAGGAGCATGCGCGTAATACTTTGCTTTGATAACTTCAAGATTTTTGCAATAAGTATATGAGTTCTTTATGACTAATGTTGAGTCCATGGATTATATGCACTCTCACCCTTCCACCTTTGCTAGCCTCTCTAGTACCGCGCAACTTTCGCCGGTACCATACACCCACCATATACCTTCCTCAAAACAGCCACCATACCTACCTATTATGGCATTTCCATAGCCATTCCGAGATATATTGCCATGCAACTTTCCACCGTCTAGTTCATCATGACACATTCATCATTGTCATATTTCTTAGCATGATCATGTAGTTGACATAGTATTTGTGGCAAAGCCACCGTTCCTAATTCTTTCATACATGTCACTCATGCATCATTGCACATCCCGGTACACCGCCGGAGGCATTCATATAGAGTCATACTTTGTTCTACTATCAAGTTGTAATCATTGAGTTGTAATCATTGAGTTGTAAATAAATATAAGTGTGATGATCATCATTAATAAAGCATTGTCCCCAAAAAAGTAAGGCCAAAAAAGGGAAGGCCAAATAAAAAAAAGAGAAAGGCCATAAAAAAGGAAAGGCCAAATAAAAATATATATATATAAGGGGCAATGCTACTATCCTTTTACCACACTTGTGCTTCAAAGTAGCACCATGTTATTCATATAGAGAGTCTCACGTTTTGTCATTTTCATATACTAGTGGGAATTTTACATTATAGAACTTGGCTTGTATATTCCAATGATGGGCTTCTTCAAAATTGCCCTAGGTCTTCGTGAGCAAGCAAGTTGGATGCACACCCACTAGTTTCTTTTGTTGAGCTTTCATACATTTATAGCTCTAGTGCATCCGTTGCATGGCAATCCCTACTCACTCACATTGATATCTATTGACGGGCATTTCCATAGCCCATTGATACACCTAGTTGATGTGAGACTATCTTCTCCCTTTTTGTTTTCTCCACAACCACCATTCTATTCCACCCATAGTGTTATGTCCATGGCTCACGCTCATGTATTTGCGTGAAGATTGAAAAAGTTCGAGAACATCAAAAGTATGAAACAATTGCTTGGCTTGTCATCGGGGTTGTGCATGATTTAAATATTTTGTGTGGTGAAGATGGAGAATAGCCAGACTATATGATTTTGTAGGGATAACTTCCATTGGCCATGTTATTTTGAGAAGACGTGACTTCTTAGTTAGTATGCTTGAAGTATTATTATTTTTATGTCAATATGATCTTTTGTCTCGAATCTTATGGATCTAAATATTCATGCCACAATTAAGAAGAATTACATTGAAATTATGCCAACTAGAATTCCACATCAAAAATTATCTTTTTATCATTTACATACTCGAGGACGAGCAGGAATTAAGCTTGGGGATGCTTGATACGTCTCCAACGTATCTATAATTTTTGATTGCTCCATGATATATTATCTACTGTTTTGGGAAATATTAGGCTTTATTATCCACTTTTATATTATTTTTGGGACTAACCTATTAACCGGAGGCCCAACCCAGATTTTTTGTTTTATGCCTATTTCAGTGTTTTGAAGAAAAGGAATATCACACGGAGTCGAAACGAAACGAAATCAACTGGAGAAGTTATTTTTGGAAGGAAACACACCTGGTGGACTTGGACCCTATGTAAAGGAAGGAACGAGGAGCTCACGAGGGTGGGGGCGCGCCCCCTGTCTCGTGGGGCCCTCGTGGCTCCCCTGATGTACCTCCTGCACCCATATATACCTATGTGACCTAAAACTTCCAGAACACACAATAGATCGGGAGTTCTGCCGCCAGAAGCCTCCGTAGCCACCAAAAGTCAATCGGGACCCTGTTCCGGCACCCTGCCGGAGGGGGGATCCCTCACCGGTGGCCATCTTCATCATCCCGGTGCTCTCCATGACGAGGAGGGAGTAGTTCTCCCTCGGGGCTGAGGGTATGTACCAGTAGCTATGTGTTTGATCTCTCTTTCTCTCGTGTTCTTGATTTGGCACGATCTTGATGTATCGCGAGCTTTGCTATTATAGTTGGATCTTATGTTTCTCCTCCCCCTCTTCTCTCTTGTAATGAATTGAGTTTTCCCCTTGAAGTAATCTTATCGGATTGAGTCTTTAAAGACTTGAGAACACTTGATGTATGTCTTGCCGTGGATATCTGTGGTGACAATGGGATACCACGTGCCACTTGATATATGTTAAGGTGACCAACTTGCGGGTTTCGCGACATTGGGAACCTATGCATAGGGGTTGGCACATGTTTACGTCGTGATTCTCCGGTAGAACTTTGGGGCACTCTTTGAGGTTCTATGTGTTGGTTGAATAGATGAATCTGAGATTGTGTGATGCATATCGTATAATCATACCCACGGATACTTGAGGTGACATTGGAGTATCTAGGTGACATTAGGGTTTTGGTTGATTTGTATATTAAGGTGTTATTCTAGTACAAACTCTAGGGCTGTTTGTGACACCTATAGGAATAGCCCAACGGATTGATTGGAAAGAATAACTTTGTGGTGGTTTCGTACCCTACCATAATCTCTTCGTTCCTTCTTCGCCATTAGTGACTTTGGAGTGACTCTTTGTTGCATGTTGAGGGATAGTTACGTGATCCAATTATGTTAGTATTGCTGAGGGAACTTACACTAGCGAAAGTATGAACCCTAGGCCTTGTTTCAACGCATTGCAATACCGTTTACGCTCACTTTTATCACTTGCTACCTTGCTGTTTTTATTATTTCAGATTACAAAAACTAGTATCTACTACCCATATTGCACTTGTATCACCATCTCTTCGCCGAACTAGTGCACCTGTACAATTTACCATTGTATTGGGTGTGTTGGGGACACAAGAGACTCTTTGTTATTTGGTTGCAGGGTTGCTTGAGAGAGACCATCTTCATCCTACGGATTGATAAACCTTAGGTCATCCACTTGAGGGAAATTTGCTACTGTCCTACAAACCTTTGCACTTGGAGGCCCAACAACGTCTACAAGAAGAAGGTTGTGTAGTAGACATCAATCTCCTCGTCCTCACCCCGTTTTCCCTGGTCCTCTCTAATCCCCGCGCCGCATCACCTGCAAGACACCGCCACCATGGTCAACCATCGCCGGAGCTCCAAATCGCTGCCGCCGTTGGCCAGATCCGGGCCAGGCGCCCCGGATCCGAGCTCAACCACCGCAGATCCGACCTCCCTTCGCCTCCCCGACCGGATCCGCCATCCCATGTCGTCGTTGACCGCCGGAACCGCCGCCGCTGCCTTCCCATGCGAGAGGAGGACGAGCCCCTCGCCCTTGTGCCTCCTCTACTCGCACGTGCATGGGCCCGGTTCGCCAGGACCAGCATCGCCCGTCTCCTGCATCCGGCCTGCGTCGCCCGGCCAGCGCTCCGCCAGGCCGGCCTGCCTCTACCTCCTGTGTAGATGGGGCAAGGCCTGCTGGGTGAGGCCACACCCCAGCGCCCCTCCTCTATTTTTTTTTCTCCTGTTGGGCCAACTTGATTCAGACCGTCATGTTTTTTTCCCTGTCCAGTGGTTTTAGCATTTTTCCAGGGAATTGGCAGATTTGCAGAAAACCCCCTAAGTTCATGCATGTCATATCTCACAAATCTTGCATCGGTTTAAAATAAACTTTATATGTAAAATGACTATAATTTCATCTAGTTTCATAATATCCAACTTTCATGCATGTTTGAAATATTTAAAATGTTGTTTGTGTTTAATTTTCTCAAATGCCATGTTAAAATGTTTTACTTCATAACTAAATAACCATAGCTCCATTCTAAATAAACTTTATATGTAAATGGGGTAGAAAATGCATAGATTAACTTGTTGAACTTTATTTTCCTGTTTAATAACTCTAAAATGTGGTTTAGGGCAGAACATTAGCTTTTTCGAAATATGCATATGAGGATTTTGCGGAATTGTTGTTGTTTCCGGCCTCATTTAAACTTGCCTAAATAGTGAGTTTACTTATGTTTCACCTCTTGCCTTCTTTAACAACATTTAATATTGATGAGTACATAACCGAGAGAGAACTAAATAAGTAATGTGGTGTTTCGTCAATGTGCAACTCGTTGTATATTGAGCTCCACTTAATTTGTAGTTTTGTTTGTGCACTTTGCCATGCCATGCCTCATTAAACCAGACATGCATCATAATTGGTTGTGCATCATGACATGTTTATGTGATGGTTGTTTACTATGTTGCTTGCTTCTTTCCATGTTGCTTCTCTCGTTAGCTTCGGTTTTGTTCCGGAGTTGTGAGGATCCGTTCGACTACGTCCATTTGTCTTCTTCATGGACTCGTTCTTCTTCCTTGCGGGATCTCAGGAAAGATGACCATACCCTCGAAAATCACTTCTATCTTTGCTTGCTAGTTGTTCGTTCGATCGCTATGTTGCGCTACCTACCACTTGTTATATCATGCCTCCCATATTGCCATGTCAAGCCTCTAACCCACCTTCCTAGCAAACCGTTGTTTGGCTAAGTTACCGCTTTTGCTCAGCCCCTCTTATAGCGTTGTTAGTTGCAGGTTAAGTTGAAGATTGTTCCATGTTGAAACATGGATATGTTGGGATATCACAAAATCTCTTATTTAATTAATGCATCTATATACTTGGTAAAGGGTGGAAGGCTCGGCCTTATGCCTGGTGTTTTGTTCCACTCTTGCCTCCCTAGTTTCCGTCATACCGGTGTTATGTTCCTTGATTTTGCGTTCCTTACGCGGTTAGGTGTTATGGGAACCCCTTGACAGTTCGCTTTGAATAAAACTCCTCCAGCAAGGCCCAACCTTGGTTTTACATTTTCCTAACAACCTAAGCCTTTTTCCCCTTGGGTTTCCGAAGTCCAAGGGTCATCTTTATTTACCCCCCGGGGCCAGTGGTCCTCCGAGTGTTGGTCCAACCTGGGCGATGTCGGGCACTCCCTGGGCAACCAGGGTCTATGCCAACCCAATGTCTGGCCCATTCCGTGTGCCCTGAGAACGAGATACGTGCGACTCCTATCGGGATTTGTCAGCACATCTGGCGGCTTTGATGGTCTTGTTTTACCATTGTCGAAATGTCTTGTAATCGAGATTCCGAGACTGGCCGGGTCTTCCCGGGAGAAGTAATATCCTTCATTGACTGTGAGAGCTTGTGATGGGCTAAGTTGCGACACCCCTGTAGGGTATAAACTTTCGAGAGCCGTGCCCATGGTTATGTGGCAGATGGGAATTTGTTAATGTCCAGTTGTAGAGAAAAACACTTGACTTAATTAAAATGCACCAACCACGTGTGTAGCTGTGATGGTCTCTTTTCGGCGGAGTCCGGGAAGTGAACATGGTTCTTGTGTTATGGTTGTGTGTAAGTAGTTTCAGGATCACTTCTTGATCACTTCTAGCTTCACGACTATTGCGTTGCTTCTCTTCTCGCTCTTATTTGCGTATGTTAGCCACCATATAAGCTTAGTGCTTGCTGCAGATCCACCTCATTACCTTTCCCTACCCATAAGCTTAAGTAGTCTTGATCTCGCGGGTGTGAGATTGCCGAGTCCTCGTGACTCAAGGATACTTCCAAAACAGTTGCAGGTGCCGATGATACCAGTGCAAGTGGCGCAACCGAGCTCAAGTGGGAGCTCGATGAAGATCTTAGTCGTTGTCTTGTGTCTTTTCCGGATGATCAGTAGTGGAGCCCAGTTGGGACGATCGGGGATCTACCATTTGGGGTTGTCTTCTTTTATTTTGGTTCCGTAGTCAGACCTTTGATTGTACTCTAGATGATATATGTTTAACTTGTTATTTGTGTGAAGTGGCAATTGTAAGCAAACTCTTTATCCCTTTATTATTCAGTACATGGGATTGTGTGAATATTACCCCACTTGCGACTAAACCACCATGCGGTAATGCCTCTAAGTCATGCCTCGACACGTGGGAGATATAGCCGCATCATGGGTGTTACAAGTTGGTAATCAAAGCCATCCCCGTCTTAGGAGCCCCCTGCTCGATCGAATCGCTGACGTTGTTAAGTCTAGAACAAAAATGTTTTGAATCTTAAGATTACACATATCGGAGAGTATGATTCTTTTTACTCCTCAGTCCCTTCGTCGCTCTGGTGAGGCCTCCTGACGTAGAAGTTTTGACTTTCCTCTCCTCATATTTCACGAATTTTTTTTAGGATCACGCGGGTATCTTGGAATCGTTCTGATAGTCTTGTGATGAGAACATTGTTCTTGGTGCCTCCTGACATTTAAGCGTTGTGGCAGTGTCCCGGGGAGTTGAGCTCCGAGGTGTTGTCGTCACAATTTTACCGTTGCAGTTCTGGAATATCTGAGTTCGCCGACATCGAAAATTTCTTTTATGCAGTTGTTGGTGAGATAACCTCGACCCCACCCAGTACTGGGGCGGGAGTTCGGAAGTAGTGCCATAACTCGTATAACAGATGCTTTTCGAAGGTTGAGGTACATGATTTCCGAAGGTTTCTTGGTTATGTGTTGAAGGATGGATACAGCTGGATGTAGGGATTGTTAGTTTGGGTGAGATATTATCCTTCCCCTCGTATCCCCAACACCTGATTGCATAACAAGAAAGTTTTGGTAGTTTATAAGTGAGAATTCAAGTATCTCGTAGGATATATTTCCAATATACACATGATACGGCATGGGATCTATCATATGTTTGTTTCCGGCTTATTCTGCAAGCCGATCTTTTGTTTTTGTTTTGGTTTGTGGTATTCGAGTTGCTTTGAAGTCAAGTGTTGATTCCATACCTTTCCTAAGCGGTGTTCTCATATTTCTATGTGAATACTAATCCTTCATGATAATTGAGATGGTCATGTCAATCCTTTTCAACCGGCGTGTTTCTCTTCAAGTGGATTCGATCATTTTCAACATCCGCGAGATCAACTCAAAGTCTTCTCAACGTTATTTGTTTCATCCGTCCCAAGTTGCCTTTTTTCCCTCCCTCCCATCCTTTTTCTTCAAGGACTTAGATTTCTTAATCAAGTATTTTTATTATTATTGATGGGAAGCCTATCCATTCTTTTCCGTCAATGTTCTTATCCGGTGATTCTCAGGAAGATACTAACGGAGCCTCAAGTCTATCATTCTTCATTCCTTTCTTCTCCGGTGGATTCAAGTCAAGCTTTGCCAATCATATCCTTTCCTCGTTTTAAATGTCTTCTCATGCCGATGCACCTCTTAATCATCCACTTCTCGCTATTCAATTGTTCCGGAGTGCCGAAGATATCTCAGAAGATTCACGTTTCCATTCTCGATCCATTCAAGTTGTTTCGAGGTTGTTATCTCATTCAAGCCATTTAATTCAATCGGTGCATTCTCTCTTTAAAATCGTTCAACGGTGTTTCTCTTGAGTGGGCCCTAACCCACAGGTCTTTTCCCAGGATCTTACCTGACTCTTCTATTTTTTCGGAGTTACTCTTAAATTCTTTTCAAAGTTTGACGTAAGAATGAATTGTCATCGGTCAAATGTCTTTCTCCAAGATCTTTCAAATTCTTTTCATCATCGGTCCAACCTTTATAATTTTCGTCCCGGAGTATCTCAACAATTCATGGTGGTGTTTCTCATCGTCATTCTCTGCATTTGAAGACTGAATAAGTGTTTCCCCTAAATATTGTTCCGTTCTCTCGAAGATTCATGGTTCTAGTGTTATGCCATCCTCTCATAATTGTTCATGATGGTGAGAATTCTTTCCACCCCTCCGGAGCAATTCATGAGTCTTTTTAGTTTGATTCTCCGGAGCCCATCATCTAAGAATTATTCAATCTCAGCATGTAGCTATCGTTCTCCAAATCTACCGGTGCATCATTCAAGTATTCTCTAGTTAGTTCATGATCTCTTCATTTCACTTGTATCTAAATTCTCTCAAGTTTTTTTTCATTTTCCAATTCCTCCTGGCGATGCGGTCGTTTTCTTCGCTCATTCTTTTAGTCCTAACGGTAGTTCCTCCAACATTCCTCTTCCGTCATTATCGTATCAATGCATTCGTGCTTTGCAAATCCTACTGGTGGTTCTTTGAAGTCCTTCGCAAGTTTGTGCTATATCTCTCTTAATCATTTCTACGAGAATAAGTAGTATGCCAAATCTGTTGCTTGTCATCAATTTAAATTGGTGAAGGATAAGCATAATGTAATTCTTATTCTTGTTTCATCGAGCAAATTCAATTCCTTATTCCGGAGGTTCATCAAAATTCATGGTTTCAATTGCTCATCTTTCTTTTCTGGAGTTCCATGTTTTCTCGGTTACATCGTCGTGAAGCTCCATCTAAATCATTGCAAGGCTTCACCTTATGTTCTCAACTTCTCTTTCTTTTTGATCATTCTTTTTTTACCGGAGTCTTCATGGAGGCTCTACATGGTGGTTCGTCAAGGATTCTTTTCATCCATCAATTGTTCTTCAAGATTTCTCTCAAAGTTATGGCCCGCCAAGCTATACTCAAAGATAAACATGGTTCTCAACGCATGTTTTGTTTTGAGGAGTTCAATTATTCTTCATCTTGCATTCCGAAGTGCAATTCTTTCTACCTTATCTTTTGAGACGGTGTTATGTCATTCTTGACAATTTCCTTCGTGTTTCGCGTTTCACATGTTGTTAACAACGAGATATTTTCAAGCCATTAATCTCTTCGTTGGAGTTATCTTTTGTCCGATTTCACCTAAAAGCTTCCCTAAGGAATGTTGTTGTTATGGTGCTTAGCAATGACCAAAGTTCTTCATTTATCCTCCTGGTGAAATAAGTTTCTCGTCTCCTTGTTGATATCAATCCAATCTATTGTTTTCTGTTAGTGGCAGAATTTCACCTCATAATGTTGAGAAGTTCTCCATAAGCCCACTACAAGCTTGTTCTTTTCGTTGTTGGTTTTCCAACAACTCCGTTATAACCTTCTTGGAAGGGTGCTTTCCAAGCTCATTTGTGGCAGGAGGTGGCATTTTCTTCTCCATTCTTATTCCAATGATCGATCTTCCATTCTTTCTCCCAGAGGCTTTGTGATGTTGCTCTTTTCAATCATCATCTTGAATTGCGAGGATCGTGTTCTTTTCATGATTATCTAATTAACCGAAGTGTTGTGTCATCTCCTCAAGCCCTTTTCATCTTATCAAGTCTTGCATCTCCTTTCAATCGGAGTGCTGCCCAAATTAGATCATTCTTATTCCTTCTCTATCTTGTTTTAACTGGAGTGTTGTGTCTATCATTCCTCTTAACCGGACTCTCATCCAAGTGCTTTCATTTTTCCAAGCTCATATTCTTTACCTTCCATTTCCAACCGGAGTGTTGTCGTAATTGATCTTTATCGTTCCTTGTACATCACGTTTCATCCGGAGTGCTTGCATGTACTTCTTGTCCATTGCAACCCTTTTCTTATGTCTTTCAACCTACAAGGTTCTAGTAAGGTTCGTAGTTCCTCTTTTCTAACGGAGTGTTTTCAACCTCGTTCATCTTAGTTGTATTCGTTTCTCGAAATTGTTTAACCTCTCAAGGTTCATTGGTTTCACTCGTTTGTCAAAGAAGCAACTTTGTTTTACCTCTTCCTTTTCTGTTTTCTCTCCGGTGCCATCCTAGATCTTGGGACGAGATCCTCTTGTAGTGGTGGAGTGTTGTAATGCCCCAAGTCCAATGCGCCAGGTGTCTTCGAGTTATTCGCTGTTTTGCCTTGTCATTCACTTGCGTGTTGCATCTTGCCATGTCATCATGTGCATTGCATCATCATGTTTTCAAAACTTGCATCTGTCTGGGTCTTCTAGTTCTCTCTGTTGTCCGTTCTGAGCCCAGACACACTTGCACGTGCCCGCGACACGTCCGAAAAATTATTTTATAAGTGGCCGTGAAATGTTCTCGGAATGGGATGAGAACTAGCGTGTGGTCTTATTATAGTGTAGGTAGACCGCTTGCCAAGTTTCATCGCATTCGGAGTCCGTTTGATGCCCCAATGGATAACTATAGCGACAATATAGTCGGTTAAACGTCAGACGTTTTCGGTCTCCGGAAACAGTCGCCGGGCCGCTTTCTAACTCTCTCTTCTCAGCCCAAGGCCCCTCTTCACAGCCCACCTACAGCCCACCTAATCCCCCTCCGCTCCGGACCATCCGATAGCGATTGAACGGCTCCGAAACGGACTAAAACCCCCTCTCCTAGCCCCTACCTATAAATGGACGACCTTCCCCTTCCATTTTGTTAAAAACCCAAGCCTCCCTTGTTTTCTGCGCCGCCCAATCATCATCCGCCGCCACCTCCCACCTTCTCCTCCATTTCCACGCCTGCCCGCTTCCCCGCCGCCACTTGGCGCGCCGCCGTTTGCCAGCCACCACCAGCGCCGCCACCCTCGGCCTATCGTTTCATGCCACCTGTCCCCAGCGCCTCGCCATGGCCCTACACCGCCGCGTGACCCGCGAGGACCCAGATCGGGCCCTGGGAAGCCCATCGAAGCTGTAGCCCGAGCGCCCGCATATCCAGCCTCTCGCGTGGACGACCCTGAGCTTCATCACTCGCGACCCGCCGCCTCCACCCTGTCGCTCGCCGGAGACCAAGGTCGCCTGAGGCCGCGACCACCTCTTCGACTAGCAGGTCAACAGCTCCGAGCCTCTCCTCGTCCTCACCCCATTTTCCCTGGTCCTCTCTAATCCCCACGCCGCATGAGCTGCAAGACGCCGTTGTCCAGATCCGGGCCAGGCGCCTCGGATCCGAGCTCCACCGCCGCAGATCCGACCTCCCTTCGCCTCCCCGACTGGATCGCCATCCCATGTCGCCGTTGACCGCCGGAACCGCCGCCGCTGTGTTCCCGTGCGAGAGGAGGATGAGCCCCTTTCCCTCATGCCTCCTCTGCTCGCATGCGCATGGGCCCACGTCGCCAGGCCTAGCATCGCCCGTCTCCTGGCAAAGTTCTCAAGGATGGCAAAGAAATTTTAAATTTTCAGCATAAGCATTTAGCCTCTCTTGCAACCATTTAGTTTCTAAATACTTATGCCTCTTGCAAAATCTATCTTCCCTAATTGGTGTGTGCTTGCAAGCTCTATGCACTACACAAAAATTGACATGCTTATAGGAGACATTTTCATCATGACTAGTGCAATCATCATTAGTACTATGGATATTCAAAGAGTTCGTACTAACAACATTGCAATCATGCTCATCATTCAAAGATTTAGTGCCAAACATTTTAATGCATTCTTCTTCTAGCACTTGGGCACAATTATCGGAATCCTTATTTTCATGAAAGATATTAAAATATGAAGCATATGAGGCACCCTCAATTCCATTTTTTGTAGTTTTCTTTTATAGACTAAACTAGTGATAAAACAAGAAACTAAAAGATTTGATTGCAAGATCTAAGGATATACCTTCGAGTGCTAACCTCCCTGCAACGGCGCCAGAAAAGAGCTTGATGTCTACTACACAACCTTGTTCTTGTAGAGGTTGTTGGCCCTCCAAGTCCAGAGGTTTGTAGAACAGTAGCAAATTTCCCTCAAGTGGATGACCTAAGGTTTATCAGTCTGTGGGAGGCGTAGGATGAAGATGGTCTCTCTCGAACAACCCTGCAACCAAATAACAAAGAGTCTCTAATAATAACATAATTGTATAGGTGCACTACTTCGGTGAAGAGATGGTGATACAAGTGCAATATGGATGGTAGATATAGGTTTTTGTAATCTGAAAATCTAAAAATAGCAAGGTAACTAATGATAAAAGTGAGCGAAAACGGAATTGCAATGCGTTGAAACAAGGCCTAGGGTTCATACTTTCACTAGTGCAAGTTCTCTCAACAATAATAACATAATTGGATCATATAACTATCCCTCAACATGCAACAAAGAGTCACTCCAAATTCACTAATAGCGGAGAACAAACAAAGAGATTATTGTAGGGTATGAAACCACCTCAGAGTTATCCTTTCTAATCGATCTATTCAAGAGTCCGTAGTAAAATAACACGAAGCTATTCTTTCTGTTAAATCTATCCTAGAGTTCGTACTAGAATAACACCATAAGACACAAATCAACCAAAACCCTAACGTCACCTAGATACTCCAATGTCACCTCAAGTATCCGTGGGTATGATTATACAATATGTATCACACAATCTCAGATTCATCTATTCAACCAACACAAAGAACTTCAGAGAGTGCCCCAAAGTTTCTACCGGAGAGTCAGGACGAATACATGTGCCAACCCCTATGCATAAGTTCACGAGGTCACGAAACCCGCAAGTTGATCACCAAAACATACATCAAGTAGATCACGTGAATATCCCATTGTCACCACAGATAGGCACATGCAATACATACATCAAGTGTTCTCAAATCCTTAAAGACTCAATCCTATAAGATAACTTCAAAGGAAAAACTCAATCCATTACAAGAGAGTAGAGGGGGAGAAACATCATAAGATCCAACTATAATAGCAGAGCTCGCAATACATCGAGATCGTGCCAAATCAAGAAAACGAGAGAGAGAGAGAGAGAGAGATCGAACACATAGCTACTGGTACATACCCTCAGCTCCGAGGGTGAACTACTCCCTCCTCGTCATGGAGAGCACCAGGATGATGAAGATGGCCACCGGAGAGGGATTCCTCCCTCCGGCAGGGTGTCAAAACATGTCTAGATTGGTTTTCGGTGCCTACGGAGGCATGCGGTGGCGGAACTCTCGATCTGGGTTTCTTTCTGGAAGTTTGGGGTTATATAAGAGGCGTTGGCGTCGGGAACAAGTCAGGGGGGTCCACGAGGCGGCCACGAAGTAGGGGGCGCGCCCAGGGGGGTAGGGCGCGCCCCCACCCTCGTGGGTGCCTCGGGAGTCCTCTGGCCCATCTCCAATATTCCGTGGGCTTCTTCTGGCCCAAAAATAATCTCCGTAAATTTTTAGGTCAATTGGGCTCCGTTTGATATTCCTTTTCCGTGATACTCAAAAACAAGGAAAAACATAAACTGGCACTGGGTTCTAGGTTAATAGGTTAGTCCCAAAAATCATATAAAATAGCATATAAATGCATATAAAATATCCTAGATGGATAATATAATAGCATGAAACAATCAAAAATTATAGATATGTTGGAGACGTATCATGGTGTCACTCACGGCCCCAAACGATGTGTACAGGGTTCCCAAGCCCACCAAACGGGCGACACTTGGTACACCCGGCCACGGTGCCTAGTCTGTCCCAAGACCACCTATACCGGGTGCCACTTGGTAGACTACTAACACTACCTACAAACACCAGAAACTAGTTGCAACTCCTGGATAGAGATCGAGTTGATTAATAAGCTGAGAGGGGTCGAGTTACCAGAACCCAATGTGTGGTAGCAACTGTCTTGGATCACAGACGCAGAACTCAGTTCCTGAGGACTGTTTCAATGAGACAACCAACCATGTACTCCTACATGGCCTCACACCGCTACCTTCACCAAATCGTGTTCACACACAATTAGCTCTCAACAATAGGACATGTTCACAACTTTCGAATTCACCCCCGATGAATCAAACCTGACTCAACTCTAAGCAGTAGCAGGCATGAAAAATAAGAAAGAATGAGTAGGCACATCAGCGCTCAAACAACTCCTACTCATGCTAGTGGGTTTCAACTATTTACTGTGGCAAAGACGGGTCATGCAGAGGAAAGTGGTTCAACTACCGCCGCATGTAACAGTTGAATCGTTGTTGTCCTAATGCAGTAAAAGATAGCAGAAGCAAGAGATTGGGATTGTATCAAGATGCTCAAAGGGGGGTTTCTTGCCTGGCACTTCTGAAGATAGTATAGCTCTTCGTCACTGTCATCAAACTCATCGTCGGAACCACGTCTACCGAGAGGGGACAAGCACCGACAAACAAAGAATAAACACAATCAATGCAATGCAACAGTATGATGCATGATCATGACATGGCAATATGCTGTTCATTGAGCTAATGCAACTAGCAACATAATTAAATGAAGTTGGTTTGAACCCAAGGCTCAAATTCAAACTCCACATGTGGTTATTTAAATGCCATTCATTTGATTTTTGCTAAAAAGTAGCCAAAAGTTGTTCTAACATGCATGAAAATAGCATAAATGGATAGATTGTATTTTTCTGATAATTTTCCATATATAAATTATTTCATTTGGAGTTACGATTGATTTTCCATGATTTTTCAAAGTTCGGGGTATTTTCTAAAATTCATAAATCATTTTCTGATTTATTCTAATTCCAAAAAATAGTTACAACGTCAGCATGACGTGATCAGGTCAACAGAGCTGACCGGGGTCAAACCTGGCATGTGGGGTCCACATGTTAGTGACACAGGGGTTGACCGGGTCTAATCTAATGTTGACTGGGGTTTGACTCGCTGCGGGACCCACTGTTAGTGGCACATGTGGATAATTAGTTGGTGGATTAGGCCCTAATGGCTGGATTAGGCCGGCGGTTAGTTGCCGGCGTAAGCATAGGAGGCGGCGTTTGCCGTTCCAGCGATTTCGGCGACGGGAAAAAGCGAGCCTGGTCCTGTTGGAACGGCCATGACGCGGCGTGTCCAACGGTGGCTGTGTCTGCAGCTAGGGTGGCTGGTAGCGGCAACTGCGGCGAGCGAGGCGGTGGCCGAAGCTACTGCCTAGCATGGCACACGGTTGCAACGCACAACCGGGTGAACTGAATGGTGCAGAAGCACATACGGGGCAGCAGGAGAACAACTATGCCACGGGGGCAAGTTGGGGGAGCTTGGGAGTGCGGGCTCGCCGGCCATGGCGGACGGCGGCCTCGGGCATTCGCAGGGCAGCGGCTTGCATGCAGATTATAGCATGGGTATAGAGGGGAGAGAACCGATGGCTCATGGTGAATTCATGGAGAAGCTCAGCGGCTCGGGGACGGCTCGGGCGAAGCAAATCGACGACGGCGATCTTGGGCGCCCGAGGAAGAAGACGACAGTGGCGATGGTGTTGCAGGCCACTCGGGGACGCGGGCGTCATCTTGGAGAAGCTGCGGAGCTCGACGGGGATGCTAGCACGGCGAATCATGGGCACTGGCCACGCGGGCGGCAGAGTTGGCCGGTGGGGCTTTCTGTTCGGGCGAAGAACGAGGAGGCAGAGGGGAAATGGCTAGGGGAGAAGGGGGGTCAGCACGGGCCTTGTCCACGTCTCTTGGGCGCGGGGTTGGGAGGAAGTAGGCGTCGACACGGTGAAGCAGGAGGTGGCCACTCGGGCACGTGCGCTGGCTGCCAGTAGGTGCAAGGTTGAAGACAAACTTGCCCGTGGTGGGCTGGGCTGGCTCTTGGGCTGCTGCTGCAGGTAAAAGGACCAGATAAGCCTGCTCTATTTTAATTTTGGTCTGTTTTATTTTTATTTATTTATTTGCCACTATTTAAATTCAAAACGAATTTCAATCCAGTGCCAAATCTTTCTGTAATTATTTATGTGACTTAAGTGGACTTTTCCAAAGGCACGTAAATTATTGCAGAAGTGTTCACTATTTTTGGTTTGGATCAAATCCCTTGCCGAAAATATCAAACATCAATCAAGATCATTTTGGTTTCACTGAATGCAATTTTTTTAGGGTTCTTGCCCTTTAATTAAATTTGTGAGACTTCAAAACATTCCTTAATTCAACTTTCTTGAAATTAGATATGATGCATGATGCTCTCAAATGTAACTAATATAATTATTTGCAGACAAATATTCTAGGGCTGTCACATCGATTCCCTCTTATCAAACCACCTTGCCTCACTGCATATGCATAGACCCCCCTTGCTCGTCCGAAACTTTCTCGAACCCGAACCAGGTGGTTGTTACCGGTTGGTTCGGATCATCCCCGAACATCCCCCAAACATCATCGGTTCTTTATTGGACTCTCCCACTATACTCTTTCTCGACTGTCCGATCTCGACCGGGTGATCCAAAATTCCCCCCTTTCAATATATATAGACCACCACTAACCAAATCTAGACAAACCCCTAATTTCTAGGGATCGTACCCAAGCGCCGCCACCTTCTCCCTCGGGATCCCTCCCCGATCCCCTCGATTCAGCCGGCGAGCACCGTCGCCCACCTTCTCCTCAATTTTAGTTCCACCCAGTCACCGCCTCCACCTGCCTTCCTCGATCCACCCCGCCCCCTGCTTACCTAAGCCCATACAGCCCTGCCCCGAGCACCCCCCGCAAGCAACAGTAGCTCCGGCAAGCCCTGCCATCGATGGCCCCCACAGGAACCCTCTACTTCCTCCCTTGATTCTTCTTCCTTCCCAATATTTCTTCCTCTCCTCTCAACATCTCGGTCTTACCTTTCACAGGAGCTTCTGTCGTCGCGCCATGGATGGCCATGGTGCTCCACGCTACGCCCGATCTCCTCCGCGAGCCTCACCGTCAGCCACCTTGAGCCACCATAGCTCACCGGTGAGCACATCTAGCCACCGCGCCCGTTGTTCCCTCCTTTTTGTTCCCGTTTCTTCTCCCCGCCTGTCCTCTCTGAACTCTCTCGCTCTATGTATTTCTTCACAAGAGCACATCCCCAACGCTGGTCCTCGCCCGCAGTACCTTGACGCCACTGGCCTCCTCTGCTTCGAACACACGCGCGCCTGCCTCGAGAACCGCTGGTCCGCCAAGTTCCTCGCATGCATCCTCCCGTCGAGCGCCGGGACGAGCGAAGGCAGCTCCAGCCTCACCTCGGCCCTCCTCGACCTCCTTCCCACCGGATCCGCCCCCCTCGTCCATCCACTCGTCACCGGAGGTCGCCGCCATGCCATGCATCCTGCATCGCTAGCCGCTGTGCCCTGCTTGACGAACGAGACGGCCAGCGCTGCCCCCTCGTTGACTTGGTCCAACGCCAGCATGGACGAGTGTCGTGTCGGCCGCACGAGCCCTCCTCCGATTTGCCTTCACCATGGGCCGGCAGATCCACCACCCGGCCTCAAGGCCCGATGTGAGAAGCTCCCCCGCGCCTTGGGCCAGATCTCAGTTTCGGCCCATGTCATGTTTTTTTCCTCTGGACGATTTTAGCTAATTTCCTGGAATTATAGTTTTACAGAAAAACCCTCTTTGTTCATGCACATCATATCTCATTAATCGTGCATCGGATTAAAATGAATTATATATGTAAAATGCTTAGAATTTCATCTAGTTTCATAATATGCAACTTTCATCCATGTTTGAAATGTTTAACTTGTTTTTTGCATTAATTTGCATAAATATCATGTTAAAATGGTTTAATTCATAACTAATTAACCGTATCTCCGAATTAAATAAACTTTATATGTAAATGGAGTAAAAATGCATAGATTAGCTTGGTGCACTTTGTTTTACTGTTTAACAACATTAAAATATGGTTTAGGGCAGAACAATACCAAATCCAAAATATGCATATGACGATTTTCCGTAATTGTTGTTTGTTGTTCCGGCCTCATTTAAACTTGCCTAAATAGTTAGTTTACTTATACTTCACCTCTTGCCATGTTAATCAACATTTAATATTGTTGCGTACATAAATGAGAGCGAACTAAATAACTTGAATGTGGTGTTTCGTCAATATGCAACTTGTTTCATACTAAGCTCCACTTAATTTGTAGAATTGTTTGTTGCACTTTGCCATGCCATGACTCATTAAACCGGACTTGCATCATACTTGGTTGTGCATCATGTCATGTTTATGTGGTGGTTGTTTACCATGTTGTTTGCTTCTTTCCGGTTGTGCTTCTTCTTGAAAGTTCCAGTTACGTTGCGATTGTGAGGATCCGTTCGACTACATTGGTTCATATTCTTCTTCATGGATTCGGTCTTCTTCCTAGCGGGATTTCAGGCAAGATGACCGTCACCTTGGATCGCTACTATCTTTGCTTTGCTAGTTGTCTCGATGCTATCGCTATGTCGTGCTACCTACCGCTTGTTTATCAAGCCTCCCAATATGCCATGAAACAGCCTGTGACGTTTTCACCATCCCAGCAAACCATTGTTTGGCTATGTTATCGCTTTGCTCAACCGCTCTTATAGCGTTGCTAGTTGCAGGTTGTTCCATGTTGGGACATGGATATCATGGATATCATGGGATATCACTATATCTATTATTTTAATTAATGCATCTATATACTTGGTAAAGGGTGGAAGGCTCGGCCTTTTTCCTGGTGTTTTGTTCCACTCTTGCCGCCTTAGTTTCCGTCATATCGGTGTTATGTTCCTTGATTTTGCGTCCCTAACACGGTGAGGGTTTATGGGCCCCTCTTGACACTACAAAAAAAGACACATCCATGACATTTTGGGCCGAACGGAATTTTTCTTTCATGCTTATGACACTTCTATGACGATAATTGTGACAAAACCCGGTATCATTATAGATGTGGTGGGCTCCTACTTCTATGACAAAAAATCATGACCGAAAAATAGGCTTTTCGTCCTAGGCGGGCCGGAGACGCATCTGCATGACATTCTTTGGGCTGTCCATGACGGAAAAAAACATGGTTGAAGCGAGGGCGAGGAAAATATCTGGGAGTTCCCGGTTAGGGTGGGTGGTCGGGGGCCGAGCGATGTGCGTTTCTTTCGTACGTACGTGCGTGTGTGCGAGGCGTTGCACTCTAACTGAACCCGAGCAAGGCATTGGGATCTAACTGAACCCGAGCGATTGCACTACTGGCTACGCGTTACTGAACCCGAGCGATCGAGCGATGGCTGTTAACTGAACCCGATTGAGCGGTTCCTTCTCTACTGCCGCTAACTGAAGCCGATCGAACCTGCTGCTGAACAGTGAGCGTTGTTGGGGGAGGGGGGGGGGTTGGATGAACAGTTCCCGGTGGGGGGCTGGATGAACAGGACCCCGTGGTAGTAGAAGACGTTGCCGCTGGATGAACATGACCCCGATCGATCGAGCCGGTTGGGGGTGGATGAACAGGACCCTGTGGAGGGCTGGATGAACAGGACCCCGTGGAGGGATGGTTGAACAGTAGCCAGTGGAGGGCTGGATGAATAGTAGCCTGTGAATGGGTGGTTGAACAGGACCCTGTGGAGAGGGTTGGTTGAAAAGTAGCTGCTGGAGGAGCGGTGGAGGCTGGAGGAACAGGAGCCCGTGGATGAACAGTCGCAGGTGGAGGCTGGAGGAGGTCGACGGTGGATGAACAGTAGCATTTGGAGGCATTCGACGGTGGAGATGAACCATATCCCGTGGAGTCCTGTTTTATGGTACGCCACACCCCTCCCGATGAACAGGACCCCCATTTTGGCCGTAGCGCTCCAACAAACGTCTGTTTCCTCCGTTTTGCGGTACGCCACACCCCTCCCGATCAACAGGACCCCGTTTCGAACATAGGATGTCCAAGAGAAGTCTGTTTCCTCCCTTTTGCAGTACGTCAGGCCCCTTCCTATGAACAGGATCTCGTTTCGGCCATGGCCGGTCGAACACAAGGCCGTTTCCTCCGTTCTGCGGTATGCCGTGCCTCGTTTCCATCGGCTGTTCCGTCCAAGCCAGTTGGCTCCCTATGAACATGACATATTCCGTTGCCTCCCCATGAACACGATGCATTCCGTTGCCTCCCCATGAACATGATGACGATGTAGTTTCTCCGTTCCGACCCAGCCATGTACACGAGCCCTGGCCATACGTATGCGCGAGTAGGCGTTCGAGACCCCGCCCGTATTATGTGGCCGTATTTACTTTCTTGCACCCAGGCCGCTATACGTACGTGTACATGTTACATGCGCGCCTCTACTACGACATGTGCGCGCCTCTACGACGACATGTGCCCTTACTTACACGGCCACGGTTCATCACCGTAGCCTGCAGACAGACCGATCGACAAGAATGTACGTACACTAATGTAGGGTAGAACCCTAATCGCCCGATCTTTCACGAAAGGAGCAGATCCCGCGAAGAACACGAGGAACACAAAGAGGGAAACGAGGGAAATCACAAGGGGAGACACAAGAGGAACACTCAAACTAACAAGAACAAGTCACACAAGTGCTAGATCCTCGAATACATAAAAGAAGATACACGATCCACGGACAACTAAGGATGATACACGGTAACCGGTCTTCTCCGCGAGGAGGTCTTGAAGTTCTTCTCCAAAAGGAGGTCTTGAATCCAAAGGGATCTTCTCTGTAGAGGCCGCGGTCTCTCTCGTGGAGTAGATCCGATGTGGATGAGCAATCCTCTATCTCTAAAATGAGCTCAACCAATGCTAACCCTAGAAAGTTGTACGGGGTGGAGTATATATAGTCTAGGGGGAGAAGGGATACACGGGCCTCGGTCCTTCACTGTGCGCAGACAGGGGAGGCCAGGTGTCCGGGCTGGTCGGGCCGGATGTCCTGGCTTTCAGGCAACGCCGGATATCCGGGCTGGGGGCGGATGTCCGGGCTGGAGTGGTGGCATTTGCTGCTCTCGGGTTCGGAGGGGCCGGATTTCTGGGCTGGTGGCCGGATGTCCGGGGGATCGGGAGAGGACGGATGTCCGGGCTGTCGGGGCCGGATGTCCGGGACCTGTAGCTTCCGGCGGCTGTGCTGCTGTAGTGGAAGACGCTCTAGGGGCCGGATGTCTGGGGCCTTGGCCGGATGTCCGGGGCCTGGGAGATGCTCTTGGCTCCTTCTGTTGGCTCTCCTCATCCGTGGACTTGGGGACTTGTACATCTTCATGTGCATCTTCGGGAGGGCCCTCTTGGTGCCTAATCATGCACAACACCTCGGACTTAGGTAGTAGCCATGTCTCATGCATAGAAAGTGGAAGTTCGGAGAGGAGTGAGTTCACCTTATCTTTGACAGCTTTGGCTCGGGCTCGTGTCATTGGTCCAAGTGGTGTTGTTGGAGGTGTAGGTGCGTCCATGGGGATGATCTTGGGATGCTCCGCATCATCTCCCCTCCCTTGGGGAAGATCCGCCCTCGGATCGAAATCCTCATCACCATGGTAGGGCGATAGATATTTGATGTTGAAGATGTCGCTCATGGAGTACTTGTCACGAGCGATGTCGATCTTGTATGCGTTGTTGTTGTAACGTGCAAGCACCTTGGATGGTCCATCCGCGCGTGGTCGAAGTTTGGACTTGCGTTCTTGGGGAAAGCAGTCCTTGCGAAGGTGTAGCCACACAAGGTCTCCAATGTTGAATATCATAGGGTGCTTGTTGATGTTGAGCTTAGTCGCAAGGAGTTGTACTTAGCGCTCAATGGTGTTTCTTGTATCTTCATGCACCTTCTTGAGATGGGTCACTCATGCACTTGCGTCCAAATTGATGCGTTCTTCGAGTGGTAGAGGGAGAATATCCAATGGTGACAAAGGGTTGAATCCGTAGACGACCTCGAAAGGGGACTTGCCGGTTGTTGAGTGTCTTGCTCGGTTGTAGGCGAACTCGGTGATGGGTAGACACTCCTCCCACTCCTTGATGTTCTTCTTGATGAGTACTCGAAGTAGAGCGGAGAGTGTGCGGTTTGTCACCTCCGTTTGGCCGTCGGTTTGAGGATGGTACGTCGTGGAGAAGAGTAGCTTGATTCCGAGCTTGGGACATAGGGTCTTCCAAAAGTAGCTAAGGAACTTTACGTCGCGGTCCGAGACGATGGTCTTTGGCACACCATGGAGATGCAATATTTTCCTACAAAAGAGATTAGCAACATGTGAAGCATCGTCTATCTTGTTGCAAGGAATAAAATGTGCCATTTTTGAGAAACGGTCCACAATGACAAATATGGAATCTTTCCCATTTTTGAGTCCTAGGAAAACCGAGTACAAAGTCCATGCTAATGTCTTCCCATGGTTGGTAAGGAATTGGTAGAGGCATATAGAGGCCATGAGATTGAGCTTTGGACTTAGCTTGCGACATGTAGAACATCAGTTGGTGAAACGATTGACGTCCCGAAACATCTTGGGCCAAAAGTAGTCCTTCGAGAGCGTGGCGAACGTCTTGTCGCGTCCGAAATGTCCCATTAAGCCTCCTCCATGCGATTCCTGCATAAGCAACAAACGAAGAGACGACTCGGGGATGCAAAGTTTGTTAGCTCTCATAAGATAGCCATCTTTGATGTAATAGCATTCCCAAGATGTATTCGACAAACACTTGGCATAAGGAGTAGCAAAAGTTGCATCATGCTCATACAAGTCTTTGATATGCTCGAAGCCAATTACATCTAACTCAAGTTGCGTGACAAGCATGCATATGCGGGAAAGAGCATCCGCTACTATGTTTTCTTTACCCTTGATGTACTTGATGACGTAAGGAAAAGACTCAATAAATTCACTCCATTTAGCATGACGCTTGTTCAACTTAGTTTGACCCTTAAGATACTTGAGAGTCTCATGATCGGTATGAATGATAAACTCATGGGGACAAAGGTAATGTTCCCATTGATGCAAAATGCGGACTAAAGCATATAGCTCTTTGTCATAGATGGGGTAATTGAGTTGCGCTCCGGAAAGTTTCTCACTAAAGTAAGCTATGGGGCGCTTCTCTTGCGTTAACACCCCCCCTATGCCATTACCACTAGCATTACAATGAATCTCAAAAGGTTTTTCAAAGTTGGGTAAGCCAAGTACGGGAGCATGAGTAAGCAAGTTCTTAAGCTCATTGAAAGCGGTATCTTGGTATGGTCCCCAAAGAAAAGGCGCATTCTTCTTGCTCATAGCATGCAAAGGCGAAGCAATGGTGCTAAAATCCTTCACAAAGCGACGATAGAAACCCGCAAGGCCAAGAAAACTACGCACTTGATGCAAGTTGGTTGGTTGCGGCCAAGTCTTAATAGCATTGATCTTGGACTCATCAACATGAACACCCTTATAAGAAACAACAAAACCCAAGAAAATGAGCTTATCAACACCAAAAAGGCATTTCTCCATACTAGCATAGAGGCGCTCTTTTCTAAGAGTTTGCAAAACGGTGCGGACATGGGTGACATGCTCTTTGATATATTTGCTAAACACAAGAATGTCATCGAAGTAAACTACGACAAATATACCAATGTAAGGGCGAAAGACATGATTCATAAGGCGCATAAAAGTGTCCGGTGCTTCCAAAAGACCCATAGGCATGACTAACCACTCATACAAACTAAACTTGGTTTTGAAGGTGGTTTTCCATTCATCACCCTCTTGTATGCGGATTTGATAGTAACCACTCTTAAGATCAATTTTGGAAAATATAGTGGCACCGCTAAGCTCATCAAGCATATCATCTAGGCGTGGAATGGGGTACCTATAGCGAACGGTGATAGCATTGATGGGTCCACAATTGGAGCACATGCGAAAGTTACCGTCACGTTTCGGCACAAGAATGACCGGGACGACACAAGGGCTCAAACTCTCACGCACATGTCCATGGTCGATTAGATGTTTTACTTGCCTTTTTATTTCTTTTGTTTTGTCGGGGTTGACACGGTATGGAGCTTTGTTCGGAAGAGGTGCTCCGGGGATGAGGTCGATTCGGTGCTCAATGCCTCATAGCGGAGGTAGACCCGGAGGTAGCTCATCGGGGAAAACATCTTGAAATTCCTGCAAAAGAGAAGACAACACTAGAGGAAGAGTGTGAGAAGTGTTAGTTTCTGGTGCATTGTCCTTGCACACAAGGACGTAGTGTAGGACACTAGATGGGTTATCACAGACTTCTCTTATCTCACGTTTGGTGGCAAATAGAACTAGGTTTTTGTTTTCACTCATCGCGGAGGCACATGATTTTGGCTTGTGGCGCTCACTCTCTTTTTGGTGGCTCGCTCTCTCACTATGATCTCCACGATGGGTGGCTTGCTTGTTGGTGATCACTTGACTTGGCGACATTGGACGGAGGACGTACTCCTTGCCCTTCATCTTGAAGATGTAGTGGTTCGTTCGGCCATTGTGGACGACTCCTCTATCGAATTGCCATGGCCGTCCAAGGAGAAGATGACAAACGGTCATTGGAACAATGTCGCACTCCAAGGTGTCTTCGTAGGCGCCGATTTTGAAGGAGACTTGTACTCGGTGCTCGACTTGGATGGTGCCGGAGTCACTAAGCCATTGCACTTTGTATGGATGTGGATGCTTCGTCTTGGGCAATTGGAGCTTGGGGCAAAGTTCTTCACTTGCGAGATTATGACAACTCCCTCCATCGATGATGACCTTGACGGATCGTCCATTGATGCCGGCCTTGGTGTGGAATATGTGGCATCGTTAGTCTTCTTCTTGGTGATGTTGGAGAGTCAAGACTTTGGAGACAACAAGTGCGGGATTGAGTCTTCATCACAAAAGACTTGTTCTTCTTCATTGTTCACTTGGAGGTGCATGGCGACTTCCTCAAGGGCTTCCATTTCGCCTTCGCTCATGGAGTCATAAGTGCCATTGTCGTTGAAGACCATGGTTCGCTTGTTGGTGCACTCGTAGGACTTGTGGCCTCAGCCTCCGCAAGTGAAACACTTGAAGGAACTCATCTTGATGGTCTCATCGGTCGGACATCCGGTCGGGGTCGGTCGTCCGATGGTCGTCGGTCATCCGTGTGGCATCAGACGTCCGTGGGTTTTGTCTCGGTTGTGAAGACGACGGTCATCCGGAGGGGGCCGGACGTCCGATGCCTGGAGGTCGTCGGACGTCCGATCCGGGCCGGTCGTCCGGAGCCTATAGCTTCTCATGCATCTCTTCTTCTTCTTCTCCGTCTTCACATCCACCTTCCTCTTCTTCTTCTCCTTGCTCCTTAGCTTCTCCATGATACCTGAGTATGCACAATGTATCCATATGAGGTAGTAGCCATGTCTCATGTGCATCAAAGTGGAAATCTAAGAGGAGTGATGTCACCTCGGTTTCGAGAGCTCTTGCACGTGCTTGTGTCATGGGTCCAAGAGGTGTCGTAGGAGATGTAGTTGTGTCCATGGGGATGGCCTTCGGATGCTCCGCATCACTCTTGTAGACACCTTTCTCTATAATTCCCTTCAATAGGCTATTTTCTTGCTCAAATGTAACCTGTCTAAGAGAATGACTAGTGGAATCAAGAGAACTACTAGAAGCAACAATATTGGATTTAACATGATTGTTGTTACTACTAGAAGAAGAATCTTTCTTACTCTTGTTGCTAGATTTATGTTGTGGCATGTAACTAGACAAGAGTAAACGCTTGGTAATGTAAAAAGTACTTTTCTTGCGAAGATCATCATTGATTGCTTTTAAGAACCCATGCTCTTGCTCAAGGTTGAGTTTTTCAAAGCGTAACTTCTCATTAGTATTTAAAAGCTCTCGATGATTTTCCAAGGTAGTTTCATGAGCTAACTTAAGAGTGTTTAGTTCTTTAGTTAGATGCTCAATCTCCTTCTTATCATCATCATTCGTTTTATCTTGATTAGCATGATTAATAGCAAGTTCATCATAGTTTTCATCACTAGAGTTGTCAACAAGTAAATCATCATCACCTAGCAAATCATCTTCATCACTATTGAAATCAACATAGTCAGGGTGTGATACCTTTGGTCCTTTAGCCATGAATCATCTTCCAATTCCTTCATTTGGTGATTCAAATATGTCGTAGGAGTTGGTTGACACAAGTGCTAGACCGGCAAAACCTTCATCTTGAGTATATTCGGAGTCAGAGTGATAACTTTTCTCGGAGTGATTGTCGGAGTCGGAGCCGGATACCCATTCACCAACATGAGCTTGATGTCTTCGTTTTGTGTAGCTCCTTGATGATTTTTCCTTCCTTTCTGAATCCTTGCTTCTCGGTAACGTTCTTCATTCATAACGGTCATCTCTACTCCACTCTCTAGGTGGTGATTCTTTTCTTCTACTTACCCTTTTGGGTGAATCTTCTTTTCTTTTGTTGGGAGACATACACTCATTGGAGTAGTGTCCGGGTCTTCCACAACTGTAGCAATTACGTTCACTACTCGAAGATCTTTTGTCATTGTACGACCTTGACTTGGAACTCCTTTCTTTGATTCTACTATTGTAGAACTTGTTGAAGTTCTTCACCATTAGGCCCAATTCTTCATTGAAGGCTTGTTTCTCACTTGATGATGTAGGGGCATCACATGAGGCTTTGTAAGCACCACTTGACTTGTTGTGAAGCTCTTCCTTATCCTTGAGTGGCATCTCATGAGCGACCATTCTTCCAATGACTTCTGTTGGCTTGAGATCTTTGTAGTTGGGCATCATTTGGATCAATGTGCACATGGTATAATATTTTCCATCCAAGGCTCTTAGGATCTTCTTGATGATGAATCTATTAGTCATCTCTTCACTTCCTAAGCCGGCAATCTCATTTGTGATGAGAGCGAGCCTAGAGTACATTTCAGCGACACCTTCACCATCCTTCGTTTTGAACTTGTCAAGCCGAGCTTGAATCACATCCAATTTGGATTCCTTGACGGATTCGGTACTCTCATGCATATCAATCAAAGTATCCAAAATTTCCTTTGCATTCTCAAGATGGCTGATTTTGTTGAAGAGAATATCACAAGCTTGAGAATTGTATTGCAGCATCTTCAAGTCTTCCGCAGTAGCTTCACGGTTTGGTTTTCTCCCATCAAAGAATTCACCTTGAAAGCCAATACACACAATAGCCCAAACGGCGGGATTATGTCCAAGAATATGCATTTTCATCTTATGCTTCCAACTAGCAAAATTAGTACCATCGAAGTAAGGACCTCTACAGCGGTAATTTCCCTCGCTAGATGCCATACTCTCCTAGGTTGTGAAATCAAGGCTATGATCACCAAAGCTATGGAAATCAAGGAAAATGGAGATCAAAGCTCTGATACCACTTGTAGGATCGAAAGTATGTCTTGAGGGGGGATGATTAGACTACTTGACCAAATAAAAATCTAGCCTTTTCCCAATTTTAAGTCTTGGCAGATTTTAACAACTTAGCACAAGTCAAGCAATCAACCTACACATGCAAGTCTAAGAGTGTAGTAGCAGAATGGAGAACATTGCACATGAAGTTAAAGGGAGGAGTTTGGTGGGAGCAAACGCAATGTAGACACGAAGATTTTTGGCGTGGTTCTGACAGGTGGTGGTATCGTACATCCACACTGATGGAGACTTCAACCCACAGAGGGTAACGGTTGCGCGAGTCCATGGATGGCTCCACCCATGAAGGGTCCACGAAGAAGCAACCTTGTCTATCCCACCATGGCCATCGCCCACGAAGGACTTGCCTCACTATAGTAGATCTTCACGAAGTAGGCGATCTCCTTGCCCATAGAAACTCCTTAGTTCAACTCCACAATCTTGACGGAGGCTCCCAAGTGACACCTAACCAATCTAGGAGACACCACTCTCGAAAAGGTAATAGACGGTGTGTTGATGATGACATCCTTGCTCTTGTGCTTCAAATGATAGTCTCTCCAACACTCAACTTTCTGTCACTGATTTGGATTTGGTGGAAATATGATTTGAGTGGAAAGTAACTAGGGAAAGCTAGAGATCAAGATTCGAATGGTTGGAATGGAATATCTTGGTCTCAACACATGAGTAGGTGGTTCTCTCTTAGAAAATGAATGCTGAAGTGTAGGCACATTCTGATGGCTCTTCTTCATAATGAAGGAAGGGTGGAGGGGTATTTATTGCCTCCACATAAAATCTAACCATTACACACAATTCACCAAACTCGGTTGGACCGAATCAAAAAACTCGGTGCGACCGATTCAGTTCAAAATGTGAACGTTAGGCTTTTCGGTGGGACCGACATGTCAACTTGGTGACACTAATTTCATTAGGGTTAGGGCATAACATAATCTTGGTAAGACCTATTACACAAACTCGGTGGGACTGATTTTGGTAATAAGCTAACCATAGAGTTGGTCAGGCAAACTCGGTAGGACCGAATCACTCATTTCTGTGAGACAGAAACATTACGGAAGGGAAACAGACAGTTTACATAGAAAACTCGGTGGGACCGATCGCTCATCTCGGTTGGACCGAAACATTACGAAGGGAAACATAGAGTTTGCAATCCCATCTTGGTGAGAGCGAGATCCCTATCAGTGAGACCGAAGTGACTAAGGTTTGTGGCAGTGGCTATGTCAAGTGAACTCAGTGGCGCCGGGTAGAACTTTTCGGTGGGGCCGAGTTTCACTTTTTGGTTTGGGACATATGTGGATATGAGAAAGTGGTTGAGGGTTTTTGGAACATATCACTAAGCATTTTGAGCAAGCAAGCCGTTAAGCAACACCTCATCCCCTTTTAATAGTATTGACTTTTCCTATGGACTCAATGTGATCTTGGATCACTAAAAGTAAAATGTAGAGTCTTGATCTTGAGCCAATATGTGTCCTTAGCATTTTGAGGGGTCCACATTCCTAATCCATGCCATGCCAATCATTAAACTTTCTGCAATGATCATCTTGAAATAGTTTTAGTTCAATTAGCTATATGTTGTCAGTAATTAGCAAAACCACCCGGGGATAGTTGCACTTTCAATCGTTCATCACTCTGTGTGGTACGTACTGGTTTGTCTACATACCATTCGGATTAAAGAGTGTCGGGTCAACTTTTGCAAGGGTAGTCCAGATCGGTTTTGAGCCACAGTTGCACAGAAATATAGAAGCCTATATGGATGATATCATGCTCAAAACCAAGGATAAGACCACCCTTATCCAGGATTTGGAAGACACATTTACTAATCCATGAAAGATCAATCTGAAGCTTAATCCGGAGAAGTGTGTATTCGTTGTTCCCTCTGACAAGCTACTTGGGTTCTTCGTGTCCCATTGGGGGATCGAAGCCAACCCCGACGAGATCAAGGCCATTGAGCATATCCAAGCGCCAAGGACGGTTAAGGATGTGAGGTGCTTGACGGGATGTGTTGCCGCACTAAGCAGATTCATTTCCAAGTCTGTCGAGTGTGCCCTGCTATTCTTCAATGTTTTGAAGAAGGTAGGGCCTATGAAGTGGACCCCGGAAGCATATGCAGCTCTGCAAGAGTTAAAAGCACACCCGTCATCCATACCCACCTTGGTTGCGCCCAAACCCCAAGAACCATTGTTGCTATACTTGGCAGCAACCAACAAGGTGGTCAATCGGCTTTGGTAGCGCAGCGAGAGGTGGATGAGACAGAAACTGAACAGAGAACAGCAAAGTCAGATAAGAATCAGGACATCAGTGAGCACGACAACGAAAACAACCCCAGGGACACGGCAAGGAAGAAAATGGTGCAGCGCCCAGTGTACTTCGTCAGCTCCTTATTACAGGGGGCTAGATCGAGGTACTCTGGTGTGCAAAGTTGATCTTTTTTCTCATTATGGCCTCAAGGAAACTGCACCACTACTTCCGAGCCCATGAGATCACGGTTGTTACTCGTTTTCCATTACAAAGGATACTCCGAAACCTTGAGGCAACTGGCAGAATAGTGGAATGGGATTTGGAGTTATCTAGCTTTGGTTTGAAGTTTGAGAGCACTTCAACTATTCAAAGAAGGGCACTGGCAGAGTTTATTGCAGAATGGACGCCAACCCCTGATGAGGAAAGGACAGAGACAGCCATCCCCGACAAGGAATCACCCCAAGAATGGATCATGTATTTTGATGGTGCTTTTTCCCTACAAGGTGCAGGGGATGGCGTGCTTCTTGTTGCCCCCTCCGAGGAGCACTCGAAGTATGTCGTCCAGATGCACTTTGCCTGGGAAGAGGCCACCAACAATATAGTAGAGTATGAAGGGCTACTTGTCGGGCTTAGGATTGCAGCCGAATTGGGAATTAAGAAACTAATCATTCGAGGAGATTCACAGCTTGTGGTGAGACAAGTCAACAAGGATTACCGAAGCCCATTGATGAAAGCATATGCCAAGGAAGTAAGGAGATTGGAGGAGCAGTTTGACGGGTTGCAAATAGAGCACATACCCATGCGGAAAACAGCATAGCTGATCACTTGTCAAAGTGTGTTGCGCAGAAGCTTCCTGTGGAACCAGGAAGTTTTGTTCTCCATCTATCTCAACCCTCCGTATCACTAGACACAATTGCCAGAAGAGGAGAAAGTTGGACTACGGTAAGCCCTTCTCAGCAGAGCAATCCGCTCCCGGAAGAGACCCTGCCAGAAAAAACTCCTCACAGCCTGCCGGACCACCCCCTCCAGCCGGGCCTATGGACCCCGCGAACGAGGCTGGTGCTCCCGCAACAGAGGAGGTGCCGCTAGTCCTCGTTGCCGAGCCCCAGGCTCCAACTTGGGCAAGGCACATTGTCCACTTCCTCCAAACCGGAGAACTCCCCAGTAACCAAGATGAAGCTGAAAGAGTAGCCCGGAGGGCCAGTATGTATCCGTTTGTCGATGACACTCTATACAGAAGGAGGCCCAACGGTGTGAAATTGAAGTGTGTTTGCCGGGATGATGGAAAGGAGCTGCTGGCTGAGTTTAACAAGAGGAATGTGCGGTTCCCACATTGGATCAAGGGCATTAGTTGGGAAAGCATTACTACAAGGATTCTATCGGCCCACATCCCTCCAAGATGTGGTTGAGTTAGTCACGAAATGTGAAGCCTGCCAGTTCCATTCCAAGAAAATACATCTGCCCAAGCTCTTCACACAATCCCTCTATCATGGCCATTTTTGGCCTGGGGGCTCGATATCCTCGGCCCCTTCCCCCGAGCAATCGGGGGCTTTGAATTCTTGTTCATTGCCACCGACAAGTTTACGAAGTGGTCGGAAGTGACTGTCGTGAGAAAGGTAACTGCTCAGTCAACTATGAAGTTCTTGAAAGAATTGGTGTGTCATTTCAGAGTTCTGGCAAGGATCGTCACTAACAACGGCACCCAGTTCATGAGCCACGCCTTCATGCAATACGTTCATACCCTCGGATGCAAAATCTCATTTGCGTCTATGGCACACCCCGGAGCAATGGACAAGCTGAGAGGGTGAACACTGAAGTGCTTCGTGGAATTAAGAAACAAACTTTTGATACGCTGGAGAAGCACGACATGCGGTGGACCAAGGAGCTGCTGGTAGTTCTCTGGTCCCTCAGAATGATACCTAACCGGGAAGACTCCCTTCTCCCTGGTCTATGGGGCAGAAGCAGTTATCCCCACGGAACTCATTTACGAGTCCCCTCGAGTGCTTGCCTACGATGAAGTAGCGCAAGATCAGCACCAGCGTGATGATGCTGTGCTACTAGAGGAAAACCGTCTTCGGGCCGCTACGCGCACTGCACGCTACCAGCAAGCCCTATGTCACTATCATACCTACAGGGTTCATGCCCGGTGTTTTGAGGAAGGTGACCTTGTCCTTAGGTGCGTTTAGTCCGCCAAGGGTACAAACATGCTGTCACCAAAGTGGGAAGGCCCTTATCGAGTGGTATGAGTCACAAGACCTGGCGCAGTCTGTCTAGAGACCGGGGATGGCACACGGTTGCAAAGCTCATGGAATATTGAGCATCTCCGTAAGTACTACCTGTATGGTGCGAGGCTGTCAGGAACTGCCCGACAGCCACCCGTTTGTACATGCCTTGCCTCAGTTGCATGTAACCCCTTGTACAAAGCCGAGGCGATGACCCCGTGCAAGAGAAAATAGAGAAGTGCTGTGGGGACCCCCAATCAAGATCGCATGCATGCACTAGCACACCCAGATCACTGCATAAGCATTTCATGAGCATTTGCATATGCATATAGATAGGATTGCATCCTGCATTTATTCTCATCTACATGGAGTTGGAGGTTCCTGCCGTGAACTTGACTCCGACAAGGGACAAGAAGATTGCATGGCACAGTGATCCCCGGCAAGCCAAACAGATAAGTTTACCTCTTGTCCATTAGTGTTCTGTAAAGCTAAAACTTTGCATGAGAAAACCTTGCCTCTCTCTTTTTGAAACATAGGTGCTCCCATCCATGACTTGAACGTTGCTTCAGTCAGGATGGTTGCAGTAGCCTTTGGTAAAAAGGAGCTGGCGAGGGGCTGGCCCCTCTCTCTATTCCCCAGCAGACGTAGTTCTCTGGCAGACAAAGAGGGTGCCGAAAGGATATCCTGCCGGGGAAAACCTGTTTATTTACATTAAAGAGGTATTCCCCCTCTGCATGGACAACACATGCGCGGGATCCCGACATGACTCATCTTTTTCATTCATATGCAAACACAAGTACAAGCATTGTAGAGCACAAAGATGGAGTCGAGAGATTACATTATTTGAATTAAAATTTGGCGATTGCCTGCAAGTTTAAGATTGAAAAAAGATAAGTGCCCCGTTATGCCTTTGGCCCTATCCATCTCCTACAGGAAGAGGTTGGAGGGGCCGGAGGCGGGCACAACTGGGATTCGGCGCCTCCCCAGGATCAGGACGGCACCGCCCCCAGCAAGGAGGAAGAAACCGGAGGACAGGCGTGGATGGTGACGCTGTCGGAGGACCATATGGGAGGCACGGAGTCACCGGCAAAAACAACTCATCAGAATGGTCGTTCCCGTTCTTGACATGTTGTGGGTTGCCGCTGTTGTCCGCATCACTACCACGCGAAGTCCTCGGCACGACTGCCACTCTTGACACCATGCTCTTCGAAGCCTTTCACAGAGAGCATGGTCGTCCCTAGAAGCCATGGCGTTAGGAAGCACCGCATGTCTGGAGGACGCATGTGGAAGTAGAGAGCCCTCTTGCGCAATAGAAAAATGATGCCCAGGGGGAGCCAGATTCACCCCTATTAGCGGCAAATCCTTCCCGCGGCTCCTCCTCTGTGCCACGAAGAGAAGAAGAATGGGGAGCGGTCGACTACCACGTGCCATACCCATCTCGAGCTACGACATGGTGTTGATAGCTTCCCCTCCTACTAAAGTCAAGGCCACGGGCGACCCGACAGCAAGCACGCCGGGGTTGCCACTCCCGGCATCAGCGCCACACCGCCCGAACCTTCCTCTCAGGTACGAAGGGAATCCCAAGAAAGAGCCCGAGGGCTGGCTCCAGGCTCTTCTCTTCGGCATCGTCGGTGGAAGTAGAGAACAAGGGAAGAAGAAGGAGAATGCAAAGATGGATGGCTCTGCCCTCCTTCGCCCTCCCTTTTATAGGCCAAGCGGGGAAGGGCAGCTGCCCCTTTCATGAGTGACCACCGCCCTCCTCCAGCAATTCAAGACGGGCGGGCCCTTTCCAAGGTACTCTCCCGTGCCACGCGCCTCCATTACCTACCCCGCGCGATGCATGCTGCATACGTGGCTAAGGATAAGGGCGCACTGTCGGAAGAGTAAATTGGCAGTTTTTACCGCCTGCGTTAAAAGTCATTCATGGGCCATCATTTGAGCGGCCCCACCACTATTGGCTTTACACCATGTACGGGGATACCGGAAACTGGGCCGGAATCAAGGCTGATGGAGCAGCAACGGAAAACTCAAGGGGCCAACCCCTTCAGCAACCTTGCGTGTGCACTTATTAGGCCCTACCCCGATGATGCTCAGCAGCGCGTTCGGAGCAGGCCCGGGGCTTCTGTCGGTGCAACAAACCCTGGGTCTATTCCCTACACTGTGCACAGGCACGAGATCAAGAGTGATGCACCGACCCAAGTCAGCGATTGAAGGACCAAGTGATTTGAAGAACCAACACGCAGTCCATAGAGACCAAGATTGAGCCAGAAGAGCAAGATATCGGCAAGAGAAGGGCCTCCGCAAGTCCCCGAGATATCGGCGAGTCCGGCAAGGGGCAAGGCCACCGCAAGGAGCAGGCAACCGAGGCACCCCGACAAGGTTTGCCGGGGCTCGCGATAGCAGAACCACCCCACCAACCACTCAAATGTGACCCACGTTGTCAATTAGTGCGGTGTCAAGCCACAAGATGGTTAAGTGGCAGCCATTCGCCACATGGCATCCATTTCCTACAGAACAAGCCTATAGATGACACCCGTCCTGCGACGTGTCAAGGGAACAGGTGCGGAGCTGGCAAGATAGCCCGGCAAGCCTTGCCAGGTGACCAGTGATGTGACACCAAGCAACACATTTATTGCGCCCTATCAGCCCGCAGAGTTAGGTACAATAGCACTGCTCGCTATCATTTCAGTGGATAATGACTACTTTGCCATTGTGGTCACCCCTTAAACTATAAAAGGAGGCCCATGGCACTCGTAGGAGAGGTTGGAAAGTTAATGAACCCAAACCACCATACGCGCGTAGTCGCTGCGGCCCTGAGGCGAACCCTGCCGGGCAAGTGTACTACGCATCACCACGTTCATTCCACCATAAATCCACCAAAGTAGGAGTAGGGTCTTACGCCTCGCGGCGGCCCGAACCTGGGTAAATTGCTTGTGTGCTCTCTGCCGCGTTGCGTACGCTCGTCTGCTCTTTTTGCAACATGACGTCCCCCTGGCGAACCAGCAAGGGGCCGCCCGGTCCCATAGGTTGCCGCGGACATTCCGTGACACCTGAGTATTTCCAAATTGTAACAAGGGACTCCTATTCGTCTATGTTGCCTCTAGAAAAATATTCAAGGCGAGAATAGCAACACATGTTGTTTCGTCTGCAAAGGTGACACATTCCCTACCTGAACCACGAGGTGTCTTGTTAGAAGCTTTGGTTTCTGAGAAGCATATACCAAAACCTACCCTAAATGGGATAAAAAATTACCACAACATTTTGTTTCCATTTCATGGGACCATGCTAAATGCTCAAACTAACTCAGTTTATGTATAAAAATGCCTAGAAAACTCAGTGAACATACAAAAATGCACGAACAAAACCTAAGTAATTCCAAATTGTAACTTCTGAGACTCCTATTGGTCTATGTTGCCTCTGGAAAAATGTAACATCCCAAATTTTCAATTTGGAATGTTATACACTAGATCATCGTTGCATATCATATTTATTGCATTTTGGTTGATCCTAGAAATTTTTCGCAACTCAAGGACCCTCGGAGAGAGTTGGGGATTTCGTTATTTTCATATTTGAGTTGTCTCAAATTTTGAAAATAGGATCATTTGATTTTATTTATTTTATCTTCAATAATCTCTATTGCAAAAATATGAGAGAGGGAATAAAATGACTTTCCCAAAATAAAGAAATATTGAGGATTTAATAAAAAAATCAAATAAGATTTTATTTGGTTTTATTTGCTATTTTATTTGAATTTAGGAAAAATGCGCGTTTTTCAAAATTGCATTTAGGCCCCAAGTAAATGTTCATCTTGTGCGGCTTGATTTTAGAAGCCGAGGGAAAATTTATTTCGGGATTTTTGGAGTCCATTTAGTATTTCTTTTGTTAGTGTTTCTGCGCAAAATTATTAAAAAAAACGTCCGAACCGACCTACGGGCCGTGCTAGGCCCGGACTCCCCGGACCCAGCCTTTATAAACCGCCGGCCCACCCGGGCCGAAACCCTAGCCGCCAGCGCCCGACCCCGCCGACGACGCTGCCGCCCGCCACCACCGACGCCGCCGCCCGCCGCCCACCGCCGCCGCCCCGCCGGACCCCCCCCCCCTCGCCGCCGCCGCCACCGCCTTGCCGGACCCCGCCGCCGCCGACCCGCCGCCCGAGGTTTACCTCGATCCCGCCGCCAGTTTTCCTAGAAAAGCCGTTCGGTTTTCGTTGGTTTTTTAGATCCGTTTTTTTATTAGAACGGTTTTTTTACGGTTTAGGCTAATTAGCGAGCGTTCGCTTGTTCGTTTGTTTTAATGAACATGTTCGTCGTTTAGATCCAGTTAACAAACGTTCGTTCGTTAAATTGTTCGTCGTTTTTCTTTTTCTCAGATTAAATCCACGATTTCTGATCTGACTTTCGTTTTAGTATAACTTCCCGCTCGTTTATCGGAATCAGGCGATTCAAGCGCCGGGAGTTTCGTCTCGAAACCCTCTTTCCGTTTAACCAACTTAAACAAGTTTTTGCTTCTGTAAAAATTGCCTTAGATCCAGAATAGTAAATGAAGCCTGTTTCTTTTGCCGTTTGTCTTTTGTTTCTTCGTTCGATTTGATTCTTTTTGTCAACCGGAGTTCTTAAGTTGAACTTTCTAGTTAGATCTCTTATTTGAGTTTTACCTGTGCATTAGTTGAGTACTTATTGTGTGCTTGTTTGTTTGTGATAGAGTACCCGGAGTGCGCCGCTTGCTACTTCGAATCGTTAGGTTTTCCGGATCATCAGCAAGGTAAGTAACACTTTGATCATACCTTCTACTACCCAGTTTTATTGCATTAGATCAATCCTTACACATTGCATGATTAGGATCTAATTAAATTGTGGGTTTGGGAAGTAGTTGAGGTAGTACCTATTACCTGTTTATTATCAAACCTTTGGGAGTTACTTCTACGTTTTCTTATTATTGCTATGCTATGCTAGTAGACGTGGATTGGGTGAGTGATATCCATGACATATGTGAGATTTTTAAATCAATGGTTTATCTAAGGTGGCAACTTAAATACACATCTGGGTGGATTGAGGTACCTGGGTATTCCAGGATTGCCTGTTTTCTTTTGGACCGCCACCCAGGCTCAAAGGGATCATGAGATTATTCATGCTAGAAACTTCCGTGTGCAGCCACAAGCTATTATGGGCTCTAGCGTAGTTGACTAAGTCGTGCGAACTCTTACAGTGGTAGACTAGCAGATGTAGGGGATGTAGGTGGTACGGTCTACCCATCGTAAGGTGCTAGCGCTTCTGAAAGACTATGTCTCGGTCATTCGTTTCTCAAACACCATGTAGTGCGAGAAATCCAACGGAGGAGACCGAGTCTTGTGGGGAAAAGTGCGCAAACCTCTGCAGAGTGTATAAACTAATCATGGTTAGCCGTGTCCCCGGTTATGGACATCTTGAGTATCTAGTACCTGGATTATCATGTGAATCTCAGCATGTTACTATAAAATTTAATTTGATGGGTTTGTTAATGATGTTACTTAATTGGGATTGAGAATGCTGTCAACCATTCTCAATGTTCAACAACCACCATAATAGTTAAATAAATTTATTCCTTTGCAGTAGGGAAAATTGGCTTTACGCAAAACTGTAACCATAGAGCTTACCACCAGCCAAATATGCATATAGTATAGCTGTTTCATTCCATTATTCTCTATGTGTTACATTGCCAGCATATTCCATGTGTTGACCCGTTTTCGGGCTGCAACATTAATGTTGCAGACTTTTCAGACGACGATTAAGGAGTTTTAGGTCGTGGTTCTATACTCAGTGATGCCGTTGGAGTTGATGGACTCACTTATCTTCCAAGCCTTCTGCTGTTATCATTATTAGATGGCCTTAAGCCACATTTATTGTAATAAGATCTCTATTGAGACACTCAATGTACTAAGTGTGTGATTGCTACTCTGTTATAAATCCTTCAAGTACTGTGTGGTGTCAGCATTACTGATCCAGGGATGACACCGGAGCACAGAGATTGGACCGTTTGAGGTCTGGTCGCTACAAAAAATATTCTTGGCAAGAAGAGCAATGAATGTTATTTTTTCCACAAAGGTGACACGTTCCCTACCGGAACCACGAGGCTTCTTGTGAGAAGCTTTGGTTTGTGAGAATCTCATACCAAAACCGACCCAATATGGGCCAAAAATTGACCACGGCATATTGGTGCCATTTCATGACACCATGCCAAATTTAATGAAGTTCAGATGATTTTTTTATTTATAGCAATTTAAAAACCAAGTTTCTCAATGTTTGTGGCTGAGCCACGATGCCAAGGTGTTTGAAATGCATTCCCATTTCTTTCTTGGCACCTACATGCACCCAAGGACACATATGGTTTTTCAAGCCATTCTAGTGCACTGGCGCATGTGCATTTAGTTCAAATTAAAATTATGCCTAGAAAACTCAGTTGATGTATACAAATGGCCAAACAAACCCCAAGTTATTCCAAATTATAACATGACACTCCTATTAGTCCGTGCCGCCTCATTAAAAATATTCAAGGCGAGAAGAAGCAACGAATGTTGTTTCGTCCACAAAGATGGCATCTTCCCAACCAGAACCACGAGGCCTTCTGAGAATCGCTGGTTTGTGTGAAGTTTATACCAAAACCTTCTCCAAATGGGACAAAAAAATTAGCACAACATGTTGTTGCCATTTCATGATACCATGCTAAATTTCATGAATTTCAGACTAGTTTCGGATTTACAGGAAATTTAAAATCGGAGTTTCTCAATGTTTGCGGCCGAGCCATGTTGTCGAGTTGTTTGAAATTCATTCCCATTTCTTGCATGGCACCTAAACATGCACATAAGCCATTTTGGTGCACTGATGCATGTGCATGTAGTTGAAATTTGAATTATGCACATTAAATGCCTAGGAAACTCAGTAGATGTATAAAAATTCCCAAACAAATCCTGATTAATTCCAAATTTTAACATGACACTCCTATTGGTCCATGCCGCCTCATTAAAAATATTCAAGGTGAGAAGAAGCAACGAATGTTGTTTCGTCCACAAAAGGTGACACGTTCCCTACCAGAACCACGAGGCTTCTTCTTAGAAGCTCTGGTTTGTGAGAATTTTATACCAAAACCTGCCCCAAATGGGACACAAAAATTACCACAACATGTTGTTGTCATTTCGTGATACCATTGCTAAATTTCAAGAATTTCAGACGAGTTTCGGATTTACAGGAATTTAAAATCTAAGTTTCTCAACATTTGCGGTCAAGCCATGATGCCGAGTTGTTTGAAATTCATTCCCATTTCTTTTATGGCACCTAAACATGCACCCAAGGACACATATCATTTTTCAAACCATTTTGGTGCACTGGAGCATGTCCATGTAGTTCAAATTTGAATTACGAACATTTAATGCCTAGAAAACTCAAATACAGTATAAAATGCAAGAAAAAACCATGAGTAATTCCAAATTGTAACATGACACTCCTATTGGTCTATGTTTCCTCTAGAGAAATATTCAAGGCGAGAAGAGCAACTAATGTTGTTTCGTCTGCAAAGGTGACACGTTCCCTGCCGGAACCACCAGGCTTCTTGTGAGAAGCTTATACCAAAACATGCCAAAATGGGCCAAAAAATTTACCACAACATGTTGGTGCCATTTCATGACACCGTGCAAATTTGATGAATTTCAGGCGAGTTTTGTATTTACAGGACTTTAAAAACCTATTTTCACAATGTTTGCGGCCGGGCCACGAAGCCAAGGTGTTTCAAATTCATTCCCATTTCCTGGGTGGCACTTAACATGCATCCAAGGACACATATGATTTTCAAGCCATTTTGGGGCACTAGAGCATGTGAATGTAGTTTAAATTTGAATTATGCACATTAAATGCCTAGAAAACTCAGTTAATGTATAAAAATGCATGAACAATCCCTAAGTAATTCCCAATTGTAACATGAGACTCCTATTGGTTTATGTTTTGCCTCTAGAAAAATATTCAAGGTGAGAAGAGAAACAAATGTTGTATCATCCAAAAAGGTGACACGTTCCCTACCGGAACCACAAGGCTTCTTGTGAGAAAATCTCATCTGTGAGAAGCTTATACCAAAACCTGCAACAAATGGGCCAAAAAATTTACCACAACATATTGGTGCCATTTCATGACACCATGCCAAATTTCATGAAGTTCATACGAGTTTTGGATTTACAGGAATTCAAAAATCAAGTTTCTCAATGTTTGCGACCGAGCCAAAATGCCGATGTGTTCGAAATTAATTCCCATTTCTTGCATGGCACCTAAACATGCAACAAAGGACACACATGATTTTTCAAGCCATTTCGGTGCACTGGAAAATTTGCATGTAGTTCAAATTTGAATTATGCACATGGTATGCCTAGAAAACTTAGTTCATGTATAAAAATGTCCAAACAAACCCTATGTAATTCCACAATATAACATGACCTTTCTATTGGTCCATGCTACCTCATGAAAAATATTTAAGGCAAGAAGAAGCAACGAATGTTGTTTTGTCCCCAAAAGTGACACGTTCCCTACCGGAACCACGAGGCTTCTTCTGAGAAGCCCTGATTTCTAAGAAGTTTATACCAAAACCTGCCCCAAATGGGACAAAAAATTACCATAACATGTTGCGGCCATTTCATGATACAATGATAAATTTCATGAATTTCAAATGAGTTTTGGATTTACAGAAAGTAATATCCAAGTTTTCCAATGTTTGCGGCGAAGCCACGATGCCGAGGTGTTTGAAATTCATTCGCATTTCTTGCATGTCACCTAAACATGCACCCAAGGACACATATAACTCTTCAATCCATTTTGGTGCACTGGAGCATGTGAAGCTAGTTAAATTTGATTTATGCGCATTAAATGCCTAGAAAAATCAGTTAATGTATAGCAATACTCGAACAAATCCTGAGTAATTTCAAATTGTAACATGACACTCCTATTGGTATATGTTGCCTCTAGAAGAGCAAAGAATGTTGTTTCGTCCACAAAGGTGACATGCTCTCTACCGGAACTACGAGGCTTCTTGTGAGAATCTCTGGTTTGTGACAAACTTATACAAAAACCTGGCCCAAATGGGCCAAAAACTTTACCATAGCATGTTGGTGCCATTTCATGACATCATGCCAATTTTCATGAATTTTAGACGAGTTTTGGATTTACAGGAATTTTAAAACCAAGTTTCTCAAAGTTTGCGACCGAGCCAGATGGCGAGGTGTTTGAAATTCATTCCCATTTCTTACATGACACCTAAACATGCACATAAGCCATTTTGTGCATGTAGTTCAAATTTTAATTGTGCACATTAAATGCCTAGAAAACTCAGTTGATGTATAAAAATGCCCAAACAAACCATGTTGAATTCCAAATTTTAACATGACACTCCTTTTGGTCCATGCTGCCTCATGAAAAATATTCAAGGCGAGAAGAAGCAACGACTGTTGTTTCATCCACAATGGTGACACATTCCCAACCGAAACCACAAGGTTTCTTCTGAGATGGTCTGGTTTGTGAGAAGTTTATAACAAAACCTGCCCCAAATGGGACAAATTTTTTACCACAACATGTTGTTGCCGTTTCATGAGAATTTTAGAGGAGTTTTGGATTTACAGGAATTTAAGATCCGAGTTTCTTAATGTTTGGGGCCGAGCCACGATGCCCAGGTGTCTGATATTTATTCCAATTTCTTGCATGGCACCTAAACATGCACCCAACGACACATATGATTTTCAACCCATGTTGGTGCAGTATAGCATGTGCATGTAGTTGAAATTTGAATTATACACATTGAATGCCTAAAAAGCTCAGCTAATGTATCAAAATGCACAAACAAACCCAGAGTAATTAAAAATTATAACATGACACTCCTGTTGCTCTATGTTGCCTCTAGAAAAATATTCAAGGCGAGAAGAGGCTACGAATGTTGTTTCGTCCACAAAGGTGGCACGTTCCATACCGAAAACACGAGGCTTCTTGTCAGAAGCTCCGGTTTGAGACCAAAACCCGCCCCAAATGGGCCAAAACATTACCATAGCATGTTGGTGCCATTTCATGATACCATACCAAATTTCATGATTTCAGACAAGTTTTGGATTTATAGGAATTAAAAAACATGTTTCTCAACGTGTATGGCCGAGCCACGATGTCGAGGTGTTTGAAATTTATCCCCATTTTCTGCATGGCACCAAAACATGCACCCAAGGACACATATGTTTTTTCAAGCCACTTTGGTGCGCTGGAGCATGTGCAGGTAGTTCAAATTTTAATTATGCATATTAAATGCCTAGAAAACTTAGTTGATGTATAATAATACTCAAATAAACCCTAAGTAATTCCAAATTGCAAGATGGGCATCATATTGGTCTATGTTCCCTCTAGAAAAACATTGAGGGCAAGAAGAGCAACAAATGTTGTTTCGTCCAAAAAGGTGGCATGTTCCCTACTGCAGCCATGAGGCTTCTGGTGAGAAACTCTGGATTGTGAGAAGCTTATACCAATACCTACACAAAATGGGCCAACAAATTTACATCAACATGTTAGTGCTATTTCATGACACCATGCCAAATTTAATGAAGTTCAGATGAGTTTTGGATTTATCGGATTTTAAAAACCAAGTTTCTCAGGGTTTGCAACCGAGCCACGATGTTGAAATTCATTTCCATTTCTTGCATGGCACATAAACGTCCACTCAAGGACACATATGAGTTTCAAGCCATTTTGGTGCACTGGTGCATGTGCATGTAGTTCCAATTTTAATTATTCATATTAAATGCCTAAAAACTCAGTTGATGTATAAAAATGCCCAAACAAACCCCGAGTAATTAGAAATTATAACATGACACTCCTATTGGTCCATGTTGCCTCATGAAAAATATTCAAAGTGAGAAGAAGCAACGGATGTTTTTTCGTCCATCAAGGTGACACGTTCCCTACCGGAACCACAAGGCTTCTTTTGGGAAGCTCTGGTTTGTGAGAAGCTTATACCAAATCATTCCCAGATGGGACAAAAAATTTACCACAACATGTCGGTGCCATTTTCATGATACCATGCTAAATTTCATAAATGTGAGACGAGTTTTGCATTTACAGGAATTTAAAATCTGAGTTTCTCAATGTTTGCAGCCGAGCCATGTTGTCGAGTTGTTTGAAATTCATTACCATTTCTTGCACCGCACCTAAACATGCACATACGCCATTTTGGTGCACTGATGCATGTGCATGTAGTTGAAATTTGAATTATGCACATTAAATGCCTAGAAAACTCAGTAGTTGTATAAAAATTCCCAAACAAACCCTGATTAGTTCCAAATTTTAACATGACACTCCTATTGGTCCATGCCGCCTCATGAAAAATATTCAAGGTGAGAAGAAGCAACGAATGTTGTTTCGTCCACAAAAGGTGACACGTTCCCTACCAGAACCATGAGGCTTCATCTTAGAAGCTCTGGTTTGTGAGAATTTTATACCAAAACCTGCCCCAAATGGGACACAAAAATTACGACAACATGTTGTTGTCATTTCGTGATACCATGCTAAATTTCAAGAATTTCATACGAGTTTCGGATTTACAGGAATTTAAAATCTGAGTTTCTCAATGTTTGCGGCCAAGCCATGATGTCGAGTTGTTTGAAATTCATTCTCATTTCTTGCATGACACCTAAACATGCACCCAAGGACACATATCATTTTTCAAACCTTTTTGGTGCACTGGAGCATGTCCATGTAGTTCAAATTTGAATTATCAACATTTAATGCCTAGAAAACTCAAATACAATATAAAATGCATGAAAAAACCCTGAGTAATTCCAAATTGTAACATGACACTCCTATTGGTCTATGTTGCCTCTAGAGAAATATTCAAGGCGAGAAGAGCAACGAATGTTGTTTCGTCTCCAAAGGTGACACGTTCCCTACCAGAACCACCAGGCTTCTTGTGAGAAGCTTATACCAAAACATGCCAAAATGGGCCAAAAAATTTACCACAGCATGTTGGTGCCATTTCATGACACCGTGCAAATTTGATGAATTTTTGGCGAGTTTCGTATTTACAGGACTTTAAAAACCTATTTTCGCAATGTTTGCGGCCGAGCCACGAAGGCAAGGTGTTTCAAATTCATTCCCATTTCTTGGGTGGCACCTAAACATGCATCCAAGGACACATATGATTTTCAAGCCATTTTGCGGCACTAGAGCATGTGCATGTAGTTCAAATTTGAATTATGCACATTAAATGCCTAGAAAACTCAGTTAATGTATAAAAATGCACGAACAAACCCTGAGTAATTCCCAATTGTAACATGAGACTCCTATTGGTTTATGTTTTGCCTCTAGAAAAATATTCAAGGCGAGAAGAGAAACGAATGTTGTATCGTCCAGAAAGGTGACACGTTCCCTATCGGAACCATAAGGCTTCTTGTGAGAAAATCTCATCTGTGAGAAGCTTATACCTAAACCTGCACAAAATGGGCCAAAAAATTTACCACAGCATATTGGTGCCATTTCATGACACCATGCCAAATTTGATGAAGTTCATACGAGTTTTGGATTTACAAGAATTCAAAAATTAAGTTTCTCAATGTTTGCGGCAGAGCCAAAATGCCAATGTGTTTGAAATTAATTCCCATTTCTTGCATTTCACCTAAACATGCAACAAAGGACACACATGATTTTTCAAGCCATTTCGGTGCACTGGTAAATTTGCATGTAGTTCAAATTAGAATTATGCACATTGAATGCCTAGAAAACTTAGTTCATGTATAAAAATGCCCGAACAAATCCCGAGTTATTCCACATTATAACATGACATTTCTAATGGTCCATGCTACCTCATGAAAAATATTTAAGGCGAGAAGAAGCAATGAATGTTGTTTTGTCCCCAAAAGTGACAAGTTCCCTACCGGAACCACGAGGCTTCTTTTGAGAAGCCCTGATTTCTGAGAAGTTTATGCCAAAACCTGCCCTAAATGGGACAAAAAAACTACCATAACATGTTGTGTCCATTTCATGATACAATGATAAATTTCATGAATTTCAAATGAGTTTTGGATTTACAGGAAATTAATATCCAAGTTTCCCAATGTTTGCGGTGGAGCCACGACGCCGAGGTGTTTGAAATTCATTCGCATTTCTTGCATGGCACCTAAACATGCACCCAAGGACACATATAACTCTTCAATCCATTTTGGTGCACTGGAGCATGTGAAGGTAGTTAAATTTGATTTATGCGCATTAAATGCCTAGAAAAATCAGTTAATGTATAGCAATACTCGAACAAACCCTAAGTAATTTCAAATTGTAACATGACACTCCTATTGGTCTATGTTGCCTCTAGAAGAGCAATGAATGTTGTTTCGTCCACAAAGGTGACATGCTCTCTACCGGAACCACGAGGCTTCTTGTGAGAATCTTTGATTTGTGACAAACTTATACAAAAACCTGGCCCAAATGGGCCAAAAACATTACCATAGCATGTTGGTGCCATTTCATGACATCATGCCAAATTTCATGAAGTTTAGACGGGTTTTGGATTTACAGGAATTTAAAAACCAAATTTCTCAAAGTTTGCGACCGAGCCATGATGGCAAGGTGTTTGAAATTCATTCCCATTTCTTGCATGGCACCTAAACATGCACATAAGCCATTTTGTGCATGCAGTTCTAATTTTAATTGTGCACATTAAATGCCTAGAAAACTCAGTTGATGTATAAAAATGCCCAAACAAACCATGTTGAATTCCAAATTTTAACATGACACTCCTTTTGGTCCATTCTGGCTCATGAAAAATATTCAAGGCAAGAAGAAGCAACGACTGTTGTTTCATCCACAAAGGTGACACGTTCCCAACCAAAACCACAAGGTTTCTTCTGAGATGGTCTGGTTTGTGAGAAGTTTATAACAAAACCTGCCCCAAAAGGGGTAATTTTTTTACCACAACATGTTGTTGCCGTTTCATGAGAATTTTAGAGGAGTTTTGGATTTACATGAATTTAAGATCTGAGTTTCTTAATGTTTGGGGCCGAGCCACGATGCCCAGGTGTCTGATATTCATTCCCATTTCTTGCATGGCACCTAAACATGCACCCAACGACACATATGATTTTCAAGCCATGTTGGTGCACTATAGCATGTGCATTTAGTTGAAATTTGAATTATACCCATGGAATGCCTAAAAAGCTTAGCTAATGTATCAAAATGCACAAACAAACCCAGAGTAATTAAAAATTATAACATGACACTCCTATTGCTCTATGTTGCCTCTAGAAAAATATTCAAGGCGAGAACAGGCTATGAATGTTGTTTCGTCCACAAAGGTGGCACGTCCCATACCGAAAACACGAGGCTTCTTGTCAGAAGCTCTGGTTTGAGACCAAAACCCGCCCCAAATGGGCCAAAAAAATTACCATAGCATGTTGGTGCCATTTCATGATACCATGCCAAATTTCATGATTTCAGACGAGTTTTGGATTTATAGGAATTTGAAAAACACGTTTCTCATCGTATATGGCCGAGCCACGATGTCGAGGTGTTTGAAATTTATCCCCATTTTCTGTGTGGCAGCAAAACATGCACCCAAGGACACATTTGTTTTTTCTAGCCTCTTTGGTGCGCTGGAGCATGTGCATGTAGTTCAAATTTTAATTATGCACATTAAATGCCTAGAAAACTTAGTTAATGTATAATAATACTCAAATAAACCCTTAGTAATTCCAAATTGCAACATGGGCATCATATTGGTCTATGTTCCCTCTAGAAAAACATTGAAGGCAAGAAGAGCAACAAATGTTGTTCCATCCAAAAGGTGACATGTTCCCTACTGTAGCCACGAGGCTTCTGGTGAGAAACTCTGGATTGTGAGAAGCTTATACCAATACCTACACAAAATGGGCCAAACATTTTACAGCAACATGTTGGTGCTATTTCATGACACCATGCCAAATTTAATGAAGTTCTGATGAGTTTGGGATTTATCGGATTTTAAAAACCAAGTTTCTCAAGGTTTGCGACCGAGCCACGGTGTTGAAATTCATTTCCATTTCTTGCATGGCACCTAAACGTCCACTCAAGGACACATATGATTTTCAAGCCATTTTGGTGCACTGGTGCATGTGCATGTAGTTCAATTTTTAATTATGCACATTAAATGCCTAAAACCAAAGTTGATGTATAAAAATGCCCAAACAAACCCCGAGTAATTAGAAATTATGACATGCCACTCCTATTGGTCCATGTTGCCTCATGAAAAATATTCAAAGTGAGAACAAGCAACGGATGTTTTTTCGTCCATAAAGGTGACATGTTCCCTACCGGAAACACAAGGCTTCTTTCGAGAAGCTCTGGTTTGTGAGAAGCTTATACCAAATCATTCCCAGATGGGACAAAAATTTTACCACAACATGTTGGTGCCATTTTCATGATACCATGCTAAATTTCATAAATATGAGACGAGTTTTGCATTTACAGGAATTTAAAATCTCAATTTCTCAATGTTTGCGGCCGAGCCACGATGTTGAGGTGTTTGAAATTCATTCCCACTTCTGGAATGGCACCTAAACATGCACCCAAGGACACATATGATTTTTCAGCCCATTTTGGTGCACTTGAGCATGTGCATGTAGTTAAAATTTCAATTATGCACATTAAATGCCTCGAAAGTTCAATTAATGTATAAAAATGCAGAAACAAACCCAGACTAATTCCAAATTATAACGTGACACTCCTATTGGTCTATGCTGCCCGTAGACAAATATTCAAGGTGAGAAGAGCAATGAAGGATATTTCGTCCACAAAGGTTACATGTTCCCTACCGGAGCCATGAGGCTTCTTGTTAGAATCACTGGTTTTTGAGAAGCTTATACCAATACTTGTCCCAAATGGGCCAAAAAGATTACCACAACATGTTGGTGCCATTTCATGAATTTCAGACAAGTTTTGGATTTATGGGAGTTTATAAAACAAGTTTCTCAATGTTTACAGCCGAGACATGATGTCGAGGTGTTCGAAATTCCTTCCCATTTCTTGCATGGAACCCAAACATGCACCCATGGAAACATATGATTTTTCAAGCCATTTTGGTGCACTAGCGCATGTGCATGTAGTTCAGATTTGAATATTCCACATTAAATGCATAGACAACTAAGTTGATGTATTCAAATGCCTAAACCCCCCCGAGTAATTTCTAATTATAACATGAGAATCCTATTGGTCCATGTTGGCTCATGAAAAATATTCATGTTGAGAAGAAGCAACGGATGTTGTTTCGGCCACAAAGGTGACACCTTCGCTACCGGAACTACGAGGCTTCTTTTGAGAAGCTCTGGTTTGTGAGAAGTTTATAACAAAACATGTTGTTTCCACAAGAAAATTACCACAACATGTTGTTTCCATTTCATGATACCATGCAAAATTTCATGAATCTTAGACGAGTTTTGGATTTACAGGAATTTAAAATCCGTGATTCTCAATGTTTGTCGTCGAACCATGATGCCGAGGTGTTTGAAATTCATTCCCATTTCTTGCATGGCATTTTGGTGCATGTGCATGTTGTTCAAATTTGAATTTTGCACATTAAATTCCTAGAAACTAAGTTGATGTATAAAAATACTGAAACAAACCCCGAGTAATTTCAAATTATAACATGACACTCCTATTGGTCCATGCTGCCTCATGAAAAATATTCAAGGCGAGAAGAAGCAACGAATGTTGTTTCGTCCACAAAGGTGACACGTTACCCACTGGAACCACGAGGCTTCTTCTATGAAGCTCTGGTTCGTGAGAAGTTTATACAAAACCTGCCCCAAATGGGATGAAAAAATTGCCCCAACATGTTGTTGCCATTTAATGATACCATGCTAAAGTTTATGAATTTCAGATGAGTATTTGTCGGGGGAAACAACACCTATGGGATCATGAGGAATCCCTTCTGCTATGGTTGGCAGGCACATGACTGTGGAAAGAGCGGGATTGAGAGATCAACGCGGGGGGATTCTCCAGGTTTGGGCCGCAAGTGATGCGTAATACCCTACTCCTGCTGGTTTGTGTTTATCTGGTGTTCTTGGACTAGCTACAAGGCGTGCAGGGTCCAAAAAATCCGAATCCTCTCTCAGTACGTCGTGGGCCTCCTTTTATAGTCAAAGGGGCTGCCACAGTGGCACACATGAAGTGGAAAGCTATAGAGTAGTCGAGTCTATCTTCTGGCACCATAGGACAAACACATTTAATGCGCAGCCGACGTGCCCTTCTTGCTTGATGAGGACATCAATACCATTGTTACACCCACATCCCTGCTGCTATACATATTGGACCAATTACTAGAGCTCGCGCACGTCAATTGAATTATTAGGTACTTTCGTTTCTTGGTAACGATTCTAATGTTCATGAGAATATGATGCTGCCTAAATTGGATACATTTGTTTTGCTTACAAATGAAGGGTCTAGCTTGGAAAAGAAAGACGAACCTTGGAGAAAGTTCAAGCATGGAGATGATGGCATGCGCAAGGGGATCAAGAACGGAGTTACAAGTGATGATTTCAGGACTTTGAAGCCACCATAAGGAGTGCATGAAGCCTTGGACGAAATATACAAGATGCCACTTCACAAATTTCATCCAGAGGCTATTCTAGGTGCTGCGTCACCTTATTATTAGGCCAGGCCCAGGTATTTTTGAAATACTTAAGTATAGGCTGTTTTTAGAGTCCGTATGTGTGGGGAAACAAGAGTTAGGGTTGGTTTCGGACCCCTCCTCTAAGGGCCACGAAATCCCCCCCTCTTCCTCCATATATACAACCCTTAGGGCGTCGTTTAGACTTTGGGTTTTGTTTAGATTAAAAGCTCACCGTAGCTGCAACTTCGCCTACTTCATTTGTGTCCAACGACCAGACCAAGACGTCACAGAACCCCACCTTCATTAATAAAGCTTTCCTCTTTAATTCGCAATATGGAGATTGCAATCTCAGTTTCTTGCTTGTTCTTCGTTTGCTCGCAGGAAATAGACCCTCGTGGTCTAGTTGATCGTGCTCCGGCGTGGTCAATAACCCTCCAAAGTTGGTTTAGCGATTGCTAAGGTGCGACGTCTTCGCACGTTCATAGTCGGATCGTCATAGTCGACTCCCACAGAAAATGATATCTATCTCATCAAAACATCGGGACACCTTCGCCTCTATCAAGTGGTATCAGATTTCCAGGTTGCTCGGTGAGATTTTACAGTTTTTCGTAGTTTAGATCGAGTCTGTTCTTCATACCTACAGTCCATGAAAAAAGCCAAAAAAAATATTAGGGTTAGTTCATCATATCCGAACCAATCTGAGCCTTTGCATAGTCTTTTTGGAGTTTTGCTTTGTTGAATTTGCGGTTGCATCGTCGTGTCGAGTTGTTGGTCTTATAGTCTAGTCAATTAGAGTTTCGAGTTCTGTTCACAGGTTGCCACGCCGCCGCCGCACCATCGTCATCATCATTGCCATATACCACCACCCCACCATATACATCACCGCTGCCATATACAACCACCAATGCGAGTCCTCATATACCATCGCCATAAACCACCATCAATCCGAGTCCAGATATACCATCGCCATATACAACCACCAGTCCGAGTTCCACCAGATCCATCGCCGCCACCAGTCCCAGTTCCACCATATTCATCTCCGCTACCAGTCTGAGTCCAGTATTTGTTGCTTTGTTTTCGAGTTCCAAATCACGAGATACTTCGAGTCGTGACAGAGTAAGACTCCCAAAATTCTGTGCTACCCGCAGTAGAAAAATAGTTGCAAACTAAAAAAAAACTAAGTCTGGAAAATTCTGGCTAGACAGTTTTTTGACCATTTGTAGACTTTTTCGGAAAAAAATTGTCGCGGAGCAAAAAAAATAGGAAAAAAGTGCAAAAAATAAAAAAAATTCAGAGAGTGCTCCTCCCTTGTTTACGTGCCGCGCCGTGATTTTGTTCATGTTCTAGGCTCGCGTCTCCAGTACGGTCTAGCCTAGGACCAGCACAGTACCGTCGTTGAGCGTTTATTCAACTTTGCATCTGTGAATTGATTATTGCTGCTCCTTTTTGCTACCATATTATAAGCCTTCCAAGCTCCACATATATCTACGTCGTGCATTTGACTCTGCCTGGTAATCGCTCTATCCAAGCTTTGAGAGTTTTGACTACGACGGTTGCCGATCACCACCTGCTGCTGGGCCAGAACTGGTAAGAATTTGATATTTGCTTGACGGATTTGTGACACCCTCCACCACCTCTTGTTATTAGTCCATAGGGTCATATTCTTGTGTGTTTCTATTGCTGCTAACCATGGCAGGATCACAAGCCGACAAGACTGACTGGGAGAACATGACGAATAAGGAGTTGCATGATAAATTTCAGCAGATGATGAGTGGACAAGTGCAAGATGTGCTAAAAAGATTTGAAGAGGCCATGGATAAGATAGATGGCATGGAGAAAATGTTTGAAACAAAGCTCAATAACAAGTTTAATGAATTGCTCGCGCGTCTTACTCCACCACCGGCTGCACCTAATGCACCTCTACAACAACAACAACAACAACAACAACAACAACAACAACAACAACAACAACAACAACAACACCATCGCCTTCCAAATCAAGTGGGACGAGAACATCATGTTCCCATTGACCTTGGGCAAAATTATGGTGCCGCTGTTGATGCTTCTGTAGCTCTTGCTACTACTGCAGAGGTGGAGGACCATTACGAGGATGAGGTTGATCAAAATCAGAACTATGTGCAACCACCAGCACCACCACCACCAGGCCGTCCTCAGGTATATCATCGCAACGGTAGGGCTGCACCACCACGTGAGGTACGAGATCATGACCTTTTTCCTAAACTGAAGTTGAATATTCCACCATTTGAGGGTAGATATGTTCCTGATATATATCTTACTTGGGAGTTAGAAACTGAATAAGGTTTTACATGTTTACAATATCCCGAGGAGAGACGTGTTCCTGCTGCTGTTTGTGCTTTCACTGGTTTTGCATGTGTTTGGTGGTTTGAACATTGTAGATTATAGCCTATTCCAACTACTTGGGCTGCTTTGAAAACTGCTATGCGTACTCGTTGGGTTCCACCATATTATCAACATGAATTACTTCAAAAATTGCAGCGTTTAAGACACGGGAAAAATTCTGTAGAAGAATATTATCAGGAATTACAAACTGGCATGCTTAGAAGTGGTATTGTTGATGAGAATGAAGCTATGATTGCATGTTTTATGGGTGGATTAAATAGAGAGATTCAGACCATTCTAGAGTATAATGAGTATACTAATATCACTCGTTTATTCCATCTTGCTTGTAAAGCTGAACGTGAAGTGCAGGATCGACATGCATTGGCGCGAACTAACTTTTCTGCAGGTCGATCTTAATCATGGACACCATGTGCATCCTCTACTTCCACTGGACTAGCACCTCCATCAGGTGCCACCTCTAGCCGTGATACAAGAAAGCAAGCACAACCACCACTATCTGCCAAGAGCACACCTACAGGGCCTGCGCAGAGCTCTTCTTCTTCCACGGCATCAACAAGGCACACAAGTGATATTATTTGTCGTCGTTGTAAGGGAAGAGGACATTTTGCGAGAGAATGCAAATCTCAGCATGTGATGATTGTTACTGAGGATGGTGGGTATGAGTCCGCTAGTGACTATGATGAGGAGACTTTGGCTCTTATTACACATGAAGAACACGGTGGAGATGATTCTGGTCATGAGACGCAATACATGGCTGCTGAAGATGCTGACAGGTATGAATGTTTAGTTGCTCAACGTGTTTTGAGTGTGCAAGTTACACAAGCTGAGAAAAATCAGAGGCATAATTTGTTCCATACAAAGGGAGTTGTGAAGGAACGTTATGTTTGCGTCATCATAGATGGAGGGATCTGCAATAACTTGGCTGGCATGGAGATGGTGGAGAAGCTATCTCTCACCACAAGACCACATCCACATCCTTACTACATCCAATAGTTCAACAACATCGGCAATGTTAAGGTAACACGTACTATTCGTGCGCATTTTAGTATCTCTACATATGCTGATTATGTTGATTGTGATGTGGTACCTATGCAAGCTTGTTCCTTATTACTTGGTAGACCATGGCAATTTGATAAAAATTCTATACACCATGGTAGAAACAATCAGTATACTCTTGTTCGTAAGGATAAAAATATTACTTTGCTTCCTATGACTCCTGATTCCATTTTGAAAGATGATGTTAATAGAGATAATAAAGCAAAACAGGAGAAAAATAAGAGTGAAAATCATATTGTGGCAAAAGAATTTGAGCAACAAATGAAGCCTAATAATAAACCATCTAGTGTTGCTTCTGAAATTACATTGAAAAGTGCATGTTTACTTGCCACCAAATCTGATATTGACGATCTAGAGTTTAGCAAATCTGTTTGCTATGCTTTTGTGTGCAAAGAGGCATTATTTTCATTCGAGGACGTGCCTTCCCCTTTGCCTCCTGTTGTCACTAACATTTTTCATGAGTTCACTGACGTCTTTCCACAAGACATGCCACTGGGATTACCACCTATTCGAGGGATTGAGCATCAAATTTACTTAATTCCCTGTGCATCATCACCCAACCGTGCACCGTACCGTACCAATCCAAAGGAGACGAAGGAGATTATGCATCAAGTACAAGAACTGCTCGACAAAGGTTATATACGTGAATCCCTTAGTCCTTGTGCTATTCCTATCATTTTAGTGCCAAAAAGGATGGTACATCGCGTATGTGCGTTGATTGTAGAGGCATTAATAATATTACTATTCGTTATTGTCATCCTATTCCTAGGCTAGATGATATGCTTGATGAATTGAGTGGCTCTACAATATTCTCCAAAGTTAATTTGCGTAGTGGATACCATCAAATTCGTATGAAATTGGGAGATGAATGGAAAACATCATTTAAAACTAGGTTTGGATTATATGAGTGGTTAGTCATGCCTTTTGGATTAACTAATGCACCTAGTACTTTCATGAGATTAATGAACGAAGTTTTACATGCTTTCATTGGACGATTTGTGGTAGTTTACTTTGATCACATATTGATTTATAGCAAATCTTTGGAGGAACATTTGGAACATTTACGTGCTGTTTTTATTGCTCTACATGATGCACATTTGTTTGGTAACCTTGGAAAGTGCACCTTTTGCACCGACCGAGTATCTTTTCTTGGCTATGTTGTTACTCCACAGGGAATTGAAGTTGATAAAGCCAAGATTGAAGCTATTGAGAGTTGGCCGCAGCCCAAAACGGTCACACAAGTGAGGAGTTTCCTTGGCCTCGCTGGTCTCTATAGGCGTTTTGTGAGAGATTTCAGCACCATTGCTGCAACTCTCAACGAGCTTACAAAGAAGGATGTGCCTTTTTTTTGGGGTACCGCACAGGAAGAAGCCTTCATGGTATTGAAGGATAAGTTGACACATGCTCCTTTACTCCAACTTCTTGATTTTAATAAGACTTTTGAGCTTGAATGTGATGCTAGTGGAATTGGATTAGGTGGTGTGTTATTACAAGATGGCAAACCTGTTGCATACTTTTCTGAAAAATTGAGTGGGCCTAGTCTGAACTATTCTACTTATGATAAAGAATTATATGCTCTTGTTTGGACCTTAGAAACATGGCAACATTATTTATGGCCCAAGGAATTTGTTATACATTCTAGTCAAGAATCTTTGAAACACATTAAAAGTCAAGCAAAACTGAACCGTAGACATGCTAAATGGGTTGAATTCATTGAGACTTTCCCTTATGTCATTAAACACAAGAAGGGTAAAGCAAATGTTATTGTTGATGCATTGTCTCATCGTTATACTATGCTTTCACAACTTGACTTTAAAATGTTTGGTTTGGAGACCATCACAGATCAATATGCGCATGATGCTGAATTTAAAGATGTATTGCAGAATTGTAAGGAAGGGAGAACTTGGAACAAGGTCGTTCTTAACGATGGATTTGTGTTTCATGCTAACAAGCTATGCATTCCAGCTAGCTCTGTTCGTCTTTTGTTGTTGCAGGAGGCGCATGGAGGAGGACTAATGGGACAGTTTGGCGTCAAGAAGTCGGAGGATATACTTGCTACACATTTCTTTTGGCCAAAGATGAGACGAGATGTTGAGCGTTTTGTTGCTCGCTTCACTACATGTCAAAAAGCTAAGTCACGACTCAATCATCATGGTTTATATATGCCTTTGCATGTACCTAGTGTTCCTTGGGAGGATATATCTATGGACTTTGTTTTAGGTTTACCTCGAACAAAGAAGGGGAGGGATAGCATATTTGTTGTCGTGGGTAGGTTCTCGAAAATGGCACACTTTATACCACGTCATAAAAGCGATGATGCTATTAATGTTGCTGATTTGTTCTTTCATGAAATTATTCGCCTCCATGGTGTGCCAAATACTATTGTTTCAAATCGTGATACTAAATTTCTTAGCCACTTTTGGAGATGTTTATGGGCTAAGTTGGGGACTAAACTGCTTTTTAGTACTACTTGTCACCCCGAAACTGATGGATAAACTGAAGTAGTCAATAGAACATTGTCTACTATGCTTAGGGCTGTTTTGAAGAATAATAAGAAAATGTGGGAAGAATGCTTGCCTCATATTGAATTTGCTTATAATCATTCATTACATTGTACTAATAAGATGTGCCCTTTTGAAATTGTGTATGGTTTCCTACCTCGTGCACCTATTGATTTGTTGCTTCTTCCATCTTCAGAGAAGGTTATTTTTGATGCTAAAGAACGTGTTGAATTGATTTTAAAAATGCATGAGTTAACTAAGGAAAACATTGAGCGTATGAATGCTAAATATAAACTTGCTGGAGATAAGGGTAGAAAACATGTTGTGTTTGCACATGGAGATCTTGTTTGGTTACATTTGTGTAAGGATAGATTTCCTAATTTGCGCAAATCAAAGCTAATGCCACGTGTTGATGGTCCTTTTAAGTTGTTAGAGAAAATAAATGATAATGCATATAAACTTGAGCTGCCTACAGATTTTGGGGTTAGTCCCACTTTTAACATTGCAGATTTGAAGCCTTATTTGGGTGAGGAAGATGAGCTTTCGTTGAGGACGACTTCATTTCAAGAAGGGGAGGATGATGAGGACATCAATACCATTGTTACACACACAGCCCCTGCTGCTATACATACTGGACCAATTACTAGAGCTCGCGCACGCCAATTGAATTATCAGGTACTTCCGTTTCTTGGTAATGATTCTAATGTTCATGAGAATATGATGCTGCCTAAATTGGATACAATTGTTTTGCTTACAAATGAAGGGCCTAGCTTGGACAAGAATGATGAACCTTGGAGCAAGTTCAAGCATGGAGATGATGGCATGCGCAAGGGGATCAAGAACAGAGTTACAAGTGATGATTTCAGGCCTTTCAAGCCACCATAAAGAGTGCATGAAGCCTTGGACGAAATATACAAGATGCCACTTCATAAATTTCGTCCAGAGGCTATTCTAGTTGCTGCATCACCTTATTATTGGGCCAGGCCCATGTATTTTTGAAATACTTAAGTATAGGCTGTTTTTAGAGTCCGTATGTGTGGGGAAACAAGAGTTAGGGTTGGTTTGGACCCCTCCTCCAAGGGCCACAAAATCCCCCCCTCTTCCTCCATATATACAGCCCTTAGGGCATCGTTTAGACTTTGGGTTTTGTTTAGATTAAAAGTTTGCCATAGGTGCAACTTCGCATACTTTGTTTGTGTCCAACGACCAGACCAAGACATCATAGAAACCCACCTTCATTAATAAAGCTTTCCTCTTTAATATGCAATATCCAGATTGCAATCTTAGTTTCTTGCTTGTTCTTCGTTTGCTCGCAGGAAATAGACCCTCTTGGTCAGGTTGATCGTGCTCCCACGTGGTCAATAACCCTCGGAAGTTGGTTTAGCGATTGCTAAGGCGCGACGTCTTCGCACGTTCGTAGTCAGATTGTCAAAGTCGACTCCCACAGAAAATGATATCTATCTCATTGAAACATCGGGACACCTTCGCCACTATCATTTCTTTATCGGGGATGGCAAGGAAGCTCGTCCCAGCTGTCGCCGCCTCGCTTGGCTTCGATGCGCGTCCGCACTCATGAGGCGTGTAGCGCCACGCTGGCTAGCTGCTGAGTTGGTGCGGTGGCAGAGTCTTCACAAAGATCTGCAAGCCACCACGCAGGTGCTTGCCGAGTCGGCCTAGAGGCCACATGTAACCACGCAGGTGCTTGCCTAGCTGGTGGGCTGGCAACTGCATGGGAACGACGGTGGAGTCCTGGCAGATGTGGGCCTGGCTGCGGCCCCGCGGATGTCTTCGGCAAGAGTCTTGTCGGGGCCCCGGCAGGGGTCTTGCCGTGGCGTCGTGGTCTTCCCCGGCAAGGGTCTTGCTGGGGGTCTCGCGGGTATCCTTGGCAAGGATCTTGCCGAGGATCATCGTCTTCTGGTTATCATCTAGTCTTGTGTGCTTCTGGTCTCCACAAACATCTGCATGCCACCATGGAGGTGCCTCCCGAGCCTCGGTTCCAAAGTCGTTGATGGTGCTGGAACTCTTGGGCTCAAGGGTGGCGGCTCTGCTAGTGTTGGGCAAGTTGGCCCTAGCAAGGTTCTTGTTGGGGCTATGGAGGCCGCCCGGGAAAGGGCCTTGCCGGGGGAGTTCACCTCGCCCCTCTGCTCTTCGTGTTTCTGGCTTGGTGTTGCTCTGGTTGTCTTGTGGCGTTGCTTCCTTCCTCTGCTCCACTAGGTGTGGCCACAAGCGCGGCTTCAACTGCCCGCGCACAAGTAAAGGGGTACAAAATAGGACCCTCCTTTTGTGCACCGACAGGAGCCCCCGGGCCTAGGTGATACATAAGCGCAACGCGTTCTTGGGCTAGGCCCAAAACGGTGCACAGGCATGCAGGGCTGAGTTGTACCGCAGTAACTCCCCCGCCAGTTGCACTTCCCCACGACCCGCATTGTATGCGCGACGTGGGGGTCGTGCGTGACATGGGGGTCATGCGTGGGGAGGTTGCTGCCGTCATGCGTCACATCGTGGTAAATGGTAAAGAGGCAGCCCGCGCCTTCCCCATAAAAGGGAGGAAAACGCAAGGCCGCGGCTAATTTACTAGGTGGACTCGGGTTGCGGCCTTCAAGGTGCCCATGCCCCATGGTCACGGGGGGGAATGCGGTCGCTTCAGTCATCCTCTTGATTCCGGTTCGCTTGCCACGTGTCCTCCATGCCCCGAGGTGGGTAGGTGGTGGACGCGGAGGGCACATGCCATAATGTGGAGGCAGGAAACTAGGTTGACGCTGATTGGAGCAGCTCGGTCCTGATTCCCTGCGCCCCTTGGTGGCCGGATTGGTCGAGCGGGGCGGCCGAGCCTCGGCCCCGCCCCTTTATAAGAAGAAGGGGAGGGGACGGTGTCCTTCGATCCTTCAGTGCTCATCTCCTCTTCCCTTCGTGATGGTAAGAGGGCGTGATGGTGCCCCAATGGCGGTGACGAGGGTCTCCGCTCGACAACATGCCCTGCCTTCCCATGAGCTCATGGCGGCGGAGCCGGCCGCGAGAGGAAGAGGGAGGGGGCGAGGTCGAGGCCGCCGTGGCGCTCGGGGGAGAGGAGGACGGGGCGGCGCACCGGCTTCGCCTCCGCCAGCGGCCCCTCCTCCAATGGAGGGCCATGTCGGAGACCAGCCCTGCGAGTTCTACGTCAAGCTGCGCGGGCCGGTGCGCAGCCGTCTTCGTCTCCCCACTCCGATTGCACGGGATATGGAGCTTGGCCTGCCATAGGCCTTGAGGCTGCATATGAGGGGCTACGGGAATGGCAGCATGCGGGTCGACGTCGACTTCCCAGCCCCTCATGTTATGTATCTCCGCCATGGATGGAAGACCTTGGCTCGTGCCCATAGCCTATCGGAGTGGCTCGTCCTCCAATTCAAATTGATGGAGGATGACCTGCTCTCCATCAAGGTCTTCGGGCTCTTGGGAACTCGCTTAAGGTGTTGTGCAGAGAGCTCCTCTGATGGCGAAACCTCCTCTTCAAGCGGGAGTGACGAGGAGGACAGTGACAGCAACGACGAGGGCGTCAAGCGGGAGGACACCGACTCCAACTTCGACTGACCGCGCCGCCGCACGGGGCCAAGGGTCTTCCTCATCAAGCTCTCCATCGGCGTGTTCCTCGCCGCTTCCTTTTTGCCTTCACCTACCGCACCTGGGAGGAAAGGGCCAAGAACGGAGATCACGGGGGACCTATCTTTCTTTTTAAATTGTAGGCACTTGCCAAATCTTAATTTCTATATAATGTAATCTCTCGAGCCCATGCTTGTATCCTGTAACCTTTGTACTCGCATCAGCATATTAATGAAAAAGTCTAGTCCTGATGGTAACTCGTGCACATGTATGTTTGTGCGAAGGCGAGATGCCTCCTTAGTGTAGATAAACGAGTCCTTCCGGCAAGCCACCTTCCCGGCGCCCCTTGCGGCTGCTCGAGAATCACATCTGCCGGGTTACAGACAAAGGGCCTAGCCCCCCGTCCACCTATTTTTGACAAGGGTCACCATGACCATTCTGATCGAAGCAGCGTTCGAGTCGAAAATGGGAGCCCCCGAGTCCTTAAAGACGAGTGGCGAGGTTTTCTAATGCACAAGTCACAGGTTAAGGATACGAATGTGCAAGAGGTAAACGTTATTTGTTTGGTTTGTCGGGGATCGCCGTGCCGGGCGGTCTTCTCAACTTCTTGCCGGAGCCTGGTCCTTGGCGGGATCGTGCATCCTTGTAACGCCCACGACGCAGGTATATCTCCCATGTGTCGAAGCACGACTTAGAGGCATAACCGCATTGTAAGCAATGTCGCAAGTGGGGTAATCTTCACACAACCCATGTACTGAATAAGAAAAAAAGGTACATAGTTGGCTTACAATCGCCACGTCACACAATAGCATAAATATAACATTACAATCATCCAGATACAATCAAGGTCCAACTACGAAACCAAAATAAAGACAACCCCAAATGCATAATGTCCCCGATCGCCCCAACTGGGCTCCACTACTGATCGTCTAGAAAGGAAACGTAGTATCGTACTGAGTCCTCATCGAACTCCCACTTGAGCTCAGTCATATCTCCTGGAACGGTATCATCGGTCCCTGCATCTGGTTTTGGAAGTAATCTGTGAGTCACGGGGACTCAGCAATCTCACACCCTTGCGATCAAGACAATTTAAGCTTATAGGTAAGTATGAGGTGGAGCTGCAGCAAGCACTAGCATATATGGTGGTTAACATACGCAAATGAGAGCGAGAAGAGAAGGCAAGGCACGGTCGAGAAACTATGATCAAGAAATGATCCTTGAACAACCTACAGTCAAGCATAACACGAGACCGTGTTCTCTTCCCAGACTCCGCCGAAAAGAGACTATCACGGCCACACACTCTGTTGATTCATTTTAATTAAGTTTAGTTTCAGGTTTTCTACAACCGGACATTAACAAATTCCCATCTGCCCATAACCACGGGCACGGCTTTCGAAAGATCAAATCCCTACAGGCGTGTCCCAACTTAGCCCATCACAAGCTGTCACGGTCAATGAAGGATATTCCTTCTCCCAAGACAACCTGATCAGACTCAGAATCTCGGTTACAAGACATCTCGAGAATGGTAAAACTAAACCAGCAAAGCCACCCGAATGTGCCGACAAATCCCGATAGGAGCTGCACATATCTCGTTCTCAGGGCACAGCGGATTGTCCAAGGTTCCGGTAGGCCAGCCCAGAGTTGCCCCTGGTGGCCACCGGCAGCTGACAGGTTGGACCAACACTCAGAGGAGCACTGGCCCGGGGGTTCAAAACAAAGATGACCCTTGAGTCCGTGAAACCCAAGGGAAAAAGAGCCTAGGTGGCAAATGGTGAAACCAATGTTGGGCATTGCTGGAGGAGTTTTATTCAAGGCGAACTGTCAAGGGGTTCCCATTATAACCCAACCGTGTAAGGAACGCAAAATCAAGGAACATAACACCAGTATGACGGAAACTAGGGCGGCAAGAGTGGAACAAAACGCCAGGCATAAGGCCGAGCCTTCCACCCTTTTCCAAGTATATAGATGCATTAAAGTAAACAAGATATAATAGTGATATCCCAACAATAAAAATGTTCCAACAAGGAACAAACTCCAATCTTCACCTGCAACTAGCAACACTATAAGAGGGGCTGAGCAAAGCGGTAACATAGCCAAACAACGGTTTGCTAGGACAAGGTGGGTTAGAGGTTTGACATGGCAATATGGGAGGCATGATAATCAAGTGGTAGGTATCGTAGCATAGGCATAGCAATAGAGCGAGCATCTAGCAAGCAAAGATAGAAGTGATTTCAAGGGTATGGTCATCTTGCCTGCAAAGTTCTCTGAGTTGGCGTAAGCTTGATCCTCGTAAACGTTCTCAACGGGTTCCTCGATCACGTACTCGTCTCTCGGCTCTACCCAAAGCAAGAACACAAGCAAAGGGAGACACAATCAACCACGGTGCAATGCGCAAGCAACATGATTCAAACATGGCATGATATGCGGGATGTGATATGTGATGCATATGCATGTTTCAAAAAGGAAAGATTGAACCTGGGCTCAACATGGAAAACCAAGAGTGCCACTGGAAAGATGAGTTGATTTCGGTCGAAATCGATATAAAGATCACCGGAATCGGATGCACGGTTTGCAAATGGCAAGCAAAACAAAAATGGCACAAAGCTGTGATTAATAGCACGAGGCCATCTAAATGCAACAAGAACAACAAGCTACTGCACTATAACATAGCAACAAAGCACATGTAAGGGATCCACTCAAAATGCTAGACAAAAGATGAACACTGAGCTACGACTAATTCGCACAATAGCAGGTTCAAAGAAGCAATGAAAAAGTGCAAAAGATAACAGGTTACAGACTTAGCGAAAATAACAACATGCCAGGAATTTAACATCAGGAAGCAATGTTTAGAGCACGATAACCACATGCTACAGGAACATATCTTGGCAAAGCAAGGAATGGCATGAAGCTACTCAAAGCATACAACAAAAGTCCCTTACTGACCATGAGCCAAAAGGGATCAGAAAATACAATGGCAACCATGTGAACATAGCAACTTTCGTTAACAGATTCAGAATTAGCAGAAAACTGGAACATGGCAAAACAGATTCACGTAGGCATGTTTGCGAGCTCGATGCACTCACCCCAAGGCATTTCATGACAAACTAAGCATACACCCAGCAAGTAGACATGGCATAGAAGCTAAACAGGGCAAGAACAGCCTCATAGCATGCAAGGATAAACTATAACAACCTCGGCAAAATTGCTTAACATGTAAACAATCTGCCAGGAACATTTTATAGCAAAAGTGGAGCAAGATTCAGTCATGCTAGGGTGCTCCATAATTGCAAACAAAGACATGGATGGATAGAGCATAACAATATCTCCAAAACACCTTACTGATCATGCTCAAAAGAGGCATGGATCACTCTGTAGCAACAAGAATACATGGCATAAAAATATTATCAGGGAAAACACTTAAGAAGATTTCTATGTCCCTGAAATTAGCAACATCACGAGAGCTACTTTGCATGCTTGTGCTAGTCACCACAAAGATCACAAAAATACATGGCATACACCCCTGTAAAGATGGCATGGCATACTTCAAAACACATGTAGGGCTCAAGATCATATGAGGCACACATTAATCATGGCAAAAAATGACAAATGTCCAATCACTGATAAGAATCTGAAACTAACATTGCATAGCACTCTTGCAACAACATTTAGGGCATCAAGATGAACTCACATGAACATGGTGCAATGGAATGAAATGAAGTACTCATCGATACGAACAATTTGACATGCTACACGCCCAAAACGGAGCCACGGGTGCAGAGTTATGATGCGATGAAGAATGCAAAAAAATACTAGGACTTAGGGAAAAAGTCAACCCTCTCTCATATCTAGGGTTCTTCGCAGACGTGCGAACCAAGGAACTCCGGTGAGGGAACTTGCTCCGGCGAGGTAGGCAGGCGAGGGGGAGGCCGGAGTAGGGCGGATCCGGCCCTCCCGAGGTGCGCCGGCGACGAGGGGGGCACCGGGCGGCGGGGGCGGCGACTCCCGCGTCAGATCCGGCCGGCGGAGGCGGCAAGGCGATGAACCGCGATGGCCGGACTTGGCGGCCGGCGAGGAGGAGGAAACAACGGCGCGGCGGAGGGGCGACGCGGCGAAGGGGCGGCGCCAGGCGGCAGGGCGGCGGGATCGGATGGCGGGGACGTATGGGCCTCGGGGGCCCGCCCTGGGCTCGGCGGGCCGGCGGCGGAGGGAGGCGGCAGGGCGAATGGCGAGGCGCCACATGGCGGCATCGGCGCGGGTCGGACACGTCCGGCCCGAAGCGGACGCGTCCGGCGGCGAGAGGTGGGAGGAGACTAGGTTTAGGGTTGGAGTGGATCCTGGATTTTCGGGGGGAGTTGCCTTTTTATAGGTAGAGGGAGCTAGGAGGCTCCAAATCGAGCACGGTTTGCGGCCACGCGATCGTGATCGAACGACCGAGATTATGCAGGGGGTTTGGTGGGGTTTGGGCCACTTTGGAGAGGTGTTGGGCTGCAACACACACGAGGCCTTCTCAGCTCATCAGTTAACCGTTGGAGTATCAAACGAAGTCCAAATGGCGAGAAACTTGACAGGCGGTCTACCAGTAGTAAACCAAGGCCGCATGACAAGTCTCGGTCCAATCCGAGAATGTTTAAAACCCGCACAAGAAAATAGGTAAAAGGGGACACCGCAGGACATAGGAGCACCGGAATGCAAAACGAACAACGGGGAAAATGCTCGGATGCATGAGACGAACACGTATGCAAATGTGATGCACATGATGACATGATATGAGGTGCATGAAAAAGACAAAAGCAACACGAAGACAAAAACCCGACAACGAGGAAATAACATAACTTAGTGCCGGAAATGGCAAGAGTTGGAATACAATTATGGCAGGTTACATACGGGGTGTTACAATCCTTGCCATGGCTGGAAAGAAATGAGGACAAAAGCACGAAACCTCGGTGGTTCACTAACATTTATTGGAATCAAAAAGCAGTACAGTACCCTGGACAAGCATGCATATATGTATACACAAAAACATGGGAATGAACAGGAAACTATACATACTAAGGGCTTCCTTTGCCTGACTGTGCATAGGGTCTGCGCCTGGCTTTGTACATAGGGTTAGATGCCTTGCCGGCAAGGCTAGTACAAAATTTGGGTTGTCGGGGCTCCCGGAAATCGCGCCTTAGGGGTAAAACTTGCGAAGATGTTCAATATTCTAGGAGTTGCTCACCGGAATGCCATCTTCGGTCTCAAGGCGGACTGCGCCAGGCCTGGTGACTCATATTACCCGATAAGAGCCTTCCCACTTTGGCATCAACTTGTTTGGATTCTTGGGGGATTGGATCCGCCTAAGAACAAGGTCGCCTTCCTCAAGGCTTCGGGCGTGAACCTTGCGGCTATGATAGAGGTGCAATGCTTGCTGATAGCGAGCGGCTCGCACAGCGGCCCGAAGATGTTCTTCCTCAAGGAGTGTCACATCATATTGGTGCAACTGCGCTTGCTCAAGTTCATCATAAGCGAGCACTTGAGGCAACCCTATATCAGTTCAGTGGGGAGAACTGCTTCTGCCCTGTATACCAGGGCAAAGGGTGTCTGGCCAGTGGCTCGATTTGGTGTCCTCCTGATTGACCAATGAACCGTTCGCAACTCATCACTCCAGCGCCTTCCGCACTTGTGTAGCTTGTCAAAAGTTCTGGTCTTGAGGCCCCGCAGCACTTCCGCATTCACCCTCTTAGCCTGGTCGTTACTTCTGGGATGGGCAATAGAAGGAAAACAAACCTTGCTGCTGAGGTCTTTGATGTACTGCATGAAGGTGTGGATCGTGAACTGCTTGCCGTTTCCGGTGATGAATCTATTCGGCACACCAAAACGGCGGGCTAGTCCCTTGAAGAACATGACGGTTGACTGCGATATTACCTTTCTCACTGGCTCCACTTCCGGCCACTTTGTGATCATGTCGATCGCGACGTACAAGACTCAAAGCCCCCGACATCATGGGGAAAGGGGCCCAGTATGTCGAGCCCCTAGACTGAAAATGGCCAGGAAAGAGGGATTGTCTGAAGAGCTTGGGCGGGTTGATGAAGGTTCTTTGAATGGAACTGGCATGCTTCACACTTGGTTACTAGTGCAGTTGCATCCTAGAGGGTGGTGGGCCAGAAGAAACCTTGCCGGAACGCTTTGCCGGCAAGAGCCCTTGACCCTACATGGGAGCCACACATGCCTCCATGTATCTCTGCCAACAACCTCAATCCGTCCTCCCAAGGAATGCACTTCAATTTCACACTGTTCGGTCTTCTTCTATAGAGGGCATCATCCACAAACTGGTACATGCTGGACCGACGGGCTACTTTCTCTGCTTCTTCCTGCTCCTCGGGGAGCTCTCCTGTTTGGAGGAAACGGACGGTGGGCTGCGCCCATGCCGGATCCTGGGGCTCGACGGCAAGGACTAAAGGCTCATCTTCGGCCATAAGGGCAGTTGCTTCTATGGCCAAGGCGTGAGGCCCTTCCGAGGGTTACTGCCCTCCGGCAAGCTTGGGACTCCCGGCAACATCCTTGTCGGCACCTCCTGGGAGCTCAGTGGGAAAGTACTTGCCAGGGCCCGCCTTCCTTCGTTTGTTCTGTCCTGCTGATGGTTCAACGGATGGATGAGTTAGCTGAAGCACAAAGGTACCTGGCTCCACAGGTAACTTGAGGGCAGCACGCTTTGACAGGTCGTCAGCAATGCCGTTCGCCGCTCGGGGAACATGCTCTGCTTGCAATCCGTCAAAGCGCTCTTCCAACTTCCTCACTTCATCCACATAGGCCTCCATCAACGGGCTCTGGTAGTACTTGTTTACTTGCTTGACGACGAGTTGTGAATCACCTCTGACGATGAGCTTTCTGATTCCATGGTTTGCCGCGATCCTGAGACCGGCCAACAACCCCTCGTACTCCGTCGTGTTGTTCGTTGATTTTTGCCGAGGGAAGTGCATCTGGATTACGTACTTGAGGCACCCTTCGGTGGGCGCAACGAGCAATACATCAGCACCAACACCTTGGTGTGAGAAGGCTCCATCAAAGTACATAATCCACTCACTGCTTGTCTACTTGCCGGGGAGGGTGGTCTCCTGAATCTCCTCGTCGGGCGTTGCGGTCCACTCTGCTATGAACTCCGCTAGGGCTCGACTCTTGATTGTTGAAGTACTTTCAAACTTGAGGTCAAAGCTCGACATCTCCAACACCCACTCCACAATCCTCCAAGTTGCATTTGGGTTGTGCAAGACTCATTGCAGCGGGAGGCGCGTGATGATAGTGATCTCATGTGCTTGGAAATAGTGGCGCACCTTTCTCGAGGCCATGAGGAGGCTGAAAAGTAGCTTCTGCATACCAGAATATCTTGACCTAGCCCCCTGCAAGAGGGAACTGACAAAATAGATTGGGTGCTGCACCATATTCTTCTTCTGTCCTACTTTGCTCATCTGCTCAGACCCCGCCTTGCCAGGATCGGGTCTCGCCGGGGGTTCTGTCTTGCCGGTGTCAGACTCTGCCGGGGAGGGCCCTAGCCCGCCACCCAATGGCTCTGCTGCTACTGCTGCCTCTTTCTCAAGTTCCCTCTGTGCCACCAGCGCGGCACTGACCACTTGATTCATTGCTGCCAAGTATATAAGCAACTGCTCTTGCGGTTTGGGCGCGACAAGTATCGGCGTGGAGGAGAGATACCTCTTAAAGTCTTGCGATGCAGCCTTTGCCTCCGGAGTCCACTTTACTAGACCCGCCTTTTTCAAAACTTTGAAAAAGGGGAGGGCGTGCTCAGCCGATTCGGAGATGAATCTACTCAGGGCGGCAAGGCAGCCGACAAGCCTACGGACGTCTTTGATCCGCTTCGGTACTTCAATCTGCTCGATCACCTTGATCTTGTCGGGATTTGCTTCAATCCCGCGCTGAGACACAAACAACCCAAGAAGTTTGCCGGACGGGACACTGAACACACATTTCTCTAGGTTGAGCTTGAGGTTGATCTTACGCAGATTTGCAAATGTTTCTTCTAGGTCTTGTACGAGCGTGGCCCTGTCCTTGGTTTTGACCACTATATCATCCATATAGGCTTCCATATTTCTATGTAGCTGGGGCTCAAAACCAATTTGGACCGCTCGGGAAAACATCGAACCGACGCTCTTCAACCCGAAAGGCATCCGTACAAAGCAGTATGTACCACATGGGGTGATTAACGCGGTCTTCTCTTCATCTTCTTTCATCATGAAGATCTGGTGGTATCCTTAATAGGCATCGAGGAATGACAGCAATTCACACCCGGCAGTGGAGTCTACAATATGGTCGATGCGTGGCAGGGGGAAAGGATCCTTTGGACAAGCTTTATTGATGTCTGTGTAGTCAATACATAGCCTCCACTTCCCATTTGCCTTACGCACCACCACCGGATTGGCCAACCACGTGGGGTGGAGTACTCCTCTTACCAGGCCTGCTGCCTCCAACTTCCTGATCTCTTCTATGATGAACTATTGTCACTCCAAAGCTTGCTTCCTGACCTTTTGCTTGACGGGTCGCACATGAGGACAGACAGCAAGTTGTGCTTAATCACCTCCCTGGGAACACCGGGGATGCCGGATGCTTGCCATGCAAACACATCGACATTCGCCCGCAGGAAGGCAACGAGCGCGGTTTCCTATTTGTTGTCGAGGGTGGGGCTTATGGTGAAAGCCCCGCCCATGGCTTCCTCCTTGACGGACACCTTCTTGGTTTCTGGTGGTGCAGCCTTGGACTTTTTTCTCTTGCCGGTGGAGCTCTCTCGCACGTTCTCAACAAGAGTGCAGCACTCCGAAGAGGTGCTCTTGCCGGAGTGGGTGCAAGAGGTCTCGCCGGAAGAGATCTTGCGGGCCTTCTTCCTCCCTGGAGCTTCAGCGGCAGGGGCAAGTGTCTTCACGGCAGTTGCTGCAACTGCCTCTCGGTAAAGTTGATCGGCGCGGATGAGCGCATCTTTCTTGTTGGAGGGGACGGTGATGATGGTCAGCGGCCCCGGCATCTTTAACATGTTGTAGGCGTAGTGGGACACCGCCATGAACTTGGCCAGCGCTGGGCGGCCAAAGATCCCATTGTATGGCAAGGGGATCTCGGCGACATCAAAGACGATCTTCTTCGTCCTATAGTTCAGCTCGCCTCTAAATGTAACGGGCAGCATGATTTTACCTTTAGGCTGGCTCCTTCCTGGGTTAACCCCTTGAAACGTGCCCATCTCTTTGAGGTCTCCATCAGGAATCTACACTTCTTGATCACAGCGGGCGAGATCAAATTTAGACCGGCCCACCGTCAACCAGCACTTTCGTCACCTTGAGGTTGCATATTGTTAGCGATACCAACAATGGAAAACACCTTACCGTAGTTGTGTGATCAGGGTGATCCAAGGTGTCAAAAACGATGGGCGTGTGGAGCACTTCAGGGGCTTCTAGGCATCGAACGACGGCTGTGCCGCAGCGACCTCACGCGCCCACTGCTTCAGCTAGTGGTGTGAGGTGTGCAATGAGGCACCACCGTCAACGCACATGGCCTCTGTAGCCTTCTGGAACTCGTGTTCGCCGGACTCGTCGTCCTTGTCGTGATCATCATCTTCCTCTTTCTTGTGCGGCCCCGAGCGGGCCTCTCTTGTTGGTTATCTTTGCCACGGAGACCCCCTTGGCTGCCATGCTTCTTACCGGATCCCTCAGCACCATCCTGGCCCTTATCCTTGTCTCGCCTTTCATATTCGGCCTTCTGCTTCACAACAAGCAGCTCAACTTGTTGGCAGTTTTGGAGGTCATGGCCCTTGGTGCGGTGGATCTTACATTACTGCTTATTGGAGCCTCCTGGCTTGCCGGCGGCCGCCAGGGCCAAGCAGGCAACACACCCGACAACCTCCTTGCCGGGGTTGTCAGCCTTGGCCTTTTTGGCGGCACTGAGCTCGCCGGATCCCTCAACGGCAAGCACAGTCTTGCCCTTGCACTTCCTATTGCGGCGCTGACCCTTCTTTGTTAGTGCAGCGGTGTCTTTGTCTGTGGAGTCGGTTTTCGCGTTGGCGTCCTCGCCGGGGTACTTCCTCCCCTCTTCAGCTCGAGCACATCTATCGGCCAGAACATAAAGTTCGGCCACATCCTTGACCTTGTTCATCGCCAACTCTTCACGCATCTTGCGGTTGCGCACATTCTGATGGAATGCACTGATAACTGCGGGGGGATGAACATCTGGGATGTTGTACTACACTCGGCTGAACCTTTGTATGTACTTGCGCATGTTTTCTCCTTCTTTCTGGGGGATGATGTGCAAATCGCTTGCCTGGCCATGAGCTTGGTGGCCTCCAGTGAAGGCGCCAACAAACTCATGACACAAATCTGACCAAGAAGAAATGGAATCCACTGGTAGGTGCATCAACCATGACATGACGTTGGGTTTGAGTGCCAACGGGAAGTAATTGGCAAGCACCTTGTCGTCGCGAGCTCCAGCAGCTTGCATCGCAATGGTGTAGATGCTGAGGAACTCCAACACGTGTGTCTTGGCGTTGTACTTCTCGCCAACATCGGGCTTTAACCTGCGGCGGGAGGGCCACTCAAACTGCCGCAGCTCTCGGGTAAAGGCTGGACAACCCACCTCGTAAGGCAGGACACCGGGGCCCGCCGGCGTTGGGTGGTCCATAGTAGGCCCCACGCCGATCTGACTAATGGCGCGTCTCCCATCATCGTTCAATGGTAGTTCGAGCGTCTTCCTAGGCCCGTTCCCGAAGGACTTGATGTTGATCACGGAGGGGTGGCGGGCGACACGGTGGAAATGTTGTCACCTACGTTGGGTCGATGGGCCGGTAGCTCTTGTCGCGGCCGTGGGGGGGGGGAGTGCACCGTGGTCGCAGCATCTCTGGTCCCCCCACCACCGACATGCACCGGCTCGTCAGGATGTCGGTGCGAGGGTCCCACAGGGAGCGGCTCGTCTTTGATTGCGAAGCTACCAAGGCTTCAGATGGTGGCTCTCCACTCGTCGAGCTTCTCAATAGCAGGGGGAGTCGAGGAGTAGCTGCACGCGCGCCAGCGCTTCTGCTGGCGTAGGCGGCGGCGAGATCTGCATAGACCGGGATGCGCTCCAACTTCTAAGCTGGTTAGAAGGGGCTCTGTCACGGTCTCACGGTCGCATGCCGCCTGCACCGGCGTCTGGGCGTGCACGCCGGCCTGGTTCGTCCTGTGAGTGGCGCATAGGGCTCTTTCTATGGCGGTGCCCGGGGGCTCTGGCATCACGGTGTTCCTCATTGCACGCAGCCCGGGGAAGGGCGCGGCACGGGAACCAGCTGGGGTGTCGTAGAGGCTGCTGCGCCACCCGTGGGAAGCACGGCCCCGCCCCCGGACCCAGCGGCTATTGGCTCGTCGTCTCGGATTCGGGTGATGCCACTCACCTGGCTCCGATTTCCAGAATGCCATGGATGCTCTCGGGCCACGCCTCCAGCCCCATACGTGGGCACCCGGCCGTCTTCTCGCGCTGGCACGGACGGGCCAGCCCCGGACGAGCCGATCATTGTGATCCCCTTTCTCTTGGGGGCCATGGTGATGATGAAGTCGGTGTGCTAACCTTCAAAACGGATTTTCAAATCTTGCTACTGTTGGCGGGCGCGGGGCTGTGGAAAGAGCGGGATTGAGAGATCGACGCGGGGGGATTCTCCAGGTTTGGGCCGCAAGTGATGCGTAATACCCTACTCCTGCTGGTTTGTGTTTATCTAGTGTTCTTGGACTAGCTACAAGGCTTGCAGGGTCCAAAAATCTGAATCCTCTCTTAGTACATCGTGGGCTTCGTTTTATAGTCAAAGGGGTTGCCACTGTGGCACACAGGAGGTGGAAACCTATACAGTAGTCGAGTCTATCTCCTGGCACCATAGGACAAACACATTTAATGCGCTGCCGACGTGCACTTCTTGCTTTATCGGGGAAAGCAAGGAAGCTCGTCCTAGCTGTCGCCGCCTCGCCTGGCTTCGACGTGCGTCCGCACTGACGAGGCGTGCAGCGCCATGATGGCTAGCTGCTGAGAAAAGTTCCACTCGAGGGGCATTGTGTAGTAAATTACTTGGAAGCATGACTTCAACACCATACACCATGAAGAAAGGGGTTCGATCGGTCGACCGATTGGGAGTCTTTCTCAGTCCCCATAAGACAGATGGCAATTCAGTCACCCAAGCTCCAGTAGCATGCTTGAGGTCACGCATCAGTCGTGGTTTCAGCCCTTGAAGGATCAAACCATTTGCTGTTTCTGCCTACCCATTCGACTGTGGGTGCGTGACGGATGCGTAGTCAACCCGAGTGCCTTGGGACACGCAAAACACTCTGAACTCATCAGAATCAAAGTTGGAGCCGTTATCTATGATAATGTTGTGAGGGACTCCATATCTGAATATCAGCTCTCTGATGAAACTAATAGCAATGCTTGAGTCGAGATTCTTGATAGGCTTGGCTTCGATCCACTTGGTGAACTTGTTGACTACTACGAGCAAATGAGGGAAACCACTTCTGCCAGTCTTGAAAGGTCCGACCATGTCCAACCCCCAAACTGCAAAAGGCCAGACGAGTGGAATAGTCTTCAAGGTAGATGCAGGCTTGTGAGACATGTTTGAGTAAGGCTAGCAGCCTTCGCACTTGTCAACTATATCTTTGGCTATCTCATTAGCTCGCGGCCAGTAAAATCCCGCTCGGTATGGTTTGGCCACGATGGTCAGAGAGGACGCGTGGTGACCACAGGTCCCCGAGTGAATCTCATTTAAAATCAATCGACCTTCTTCTGGCGAGATGCAATGCTGAGCCACTCCGGTAACACTTTCTTTGTAAAGTTGTCCACTTATTACTGTGAAGGATTTGGATCTGCGGATGATCTGGCGGGCCTCATCCTCATCCTCTCGGAGTTCTTGCCTGAGCATATATGCAATATATGGCACCGTCCAATCGGGAGTGATCACCAAAACCTCCATGATCAAGTCGACTACTGTTGGAACTTCAATCTCAGTCGGATTCATTGAACTCATCGTCTGCGGGGGCTCCTTTGTAAATGGATCTTCTTGGACCAATGGGGTATGAAGATGCTCTAACAACACATTACTAGGAATTGGTTTCCGAGTGGAACCCAACTTCACTAGATCACCAGTCGCTTGATTCTTGAGTCTGGGTATGTGATGGAGTTCTAACCCTTCAAACTTATTCTCTAGCTTTCTCACCGCATTGCAGTAACCAGTCATAGCTGGGCTCCTGTTATCCCACTCCTTCATCACTTGATTGACCACCAAGTCTGAGTCGCCATAGACCATCAGGCGACGGGCGCTGAGTGAGATGGCCACACGCAACCCATACAAAAGTGCTTCATACTCAGCTTCATTGTTTGAAGAATTGAAGTGAATCTGGAGGACATAACTGAGCTTGTCACCTCTTGGGGATACCAGGACCACTCCAGCACCAGAACCATTTAACATCTTGGACCCATCAAAGAACATAGTCCATGTTCCGAGTTAATTTGAGTCGGTTGCTGCTGTTCGATCCACTCGGCTAGAAAATCTACTATTGCCTGAGACTTTATCGCCTTTTTTGCCTCAAACTTGATATCCGAAGGGAGGAGTTCGATCGCCCACTTGCCCACTCGACCGGTTGCATCTCGATTGTTCAAGATTTCAGACAACGGAGCATCGCTAATGACTGAAATCGAGTGGTCTGTCTGCGAAGTAATGTGCAACTTTCTTTGTGGTTAAATAAATCCCATAGACAAGCTTCTGATAATTCAGATACTCTTGCTTGGACGGGGTCAAGACTTCAGAGATGTAGTGCACTGGGCGCTGAACTTTATATGCTTTGCCTTCTTCCTCCCGCTTGACTATGAGCACTGTGCTGACAACTTGTCCCGTGGCTGCGATATACAGCAGTAGAGGCTCTTTGCTTACTAGGGCAACAAGCACCGGTTGGGTGGAAAGTAGGGCTTTGAGTTCTACAAACGCTGCTTCGACTTTAGGAGTCCACTCGAACTTGTCAGATTTCTTCATCACTTGGTAAAGAGGCAATGCCTTTTCACCGAGACGCCAGATAAATCGACTCAGTGCAGCCAAACAACCAGTAAGCTTCTGAACATCATGCACACGCACAAGACGTTTCATTCGGAGAATTGCTTCAATCTTCTCTAGGCTTGCATCGATTCCTCGTTCGGAAATGATAAGACCGAGTAACTTTCTGCCTGGGACTCCGAATGTGCATTTTGATGGATTGAGCTTGATGCCATATCTTCTTAAGTTGGCAAATGTTTCGATGAGGTCAGTCAGCAGGTCGGAACCTTTACGTGACTTGACCACAATATCATCCATGTATGCTTCCAGATTCCGACTGATTTGAGTGAGCAGGCACTTCTGAATCATGCGCATGAATGTGGCGCCAACATTCTTAAGACCAAAGGGCATGGTGGCATAGCAAAAACACCCAAATGGTGTGATGAAGGCTGTTTTTATTTCATGGGGCCCATATAGTCGGATCTGATGGTAACCGGAATACACATCCAAAAAGGACAAATGCTCACACCCCGTAGTTGAGTCGATGATCTGGTCGATGCAGGGGAGAGGGAAGTAATTGTTCAGGCAAGCCCAATTGATGTGCTTGAAATTGATACACATACAAAGTGAATCATATTTCTTGGGGACCATGGCAACATTGGCGCGCCACTCGGAGTGGTATATCTCGCGGATGAACTTAGCTGCGAAAAGGCGGGCCACCTCTTCGCCAACTGCCTTTCTCTTCTCAATGGCGGACCGACGAAGATGTTCTTTAACATGTTTTACTTTTGGGTCGACGCACAAACGGTGATCAGCCAGTCCCCTGGGTACACCCGGCATGTCCGATGGTTTCCATGCGAAGATGTCCCAATTCTCACGGAGGAACTGGATGAGCGCTTCTTCCTATTTGCTGTCGAGTATTGTTGAGATGCGGGTCAGAGCTGGATTGGGATCAGTCAGGTGTATATGAACAGGCTTTGTCTCACCGGCCGACTGAAATGCAGACTCTGAAGCAGGCTTCTTGGCTCACAACAAATCACTTGGATATGCATTTTTGTTGTATTCTTCCATCTCAACTGCTGCCATCTGTTCATCATCAATTTTTGAACCCTTCTGGAGGCACTCCTGCGCTCTTTGCCGATTCCCTATGACTGTGATCACACCTCTGGGACCAGGCATCTTCAACTTGAGGTATACATGATATGGTCGAGCCATGAACGGGCATATGCGGGCCTGCCCAGAATTGCATGGTAGGCATTGTGAAAATCCACCACCTCAAACGTCAACTTTTCCTTGCGGTAATTCTTTGAATCACTGAAAACCACGTCAAGAGTGATCTGACCGAGTGAATCTACTTCCTTTCCTGGGATGACTCCGTGAAACTGCATGTTACTCTCACTGAGCTTGGACATTGGAATGCCCCATCCCTCGGAGGGTCTCAGCATACAGAATGTTCAAACCACTACCGCCATCCATCAAAACCTTGGTCAGTCGGGTGCCCCTGACGACTGGGTCAACCACCAACGCTTGTCGCCCGGGGGTAGCAATGTGTGCTGGGTGATCGGACTGGTCAAATGTAATGGGATTATTTGACCACTTCAAATACGTCATAGTTGCCGGAGCAACCATGTTCACTTCTCTATTGACAACTTTCAGTCGACTTTTGCTCTCGATGTCAGCAAAGATCGCCAAAGTAGCATTGACATTGGGGTAACCATTATCTTCCTCCATGTCTTCGTCCTTATTAGATTCTTTTTCCTTCTCACTGGGCTAACCTTCTCGGAAGCTCTGAATCAGGAGTCGACACTGTTGAGTGGTATGCTTGGGTAGAATCAAGTTACCCTCTGTATCTATTTTCGTGTGTATGTGTCATGAAAAATCAAGAACATCATTTCCTGCCTGATCTTTCACTTTTTGGGGGATCCATGGCCCTTTAGGCTTTTCCTTGAACTCCCCTTGACTCAAAGCTGCAGCTTCAGCAGGACCTGCAACTTCAGTCTTGCGTTTCTTCTTCCGACTGGAATTTCCTCCTCCGATGTCTTGGGCGACTGGTTTGTTCTTGCCATTGCAGAGTAGGTCCTCCTCTTCGCCATTACCATACTGAGTGGCTATTTCCATCATTCGGGCTAGAGACATGTCACCTGACTGACCGAATTTCAGGTTGAGCTCTCTGGATCGAACACCTTCTTTGAAGGGACAAACTGCCTGGTGCTCTGACACATTCTCTACAACATGATGAAGAGTAGTCCATCTCTAAATGAAGTCTCTCAAAGTCTCATTCTGCATCTGAACGTAGTGCTGCAATTTGGTCAGTCCAGCAGGTCGCTTGCAGGTGCCCTCGAATGTTTTGATAAATACTCAGGCCAACTCTTCCCAACTGAAAATACTTCCAGGGGCCAACTGATTTAACCAAGCTGTTCCTGAACCCTCGAGCATCAGGGGGAGGTGCTTCATGGCTACATCATCATTGCCTCCACCAATCTGTACCGCCACTCGGTAATCTTCTTGCCAAGTGTCGGGCTTCGACTCACATGTAAAATTACTTACTCCCGTTGCCAACATGAAGTTGGGAGGGATCTCATAGGCTCGGATAGCTCTGCTAAAACATTCAGGTCCAGAAACATGTACTCTGCTACCACTCGAATGGTTTCTGTCTTGTCCTTCTCTGTGTGCCCGGCCCCTATCAACCAAACCTTGTATGAGGAGTGATCTTGCATCAAATCCAGGATCTCTTGGGTTGACTGGCGCTCTCCGCTCATCGTCATACGGGCACCTATCATCATACCGCCGGGGCGCGTATGATCCGCACCTTAGAGGGGCGGAGGCACTCGATGGTGGTCATCACGGGCGAATCGATGATCATACTCTCCGTGGCCCCGATCCAGGTACCGATCCTGGTAGTGCCCACGATCGTCACGCCACGGAGGCGATCTCGGACAGTGTGCCAACTTAACTGTGTCTGCAACCACGGATCTGCTATGGATCATGTTGCGTGACTGAGAAACCGCTAAGTTTTGTTCACCTGCCGCTCAAAGCAGCGCATGGATCTGCAGCAAACCCCTACCAGCTTCTGAACGAGACGGCTGAATTGACTCTTCTATTCGTGCTGCAGCTGCAAGATTCTGGACTGGAGTACGGTATTGCTACCTCTTGAGCATGAATTGCTTTTCCCTTGAAGAGGAAAGGGTGACAGCAAAGCAACGTAAGTATTTCCCTCAGTTTTTGAGAACCAAGGTATCAATCCATTAGGAGACCACGCACGAGTCACCTCGTACCTACACAAACAAATAAGAACCTCATAACCAACACGATAAAGGGGTTGTCAATCCCTTCACGACCACTTGCAAGAGTGAGATCTGAGAGAGATAATAATTATAAGATAAATATTTTTGTTATTTTTGTGATATAAATTGAAAGTAAAGATTGCAAAATAAAACAGATTGGAAACTTGTAAGATGGAAAATAGACCCGGGGGCCATATGTTTCACTAGTGGCTTCTCTCAAGATAGCATAAGTATTACGGCGGGTGAAAAAATTACTATCGAGCAATTGATATAATTGAGCATAGTTATGAGAATATCTAGGTATGATCGTGTATATAGGCATCACGTCTGTGACAAGTAGACCGACTCTAGCCTGCATCTACTACTGTTACTCAACACATCGACCGCTATCCAGCATGCATCTAGAGTATTAAGTTCATAAGAACGGAGTAATGCTTTAAGAAAGATGACAGATGTAGAGGGATAAACTCAGCAATATGATATAAACCCCATCTTTTTATCCTCGATGGCAACAATACAATACGTGTCATTTCCCCTACTGTCACTGGGATCGAGCACCGCAAGATTGAACCCAAAGTTAAGCACTTCTCCCATTGCAAGAAAGATCAATCTAGTAGGCCAAACCAAACTGATAATTCGAAGAGACTTGCAAAGATAACCAATCATACATAAAAGAATTTAGAGAAGATTCAAATATTGTTCGTAGATAATCTTGATCATAAACCCACAATTCATCAGATCTCGACAAACACACCACAAAAGAAGATTACATCGAATAGATCTCCAAGAGAATCGAGGATACCTTTGTATTGAGATCCAAAGAGAGAGAAGAAGCCATCTAGCTAATAACTATGGACCCGAAGGTCTGAGGTAAACTACTCACACATCATCGGAGGGGCCATGGAGTTGATGTAGAGGCCCTCCATGATCAATGCCCCCTCCGGCGGAGCTCCGGAAAAGGCCCCAAGATGGGATCTCTTGGGTACAGAAGGTTGCGGCGGTGGAAATAGGGTTTCATGGTGCTCCTGGATGTTTTCGGGGTATGTGAACATATATAGGAGGAAGAAGTAGGTCGGTTGAGCCACGAGGGGCCCACGAGGGGGGAGGACGCACCCAGGGGGTAGGCGCGCCCCTGCCTCGTGGCCACCTCATTGGTTGCTTGACGTCCACTCCAAGTCCTCTGGATCACATTTGTTCCAAAAATCACGCTCTCGAAGGTTTCATTCCGTTTGATATTCCTTTTCTGCGAAACACTGAAATAGGCAAAAAACAACAATTTGGGTTGGGCCTCCGGTTACTAGTTTAGTCCCAAAAATAATATAAAAGTGTAAAATAAAGCCCGTTAACATCCAAAACAGATAATATAATAGCATGGAACAATAAAAAATTATAGATACGTTGATGTGGAATGATTTCTAGAATATTCTTCAATGTATTTTTCTCTATTGTGGCATGAATGTTCAGATGCGAAAGATTCAAGATAAAAGATTATTGTTGACTTAAAAATAGTAATACTCCAAGTATGCTAATCAAGCAATTATGTCTTATCAAAATACCATAGCCAAAGAAAACTTAACCCTACAAAGTCATATAGTTTGGCCATGCTTCATTTTTCGTCACACAAAATGCTCTCATCATGCACAACCCGATGACAAGCCAAGCAATTGTTTCATACTTAGCATTTTCAAACTCATTCAACTTTTACGCAATATATGAGCGTGAGCCATGGACATAACACTATGTGTGTTATAGAATATGATGATTGAGGTTGTGTGAGAATAGAAAAAGGGAGAAAGTCTCACATTGATGCGGCTAATAAATGGGCTATGGAGATGCCCACCGATTGATGTCAATGCAAGGAGTAGGGATTGCCATGCAACAGATGCACTAGAGCTATAAATATATGAAAGCTCATCAAAGAAACTAAGTGGGTGTGCATCCAACTCGCTTCCTCACGAAGACCTAGGGCATTTGAGGAAGCCCATGATTGGAATATAAAAGCAAAGTTCTATAATGAAAAATTCCCACTAGTTTATGAAAGTGACAACATAGGAGAGTCTCTATCTTGAAGATCATGGTGCTACTTTGAAGCACAAGTGTGGAAAAACGATAGTAACATTGTCCCTTTTCTCTTTTTCTCTCATCATTTTTTTTATTTTTTATTTTTATTTGGGCCTTCTTTTTTTTCTTTTGGCCTCTTTTTTTTTGTCCGGAGTCTCATCCCGACTTGTGGGGGAATGATAGTCTCCATCATCCTTTCCTCACTGGGACAATGCTCTAATAATGATGATCATCACACTTCTTTTTACTTACAACTCAAGAATTACTACTCAATACTTAGAACAAAATATGACTCTATGTGAATGCCTCCGGCGGTGTACCGGGATTGCGATGAATCAAGAGTGACATGTATGAAAAATTAAGCATGGCGGCCTTGTGTAACGCCCCAAGACTGGAGCTTCAGATGCCTTCCATGGTTTCTGAGATTTGTCGTGTGATTTGTTTGGTTCATTGCTTTCCTTTTTGCATCATGTGCATTGCATCATGTCATCATGCAACCCGTTTTAAAAAACTTAACCAAATAAACCATATGGATCTTCGTTCCATTTAAACCGAGGGGACTCACATGGTGATTGCTCTTTATAACATATCCTCCCAATATTAGGGAGCTATAATATTATATTCCATTAATTTGGAATTCACCACAACACGTGCATGTTAAATTCCTTGGCCTTTCCTTTTTCACGTTTTGACTCTCTAACCTTGCCCATATCTATTTTCCCAATTATCGAGGCTCTGTCTAAATTCTCAACATTTTTGGACACTCCGATATCCTAGACTCCATTCAAAACTCCTTCGGTGCAAGTTAAATAATCTTGGGTTTAACTTCCCCTATTTTTGTTGGAACCATTTTTGTTGGGTTGTAAGTATTCTATAAAGCCTTACAAATATGTCCCACCATTTTATTCTTGATCATGGCCTCTTCTCCTAATTCTTGTAAACTTTCTTTATTTTTTTCTTCTTTGTCAAAGAGAGAGAGAGAAAGCAGAGAGCCCAAATGGGCCTTCCTAGGCCAACTCCCACGCCGGCCCACATAGACCACCCGCACCCAGGCCGGCCTCCAAGGCCACTTCTCCCGTAACCCTAGCCCGACTCACCTCCTCTCCACCCCTCCCCTGCCGCCACCAGGGCGCCCGATCCCATCTCCCCTCTCCCCATCGACCCTTTCCACTCGCTCCCGTGCCCGATCGACCCATCGCCTCCAAGGGCGACGCCCGATTCCCTCAACCCTCACCTCGGCCTCGGCCATGGCGCCGCGCCGGTGACCACCAGCAGGACACAGCCCAGGGACGCGCCCGTCCCCGAGCATCGATCCGTCCCTAGATGTGTCTCGAGTTTCTTCGTCCTCCAGCCGCGCCCGAGGGTGCTCCCCGAAGCCGGCGCCGTGTTCCTCCAGCACCACCACCATGGCGCGCCTTGCTGCTCCCTGCATCACCCCACGTTCGCTGGCGTCTTCAACCACCCGAGGTCCTCCTCCTCGCCACCACTGCTCCGGTGAGCACCACCCGAATGCCATCACCCTGCCATCTCTCTTCCCTGCTCTCGCTATCTCTCTGCTTCTCTAACCCGTAGCTGTCGATGCCGTCATTTCCCTCTTTTGACAGGAGTCTGTCCATGGCGCCGCCCTTTCCCCGCGCCCGATCTGCTCCAGCCGCCGTCGGTTTATTCATTGTGGCTGTTTTGTTTCTGTTGTTGCATCTCTGGCCATCCCCGTCGTCCGCAGGAGACCGCACCCATAGACTCCTGCGATGCCTGCTGCTGCCACAGTTTTCCTCTGTCAAATGAACGAACACCTCCTCCGGAGACCGCCAAGACCGTCCAGGATTCGCCAAATACCGGTTCGAGTACAACTACCTGTCACAGCTCTAGCTTAGACCTTGTCTGTCTTTGCATAAGCATCCATGCATGATGTTTAAATTTTATGAAACCTTGAAATGGGGATCGATTAAACCCTAAAGAATTCAATAGGATGAAATAAAATCTTTTCCAAGAACCCAAAATGCCCTTTAAAAATGTTCATGATTTTAGTTGAAGGTGAAAACCTCTGCCAAAAATCATGAGCATAATTGTTGGCCATTTATGGATTTTTGAATTAACCCATACTATATTTGAATTGGGGCATTTGAATTTTATAAACATTTTAAATGCTCCAAATATTCTTAAGTCACTTGAGGGCCTCTGGATTAATTCAGTGAGTGCCCATATTCATGTTCAGAATTTAATAAAATGATTTAGTTTTAAAACTAAATCAAAACAGAGAGGAAATAAATGGAAAACTGAAAGAAAAGAAATAGGACAGAATACCTACACGCACTTACCTGGCAGCCCATCTGGTTGGCATAGCCCACCAAGGGCAGGGAGGTCTTCTTCCTCCCGCCAGTCGAACGCACAGCGCATGCCCGACGCGCGCACGGCCACCGCATGCCACCTCTAGCCTGCCTGCTCGCTCTGCACGCCTCTAGAGGACGCCACGCACCCCCCTGACCTCTCTCTCTCTCGCACCACAGCCTCTCCCCTCCCCTGGCTCCCTCTCTCTCACCGGCCGAGTGGCACCGTCGCTGCCCTTCGTCACCCTCGTAGCCACCGGCCCTCCCTCGCTTCCCCGACTGGTCCACGAGCTCCGCGACGTCGTCCTAGACCCCCTCACCGATCCATGCCCCACAGGACATTGTCGAACGCCGACCACGCCGTCTTGTTCAACCTCGGTCCGCCGTGATCGACCTCGCCGCCCTGCTTAGCTCCGACCTCCCCCGAGCCCGCTTCGACGGCTGTCGCAACCACCGCGAGCTTCTACGCCGCCTCCTCCTCTTCTTTGCTTTGTTTGCGCCCTCTAACCGCCTCTCCCACCGGAGCCGAGATGCTCTGCCGCAAGAGCTCGTCGCCGGCTTTACTCCGGCGACCATTTGGTTGTGCCAATGTGCCAAACACGCCCGCCGCACCACGTAGTGCCTTACCCACGCTTTAGTTCGCGCTTTTGCCTGCTGCAGTCGTGCCCCCGTGCACAGGTGAGCTCCGGCCGCCGCCCAAGTGCTCGCCGTCGTCGACTCCGTGCTCCCCACGAATTGCTACTGCCTCCCCAGGATGTGCGGGAGCACGGGCTCCCTGCTGGTGCCCTCAGCGCGCCCAACTGCTGCCCCTAGCGCCACTCCGGCGAGCCACCGCCGCTCTGGTTCGTCGCCGTCGGCTAAATGCCGACGGGTTGACCGATTGGACCGCCGGTGGTTTAGCCCCAGTTGACCATGGGATTTGACCCCCCATGGGTCTATGACATGCGGGCCCCACCCTGCTAATTAATCTAGTCTAGGTTTAAATTTAATTAGTTTAACCTAGGTCAATGCTAATTAAACTAGGTTAGTTTAGTTAGACACCGACACGCGGGACCCACTGGTCAGGTTTGACCTGGACCATGCCCCGTTGACCTGCTGATGTCATGACGATGGCAGGCTGACGCAGTAATCCTTTTCTGAAATTTAAATAAATCTTAAATGATTTATTTATTTTAGAAAATATCCAAAACTTTGAAAAATCTTAGAAAATAATCTATAACTCCAATGGAAATAAGTTATATATGAAAAATGATCAGAAAAATATGAAGAATCTGTTTATGCCATGTTCATGCATGTTCGAGCAAGTTAACATCACTGTTTAGGACAAACAATGGAAGTGACATTTGTTTATTCACATATGAAGTTTGAATTTGAACCTTGGGTTCAAACCAACTTCATCTAATCCGGACTCTAGTTACATTAGCTCAAACACAAGCATATTGCCATGTCATGATCATGCATCCTATTGTTGCATTGCATTGATTGTGTCCTTCTCTGTTTGCCGGTAACCATCCCCTCTCAATAGACAGTGTTTCCGACGACGTGATCGATGACACTGATGAAGAGCTATATTATCTTCAGAAGTGCCAGGCAAGCAACACCCCCTTGTTCATTCCGATACAATCCCACTCTCTTGCTCCTGCTCTCTTTTACTGCATTAGGACAAAAACAATTCAACTGTTACATGATGCGGTAGTTGAACCCCTTTCATCTGCATGACCTGTCCATGCCACAGTAAATAGATGAAACCCAGTAGCATGAGTAGGAGTTGTTTGAGCCCTGATGTGCCTACTCATTCATGTTTGTTTGTCATGCCTGCTACTGCTTACAGTTGAGTCAGGTCTGATTCATCGGGGATGAATTGGAACGGTGATGAACATGTCCTACTGTGTGTGAGCTAAGTGTGTGAACATGATTTGGTAAAGGTAGCGGTGAGAGGCCATGTAGGAGTACATGGTGGGTTGTCTCATTGAAACCGTTCTCAGGAACTGAGTTCTGTGTTTGTGATCCATGAATAGCTACTACCACTCATTAGTATCCTTAATTGACCCTCTCGACTTATAAACTGCCCTAGTCCTCTGTCCAGGAGTTGCAACTAGTTTCTGTTGTTTATAGGATATGTGTTGGCGGCCGTGCGTAGTGATGACCCTAGGGGTGGGCTATGATGCGGTAGATACACCATGGCACGGTGTAGCGGGCGCCCGTTTGGTGTCTCGGGAACCCTGCACACATCGTTTGTGGCTGTGAGCGAAACTCCGGCCGGATCTCCTCGCGGATGGAACCCGAATAGGCGATAAACCTGGACTAGAGACTTGTGTGGTTCGTCAGGTCGTGGCCGACTCCCTCGCCAGGCTTCTGCTTGAAGGTTGCCGAGATACACGACATGTACATGGTGGTAAGTGGCGAGAGCGTGTGTCAAGAAGTACACCCCTGCAGGGTTAACATCATCTATTCGAATAGCCGTGTCCGCGGTAAAGGACTTCTGGGTTGCCTATAATAGTTCATAGACAAGTGAAAGTGGATACTCTAAAATGTGCAAGATAAGCGTGAGTGCTATGGATGGCGCTCTCGTAGGGAGACGGGAGCGGATCCATAGTGGTGTATTGATATGGTGAATATGTGGACTCGTGTGCGCCACCTCAAAAGAGTTGCTTGCAGTCGTAGTTCATGTTAGACACTAAGTCAAAGCTGGCTTGCTGCAGTCAAACTCCACCACCCCCCTTTGTTGATACCGATGCATATATAGTTAGTTCTGATGTTAGTCTTGTTGGGTATATTTGTACTCATGTTTGCTTAATTTATGTTTTGCAGAGAGATTTCAGTCTCGCTAGTAGTTCCATGTGGACTTTGACGTTTAGCTTGTTACCTCAGGTACGATCTTGTGCCCTCAGCAGGGTCTTATAGATAGTCAGGCTTCTCAGCCTTCTTCTTTTGTAGTTGTCTGTACTCAGACAAGTTAAGCATCCGCATGTGTTTGTTGCTTGTATGCTCTGTATGTTGGGTCATGAGACCATGTTTGAAATACTTGGCTCCTCGGAGCCTAATGAATAAATACTTTGAGTCGTAGAGTTATTTTGTGATGCCATGTTGTATTTACACATAGCGAGCATATTGTGTGTATGATTGAAATGCTTGATATGTGTGGGATCCGACAACCTAGTTGTTTATCCTTGGTAGCCTCTCTTATGGGGAAATGTAGTCTTGTGCTTCCATGAGCCATAGTAGTCCGCTACAGCCCGGTTCACTGGAGTCCTGCTAGCCTAGCACTACTGCTCTGGAACACTTGACTGGCCGGCATGTGATTCACTTCATTCCTGTGTCTGTCCCTTCGGGGAAATGTCACGCGGTGACATCCGGAGTCCTGCCTAGCCTACTACAGCCCGGTTCACCGGAGTCCTGTTAGCCCAGTGCTACAGCCCGGATTCGCACGTTGCTGACCGACATGCTCGATGTTGATTCATGTATGTCTGTCCCCGTAAGTTAGTGGCACTTTGGGTTCACGACTAGTCATGTCGGCCCGGGTTCTTTGTCATATGGATGCTAGCGACACTATCATATACGTGAGCCAAAAGGCGCAAACGGTCCCGGGCCAGGTAAGGTGGCACCCGTGGGAATACCATGCGTGAGGCCGCAAAGTGATATGATGTGTTACATGCTAGATCAGTGTGACTTAGGATCGGGGTCCTGACAGTGTTGGTATCAGAGCCTGACTGCCTGTAGGACTACCAAGCCAAACTTGTAGAAGTTGTGTCTAGAAATGCTTTAGTTATGTAAGGGAATTGATTGGGGAAGGGAACGTAAGGCTCGTTTTACTCCTTATACCTATGCCTTCTAATCTGAGTCAACCTTTTCTTTTCTACTGGGATTAAGACTTGGCCTTCTCATCTATCTATCAGGATGGCGTGTTACTAATCCATATACTTATAGGATTGATGGATTCAAGTCTCAGTTCAGTTTCTACTACTTCCGTGTATTCATAGTTCGCCTCAGAACCTTGATATTGTGATGATGAGTGGTCATGCCACTATTTTGTAGGATGTCTCAAATCTTTTTGAGCAATTACAGTCGTTATGCTGTCGGAGTCATCCCAGGTTACTAAATAGTCTGATGCATTTGCAAATCCTTTCTTTCCGTTGTCGATGTCCTTTTGGTCAGAATAAGCACACTAACCGGTGTGTTGAGGTACTCTTTTGCCTCGACAAATATGCTGGAGCTATTATTATGACCCTAGGTGTTTTAGGGAGTCATCTAGTAATCTAGCCATGTTTTGTGTTCCGGTGTGATGATTTTGGCCACCATTCTCGAAAGGATCCCGTGATGCCATTTAGTAGTAGGTGTTCTATTCCTGGGTTCTTGAACCCGAGATTCACCCTACTTACCTCCTGTTGATAGTGTTTGCTTGTTCCTTTAGGATATTAGTAACCTTGCGACAGTCCTCGAGGTCCGTGGTATTTCTTTCTTCCAAATACCATGAACCATTAAGGCAGAAGTTCTTTGAACCAAAATATCACAATCAGAGTACTCTTGAGGAGTTCTCAATTCATAATTGTGATTCTGCCAGTTCTACCTTTCTGCATGGGTTATCTGGAAGAAACCTGTTGAACTTAGGTTCGACATATTAATCTATGCATCCACAACTCAGAAACATATATGTCCTCTTGAGTTGTCCCTCTTCATTTGTATTTCGACCATCGCCTATCAATTGATAGTCAGGAGTAATTGTGCATCCGTGTTATCGATGCTTATTATTCTTGTGGTCCGTCAAGCTATTCTATCTCGGAATGACTAGGAGAAACAAACTCCAGTACCTCATCCATATCCAGGATTGGGTCAAAATAATTGTGCTCCACAGATCAAAATGCCAATCCATCTTTTGATTCTGTTCTACCCTAAAGTATTACCATCTTATGTCAAGAATGTCATGAGAATTGCACAACCTCTCATGAATTCCTGATATAGTGATACTCCTCGCCATCGTTGTTCATTCCTCGGTTCCTGTGTTATCATAACCGGAATACCGACAAGTGAATCGTGATGTGTGAAATCAATACTCCTAGCAACTTCGTTGCTTGGTAGTTAAAGGTCAATATTCTCATCCTTAGCGTGTTGGTTACTGAACCATCGTTCTAAGATTGATCATGCTACCTAGTCCTTATTTTTGGTGCACTTTTCAATCAATGAGTTAGGATAGTGTCAATCCTTGCTTATTTGATCATATTGTCTTGCCCTGAAAAGCAAGATTGTTCTCGAGCTTAGTGACATATCAGTGGTTCGTGATTTTCCGTATATCTTCTCGGAAGTATAACCAGGTTGTCACCTGACCGCTATGTTGAGTTCGTGATCAAGTTGGTTTCTTATAAACCACCCCTTTCTCCAAGAATCTGTGTTGGATACCCCTGAGCTAGTTGGTTAAGCTAAACAACAACTTGGAGAGTTGGAAGATAAAAGCTGGTCTGACTTAGTTCATGTTAAGGGATATCTCTTGTGTGTGTGTGTGTTGAAGAAAGATGATATCTTCATCGATTGGTCCTCATGATCAGTTGTTGGATCTATTGTCTTATCAAAACTTTGACTTGAGTATGGGCTATCGTCAAGTCAAATCAGAACCAACGATGTTCGTAATGTTGTCTTACTCGTGCTTGATCCCTCGAGCATACACCATTACATCTTTTGGTCTGACCAATGCTATCACCGTGTTCACATGATGGCGGAAGTCCAATGATATGGAAATTCCGATGTGTTTTCTCGCCATCGCTACTAGTATTCTTTTTTTATTTTTTATTTTTAGTGTATTTATGCGCCATAGGACAAATATTGGTACAATACCAGTTATGAGGTTTACATCATTATGTCCATAACAGTGTGTCAAATGAAGGTGGATTAGGTTCAAGTGGAGGCAATATGTGGTGCATGTCAAAAGTATACTACTAATCCAACTTGATCTAGTTTGGACTAGTAGTACTTTCGATGTGCACCACATGTTGCCTCCACTTGAATATAATCTGCCAGCACAAGCTATTTAATCATCATCATAGTCATTACCACCAATAGTATTTATTTAATCACCACTAACACTAGCTAATAATAATCATCATAGTCATTACCACCAACACTAGCTATTTTATCATCATAGTAATAGTGTAGCACATCATCATCGCCAAACTCATTTCTAGCTAGCTAATCACTCCTGCTGCTCTCTCTTAGGTAAAATAACATAAAACATGTGTAGCTCTCCTCCTTGATCAAGTTGGAGCATGCAGATGAACCTGTCTCCTAATCGTGGGTAGCGCATTTGTTTGCTGCCCCCTAGTACTTCTCTGCGCTCCCCCATCACATATTTGGTCCAGTCTTGCACTATTAAGCATCCGTCGCTAATCTTTAATGCACTAAAGTAATCTGTAGGATATCTTCGCCGTAAGCTAATAATACTCATGGTACCTTTAGTCTCGATCCCATAAGGCACAACATTCATCAGGAGTCCCTGTTGAAGAACATCATATGGTAACATACTTAGCAATGAAGTTTAGCTTCAAAACTAATGTATGGAAAACATGCACTGAGGACAAATAGTAAAAGTCTTACCATCCTTCCTAAATAGATGTGACCGTAGTTCATTACAAACACTATTGGTCGCACGTTTTCAGTACTAACATTTCTAAATGCAGGAAGAAAATTTGTCTTGATAGTATCAAGATCCTCAAGCAATGAAACATAATGACTTAGCTCCTCGCAGTTGAGTTCAGCCTCGGGACAGTAGTAGGTCCTGTCTACCAAGCCCTGGACATGTTTGCTTGCACCGAAATAAGCTGACAATACAAATTAGTTGTCAACTATTTTTGAATAAACAATATCAAAGACATAAATATGGTTGAGAAACTTACATAATGGTATAACTGGAGGCGTCTGCACATCGACCCAGATGTCGGTATTACCTTCAATATCATCTTCTGGACGAATATCAAAGGTGATAACCATATCAGGCTCAAATGCATAAGTCTTGCATAGTGCTCGCCATGTTTTGCATCCAAAATAGGTGTAGTCGTCTGAATTGTATAATTTTGCATGGAAAATATAACCATGCTCGGTCTTCAAATAAACTTTCTTTACCTACATAGTATGAATGAAACCTATCTTATCCAATACAAAAACTCTTGCATGGCAGGGGATACGCTAGTACAATAGTAAAAAAAATATAAGTTGAATCAAATGAAGCAGATGTCATGCTTAATTACGAAAAAAGACTTGTCGTTGTGACTTACTGTATCCACTTCGAAGTTCTTACTAACTAGTTCTATTCATTCAACTAGTTCACGTCGATGCGAGAAAATTTGCTTTAACTAAAAAAATAGCAACAAGTTCTTACTAACTAGTTCTATTAATTCAACTAGTTCTTACTAAAAATAAACTTACTATAAATAAAAATAGCAACAAGTTCTTACTAACTAATTAGTACCTAGGAACTACTACCCTAATTACCATCTAATTTGATAAACCTGGGGGTGGAAAGTGGTAGCGGATATTCCAATTATCCAACTATAAAGTGAAATAAGAGGTCAAATTTTACTCGTTTTATGATTCATCTTAGAAATTTGATTCATTTCCACACCCTTACATGAACCCTAACTCATTTGAGCCGCATCCGCATCCGATTCGTTTCAACCCTGTCCTTCATCGTTGCTAGCCATGTTTCCTACAATTAAATCTAGTAAATTAATTCTAGACCTAATAAAATGAATAATGACATACAAAAGGCCTATGTTTTGAAGGAACGTTGACTCCTTCCTAGTGCGGCAAATCCCGGGCACTCGATATGTCCTAGTTTGTAGCACAAGTCATGCCGAAATTCATGAAAAATTTCGGCATGACCTTTGCTAAAAAGTGGACAAATCGAGAACCTGAAATTTGCCAGAACGGAAATGAATCAACATTTCGGCAAAACATATATAGGCCACTCAGCTTCATTCAAACAACAAAGCCACTTGGGCACAAACAACATGACCACTTCAATGAAAAGATATAATCAACAATAAAAGTCTAGGAAGGGATCATCTTTAAAATAAAACTTGCCTAAATAACCTAGATAATTAACCTAATTAAACTAGTTAACCTGACTAGTTCTCTGTCAAAGCCCTAAGTAAATTTTTGCACTAACCTAGGTAATTAACCTAATTAAACTAGTTAACCTAACTACTTCTCTGTCAAAGCCCTAACTAATTTTTTGCCCTAACTTAGATAATTAACATAATTAAACTAGCTAACCTATGCCTGAGAGAGAGGAGGGGTGGGGGCTTACAGAGGATGGCTCCGGTGGTGGCGAGGGAGGCAGGGGCGTCTCCGGTGAGGGCGAGGGAGGCACTTGTGGCGAGGGAGGATCTGGTGGCGTCGACGGTGGCTCCAGTGGCGTTGATGAGGCCGCGCGTCTCCGTGGTGTTGGGGGCGGCTCCGGTGGCGTCGACGGCGCACGGCTCTGGTGGCTCCGAGGGCGTTGACGTCGGCAGGAGACGGCGGCGAAGTGGGGCAATGGCGAATCGGGGAGACGGCGGCGGGGTGGGTCGAGAGATTTGGGGGGCAAGTGGTGTCCGGGGGGAACGGTTTTTTGGTTAAGTCAAAACTAGCGGTAGCGCGTTTCGCAGAACGCGCTATAACTAAGGTAGCCATAGCGCTTTTTCCAAAACGCGCTACTGCTATACATATGTAATTTTCTCTCTTTTTTATTTCCTTTTCTGTTTCTATAGCGGGGGTCCTGGAAACGCGCTGCAGCTGCGTTAGCTATAGCGCCTCTTACTAACACACGCTACAGCTAAGCCTTTCTCTGTTTTTTCGCTTTTTCATTTATTTTGCTTTACATTTTATTTTTTCTTTCTCCTTTTTATGTTTCTTTCATTTTCATTTAATTTTCTATTTGTTTTTCATTTTATTTTATTTCCATTAGCAGTAGCGCTGTTACAGGGAAACGCGCTGCTACTCATGCCCTAGCGGTAGCATGCTTCCTGCAAGGCCGCTACTGCTATGCGTAGCCCATCGTTCCAGCAATGGGAATATTAGTAGTAGCACTTTTACGGGCACACGCGCTACTGCTAGAATCGTATTTGCAGCGCGGTTTATTCTGAACCGCTACTGCTATCTAGCACTAGCGCCCTTTTTTAACCCGCGCTGTTGCTAAATTTCTGTGTATAAGGTTTTCCCTAGTAGTGTGAAGATCGTGTTAGTCTGTGTCCCCTCTGTCTTCTTACCTCACGTCTTGAATCTCGGGACAAGATTCTTGTTTAGTGGGGGTGAGTTGTCACAGCCCTAGCTTAGACCTTGTCTGTCTTTGCATAAGCATCCATGCATGATGTTTAAATTTTATGAAACCTTGAAATGGGGATCCATTAAACCCTAGCATCAGAAAGAATTCAATAGGATGAAATAAAATCCTTTTCAAGAACCCAAAATGCCCTTTAAAAATTCATGATTTTCTTTAAAGGTGAAAACCTCTGCCAAAAATCATGAGCATAATTGTTGGCAATTTATGGATTTTTGAATTAACCCATACTATATTTGAATTGGGGCATTTGAATTTTATAAACATTTTAAATGCTCCAAATATTTTGAAGTCACTTGAGGGCCTCTAGATTAATTCAGTTAGTGACCATATTCATGTTCAGAATTTAATAAAATGATTTAGTTCTAAAACTAAATCAAAACAGAGAGGAAATAAATAGAAAACTGAAACAAAAGCAATAGGACAGAATACCTACACGCACTTACCTGGCGCTCACCTGGCAGCCCATCTGGCTGGCCCAGCCCACCAGGGGTAGGGAGGTCTTCTTCCTCCCGTCAGTCGGACGCACAGCGCGTGCCCGACGCGTGCACGGCCACCGCATGCCACCTCCAGCCTGCCTACTCTCTCTGCACGACTCTAGATGACGCCACGCACCCCCTGACCTCTCTCTCTCTCTCTCTCTCTCTCTCTCGCACCGCAGCCTCTCCCCTCCCCTGGCTCCCTCTCTCTCACCGGCCGAGCGGCACCGCCGCTGCCCTTCGTCACCCTCATAGCCACCGGCCCTCCCTCGCTTCCCCGACTGGTCCACGAGCTCCACGACGTCGTCCTAGACCCCCTCACCGAGCCATGCCCCGCCGGACGCCCTCGAACGCCGACCACGCCGTCTTCTTCAACCTTGGTCCGTCGAGATCGACCTCGCCGCCCTGCTCAGCTCCGACCTCCCCCGAGCCCGATTCGATGGCCGTCGCACCCGCCGTGAGCTTCTACGCCGCCTCCCCCTCTTCTTTTCTTTGTTTGCACCCTCTAACCGCCTCCCCCACCAGAGCCGAGACGCTCCGCCGCAAGAGCTCGTCGCCGGAGTTGCTCCGGCGACCATTTGGTTGCGCCAATGTGCCAAACACGCCCGCCGCACCGCGTAGTGCCTTGCCCGTGCTTTAGTTCGCGCTTTTGCCCGCTACAGCCGCGCCCCCGTGCACAGGCGAGCTCCGGCCGCCGCCCAAGTGCTCGCCGTCGTCGACTCCGGGCTCCCCATGACTTGCTGCTGCCTCCCCTGGATGCGCAGGAGCACGGGCTCCCTACTGGCGCCCTCAGCGCGCCCAACTGCTGCCCCTAGCGCCACTCCGGTGAGCTGCCGCCGCTCTGGTTGGTCGCCGTCGGCGAAATGCCGGCGGGTTGACCGCTTTGACTGCCGGTGGTTTAGCCCCGGTTGACCAGGGGATTTGACCCCCCTGGGTCTATGACATGCGGGCCCCGCCCGGCTAATTAATCTACTCTAGGTTTAAATTTAATTAGTTTAACCTAGGTTAGTGCTAATTAAACTAGGTTAGTTTAGTTAGACACTGACACGCGGGACCCACTGGCCAGGTTTGACCTGGACCGTGCCCCATTGACCTGCTGACGTCATGACAATATCAGGCTGACGCAGTAATCCTTTTCTGGAATTTAAATAAATCTTAAATGATTTATTTATTTCAGAAAATATCCAAAACTTTGAAAAATCATAGAAAATAATCTATAACTCCAATGGAAATAAGTTATATATGAAAAATGATCAGAAAAATATGAAGAATCTGTTTATACCATGTTCATGCATGCTTGAGAATGTTAACATCACTGTTTAGGACAAACAATGTAAGTGGCATTTGTTTATTCACATATGAAGTTTGAGTTTGAACCTTGGGTTCAAATCAACTTCGTCTAATCTGGACTCTAGTTACATTAGCTCAAACACAAGCATATTGCCATGTCATGATCATGCATCCTATTGATGCATTGCATTGATTGTGTCCTTCTCTGTTTGCCGGTAACCATCCCCTCTCAATAGACGGTGTTTCTGATGACGTGATCGATGACACTGATGAAGAGCTATATTATCTTCAGAAATGCCAGGCAAGCAACACCCCCTTGTTCATTCTGATACAATCCCACTCTCTCGCTCCTGCTCTCTTTTACTGCCTTAGGACAACAATGATTCAACTGTTACATGCTGCGATAGTTGAACCCCTTTCCTCTGCATGACCTATCATTGCCACCGTAAATAGATGAAACCCACTAGCATGAGTAGGAGTTGTTTGAGCCATGATGTTCCTACTCATTCATGTTTGTTGGTCATGCCTGCTACTGCTTAGAGTTGAGTCAGGTCTGATTCATCGGGGATGAATTGGAACGGTGATGAACATGTCCTACTGTGTGTGAGCTAAGTGTGTGAACACGATTTGGTAAAGGTAGCGGCGAGAGGCCATGTAGGAGTACATGGTGGGTTGTCTCATTGAAACCATTCTCAGGAACTGAGTTCTGTGTTTGTGATCCATGAACAACTACTACCACTCATTGGGATCCTTAATTGACCCACTCGACTTATTAACTGCCCTAGTCCTCTGTCCAGGAGTTGCAACTAGTTTCTGTTGTTTATAGGATATGTGTTGGCGGCCGGGCGTAGCGCTGACCCTAGGGGTGGGCTATGATGCGGTAGATACACCATGGCACGGTGTACCGGGCACTAGTTTGGTGTCTCGGGAACCCTGCACACATTGTTTGGGGCTGTGAGCGAAACTCCGGTCGGATCTCCTCGCGGATGGAACCCGAATAGGCGATAAACCTGGACTAGAAACTTGTGTGGTTAGTCAGGTCGTGGCCGACTCCCTCGCCAGGCTTCCGCTTGAAGGTTGCCGAGATACACGACGTGTACATGGTGGTAAGTGGCGAGAGCGTGTCTGAAGAAGTACACCCCTGCAGGGTTAACATCATCTATTCGAATAGCCGTGTCCGTGGTAAAGGACTTCTGGGTTGCCTATAACAGTTCATAGACAAGTGAAAGTGGATACTCTAAAATGCGCAAGATAAGCGTGAGTGCTATGGATGGCGTTCTCGTAGGGAGACGGGAGCGGATCCATAGTGGTCTATTGATATGGTGAATATGTGGACTCGTGTGCGCCACCTCAAAAGAGTTGCTTGTAGTCGTAGTTTAGGTTAGCCACTGAGTCAAAGCTGGCTTGCTGGAGTCAAACTCCACCACCCCCCTTTGTTGATACTGATGCATATATAGTTAGTTCTGATGTAAGTCTTGCTGGGTACATTTGTACTCACGTTTGCTTAATTTATGTTTTGCAGAGAGACTTCATCCTCGCTAGTAGTTCCACGTGGACTTCGATGTTTAGCTTGTTACCTCAGCTACGATCTTGTGCCCTCGACAGGGTCTTGTAGATAGTCAGGCTTCTCAGCCTTCTTCTTTTGTAGTTGGTTGTACTCAGACAAGTTAAGATTCCGCATGTGCTTGTTGCTTGTATGCTCTGTATGTTGGGTCATGAGACCGTGTTTGTAATACTTGGCTCCTCGGAGCCTAATGAATAAATACTTTGAGTCGTAGATTTATGTTGTGATGCCATGTTGTATTTACACATATCGAGCATATTGTGTGTATGATTCAAATGCTTGATATGTGTGGGATCCGACAACCTAGTTGTTTATCCTTGGTAGCCTCTCTTATGGGGAAATGTAGTCTTGTGCTTCCGTGAGCCATAGTAGTCCGCTACAGCCCGGTTCACCGGAATCCTGCTAGCCCAGCACTACTGCTCCGGAAAACTTGACTGGCCGGCATGTGATTCACTTCGTTCATGTGTCTGTCCCTTCGGGGAAATGTCACGTGGTGACATCCGGAGTCCTGCCTAGCCAGCTACAGCCCGGTTCACTGGAGTCCTGTTAGCCCAGTGCTACAGCCTGGATTCGCACGCTGCTGGCCGACATGCTCGATGTTGATTCATGTACGCCTGTCCCCGTAAGTTAGTGTCACTTTGGGTTCACAACTAGTCATGTCGGCCCGGGTTCTTTGTCATATGGATGCTAGCGACACTATCATATAAGTGAGCCAAAAGGCGCAAACGGTCCCGGGCCAGGTAAGGTGGCACCCGTGGGAATACCGTGCGTGAGGCCCCAAAGTGATATGATGTGTTACATGCTAGATCAGTGTGACTTAGGATCGGGGTCCTGACACTACCACCGATGCCCCGAGGACACCAAGTGTACGACTACGCCCGGCGATGCGACAACTACCTCTACCGTCAACCCTCGAAGGCATCATGGATGTCAAGTTCCTCTCCATGTACCACTACCGTCGATGTGTGTGACTACTATGCGAACGTGGACACGACGACCTCGGGGACCGATGTTGCGTTAAGTACCACGATGGCCGGAGCTCTCGGACCCGTCAAGTTCGTCTACGAACCGTGAACAACTACCATCATCCCGAACACGTTGGATTCATTAAGTACCTCTCCGAAAACGAAACGTGTACCGCTACCGTCGCAAGATTTGAGACCGACAAGTCCGAAGGTGCAAGTACCACTCCGAACCATGTACGACAACCGTCGCCGAAGACCCGTGTAACGCAAGCGTCAAGTTCAAGTACCATCGCGTGAACCGCTACTTCCACGACGGCCATGAACGACTACTTCCCTCGACGAACTCGATACGCTTCGAAAAACGCATGCTTCGAAGGTATAACCACCGAAACGACGCACGTGAATGAATGAATGCATGTTGTATGAGATGCACCCTTGTTCGCCTCGAGTCTGAACTGTCGGTGCATGTTGCCCCTCTTTTGCCTTGTCACCGACATGTGGGAACCCAGTATCCGGGAGCACCCCCATCATCTTGCATGGCGCCTCACACCCATTTCCTTTTGCACCGGTATCCCTGTGAGCTACCGGATCGTCGGAATGTTGCCGTGGCATCATTTTCGGATTCATTGCCGTGGCACCCCTTTCATTTCCGCCACAATGACAAATGCCTCATATGTTATCATGTCAACATTCTCATAAAACTTGCATAAACTTGCACATGACATTCACATCATGATAATAACATTTAAAATGTTAAAATTGTTGTTTGCCTTAAATTGCTAAATGCATATGGGGAATTACCGGAATCGTTGTTTGTTCCGGCCTCATTTAAACTTGTTTAGATAGATGTTTTACTCATGCTTCACCTTGTGCCATGTTTAACAACATTTAATATTGTTGAGTAGTTTAAACGGGAGAGAACTAAATAATTAAATGTGGTGTTTTGTCAACATGCAACTTGTTGCATATTGAGCTCTACTTAACTTGTAGCTTTGTCTGTGCACCTTTCCATGCCATGCATATTTAAACCGGACATGCATCATACTTGATTGTGCATCATGCCATGTTTATGTGATGGTTGTTTTACTTTGTTGCTTGCTTCTTTCCAGGTTGCATCTCTCGTTAGCTTCGGTTTCGTTCCGGAGTTGTGAGGATCCATTCGACTACGTCCGTTTGTCTTCTTCATGGACTCGTGCTTCTTCCTTGCGGGATCTTAGGCAAGATGATCATACCCTCGAAATCACTTCTATCTTTGCTTGCTAGTTGCTTGCTCTATTGCTTTGCCGCGCTACCTACCACTTGCTATATCATGCCTCCCATATTGCCATGTCAAGCCTCTGATCCACCTTTCCTAGCAAACCGTTGTTTGGCTATGTTACCGCTTTGCTCAGCCCCTCTTATAACGTTGCTACTTGCAGGTGAAGATGAAGTTTGTTCCATGATTGGAACATGGATATGTTGGGATATCACAATATCTCTTATTTAATTAATGAACCTATACACTTGGTAAAGGGTGGAAGGCTCGGCCTTATGCCTAGTGTTTTGTTCCACTCTTGCCACCCTAGTTTCCGTCATACCCGTGTTATGTTCCTTTATTTTGCGTTCCTTACACGGTTGGGTGTTATGGGGACACCCTGATAGTTCGCTTTGAATAAAACTCCTCCAGCAAGGCCCAACCTTGGTTTTACATTTGCCTCACCTAGCATTTTTTCCCTTGGGTTTCCAGAGCCTGAGGTTTATCTTTATTTTAACCCCCCCTAGGCTAGTGCTTCTCTAAGTGTTGGTCCAACCTGAGCGATGTCCGGTGCCCCCTGGGCAACCAGGGTCTATGCCAACCCGACGTGTGGCCCATCCGGTGTGCCCTGAGAACGAGATATGTGCAGCTCCTATTGGGATTTGTCGGCACATTCGGGTGGCTTTGCTGGTCTTGTTTTACGATTGTCGAAATGTCTTGGAACCGGGATTACGATTCTGATCGGGTCTTACTGGGAGAAGGAATATCCTTCGATGACCGTGAGAGCTTGTGATGGGCTAAGATGGGACACCCCTGCTGGGTTTTGAACTTTCGAAAGCCATGCCCGCGTTTGTGGGCAGATGGGAATTTGTTAACGTCCGATTGTAGAGAACTTGACACTTAACTTAATTAAAATGCATCAACCACGTGTGTAGCCGTGATGGTCTCTTTTCGGCGGAGTCCAGGAAGAGAACACAGTCTCATGTTATGCTTGAACATAGGCAGCTTCAGGATCACTTCTAGTTCACGACCACTGCGCTGCTTCTCTTCTTGCTCTTATTTGCATAAGTTAGCCACCATATATGCTTAGTGCTTGCTGCAGCTCCACCTCACTACCCCTTTCCTACCCATAAGCTTATATAGTCTTGATCTCGCGGGTGTGAGATTGCTGAGTCCTCATGGCTCACAGATACTTCCAAACAGTTGCAGGTGCCGATGATACCAGTGCAAGTGATGCAACCCAGCTCAAGTGGGAGCTCGTTGAAGATCTTGTTCATTGTGTTATGTCTTTTCTGGTTGATCAGTAGTGGAGCCCAGTTGGGGCGATAGGGGATCTATGCATTTGGGGTTGTCTTTCTTTATTTGGTTCCGTAGTCGGACCTTGATTGTATTATGGATGATGTAATGCTATATTTATGTATTATGTGAAGTGGCGATTGTAAGCCAACTCTTTATCCCTTTCTTCTTCAGTACATGGGATGTGTAAAGATTACCCCTCTTGCGATATGCCTACTATGCGGCTATGCCTCTAAGTCGCTCCGACACGTGGGAGATATAGCCGCAATGTGGGTGTTACAAGTTGGTAATGAGAGCCTTCCCCGACTTAGGAGCCCCCTGCTTGATCGAATCGCTGACGTTGTTGAGTCTAGAAAAATGTTTTGAGTCTTATAGGTTTATATATATTGGAGAGTAGGATTCTTTTTACTCCTCAGTCCCTTCGTCGCTCTGGTGAGGCCTCCTGACATAGAGTTTTGACTCTTCTCTTCTCAAATTTCACTAATTTGTTTTAGGATCACGCGGGTATCTTGGAATCATTCTGATGGTTTTGTGACGAGAACATTGTTCTTGGTGCCTCCTGACATTTAGGGGTTGTGGCAGTGTCCCGGGGAGTTGAGCTCCGAGGTGTTGTCGTCACAATTTTATCGTTGCAGTTCTGGAATACCTGAGTTCGCCGACATCAAAAATCTCTTTTATGCAGTTGTTGGTGAGATAACCTCGACACCACCCAGTACTGGGGCGGGAGTTTGGGAGTATTGCCATAACTCGTATAACGGATGCTTTTCGAAGGTTGAGGTAAATGATTTCCGAAGGTTTCTTGGTTATGTGTTGAAGGATGGAGACAACTGGATGTAGGATTTGCTAGTTTTGGGTGAGATATTATGCTTCCCCTGTATCCCCAACTCCCGATTGCATAACCAGAAAGTTTTGGGAGTTTATAAGTGGGAATTCAAGTATATCATAGGATATCCTTCCAACAGACACATGATACGACATGGGGTCTATCATATGTTTGTTTCCGGCTTATTATGCAAGCCAATACTTTGTTTTGTTTTGAGTTGTGGTATTCGAGTTGCTTCAATGTCAAATGTTGATTCCATACCTTTCCTAAGCGGTGTTCTCATATTCCTATGTGGATACAAATCGTTCTTGATCTTCGAGTTTGCCATCTCAATTTCTTCTGAACTGGTGTGTCTCTCTTCAAGTGGATCCGATATTTTTCAACATCAGCAAGATCAACTCAAGTCTTCTCAACATTGTTCGTTTCATCCGTTCCCAAGTTGCCTTTGTTTTCCCACCCTCCCACCATTTTTCTTCCAGGATTCAGATTTCTTAATCAACTATCCATTTTATTGATGGAAGTCTCTCCATTATTTTCCTTCATCTTCTTATCCGGTGATTCTCAGGAAGATACTTACAGAGCTTCAAGTGTATTATTCTACATTCTTTTCTTCTTCGGTGGATTCAAGGCAAGCCTTGTCAATCATATGCTTTTCTCGTTTCAAATGTTTTCTCATGCCTGTGTATCTCTTAATCATTCACTTCTTGCTATTCAATTATCCCGGAGTGCTGAAGATGTCTCAGAAGATTCGCTTCCATTCTCAATCCGTTCAAGCTATTGCGAGGATGTTATCTCAACCGGCGTAATCTATCTTTTAAATCGCTCAACGGTGTTTCTTTTGAGTGGGCCCTAACCCACAAGTCTTTTCCGAGGATCTTACCTGCCTCAACAATTCTTTTCATCGTTGGTTCGACCTTTCTATTCTTCATCTCGGAGTGCCTCAACAATTCAAGGTGGTGTTTCTCATCATCATTCTCAACATTTGAAGATCGAAGAAGAGTTTTTCCTCCAAATCTTATCTGTTTCTCCCAAAGATTCGTGATTCTAGCTTGATGCCATCCTCTCATAATTATTTTCGATTGTGAGATATTCTTTTCAACCATCCGGAGCTATTAAGGAGTCTTTTTCAGTTTGATTCTCTAAAGCCCATCATCTCAGAATTATTAATTCTCAGTTTTGAGCTCTGATTCTCTAAATCTTACCGGTGCATCATGCTAGTATTCTCTAAGCAGCTTGTGTTCTATTCGCTCACACGTATGTAAATCCCATCAAGTATCTTCATTTGTTTTCAAATTCTTCCCGGTGCTTTGTGCCTTTGCTACTTTCATTTTCAAGTCTTACGGTGGTTTGCTCAAGATTCTCTTCCATGGTTATCATATTAATTCATTCATTGTTTCAATCCTACCGGCGGTTCATTGAAGACCTTCTCAAGTCTATATCTATCTTAATCTTTTCTACGAGAATAAGTAGTATGCCAATTCCGTTGCTTGTCATCAATTTAATTGGTGAAAGATACACATAATGTAATTCTTATTCTTGTTTCATCCATATGTTAACCCTTCTTCCGGAGTTTGTTCACGATGATTAAATTCTTGGTTTCAAGTGCTCATCTTTCTTTCCCGGAGTTCCAAGCTCTCGCAATTATATCACCATGGAGATCATTCTAAATCATTATAAGGCTTCAGCCTGTGTTTTTCAACTTCTCTTTCCTTTCGTTTGATCATCCTTTTGTTACTCGAGTTCTTCATGGAGGCTCTACATGGTGGTTCATCAAGGATTTAATTCATTCTCGAAGTGTTCTTCAGGATACTTGTTGGAGGAACTCAAGCATTCTTCATCTTGCATTCTGAAGTGCAATTCTTTCATATCTCATCTTTTGGGACGGTGTTATGTCATTCTTGACAATATCCCTTCGTGCGTCATGTCTCAATAGTTGTCAAGAATGAGGTAGTTAAACCCATCTATTTCTTCGAGCATGAGCTCTTCTCTACCCATCAATCTCTTCATTGAAGTTTATCTTGGGTTATATTTTACCTAAAGCTTTCTCTAAGGATTGTTGCTATTTATGGTGCTCATAAACGACCCAAGTTCTTCATTTATCCTATCGGTGATATAAGTTTTTCATCTCCTCGTCGATGTAAAGCAAGTAATTGTTTTCTGTTTGTGGCAGGATTTCACATCAAGTTTTTGAGATGTTTTCCATAAGCCCTCAACAAGCTTGTTCTTTTTGTATTGATTTCCCAACAACTCCATCCAATTCTCTATGGAAGGATGCTTTCAAATTCATTCGAGGTAGAAGATGTTGTTTTTTTCTTCGTTACTTTCAGTTCATTCTATCTTTTGTTCCGGAGGAATTGTGACGTTGCACGCTTCGACCCATCATCCCATTTTTGACAAAGATCATGTTCTTTCCTTTGCTTATCCATTTAACCGGAGTGTTGTGCCCTTTGCTCAAGTTCTTTTCATTTTATCAAGTCTTGCACCTCTTTTCAACCGGAGTGTTTTCGTATTTGATCCTTATCATTCCTGGTACATCTCGTTTCAACCGAAGTGCTTGCATGCACTTCTTGTCCATGGTAACCCTTTTCTTATGTCTTTCAACCTGCAAGTTTCTAGTAAGGTTCCTTGTTCCTCTTTTCTAACGGAGTGTCTTCAACTTTGTTCATCTTCCTTGTATTCCTTCTTTCAATTTGTTCAACCTCGCAAGGTTCTTTGGTTTCACTTATTTGTCAAAGAAGCAACTTAGTTGTACCTTTTCTCTTCCTCTTTCTCCCCCCGGTGCCATCCTAGATCTCGGGATGAGATCCTCTCGTAGTGTGTGGAGTGTTGTAACGCCCCAAGACCGGAGCTTCATATGCCTTCCATGGTTTCCGAGATTTGACGTGTGATTTGTTTGGTTCGTTGCTTTCCTTTTTTGCATCATGTGCATTGCATCTTGTCATCATGCAACCCATTTTACAAAACTTAACCAAATAAACCATATGGATCTTCGTTCCATTTAAACTGAGGGGACTCACATGGTGATTGCTCTTTATAACATATCCTCCCAATATTACGGAGCTATAATATTATATTCCATTAATTTGGAATTCACCACAACACACGTGCATGTTAAATTCCTTGGCCTTTCCTTCTTCAAGTTTTGACTCTCTAACCATGCCCATATCTATTTTCCCAATTATCAAGGCTCTGTCTAAATTCTCAACATTTTTGGACACTCTGAAATCCTAGACTCCATTCAAAACTCCTTCGGTGCAAGTTAAATAATCTTGGGTTTAACTTCCCCTATTTTTGTTGGAACCATTTCCGTTGCGTTGTAAGTATCCTATAAAGCCTTACAAATATGTCCCACCATTTTATTCTTGATCATGGCGTCTTCTCCTAATTCTTTTAAACTCTCTCTATTTTTTTCTTCTCTCTTTAAGAGAGAGAGAGAAAGCAGAGAGCCCAACTGGGCCTTCCTAGGCCAACTCCCGCGCCGGCCCACAAAGACCACCCGCACCCAGGCCGGTCTCCAAGGCCACTTCTCCTGAAACCCTAGCCTGACTCACCTCCTCTCCATCTCTCCCTTGCCGCCGCCAGGGCGCCCGATCCCATCTCCCCTCTCCCCATCGACCTTTTCCTCTCGCTCCCGTGCCCGATCGACCCAGCGCCTCCAAGGACGACACCCGATTCCCTTGGCCCTGACATCGGCCTTGGCCATGGCGCCGCGCCGCCGACCACCAGCAGGACGCCGCCCAGGGACGCGCTCGTCCCCGAGCATCGATCCGCCCCTCGTCGAGCCTCCGTGCAGCAGTCGCCTCCCTATATGCGTCTCGAGTTTCTTCGTCCTCCAGTCGCGCCCAATGGAGCTCCCTGAAGCCGGCGTCGTGTTTCTCCAGCACCACCACCATGGCGTTCCTTGCTGCTCCCCGCATCACCCCATGTTTGCTGGCGTCTTGAACCACTCGAAGTCCTCCTCCTCGCCACTGCTGCTCCGGCGAGCACCACCCGAACGTCGTCGCCCTGCCATCTCTCTTCCCTGCTCTCGCTATCTCTCTGCTTCTCTAACCCGCAGCTGTCGATGCCGTCATTTCCTTCTTTTGACAGGAGTCCATCCATGGCGCCGCCCTTTCCCCGCGCCCGATCTGCTCCAGCCGCCGTCGGTTTATTCACTGCTGCTGTTTTGTTTCTATTGCTGCATCTGTGGCCGTCCCCGTCGTCCGCAGGCGACCGCGCCCGTAGACTCCTGCGATTCCTGCTGCTGCCTGTCAGGACCCCGACTCAATGCCACATCGATCTAGCATGTAACACCTCATATCACTTTGCGGCCTCACGCACGGTATTCCCACGGGTGTCGCCTTACCTTAGCCCGGGACCGTTTGCGCCTTTTGGCACACGTATATGACAGTGTCGCTAGCATCCATATGATAAGGAGCCCGGGCTGACATGGCTAGTCGTAAACCCAAAGTGGCACAGACTTACAGGGACAGGCATCCATGACCCAGCATCGAACGTGTCGGTCATCAGCGAGTGAATCCAGGCTGTAGCACTGGGCTAGCAGGACTCTGGTGAACCGGGCTATAGCGGGCTAACAGGACTCCGGTATTCATCGCGTGACATTTCCCCGAAGGGACAGACACAGGAACGAAGAAGGACACATGCCGGCCAGCCTAAGTGTTCCAGAGCAGTAGCAAGCTACCATGGCTCAGTGGAAACACTAGGAGACATTTCCCGGTAAGAGAGGCTACTAAGGATAAACAACTAGATAGTCAGATCCCACACATACCAAGCATTACAATAACATACACACAATATGCTTGATAAGTGCAAATACAACATGGCATCACAAAATGACTCTACGACTCAAGTAGTTTATTCAATAGGCTCCGAGGAGCGAGATATTACAAACATGGGTCTCATAACCCAACACTCAGAGCATACAAATCAAAGCACAAGCGGAAGCTATCATGTCTGAGTACAGACGTCTATAAATGAAAAAGGCTGAAAAGCCTGGCTATCTATCAGATCCTGCCGAGGGCACAAGATCGTAGCTGAGGTATCAAGCTAAACGTCGAAGTCCAAGCGGAACTACTAGTGAGACTGAAGTCTCTCTGCAAAAACATAAAATAGGCAAACGTGAGTACAAATGTACCCAGCAAGACTTACATCAGATCTATCTACACATGCATCATTATCAACAAAGGGGATGGTGGAGTTTGACTGCAGCAAGCCAGCTTTGACTCGGTGGCTATCCTGAACTACGACTGCAAGTAACTCTTTTGAGGTGGCGCACACGAGTCCACATATTCACCATATCAATACACCACTATGGATCCGCTCCCGTCTCCCTACGAGAACGCCATCCATAGCACTCACGCTTATCTTGCGTATTTTAGGGTATCCACTTTCACTTGTCTATGAACTATGCAATGGGGTCCAAGTTTCCATATCCGAGGAATCCGGCTATTCGAATAGATGATGTTAACCCTGCAGGGGTGTACTTCTTCACACACGCTCCCGCCACTTACCGCCCTGTACACGTCATGTACCTCGGCAACCTTCAAGCGGAAGCCGGGCGAGGGAGTCGGCCACGACCTGACTAACCGAACAAGTCTCTAGTCCAGGTTTATCGCCTATTCGGGTTCCATCCGCAAGGAGATCCGGCCGGGGTGTCGCTTACGGCCCCAAACGATGTGTGCAGGGTTCCCAAGCCCACCAACCGGGTGCCACTTGGTACACCGGGCCACTGTGCCTAGTCTGTCCCAAGCCCACCTGTACCGGGTGCCACTTGGTAGACTACTAACACTACCTACAAACACCAGAAACTAGTTGCAACTCCTGGACAGAGATCATGTTGATTAATAAGTCGAGAGGGGTCGAGTTACCGGAACCCAATGTGTGGTAGTAACTGGTCATGGATCACAAACACAGAACTCAGTTCCTGAGGACGGCTGCAATGAGACAACCCACCATGTACTCCTACATGGCCTCTCACCGCTACCTTTACCAAATCGTGTTCACACACTTAGCTCACACACAGTAGGACATGTTCACACGCCTCTGATTCATCCCCGATGAATCAGACCTGACTCAACTCTAAGCAGTAGCAGGCATGACAAACAAGCATGAATGAGTAGGCACATCAGGGCTCAAACAACTCCTACTCATACTAGTGGGTTTCATCTATTTACTGTGGCAATGACAGGTCATGCAAAGGATAAAGGGGTTCAGCTACCGCAGCACGTAACAGATGAATCGATGTTGTCCTAATGCAGTAAAAGAGAGCAGGAGCGAGAGAGTGGGATTTTATCGGAATGAACAAGGGGGGTTTTGCTTGCCTGGCACTTCTGAAGATAACATTGAGTCTTCATCAGTGTCAACGATCACATCGTCGGTACACGTCTATCGAGAGGGGACAATTACCGGCAACACAGAAGGGAACACAATCAATGCAATGCACAATATGATGCATGATCATGACATGGCAAAAATGAATGTGTTTTGGGCTAATGCATCTAAAACCAGATTAAATGAAGTTGGTTTGAATCCAAGATTCAAATTCAAAACTCCATATGTGGATATTTAAATGCCCTTTACTTCATTTGTTCTAAACAGTAGTGATAAGTTGTTCTAACATGCATGAAAATGGTACAGATGGATTCCTTGAATTTTTCTGATGATTTTTCATATATAAAACATTTAATTTGGAGTTACGGTTAATTTTCTATGATTTTTAGAAGTTTATACAATTTTCTGGAATTTATAAATTATTTCCTAATTTATTTTAATTCCAGAAAGGAATTATTGCGTCAGCATGACCTTATCCTGACGTCATCAGGTCAACAGGGCGGGTCCAGGTCAAACCTGACCTGTGGGACCCATATGTCAGCGTCACAGGTTAAACAGGGGGGGTTTAGTTTAGTTTTAATTAAAGATTAGGGCACTAGGGCCCACATGTCAGTGTCAGCAGGGGGTAATTAAATTAAAATAAACTAAACTAATTAACAGGGGGGCTGGCCCCACCTGTCATCGACCCAGGGGGGGGTTCCGCCGTGGTCAAGTGGGTCAACCCCACCGGCGTCTCGACGCCGGCGAGGCCCGGGACGGTGGCGGCCGTCGGAAACACGCTACAGGGCACGGGCGAGGCCGTGCTTGGGCTCGTTGGAGAGCCCTTGCTCCCGCGCGTCGAACGGTGCGGTTGCTGGGTCGTGGGGAGGCCGGAGCTGACGACGGCGAGCTCCAAGGCGGCGGCCGGAGTTCGGGTGAGCTCGGAGTCGGCGTTAGGAAGCACAGCAGAGGGCGCGGATGGGCGCTATGGCCTACTGGGGGTGCACTGAGCACGGCTGCGTGCTCGGTTGCAGCTCTAGGCAACCGTGGCTACGGCGGCGACATGGCCGGCGGCGAAGAGCTCTCGGCTCCGACGGTTGTCGGTGTTAGAGGGAGAAAACGAGTCAGGGGAGAGGGGGAAACGACGGAGGAGCTCACGTGGATCCCGTAGAGGTGGACGGCGGGCTCGGGGAAGGCCGAACGGCGACGAATTTGACGACGGCGATCCTCGGTGGCCGAGGAGGGGAACGGCGAGGCTAGCGGCATCCAGGGGCTCTTCTGGTCGCGTGAGACGACGAGGAGGACGAGGGAGGACTGGCGGAGCTCGGGAGCGCAACGGCAAGGCGGGGCAGTGGCTGTGGCCATGGCAGCAGCGAGCGGCGGCGGTGAGCGTGCTCGGTGGCGTGAGTGAGAGAGCCAGAGAAGGGAGAAGAAGGAACCGGAGAGAGTGAGAGCGGTCCAGGGCGGTGCGTGGCATCCTCAGGGCGACGGGGAGACAGGCAGAGAGGCAGGAGGTGGCCTGGGCGTGTGCCCGCGCGCTCCGGCCACGCGCCTGCGTCCTACTGTCCGAGGAGGAAGACGACAGGGATGGCTGCGGTGGTGGGCTGGGCTGCTACAGTAGAAGGCCAGGTAAGTGGGCTGCCAGGTGAGCGCCAGGTAGTCCTTCTCTCTCTTTCTATTTCTGTTTTTATCTCAGTTTTTCTATTATTCTGTAAATTTAGGGCTTTATTAAAAATACTCAGACACTTTCAAAAATCATGAAACTAATCATGGCTACTGTTTAGAATATATCCAACAGTAAACATTTTAGTTTATGATTATTTGAGCATTTGAAATATTTAATAGCATTTAAATGCCCAAATGAAAATACTATATGATTTAATTCAGTGACCAAATATGTCCTGCAAAAATATAAACCATTTTTGGTAGATGCTTCCACCTCAAACCAGAAATGTTGAACATTTTTAGAGGACATTTTGAGTTCAATGAAAAAGGTTTTATTTTGACCCTAGTTGAATTCATTTGGTGCTAGGGCTTAGTCAATCCCCATCTCAGGTTTAAATGAAATTTAAACATGATGTAACACTCTAATGCATGCACTAGGCATTGTCAGAACTAGGGATGTGACAACTCACCCCCACTAAACAAGAATCTCGTCTCGAGATTCAAGCGTAGGGTAAGGTGAAGGGGAAACGCAAACTAGTATAATCTTCACGATCCAGGGTGCACTTCAGTTGAACGTTGATTCATTCACCATCTTTGTCTCGAAGTCTTGCTCTGAGAACTCCAACTAACATGTCAACGAGAGGAAAGGAAAGATCCTAAAAGAATGGTTCTTCTCGAAGGTCGAACAACTCAGGATTAACTCACGGAATGAGACATAGCAACATCTCTCGAGCTGAGAGGCGAAGCACACATCCATAGGAATGGAGTGAAGCAGATGACGAAGGTTCACTAGGTAGACAACGATTCCACACCTAAAAAGGTGGTAAACGATTATCAATGTAGCGAGGAGTTGAGTTGCCATGATACCACAACGAGGCACCTTAGGGACGGTGACTCGTAGAAATATCCCCTTAAGTGGCAAAAAGAATTACCTTTGATATAGAGATCATTTAGACTCTCTATATCAGCCTAAGGCAAATCACAGCAATCGATTGGCGGGGTCGGTAGAATGGCATACTCGGACTTGGATGATGTGGATTACCTTGTTGAAGACAACGTAATGGATGAATTTGCTTATCACCGGAAATGGAAGAGACCCATGGTAGAATGGCACATTGGCGGTGCAAGCTGGGAACAAAATGCAAATGCTGGGAATGATTCTGGTAACTGGGGAAGAACCCAACAATAGAGAGTGGATTCACTGTTTGAATAGGTCATAGCATTGCCGAGGAAACTGAGAGCATCCCAATTAGAGCCGATGATAACACGTAGCGCTTGTGCGTGCTCTCAAGAACTTGAGCATTCCATAATCATCAAGGTTTTACCAACAACCGCGTCAAGGGTGCTGACAACACGACATACTACCATGATGAATAGCGATGGACGATGCAGATGCAAAGGAGGATAACACTTTCTCAGATTTCATCTTAGCGAGGCCAAGGAAATAAAAATCTGGATGATCGACCGAGAGACATTTAGCACTCCGCTTCTAATGTTCTCCTTGACGTGCTAGTGTATCCCATTCATAGATATGGTTTGATAACTAGAACATCAAGTAAAAGGTCGGACTTCGGGAACACAAAAATCCATAGGGGCAACTAGGAAGTAAACCCTACGAAATCCTTATGGGGAGGTGGCCAACTTCCTCAAACAAGATACTACAATAATAGGTCTTCCGGTTGGGTGTGTTGGCCACGACATCCACTTTACCGGTTATCGAGGGACCAATATTATAGTTCTTGGAAAATGTTCCAACCATCATATCTGCCTGAGATTCAGATCTGGTTGGTGTTAGGATATTCCAGACTCATCGAGTCTAGGAAGAAAAATGAAAGTTTGCAACACAATTCGACGAGATGACGTTGCGAGATTCTCGGGGAATGAACTACGATAGCAAGCTCCAAAACATGAGCTGGTTCTGCTACGCACGTGTGAACATGTTGTCTCGGACAAGCATGACCACGTGGTAGTCTTACAATAAAACGCTACCGAGTTCTGGTTGGGAACCATCACCGTGGATAACGAAGTCCTTGCATAAGTCATATGATTAGCTCTTATGAAGGAACTTCTTCTCCTTGAACAAATCAATCAGTGGCTTGGTGTGCTCGGGACACATATGGAATGAAGGTTGCAAGTCTTCAAACCACAGAATTCTTCGCACGTGTGCATGACTGATTTGGGATGATTCCAAAGGAAACAACATTAACTTTCTCAAATTCACGGCGGCAACTTTCACCAAATGCACGTGTATAAGAGGAAGTCACTCCTTTCATCAAACACATACCCCATGAGCTAGCATGAGGAAAATGCTTTCAAAAGTTTTCCAACACTAGTTTAATGTTCAGCAAAATTATGGAGAAGACAAGGATGTTGTCAATGGGATCAACAACAATTCATCCGGGTTTCCTTTTAAAAGGAATTCCATAGCTAAGTGGACACGGTGATAGCATTGGTCAGACCAAAGAATATAATGGTGTATGCTCGAGGAAAAACCCACGAATAAGACAACATTACGAACATCGTTGGTTCTGACTTGATTTGAGGATAGCCCACACCCAAATCAAAGTTTTTATAAGGCAATAGGTCCAATAACTGATCACAGGGACCAATCGATGACGATATCATCTTTCTTCAGCACACACTACACAAGAATATCCCTTTGGAACGAACTAAGTTAGGCAAGCTTTTATCTTCCAATTCTCCAAGTTGTTGTCTAGCTTAACCAACTAGCTCAGGGATATCCAACACAGATTCTTGGAGAAAGAGTGGTTTATAAGAAAACCAACTTGATCACGAGCTCAACATAGCGGTCAGGTGACAACCTGGTAATACTTCCGAGAAGATCTTCGGAAAATCACGAACCACCGGTATGTTACTAAGCTTGAGAACAATCTTGCTGTTCAGGGCAAGACGATATAATCAAACAAGCAAGGATTGACACTATCCTAACTCATTGATTGAAAAGTGCACCAGGAATAAGGACTAGGTAGCACGATCAATCTTAGAATGATGACTCAATAATCAGCACGCTAAGAATGAGGTTGTTGTCCATTTAACTACCAAGCAACGGAGTTGCTAGCAGTATTGATTTCATACACCACGATTCACTTGTTGGCATTCCGGTTACAATAACACAGGAACCGAGGAATGAACAATGATGGCAAGAAGTATCACTGTACCAAGAGTTCATAGGATGGTGTGCAATTCCTATAATAATCCCGATATAAAGATGGTAATACTCCAAGGTAGAACAGAATCAAAAGGTGGGCTGGCATTTTGATCTGCGGAGCACAATTGCTTTGACCCAATCCTAGATATGGAAGAGGTACTGGAGTTTGTTTCTCCTATCATTCTACGATAGAATGGCTTGACGGACCACAAGAGTAATAGGCATCGATAAACGAACGCACGCATACTCTTGACTATCAATTGATAGGCGAGGGTCAGAGGACAACTAAAGAGGGACAACTCAAAGGAACATACGATTTTCTGAGTTGTGGATGCATGGTTTAGCATGTCGAACGAAGTTCAACATAATTCTTCCGGATAACCCATGCAGAAAGGTAGAACTGGCAGAGCCACAATATCTAATGGAGAACTCATCAAAATAATCCTGTGGTGATATTTCAGTTCAACGAGGAACTTCTGCCATAAGTAGTTCATGGTATTTGGAAGAAGAAGATACCACGGACTTCAAGGACTATCGCAAAGGTTACTAATATCCTAAAGGCACTAGCAAACACTATCAACATGAAGTAAGTAGAGTGAATCTCGGGTTCAAAACCCAAGGAGTAGAATACCTACTACTAAGTGGCATCACGGGATGCTTTCGAGAATAAAAGCCAGAATCATCACACTGGGATCACAAAACATTGCTAGATTACTAGGTGACTCCCTAAACACCTAGGGCCATAATAGTAACTCCAACATAATGTCAAGGCAATAGAATACCCCAACTCAACAATTAGTGTGATTGAGCTGGCATAAAGGAGCATCGAGGCGGGAGGAAGGAATTTGCAAATTGCTTCAAACTATTTAGAAACCTGGGATGACTCGGACAGCATAACGGCTGTAAATGCTCAGAAAAGATTTGAGACATTCACAAAAATGGTGGCATAACCACTCAGAAGCACAATATCAAGGTTCCGAGATCAACAATTAACATACAGAAGATAGTAGGAGCTGAACTGAGGCTTGAATCAACAATCTTATAAGTCTACGGATTAGTAACACGTGATCCTGATAGAAAGAAGAGATAGCCTAGTTCTTAATCCCCGTAGGAAAGATAAGATGACTCAGATCAGAAAGGCATGAGGTATAAGGAGTAAAAAGAGCCTTACGTTCCATCCCACAATCAATTCCCTTACATAACTAAAGCATTTCTAGACTCAACTTCGACCAGTTTGGCTTGGTAAACCTACAGGCAGTCAAGCTCTGATACCAACGCTGTCAGGACCCCGACTCAATGCCACATCGATCTAGCATGTAACACCTCATATCACTTTGCGGCCTCACGCACGGTATTCCCACGGGTGTCGCCTTACCTTAGCCCGGGACCGTTTGCGCCTTTTGGCACACGTATATGACAGTGTCGCTAGCATCCATATGATAAGGAGCCCGGGCTGACATGGCTAGTCGTAAACCCAAAGTGGCACAGACTTACAGGGACAGGCATCCATGACCCAGCATCGAACGTGTCGGTCATCAGCGAGTGAATCCAGGCTGTAGCACTGGGCTAGCAGGACTCCGGTGAACCGGGCTGTAGCGGGCTAACAGGACTCCGGTATTCATCGCGTGACATTTCCCCGAAGGGACAGACACAGGAACGAAGAAGGACACATGCCGGCCAGCCTAAGTGTTCCGGAGCAGTAGCAAGCTACCATGGCTCAGTGGAAACACTAGGAGACATTTCCCGGTAAGAGAGGCTACTAAGGATAAACAACTAGATAGTCAGATCCCACACATACCAAGCATTACAATAACATACACACAATATGCTCGATAAGTGCAAATACAACATGGCATCACAAAATGACTCTACGACTCAAGTAGTTTATTCAATAGGCTCCGAGGAGCGAGATATTACAAACATGGGTCTCATAACCCAACACTCAGAGCATACAAATCAAAGCACAAGCGGAAGCTATCATGTCTGAGTACAGACGTCTATAAATGAAAAAGGCTGAAAAGCCTGGCTATCTATCAGATCCTGCCGAGGGCACAAGATCGTAGCTGAGGTATCAAGCTAAACGTCGAAGTCCAAGCGGAACTACTAGTGAGACTGAAGTCTCTCTGCAAAAACATAAAATAGGCAAACGTGAGTACAAATGTACCCAGCAAGACTTACATCAGATCTATCTACACATGCATCATTATCAACAAAGGGGATGGTGGAGTTTGACTGCAGCAAGCCAGCTTTGACTCGGTGGCTATCCTGAACTACGACTGCAAGTAACTCTTTTGAGGTGGCGCACACGAGTCCACATATTCACCATATCAATACACCACTATGGATCCGCTCCCGTCTCCCTACGAGAACGCCATCCATAGCACTCACGCTTATCTTGCGTATTTTAGGGTATCCACTTTCACTTGTCTATGAACTATGCAATGGGGTCCAAGTTTCCATATCCGAGGAATCCGGCTATTCGAATAGATGATGTTAACCCTGCAGGGGTGTACTTCTTCACACACGCTCCCGCCACTTACCGCCCTGTACACGTCATGTACCTCGGCAACCTTCAAGCGGAAGCCGGGCGAGGGAGTCGGCCACGACCTGACTAACCGAACAAGTCTCTAGTCCAGGTTTATCGCCTATTCGGGTTCCATCCGCAAGGAGATCCGGCCGGGGTGTCGCTTACGGCCCCAAACGATGTGTGCAGGGTTCCCAAGCCCACCAACCGGGTGCCACTTGGTACACCGGGCCACTGTGCCTAGTCTGTCCCAAGCCCACCTGTACCGGGTGCCACTTGGTAGACTACTAACACTACCTACAAACACCAGAAACTAGTTGCAACTCCTGGACAGAGATCATGTTGATTAATAAGTCGAGAGGGGTCGAGTTACCGGAACCCAATGTGTGGTAGTAACTGGTCATGGATCACAAACACAGAACTCAGTTCCTGAGGACGGCTGCAATGAGACAACCCACCATGTACTCCTACATGGCCTCTCACCGCTACCTTTACCAAATCGTGTTCACACACTTAGCTCACACACAGTAGGACATGTTCACACGCCTCTGATTCATCCCCGATGAATCAGACCTGACTCAACTCTAAGCAGTAGCAGGCATGACAAACAAGCATGAATGAGTAGGCACATCAGGGCTCAAACAACTCCTACTCATACTAGTGGGTTTCATCTATTTACTGTGGCAATGACAGGTCATGCAAAGGATAAAGGGGTTCAGCTACCGCAGCACGTAACAGATGAATCGATGTTGTCCTAATGCAGTAAAAGAGAGCAGGAGCGAGAGAGTGGGATTTTATCGGAATGAACAAGGGGGGTTTTGCTTGCCTGGCACTTCTGAAGATAACATTGAGTCTTCATCAGTGTCAACGATCACATCGTCGGTACACGTCTATCGAGAGGGGACAATTACCGGCAACACAGAAGGGAACACAATCAATGCAATGCACAATATGATGCATGATCATGACATGGCAAAAATGAATGTGTTTTGGGCTAATGCATCTAAAACCAGATTAAATGAAGTTGGTTTGAATCCAAGATTCAAATTCAAAACTCCATATGTGGATATTTAAATGCCCTTTACTTCATTTGTTCTAAACAGTAGTGATAAGTTGTTCTAACATGCATGAAAATGGTACAGATGGATTCCTTGAATTTTTCTGATGATTTTTCATATATAAAACATTTAATTTGGAGTTATGGTTAATTTTCTATGATTTTTAGAAGTTTATACAATTTTCTGGAATTTATAAATTATTTCCTAATTTATTTTAATTCTAGAAAGGAATTATTGCGTCAGCATGACCTTATCCTGACGTCATCAGGTCAACAGGGCGGGTCCAGGTCAAACCTGACCTGTGGGACCCATATGTCAGCGTCACAGGTTAAACAGGGGGGGTTTAGTTTAGTTTAATTAAAGATTAGGGCACTAGGGCCCACATGTCAGTGTCAGCAGGGGGTAATTAAATTAAAATAAACTAAACTAATTAACAGGGGGGCTGGCCCCACCTGTCATCGACCCAGGGGGGGGGGGGTTCCGCCGTGGTCAAGTGGGTCAACCCCACCGGCGTCTCGACGCCGGCGAGGCCCGGGACGGTGGCGGCCGTCGGAAACACGCTACAGGGCACGGGCGAGGCCGTGCTTGGGCTCGTTGGAGAGCCCTTGCTCCCGCGCGTCGAACGGTGCGGTTGCTGGGTCGTGGGGAGGCCGGAGCTGACAACGGCGAGCTCCAAGGCGGCGGCCGGAGTTCGGGTGAGCTCGGAGTTGGTGTTAGGAAGCACAGCAGAGGGCGCCGATGGGCGCTATGGCCTACTGGGGGTGAACGGAGCACGGCTGCGTGCTCGGTTGCAGCTCTAGGCAACCGTGGCTACGGCGGCGACATGGCTGGCGGCGAAGAGCTCTCGGCTCCGACGGTTGTCGGTGTTAGAGGGAGAAAACGAGTCAGGGGAGAGGGGGAAACGACGGAGGAGCTCACGTGGATCCCGTAGAGGTGGACGGCGGGCTCGGGGAAGGCCGAACGGTGACGAATTTGACGACGGCGATCCTCGGTGGCCGAGGAGGGGAACGGCGAGGCTAGCGGCATCCAGGGGCTCTTCTGGTTGCGTGAGACGACGAGGAGGACGAGGGAGGACTGGCGGAGCTCGGGAGCGCAACGGCAAGGCGGGGCAGTGGCTGTGGCCATGGCAGCAGCGAGCGGCGGCGGTGAGCGTGCTCGGTGGCGTGAGTGAGAGAGCCAGAGAAGGGAGAAGAAGGAACCGGAGAGAGTGAGAGCGGTCCAGGGCGGTGCGTGGCATCCTCAGGGCGACGGGGAGACAGGCAGAGAGGCAGGAGGTGGCCTGGGCGTGTGCCCGCGCGCTCCGGCCACGCGCCTGCGTCCTACTGTCCGAGGAGGAAGACGACAGGGATGGCTGCGGTGGTGGGCTGGGCTGCTACAGTAGAAGGCCAGGTAAGTGGGCTGCCAGGTGAGCGCCAGGTAGTCCTTCTCTCTCTTTCTATTTCTGTTTTTATCTCAGTTTTTCTATTATTCTGTAAATTTAGGGCTTTATTAAAAATACTCAGACACTTTCAAAAATCATGAAACTAATCATGGCTACTGTTTAGAATATATCCAACAGTAAACATTTTAGTTTATGATTATTTGAGCATTTGAAATATTTAATAGCATTTAAATGCCCAAATGAAAATACTATATGATTTAATTCAGTGACCAAATATGTCTTGCAAAAATATAAACCATTTTTGGTAGATGCTTCCACCTCAAACCAGAAATGTTGAACATTTTTAGAGGACATTTTGAGTTCAATGAAAAAGGTTTTATTTTGACCCTAGTTGAATTCATTTGGTGCTAGGGCTTAGTCAATCCCCATCTCAGGTTTAAATGAAATTTAAACATGATGTAACACTCTAATGCATGCACTAGGCATTGTCAGAACTAGGGATGTGACACTGCCGTTGTTTTCCTCTGTCAAATGAACGAACACCTCCTCTGGAGACCGCCAAGACCGTCCAGGATTCGCCAAATACCGGTTCGAGTACGACTACCTCCGATGCCCCGAGGACGTCATGGGGTACCGGTTCGAGTACGGCATCATGGACGTCAAGTTCCTCGCCATGTAGCACTACCATCGATGTGTACGACTACTATGCGAACGTGTACACGACGACCTCAGGGACCGATGTTGTGTTAAGTACCACGATGGACGGATCCCTCGGACCCGTCAAGTACGTCTATGAACCGTGAACAACTACCGTCGCCCCGAACACAATGAATTCATTAAGTACCTCTCCAAAAATGAAACGTGTACCGCCACCGTCGCAAGATTTGAGACTGACAAGTCCAAAGATGCAAGTACCACTCTGAACCATGTACGACGGCCGTCGCCGAAGACCCGAGTAATGCAAGCGTCAAGTTCAACTACCGTCGCGTGAACCGCTACTTCCATGATGGCCGTGAGCGACTACTTCCCTCGACAAACTCGATACGCTTCGAAGGTATAACCGCCGAAATGATGCCCATGAACGAATGAATGCATGTTGTATGAGATGCACCCTTGTTCGCCTCGAGTCCGAACTGTCGGTGCACATTGCCCCTCTTTTGCCTTGTCACCGACATGTGGGAACCCGGTATCTAGGAGCACCCCATCATCTTGCATGGCACACTCACAACCATTTCCTTTTGCACCAGTATCCCTGTGAGCTACCGGATCGTCGAAATGTTGCTGTGGCATCATTTTCGGATTCATTGCCGTGGCACCCCTTTTGTTTCCGCCACGATGACTAATGCCTCATATTTTATCATGTCAACATTTTCATAAAACTTGCATAAACTTGCACATGACATTCGCATCATGATAGTAACATTTAAAATGTTAAAATTGTTGTTTGCCTTAAATTGCTAAACGCATATGGGGAATTACCGGAATTGTTGTTTGTTCCGGCCTCATTTAAACTTGTTTAGATAGATGTTTTACTCATGCTTGACCTCGTGCCATGTTTAACAACATTTAATATTGTTGAGTAGTTTAAATGGGAGAGAACTAAATAATTAAATGTGGTGTTTCGTCAATATGTAACTTGTTGCATATTGAGCTCCACTTAACTTGTAGCTTTGTCTGTGCACTTTGCCATGCCATGCATATTTAAACCGGACATGCATCATACTTGATTGTGCATCATGCCATGTTTATGCGATGGTTGTTTTACTTTGTTACTTGCTTCTTTCCGGGTTGCCTCTCTCGTTAGCTTCAGTTTCGTTCCGGAGTTGTGAGGATCCGTTCGACTACGTCCGTTTGTCTTCTTCATGGACTCGTTCTTCTTCCATGCGGGATCTCAGGCAAGATGATCATACCCTTGAAATCACTTCTATCTTTGCTTGATAGTTGCTCGCTCTATTGCTTTGTCACGCTACCTACCACTTGCTATATCATGCCTCCCATATTGCCATGTCAAGCCTCTAACCCACCTTTACTAGCAAAACGTTGTTTGGCTATGTTACCACTTTGCTCAGCCCCTCTTATAGCGTTGCTAGTTGCAAGTGAAGATGAAGTCTGTTCCATGATTGGAATATGGATATGTTGGGATATCACAATATCTCTTATTTAATTAATGCATCTATATACTTGGTAAAGGGTGGAAGGCTCGGCCTTATGCCTGGTGTTTTGTTCCACTCTTGCTGCCCTAGTTTCCGTCATACCGGTGTTATGTTCCTTGATTTTGCGTTCCTTACAAGGTTGGGTGTTATGGGGACCCCTTGACAGTTCGCTTTGAATAAAACTCCTCCAGCAAGGCCCAACCTTGGTTTTACATTTGCCTCACCTAGCCTTTTTTCCCTTGGGTTTCCGGATCCCGAGGGTCATCTTTATTTTAACCCCCCCAGGGCCAGTGTTTCTCTAAGTGTTGGTCCAACCTGAGCGATGTCTGGCGCCCCCTGGGCAACCAGGGTCTATGCCAACCTGACGTCTGGCTCATCCAGTGTGTCCTGAGAATGAGATATGTGTAGCTCCTATCGGGATTTGTTGGCACATTTGGATGGCTTTGTTGGTCTTGTTTTACCATTGTCGAAATGTCTTGTAACCGAGATTCCGAGTCTGATCGGGTCTTCCAGGGAGAAGGAATATGCTTCGTTGACAATGAGAGCCTATGATGGGCTAAGTTGGGACACCCCTGCAGTGTTTTGAGCTTTCGAAAGCCATGCCCGTGGTTATGGGCAGATGGGAATTTGTTAATGTCCGGTTGTAGAGAACTTGACACTTAACTTAATTAAAATGCATCAACCGCGTGTGTAGCCGTGATGGTCTCTTTTCGGCGGAGTCCGGGAAGAGAACACGGTCTCGTGTTATGCTTGAACATAGGCAGCTTCAGGATCACTTCTAGTTCACAACCATTGCGTTGCTTCTCTTCTTGCTCTTATTTGCGTAAGTTAGCCACCATATATGCTTAGTGCTTGCTGCAGCTCCACCTCACTACCCCTTTCCTACCCATAAGCTTATATAGTCTTGATCTCGCGGGTGTGAGATTGCTGAGTCCTCATGGCTCACAGATACTTCCAAACAGTTGTAGGTGCCGATGATACCAGTGCAAGTGACGCAACCCAGCTCAAGTGGGAGCTCATTGAAGATCTTGTTCGTTGTGTTATGTCTTTTCCGGTTGATCGGTAGTGGAGCCCAGTTGGGGCGATCGTAGATCTATGCATCTGGGGTTGTCTTTCTTTATTTGGTTCCATAGTCGGACCTTGATTGTATTCTGGATGATGTAATGCTATATATATGTATTGTGTGAAGTGGCGATTGTAAGCCAACTCTTTATCCCTTTCTTTTTCAGTACGTGGGATGTGTAAAGGTTACCCCTCTTGCGACATGCCTACTATGCGGCTATGCCTCTAAGTCATGCTCCGACACATGGGAGATATAGCCGCATCGTGCGTGTTACACCTTGCCACAAATACGATATCAACTACATGATCATGCAAAGCAATATGACAATGATGATGTGTGTCATAATAAATGGAACGGTGGAAAGTTGCATGGCAATATATCTCGAAATAGCTATGGAAATGCCATAATAGGTAGGTATGGTGGCTGTTTTGAGGAAGATATAAGGAGTCTTATGTGTGATAGAGCGTATCATATCACGGGGTTTGGATGCACCGGGGAAGTTTGCACCAACTCTCAAGGTGAGATAGGGCAATGCACGGTACCGAAGAGGCTAGCAATGATGGAAGGGTGAGAGTGCGTATAATCCATGGGCTCAACATTAGTCATAAAGAACTCACATACTTATTGCAAAAATTTACAGGTCATCAAAACCAAGCACTACACGCTTGCTCCTAGGGGGATAGATTGGTAGGAAAAGACCATCGCTCGTCCCCGACCGCCACTCATAAGGAAAGCAATCAAAGAACACCCCATGCTTCAAATTTGTCACATAACCTTTACCATACGTGTTTGCTACGGGACTTGCCAACTTCAACACAAGTATTCATCAGTTTCACAATTACTCAACGAGCACACCTCTAATATTACCACCTTTATATCACAAAACAATCTATCAAGCATCCAACTTCTCTTAGCATTTAAAATTTATAACCAAACTGAATTACCATGCTGTTCTAAAGGACTCTCAAAATGATATAAGTGAAGGATGATAGATCAATTATTTCTATAAAATAGAACCACCGCCGTGCTCGAAAAGATATAAGCGAAGCACTAGAGCAAAAATTATCCAACTCAAAAGATATAAGTGAAGCACATCGAGTATTCTAATAAATTCCAATTCATGTGTGTCTCTCCCAAAAGGTGTGTACAGCAAGGATGATTGTGGTAAACTAAAAAGTAAATACTCAAATCATACAAGACGCTCCAAGCAAAACGCATATCATGTGGCGAATAAAAATATAGCTCCAAGTAAAGTTACCGATGGACGAAGACGAAAGAGGGGATGCCTTCCGAGGCATCCCCAAGCTAAGGCTTTTGGTTGTCCATGGATTATACCTTGGGGTGCCTTGGGAATCCCCAATATTAGGCTCTTTCCATTCCTTGTTCCATAGTCCATCAAATCTTTACCCAAAACTTGAGAACTTCACAACACAAAACATAAAAGAAAATCTTCGCAAGCTCCGTTAGTAAAAGAAAACAAACCAACACTTCAAGGTACTGTAATGAAATCATTATTTATTTATATTTGTGTTAATCCTACTGTATTTCAACTTTTCTATGGTTCATAAACTCTATTACTAGCCATAGATTCATCAAAATAAGCTAACAACACACAAAAAACAGAATCTGTCAAAAACAGAACGGTCTGTAGTAATCTGTAGGTTTCGAATACTTATGGAACCCCAAAAATTCTAAAATAAATTCCTGGATGAGAGGAATTTATCTATTAATCATCTGCAAAAATAATTAACTAGATATCACTCTCCAGTAAAAAATGGCAGCAAATATTGTGAGTGCTAAAGTTTCTGTTTTTCACAGCAAGATCGCAAAGACTTTCCCCAAGTCTTCCCAAAGGTTCTACTTGGCACAAACACTAATTAAAAGCATAAAATCACATATAAATAGAGGCTAGATGAATTATTTATTACTAAACAGAACAAAAAAGAAAGGAACAAAAATAAAATTGGGTTGCCTCCCAACAAGCGCTATCGTTTAACGCCCCTAGCTAGGCATTGCCAATTTCGATGATGCTTACATGAAAGACAAGAATTGAAGCACAAAGGGAGAATCATAAAACACGTGACAAGCACATCTATGTCTAACATACTTCCTATGCACAGGCAAACAAATTATCAAGGCAAGAAAAAACTAGCATATGCAAGGAAGCGGAAAGAAATAATAGCAATCTCAGCATAACGAGAGGTCATTTAGTAACATGAAAATTTCTACAACCATATTTCCATCTCTCATAATAATTACATGTGGGATCATAAAAAATTCAACAAAATAGCTATCACATAAAGTATTTTCAACACGATCCACATGCATGCAAAGTTGACACTCTTCCAAAATAGTGGGATTAACATTAACTAAAGTCATGACCTCTCCAAATCCACTTTTATCAAAAATACCATAAGATTGAACATTCTCCAAATATGTGGGATCTAAAGTTGACACCCTTCCAAACCCAATTTCAATATTACTGGAAACACTATTATCAATCTCATATTCATCATGGGGCATAAATAAATTTTCAAGATCATAAGAAGAGTGACCCCAATCATGATCATTGCAACAAGTAGTATACATAGCAAAACTAGCATCCCCAAGCTTGAGGTTTTGCTTATTATTATGACAATTGTCATTAAGAGAATTTATAATAAAATCATATCAATCATGCTTTTCATCGAAGGAACTATTAAATATAGGTGCAATAGCAACGATCTCATGTTTAACATAAGGAACTATAGCAAACTCATCTTCATAAATATTGGCATCATGGCCACAAGAATAGCAAGCATCATGTTCACTTCAATCAAATCATCGGAATCATAATTATCTATATATTCATGCACATCATTATTTTGTTCAGAAGAAACGGTCATTCTTTCAATAAATTCTTTGACATAGACATTATGAGCATAGTTTTCATAGCAATAGTGAAGTATGTCAAAATTTTCAGATTCGTAGAGAGTAACATCATATTTTTCAGTCAAAGAAGCAAATTCATAAGCACCCTTAAAAGCCATAAATTCTTCAATTTGTACGATATTGTAGTAACTATAAACACCCTTTGCATAAGAAGATAAGATTTCATTATCGTTAAACTCACATAGGTAGGGGAGGTGTTTTTTAGGGTTCTTAGAGCAACAAGTAGAATCACAAATTTCACAAAGATTCCAAGCATAACACAACAATCCGTTTATTTGATCCCATAAGAGTCTCCCTTTTTCAGACAAACAATGACACACAAAATGAGCATGCTCATCTAAAGATTTCCCATCAAGTAGGGAAGTTGGGGTTTCAGCACGAGCGCATAAGGATCAAAGATGATCCAAGTAGAACACTTTAAGTGGATCCATATCAATAGATTTTTAGCAAGCAAAGATGCAAGAAAATAGAAGGCACATAGAAACACAAACAAAGATACATACAGGAAGAAGGCGAAGAAAAGGAAAAGGTGAAGTGGGGGAGAGGAGAACGAGAGGCAAATGGCAAATAATGTAATGTGAGGGATAAGAGTTTGTGATGGGTACTTGGTATGTCTTGACTTGTGCATAGACTCCCCGGCAACGGCGCCAGAAATCCTTCTTGCTACCCCTTGAGCATGCCTTGGTTTTCCCTTGAATAGGAAAGGGTAATGAAGCAAAGCAGTGTAAGTATTTCCCTTAGTTTTTTGAGAACCAAGGTATCAATCCAGTAGGAGACCACGCGCGAGTCACCTCGTACCTACACAAAAAATAAGAACCTCGCAACCAACGCGATAAAGGGGTTGTCAATCCCTTCACGGCCACTTGCAAGAGTGAAAACTGATAGAGATAATAATAATAAGATAAATATTTTTGGTATTTTAATGATAGAAATTGAAAGTAAAGATTGCAAAATAAAACAGATTGGAAACTTGTAAGATGGAAAGTAGACCCGGAGGCCATAGGTTTCACTAGTGGCTTCTCTCAAGATAGCATAAGTATTACGGTGGGTGAACAAATTACTGTCGAGCAATTGATGGAATTGAGCATAGTTATGAGAATATCTAGGTATGAACATGTATATAGGCATCACGTCCGTGACAAGTAGACCGACTCCTGCCTGCATCTACTACTATCACTCCACACATCGACCGCTATCCAGCATGCATCTAGAGTATTAAGTTCATAAGAACGGAGTACCGCTTTAAGCAAGATGACATAATGTAGAGGGATAAACTCTTGCAATATGATATAAACCCCATCTTTTTATCCTCGATGGCAACAATACAATACGTGTCGCTTCCCCTACTGTCACTGGGATCGAGCACCGCAAGATTGAACCCAAAGCTAAGCACTTCTCCCATTGCAAGAAAGATCAATCTAGTAGGCCAAACCAAACTGATAATTCGAAGAGACTTGCAAAGATAACCAATCATACATAAAAGAATTCAGAGAAGATTCAAATATTGTTCAAAGATAATCTTGATCATAAACCCACAATTCATCGGATCTCGACAAACACACCGCAAAAGAAGATTACATCGAATAGATCTCCAAGAGAATCGAGGAGAACTTTGTATTGAGACACAAAGAGAGAGAAGAAGCCATCTAGCCAATAACCTTGGACCCGAAGGACAGAGGTAAACTACTCACACATCATCGGAGGTGCCATGGAGTTGATGTAGAGGCCCTCCGTGATTAATGCCCCCTCCGGCGGAGCTCCAAAAAAGGCCCCAAGATGGGATCTCTTGGGTACAGAAGGTTGCGGTGGTGGAAATAGGGTTTTGTGGTGCTCCTGGATGTTTTCGGGGTATGTGAACATATATAGGAGGAAGAAGTAGGTCGGTTGAGCCACAAGGGGCCCACGAGGGGGGAGGCACGCCCAGGGGGGTAGGCACACCCCTGCCTCTTAGCCACCTTGTTGGTTGCTTGATGTCCACTCCAAGTCCTGTGGATCACGTTTGTTCCAAAAATCACGCTCCCAAAGGTTTCATTCCGTTTGGACTCCGTTCGATATTCCTTTTCTGTGAAACACTGAAATAGGCAAAAAAACAGCAACTTGGGTTGGGCCTCCGGTTAATAGGTTAGTCCCAAAAATAATATATAAGTGTAAAATAAAGCCCATTAACATCCAACAGATAATATAATAGCATGGAACAATAAAAAATTATAGATACGTTGGAGACGTATTAGGTATACATGAGGTTCAGGCGGAAACAATTGTCGAGGCCGTCGACTGGATTCGTGGATCTACCGACGGGCGTGTTCGTCGAGTGAATGTTGGAGATTCTCGAGACGTGCACGCTCAGCCAAGGTGGCCAGACGCGCAGCCTCCAAGGCATGAGCCTCGGAGGTCTCCCCAATGATGGGGGTGTGGAGCGCGTCCATGTTCCGACGATGCAGCTCGTCCCTCTGCTCCGAAGTGAAGGCTTTGGGATGATATTTGTCATGACCACGTGATGGGCCACCGCCGCCACCACGACGGAACCCAGGTGGGCTGCGCGGCGTGTCGACCATGAGGACTTCCGCCGCAGGGTCGCTGCTTTCGCACTCAAAAAGAGTCTCCGCGGAACCAGTCGAATGGTCCATAGAGAGACTCGTTGGACTTGATTGTCGTGACTTGAGGGGTGGCTGTCTGTCGAGCTACCACATCCCTCACCCACCATTGAAGCCGTGACTGACCAGATTGCTTGTGGCGGCGTACAGCAGGGAGAGTGGATGACGCGGCACCTGACTGATACTAGGTCGACGGCTGTCGCAGGAGTATGCCGCAGGCACTCGCTCGGAAGTGCGCCGCCCCACGGATGGGAAGGGCCTCGACGTCGAGGGGAGCCACTTGGAGCCAGGCGGAGTCGTCGGCGACGAAAATGAGCGCGCCAAGACGGATCTCGGGGCCCAAAGCCAAACCACCGCCGGAAACCATGTTGATGAAGATCGGAAAAACTACAACCTCACCGGAAGTCGCTAAGACGTCTGCCCCATGGTGGGCGCCAACTGTCGTGGGAGCAAGTCGGACAGTAAGAATAGGGGGTACGTAGGAGGAGGCAAGGTCCTAACTACAGCGAGGTTGTGCACGCAAGATTTATGAGTTCAGGCCCTTCTCAGAGGAAGTAATAGACCTACGTCTCGGTTCCCGGAGGCTTGGTCGACTGGATTATGCGTGAAAGTTATAGGGGGTGCGAACCCTTGTGCCAGAGGAGGGGGTGGCTTGTATAGAGTGCGCTAGCCCTCTCTAGCCCTCAGTTACACAGGGTTAAATGTAGGTTAAGACAGAGACGTTACTGATAACGCCTGCTATAATGACTATTAATGACCTTTAAGGCTACAGAGTGAACGCCTGACCGTTGCTATCCAAAGGAGGCTTTTAAACCTTCTATACTCCGAGTGGTTCTTGATATGGTCGAGTGACTGTATATTGGTCGATTGGAATTGGGGTATCCGAGTGAGATAGCTGGTTGAGTGGATTGCACTCCAAGGTGATTTCAGTTGGTGTCAATGACAGGCCTATGACCCTACACTAGGTGCATGTCATTGTCACATACCTCTTGCCTCCAAAAATACTCTGTAAAAGAAAGGCCTTACCAGCCGCTATCTGCTTCGCTTGATGGATCTCCTAGCGAGTGTTTTGGGACCCAACCCGCGCCGCCTGGGCATCATTGAGAGCCTTGGCGAGTTGGATCCACTGTGTCGACACCTTCTCCTCCAAACCTTCGCACTTGTCAATGGCATCTTCAGCTCCTGCTCAACTTCGGCTACCCGAGCTTCATGTCGGCGGCGGGCGGACTGTTCGGTCTCCAGTTCGTGAGCCGCTTTGTCAGCAGCTGCCTTATTCGCCTCTGCCTCCTTTTTGGCTTGGGCAAGGGCGCCTCTGAGGGTCTCGACCTTGGCCGCGCCAACTATGCTCATAAGCAAAGCATTGTATGAGTTAATCTCTGAATATAGCTATCACTTATGACATACAACTAAACTCTTAACACTATACACATATCTTGCGTCTCATCGAACCTCTTATTAATGCAGTCGATTTCTTCACTGGCCACCTTAAGCTTCTGATTGAGTTCGGAAACCTCTGTGGCCTGGGCGGTTGCCGCCAATAGGGAAGCCTATTACAATAACAGATAAGTATGTTAGCTTTCTTGAATCTTATGTGGATCCTCTGTCCAGCCTCTTTTACACCAGACAGAGCCTCAGGGGATACTGTCTCTATACACGTATATTCCTCTATATATGGAAAAGCATTTAGAGCATTACATCACATACCTCGAAGCCTGTCAGTAGGCTGGTAAAGGCTTCGTTCAATCCGCTCTTGGCAGACTGGATCTCCTCCACCACCACACCCATCGGGGTGCGGTGCTCCTCTATGTTGGAAGCACGTTGCAGTTCTTCCTCTAGAGCATTTGACGCCTCTGTATTAGTGGAGGTTGCCGCTGGAGCTGATGCTCCTCCCCCCTCCTTCATGGCGGTATGTTCACCTCATCCCGGAGCCATACGGGTCTGGCTGGGGCCCAGATTGATGGGGGTCCCCACCGTCGACTGTCATAGGGGTCGCCTCCCCTATGTCTTCGGCAACCGAGGTATTAACCTCGGGTGCCTTCTCAACATCCTTGTCCGCCCCTCAGCGGCTAGAAGAGGCCCTTTGGGATAACACCTCAGTGTCATCCATGGTGAAAGGAGAGGGGGCTTATGGCGGCGTCTTGCTCTCTGCCATCTCGGGTGGCAAGGTGTTCCCCTCCGATAACGGAGTGTTGGGGAGTTCATGGGGTGGGCTAAAAGGAACATAGCAAAATGACTTATATAACGGAAAGGGGAAAACCGATGATAGGCAGTAAGTGTCTGAAATACTTACGATTCAGCCAGGGGCCTCGCCCTGGGAGGCCTTTTGGGGACCAGTCCGGCGTCGGATTCCGAACTGTCCTGGAGGATCACCTTCCCCCTTTTGGGCGCCTCCCACTTTAGTCTTCGGAGGCCGCCCTCTTCTTCTTCCTCCCCTTCCAAGGGGAATTTATTTCCTCCTCCTCTTCTTATTCTTCTTCCTCATCTCCCTCATGGGATGGGAGGGCCTCGGTATCTCCGGACACTGTGTCCGAAGGACCCATGTGGCTAGGGCAGCCCATGGCCCCCCTGCCCTTCTTCTTCTTGGCCTTTCTCCCCAGCGCTTGGTACGGCACTGGGATTAGCATCTCCATTAGTTGGGAGTTGGCTCAATTTTCACACAGCGGTGCCAGACATTTGATCTGTTCCGCCTTCACCGTCTAGCCCTGTGCGGAAACAGGATAATGTAAATCTTCATCATCATCCAAAGCGTTAGCCATATAAGTCTTTGGAAAGGTTGTGCTTATCGCTGCGGCCGGGTTCTCGCTGTCGAGTCCGATATCTTCGAACTTCATTGGCCAACTCTTTTGGGCCTTGAAAAGTTGCTTCCACATGTGGGAGGCCCGGAGTTGGCAGGGAAGGACACGGCGGAAGAGAATCACATGGATCACGTTTGTGAGACCTGTATTTTTGCCCAAAACGGTTTGAAATGTTAAAGAGCCGGATGTGAGGCTTCGCTGAAAAAGTTGTTAGTAAAAGATAAGGGTTTCCTTTGGGTACTCTGCCTTCTTGGCTAAGGATTATATTAACAATACAGAGTCGGATACAGTTCCTCTATGCGGAGAATTATTCTGAAATGTTCATGGGAAGGAACCCACCATGAGACGGCGAAGACAATCTGCATGCCGAACACATCGTCATCGAGGACTCGTTCAGGGGCTACTAAGGGAGTCCAGGATTAAGGGGTCCTCGGGTGTCTGGACCGTTTAATATGGGTCGGACTGATGGGCCATGAAGATAAAGGCAGGAGACTTTTCCCCCGTGTCCGAGTAGGACTCCCATATACATGGAAGGCAAGCTTGGTGTATGGATATGTTATTTTCTTACATTACAAACTGACTCTGTACAACCCTACGCTCCTCTGGTGTGTATGTAAACCGGAGGGTTTAGTCTGTAGAGGCTATCAGAATTCTCATAGGCTATATAGCTAGGGCTAAGCCATTACGATCTCCAGGTGGATCAATTCTTGTAACCCCTATACTTATCAAATACAATCAAGCAGGACGTAGGGATTTACCTCCATTAAGACGGCCTGAACGTGGGTAAACATTGTGTCCCCCTTGTCCTTTCTTACCCTCGATCCTCAGACACATAGTTTGGGACCCCCTACCCGAGATCGGCCAGTTTTTGACATCGACACCTGGGAACGTCGAGGATGTCAGATGGTTGCCAAACAACCAAATTGACATTCGCCCACAAGAATGCAATGAGCATGCTTTCCTATTTGTCGATGATGGTGGAGCTGATAGTGAATGTACCATCAACACCAACCATCCCCGCCAGGACCTTCTTCATAGCAGGCACACCAACCTTGGATCTCTTGCTAGTGGAACTCTCTAGCAAGTCATCGACAGGTGTACTGCACTCCGCAGAGGCGTGCTTCCTGGATTCATTGCGGGTATCCTTGCTAGCTTTTCTCCCTTGCTTGTCTTCCTTGGCGGGGATTGCGGCTTACGCGGCCTCAGTAGTGATCGCATCCCGATACATCTTATCCACGCATATAATTGTGTCCTTCTTATCTAATAGGATAGAAATAACCCCCATTGGTCCTGGCATCTTCAAGGTGTTGTAGGCATAGTGGCATGTTGCCATGAACTTTGCCATAGCAGGTGGTCCAAGTATCCCATTTTACTGCAAAGGAAGCTTAACCACGTCGAACACAATCTTCTCAGTCTGGTAGTTCAATTATCCTCCAAATGTCACTAGCAGTGTGATCTTCCCAGTCGGTGCAACAAAACCTGGGTTCGTTGCCCAGACTATGCATAGGCCCGAAGACGAGATTACAACATCCAAGATCAGACCAAGTACCAAAGACCAGTCCTTTGAAGGACCAAAGTGCAGATCAAGAAGAACAAGTCGAGCCAGAGAAGCAAGATATCACTAAGGTAAAAACCTCCCTTGCCGAGCAGGCGAGCCTGGCGAGGTCGGGGTTACCCCGAAAGCAAGGCTCCAGATTGTCCCGGTAGGCCTACCGGGGATTGCGGAGGCAAACTACTCCACCACACAAGTCTGCTATTCGTGCTGCAGCTGCAAGATTTTGGACTGGAGTACGGTATACCTGAGGTTCAGGCGTAAACAATTTTCGAGGCCATCGACTGGATTCGGGGATCTACAAACGAGCGCACTCATCGAGTGAATGTTGGAGATTCTCCAGACGTGCGCGCTCAGCCAAGGTGGCCAGATGCACGGCCTCCAAGGCCCAAGCCTCGGAGGTCTCCCCAATGATGGGGGTGTCGAGAGCCTCCATGTTGCAACGATGCAGCTCGTCCCTCTGCTCCGAAGTGAGGGCTTCGGGATGATATTCGCTGTGACCAAGCGATGGGCCACTACTGCCACCGCGATGGAACCCAGGTAGGCTACACGGTGTGTCGACCATGAGGACTTCCACCGTAGGGTTGCTGCTTCCGCGCTCGAAAAGAGTCTCCGTGGAACCAGTCGAATGGTCCATAGAGAGATTCGTCGGGCTCGATTGCCGCGACTAGAGGGGTGGCTGTCTGTCGAGCCACCACGTGCCTCACCCACTTTTAAGCCGCGACTGACCGGATCGCTTGCGGTGGCGTACAACGAGGAGAGTGGATGACGCGGTAGCTGACCGATACTGGGTCGACGGCTGCCGCAGGAGGATGCCGCGGGCACTCTCTCGGAAGTGCGCCGCCCCGCGGATGGGAAGGGCCTCGACGTTGAGGTGGGCCTCTTGGATCCAGGCGGAGTCATCGACGATGAAAATGAGCGCGCCGAGACGGATATTGTGGCCCAAAGCCAAACCACCGCCCGGAACCATGTTGATGAAGATCGGAAAAACTGCAACCTCACCGGAAGTCGCTAAGACGCCTGCCCCATGGTGGGCGCCAACTGTCGTGGGAGCAACTCGGACAGTCAGAATAGGGGGTACATAGGAGGAGGCAAGGTCCTAACTACGGCGAGGTTGTGCACACAAGATTTATGAGTTCCGGCCCTTCTCGGAGGAAGTAATAGACCTACGTCTCGGTGCCCGGAAGCTTGGTCGACTGGATTATGCGTGAAAATTATAGGGGGTGCGAACCCTTGTGCTAGAGGAGGGGGTGGCTTGTATAGAGTGCGCCAGCCCTCTCCAGCCCTCAGTTACACATGGTTAAATGTAGGTTAAGACATAGGCGTTACTGATAATGCCTGCTATAATGACTATTAATGACCTTTAAGGCTACGGAGTGAACGCCTGATCGTTGCTATCCAGAGGAGGCTTTTAAACCTTCTATACTCCGAGTCGTTCTTGATACGTCTCCGTCGCATCTACTTATCCAAACACTTTTGTCCTTGTTTTGGACTCTAACTTGTATGATTTGAATGGAACTAACCCGGACTGACGCTGTTTTCACCAGAATTACCATGATGTTGTTTTATGTGCAGAAAACAAAAGTTCTCGGAATGACCTGAAACTCCACGGGATATCTTACAATAAATAATAAAAAATCCTCGCCAAAGATGAAGACCAGGGGGCCCACACCCTTCTCATGAGGGTGGCGGGCGGCCCCACCCCCAAGGGCACACCCCCCTACCTCGTGGGCTCCCAGGAGACCCCCCGACTCCAACTCCAACTCTATATAACTGCTTTCGGGGAGAAAAGAATCAGCGAGAAGAAATAATCGTGTTTTACGATACGGAGCCGCCGCCAAGCCCTAAAACCTCTCAGGAGGGCTGATCTGGAGTCCGTTCGGGGCTCCGGAGAGGGGGATTCGTCGCCGTCATCATCATCAACCATCCTCCATCACCAATTTCATGATGCTCACCGTCGTGCGTGAGTAATTCCATCATAGGCTTGCTGGGCGGTGATGGGTTGGATGAGATTTGACATGTAATCGAGTTAGTTTTGTTAGGGTTTGATCCCTAGTATCCACTATGTTTTGAGATTGATGTTGCTATGACTTTGCTATTCTTAATGCTTGTCACCTATTATGTGTTATGATCCGTTAACCCCGAAGTGACAATAATCAGGATACTTACCGGTGATGACCGTAGTTTGAGGTGTTCATGTATTCACTATGTGCTAATGCTTTGTTCTCGTTCTCTATTAAAAGGAGGCCTTAATATCCCTTAGTTTCCATTAGGACCCCGCTGCCACGGGAGGGTAGGACAAAAGATGTCATGCAATTTCTTTTCCATAAGCATGTATGACTATATTCGGAATACATGCCTACATTACATTGACGAATTGGAGCTAGTTCTGTGTCACCCTATGTTATGACTGTTACATGATGAACCGCATCCGGCATAATTATCCATCATTGATCTGATGCCTACGGACTTTCCATATACTGGTTTACGCTTATTTACTTTCCCGTTGCTATTGTTACAATCACTACAAAATACCAAAAATATTACTTTGCTTTCATTACTCTTTTGTTACCGTTACCATCACTATCATATTACTTTGCTACTAAACACTTTGCTGTAGATACTAAGTTTCCAGGTGTGGTGAATTGACAACTCAGCTGCTAATACTTGAGAATATTCTTTGGCTCCCCTTGTGTCGAATCAATAAATTTTGGTTGAATACTCTACCCTCGAAAGCTGTTGCGATCCCCTATACTTGTGGGTTATCAAGACTAATTTTTGGCGCCGTTGCCGGGGAGCATAGCTCTATTCTTTGAGTCACTTGGGATTTATATCTGCTGGACACTATGAAGAATTTGAAAGACGCTAAGACAACAATTTATCCCTCAACTACGAGGGGAGAGATTACCTGGATAGTTGTGCTGGTTCTCTTTTCAGGGAAAGAACAACGAATGAAGCTGAAATCTTATTGAATAATATGATAACAAATGAAAATAATTGGGCACTTCCTGAGCCAGCTCTTGCTCCAATTCCTGAGCCTATTCCTAAAACAACTCCGAAGAAGAGGGGTATTCTATTTCTTAGTCCTGAAGATATGCAAGAGGTGGAGAAATCTATGAAAGAAAAAGGTATTAAAGTTGAAGATGTTAAGAATTTACCTCCTATTGAAGAAATACATGGTTTTAATTTACCGCCTGTTGAAGAAACATATGTTCTTAATCCTTTATTTATTGAAGAATCTCCAGACCCCGATAACCTGACATAGGTAGTAAAGGTAAATTCTTTCTATAGATATGATAAAGCTGAAATCCCTCCTGCTAAGATTGCTAGTCAATGCTTGGATGAGTTTGATAATTTTATGTGTAAGCAACAAGACTTCAATGCTTATTTTGGTAGACAATTAAAACAAGATGCTGATATGATTAAATACTTGGGTGATTATATGGCTAATATTAGAGGTGAACTTAAACTTGTTAGCAAACATGCTTCTATGGTTACCACTCAAGTAGAACAAGTACTTAAAGCTCAAAAGGAATTGCGCAATGAGATGAATAGTAAGAAAATGGTTATGCTGTTAAAGTGGCTACTAGAACTGGTAGAATGACTCAGGAACCTTTGTATCCTGAAGGTCACCCTAAGAGAATTGAGCAAGATTCTCAGAGAAATAATATTGATGCACCTAGTTCTTCTAAAAAGAAGAAAAGGAAAAATGATAGAACTGCGCAAACTTCTAATGAACCTATTGCTGAACCACCTGATAATCCAAATGATATTTCTATTTCTAATGCTGAAACTCAATCTGGCAATGAACATGAACCTAATGAAAATGTTAATGATGATGTTCATAATGATGCTCAACCTAGTAATGATAATGATGTAGAAATTGAACCAGTTGATCTTGATAACCCACAATCAAAGAATCAACGTTATGATAAGAAAGACTTTGTTGCTAGGAAACATGGTAAAGAAAGAGAGTCTTGGGTTTAGAAACCCATGCCTTTTCCTCCCAAACCATCCAAGAAAAAGGATGATGAGAATTTTGAGCGCTTTACTGAAATGATTAGACCTATATTTTTGCGTATGCAATTGACTGATATGCTCAAAACAAATCCTTATGCTAAGTATATGAAAGATATTATTCTAAATAAAAGAAAGATACCAGAAGCTGAAATTTCCACCATGCTTGCTAATTATACTTTTAAGGGTGGAATACCAAAGAAACTTGGAGATCCAGGAGTACCTACTATACCATGCTCCATTAAAAGAAACTATGTTAAAACTGCTTTATGTGATCTTGGAGCCAGTGTTATGCCTCTCTCTTTATATCGTAGACTTGATTTGAATAAGTTGACACCTACTGAAATATCTTTGCAAATGGCTGATAAATCAACTGCTATACCTGTCGGTATTTGTGAGGATGTGCCTATTGTGGTTGCAAACGTTACTATTTTAACGGACTTTGTTATTCTTGATATTCCCGAGGATGAAAGTATGTCTATTATTCTTGGAAGACCTTTTCTTAATACTGCAGGGGCTGTTATTGATTGCAACAAAGGCAATGTCACTTTTCATGTTAATGGTAATGAGCATACATTACACTTTCCAAGGAAACAACCTCAAGTTCATAGTATCAATTCTATCGGAAAAACTCCATCGATTATATTTGGAGGTTTTGAATTTCCTCTTCCTACTGTCAAGAAGAAATATGATATACTTTATTAGGGATGTGCATATCCCCGTTGAGGTAACCTAGTGTTATTCGAAATTTCTCCGGTTTCATGCTAATCGGAATGAGTTTGTTAACAAGACTTGATCAACCTTGTTAGTGGATTCCTTTTGACGAGCATGAGATGGATGAAACTAGAAGCACAACCCTCTGTACCCTATCTATACTTTCTATTATTTAGTTGAAATAAAATAAAAATAAATAATTTTCTGTCTGTTATCTAATTATCCGTGCAATATAAAAATACCTCGAAAATAAAAGTTCTCCAAATGCCCTGAAAATTAAATATGACTTTTTATAGAATATTTGAGGATTTATGGAACAAAGAACACACCAGGGGGGCCAACCACCTTGCCACGAGGGTAGAGGGCGCGCCCACCCCCCTAGGGCGCGCCCCCTGCCTCATGGGCCAACGGTGGCCCTCCTACACTTATTCCTGCACCCATCCTCTTCTTCTTCCTCACACAAACACGAAAAACCAGCTCAAACCTGAGTCCAAGCTCATTTTGCTGCCATTTTCGATCTCCTTGCTCAAAGCACCTCTCACAAAACTGCTTGGGGAGATTGTTCCTTGGTATGTGACTCCTCCATTGGTCCAATTAGTTTTTTGTTCTAGTGCTTTATTCATTGCAAATTTTTGCTGCTTAGGTGACCCTGTTCTTGAGCTTGCATGTCAAATTTATATGGTCAAAAGTAGTTTTGATGCATGATATAGGCCCTAGGCACTTGTAGGTGTAGTTGCTATCAATATTATTGAGTTTGGTTTACTTTTATTTTGAAGTTACTAAAAATTTCAGAATTTTTCAGAAAATGATGAGGAGATTATTGAGGGGCTCATCAAGCCAAAGCTCGAAGGAAAAGGCACCAAAGCCTAAGTATAATTTGCGGCGCACCGCGGAGGTTCGGGCGTGTGAATGGCCCTCCGAGGATTTCTTGAGATCAGCCGGGATTTATGAAGATTTTCATGAGTTGGCTCATAATGCAGGCCTCACCGCTTTCCTCCACGACCAATGCGATCAGTATCTCTTACTCACAAATCCCTTTGTGCAAAACTTTCATTTTCATTCTAGGAACTCACCACCTACAGTGGAGTTTCATTTATATGATGAGCATAAGGAGATGTCACTTTATGATTTCTGTCGGATTTGTTTAGTCCCTTTTGGGGGAAAGATAGAAGAACCACATCATGATGATGTGGAGGGATTTATTAATACTAACACTGTAGGGGAAACAAGGAAGGTTTCCGATGCATAAATCACTAGCATACATTTTCTTGTTTTACGTTACTTTGCATTATTTGCTAGTCGTTGCTTAATTGGACGCGGAAACTATGGAAACCTTGGTATCCCTGATAAAATTATTCTGCTCCAAGGTTTATACAGTGATAACACTTTTAGTATGGGCGGCATTATTGCTAGATGATTAAGTATGAACCGTGCTAAGGGTCCCATCTTTGGAGGCATCTATGCTACATGCCTAGCTGCACATTTTAACATACCTATTAGGCATGCTGAGAAGGAAGAAAAAGTGATGCCTCGTGTTTATTTAGATTATAAAAGTATGGTGGCACATGATTTCATTGTTAAGAATAGGGCAGGAGAGCTTAAATATCAATTGTTCTTTAATAAACATCATCCTGAGACGATTACCTTGCCTGCTCCTGGCTTTGTTTGATTTGACTATAGGCAAGTACCTTGTTCTGTTGACGGCTATCCACGCGTACCGAAACTCTGCACCAGCCGAGGAGCCAGAACCGGAACCACAATTTGATCCTTCACGACAGTCTAACTATCAGTGGGATCCGGAGATGATTACCAGCCAGTGGCAATCGGAGCCTTCTTCTTCCTCATCACAGTACGACCCCAACAACTATTATTATGGATATCAGCCAGGCCAGCCGTGGCCATAGACCAACTTAAGCCAAAAGCCTAAGCTTGGGGGAGTACGTATTTCTCACCGACATTACATTTATGTTCACACACACTCATTGTTAGATGTCGGTGCTCATACTTTTTCATTGTATCATCCATGCTAGTTTATTTTCTTTTATGCTTTCTTCTTGTGTGTTTAATAAACCTTAAGAAAACCAAAAAAAATAGTTGTAGCTTTTAATTATTTTACTTTCCATGCTTGTAGTAGTAATTAAAAAGAAAACCCAAAAATATTTCCTGTTCTTCTTTTGCTTGTTGGGAGCTTTCCCGTGTAAATAGTTTTATTTCTTTTCTTTTCTTTGGGGGTCAGTAGGAGAAGACCATGATTAAATTGTTGAAGTGGCTCTTATATGCTTTATTGTTGATTTAACCAAGAGCCCATATTGCTTGTCTTCTCCTGTTTATTGAATTCTCGCAGATTCTAGCTTAGTCCAATGCACGTGCACTCTTATTATTATTCACATCGTTCGGTCGTGCAAGTGAAAGGCAATTATGATGATATATGATGGACTGACTGAGATGAGAAAAGCTGGTACGAACTCGACCTCTTTTGTTTTTGTAAATATGATGAGTTCATCGTTCTTGATTCAGCTTGTTATGAATAAACATGTTTGCAATGACAATTAGAGATCATAGTTGCTTGTGCCATGCTTGATTAGCTATGAGTTATAATGGTTTACCTTGCGTGCCAACATGCTATTAAAATGGTTATGATGTGGTATGATAGGGTGGTATCCTCCTCTGAATGATTTAAGTGACTTGACTTGGCACATGTTCACGCATGTAGTTGAAACAAATCAACATAGCCTTCACGATATTTATGTTCATGGTGGATTATATCCTACTCATGCTTGCATCCAATGTTTATTAATTTTAATGCATGTACATGGCTGTTGTCGCTCTCTAGTTGGTCGCTTCCCAGTCTTTTGCTAGCCTTCACCTGTACTAAGCGGGAATACTGCTTGTGCATCCAAACTCCTTAAACCCCAAAGTTATTCCACATGAGTCCACTATACCTTCCTATATGCGGTATCTACCTGCCGTTCCAAGTAAATTTGTATGTGCCAAACTCTAAACCTTCAAATAATCATCCTGTTTTGTATGCTCGAATAGCTCATGTATCAACTAGGGCTGTCTGTATCTTCCATGTTAGGCGGGTTATTCTCAAGAGGAGTGGACTCCGCTCCTCACTCACGAGATAAATGGCTGGTCACCGGGATGCCCAGTCCCATGCTTTATGCAAACTAAATCAAAATAATTGCAAACAAAACTCCCCCTGGGACCTGATGTATGTTGGAGGCACTCGTTGTTTCGAGCAAGCCATGGATTGATGTTTGTTGGTGGAGGGGGAGTATAAACTTTACCATTCTGTTTGGGAACCGCCTATAATGTGTGTAGCATGGAAGATATCGCCATCTCTTGGTTGTTATGTTGACAATGAAAGTATACCGCTCAAAATGTTATTCACCTCTATTTCAAAACCGAGCTCTGGCACCTCTACAAATCCCTGCTTCCCTCTGCGAAGGGCCTATCTATTTACTTTTATGTTGAGTCATCACCCTCTTATTAAAAAGCACCAGTCGGAGAGCGCACCTGTCATTTGCATTCATTACTGTTAATTTATATTGGGTGTGACTATGATTGGATCTCTTTTACCATGAATTACAATGTCTAGTCAGTCCTTGATCTTTAAAGGTGCTCTGCATTTATGTTTTGCGGTCTCAGAAAGAGCTAGCGAGATACCATCTTGTTATATCATATTATGATTGTTTTGAGAAAGTATTGTCATTCGAGATTTATTATTATGGCTTGCTAGTTGATTATGCTATTGATATGGGTAATCATGAGACCTGAGAATTATTGCAAATGTGGTTAGTTATAATCTTTGCTGAAAACTTGAATGCTAGCTTGACATATTTACAACAACAAGAGCAAACAAAGTTTGTAAAAGTTTTTCTTTATTTCTTCCAGTTTGTCAACTGAATTGCTTGAGGACAAGCAAGGGTTTAAGCTTGGGGGAGTTGATACATCTCCGACGTATCTACTTTTCCAAACACTTTTGCCCTTGTTTTGGACTCTAACTTGTATGATTTGAATGGAACTAACCCGGACTGACGCTGTTTTCAGCAGAATTGCCATGATGTTGTTTTATGTGCAGAAAACAAAAGTTCTCGGAATGACCTGAAACTCCATGGGATATCTTACAATAAATAATAAAAAATCCTCGCCAAAGATGAAGACCAGGGGGCCCACACCCTTCTCACGAGGGTGGGGGGCCCCCCCCCCCCCTAGGGCGCGCCCCTACCTCGTGGCCCCCCTGGAGACCCCCGAATCCAACTCCAACTCTAAATAAATGCTTTTGGGGAGGAAAAAATCAGGGAGAAGAAATCATCGCGTTTTACAATACGGAGCCGCCGCCAAGCCCTAAAACCTCTCGGGAGGGTTGATCTGGAGTCCATTCGGGGCTCTGGAGAGGGGGATTCGTCGTCGTCATCATCATCAACCATCCTCCATCACCAATTTCATGATGCTCGCCGACGTGCGTGAGTAATTCCATCGTAGGCTTGCTGGACGGTGATGGGTTGGATGAGATTTATCATGTAATCAAGTTAGTTTTGTTAGGGTTTGATCCCTAGTATCCACTATGTTCTGAGATTGACGTTGCTATGACTTTGCTATGCTTAATGCTTGTCACTAGGGCCCGAGTGCCATGATTTCAGATCTGAACCTATTATGTTTTCATCAATATATGAGAGTTCTAGATCCTATCTTGCAAGTCTATAGTCACCTATTATGTGTTATGATCTGTTAACCCCGAAGTGACAATAATCGGGATACTTACCGGTCATGACCGTAGTTTGAGGAGTTCATGTATTCTCTATGTGCTAATACTTTGTTCCGGTTCACTATTAAAAGGATGCCTTAATATCCCTTAGTTTCCATTAGGACCGCGCTGCCACGGGAGGGTAGGACGAAAGATGCCATGCAAGTTCTTTTCCATAAGCACATAAGACTATATTCGGAATACATGCCTACATTTTATTGAGGAATTGGAGCTAGTTTTGTGTCACCCTATGTTACGACTATTACATGATGAACCGCATCCGGCATAATTATCAATCATTGATCCGATGCCTACGAGCTTTCCATATACTGGTTTACGCTTATTTACTTTCCCCTTGCTATTGTTACAATCACTACAAAATACCAAAAATATTACTTTGCTTTCATTACTCTTTTGTTACCGTTACCATCACTATCATATTACTTTGCTACTAAACACTTTGTTGCAGATACTAAGTTTCCAGGTGTGGTTGAATTGACAACTCAGCTGCTAATACTTGAGAATATTCTTTAGCTCCCCTTGTGTCGAATCAATAAATTTGGGTTGAATACTCTACCCTCGAAAGCTGTTGCGATCCCTATACTTGTGGGTTATCAGTTCTTGATATGGTCGAGTGACTGTATATTGGTCGATTGGAATTGGGATATCCGAGTGAGATAGCTAGTCGAGTGGATTGCACTCCAAGGTGATTTCAGTCGATATATGTTGTTGTACTTTGAATGTTCTTGACTCTAGGGCAGTGTCCTTGAGTAGGGTGTCAAGGACAGGCCTATGACCCTACCCTAGGTGCATATCATCATCACATACCTCTGACCTCCAAAAATACTCTGTACAAGAAAGGCCTTACCGGCTGCTATCTCCTTCGCTCGATGGATCTCCTCTCGAGTGTTTCGGCACCCAACCCGCGCCGCCTGGGCATCATTGAGAGCCTTGGCGAGTTCGGTCGACTACACCGACACCTTCTCCTCCAAACCTTCGCACTTGCCAATGGCATCTTTCAGCTCCTGCTCAACTTTGGCTACCCGAGCTTCATGTCGGTGGCGGGCGGACTGTTCGGTCTCCAGTTCGGGAGGCGCTTTTTCAGCAGCTTCCTTACTCGTCTCTGTCTCCTTTTTGGCCTAGGCAAGGGCGCCTCTGAGGGTCTCGACCTCGGCTGCGCCAACTATACTCATAATCAAAGCATTATATGAGTTAATCTCTAAATATAGCTATCACGTACGACATACAACTAAACTCTTAACACTATACACATACCTTGTGTCTCATCGAACCGCTTATTAATGTGGTCGATTTCTTCACTGGCCACCTTAAGCTTCTGATTGAGTTCGGAAACCTCTATGGCCTGGGCGGTTGCCGCCAACAGGGAAGCCTGTTACAATAACAGATAAGTATGTTAGCTTTCCTGAATATTATGTGGATCCTCTGTCCAGCCTCTTTTACACCGGACAGAGCCTCAGGGGCTACTGTCTGTATACACGTATATTCCTCTATATATGGAAAAGAATTTAGAGAATTACATCACATACCATGAAGCCTGTCAGTAGGCTGGTAAAGGCTTCGTTCAATCCGCTCTTGGCATACTAGATCTTCTCCACCACCACACCCATCGGGGTGTGGTGCTCCTCTATGATGGAAGCACGTTGCAGTGCTTCCTCTAGAGCGTTCGGCGCCTCCGTATTAGTGGAGGTTGCCGCTGTAGCTGATGCTCCTCCCCCCTTCATGGGGGGCTGTTCACCTCATCCCGGAGCCATACGAGTCTCCGGAATAAGGTATGGCTGGGGCCCAGATTGATGGGGGTCCCCACCGTCGGCTGTCATAGGGGTCTCCTCCTCTATGTCTTCGGCAACCGAGGTATTAATCCCGGGTGCCTTATCAACATCCTTGTCCACCCCTCAGTGGCTAGGAGTGGCCCTTTGGGATAACACCTCAGTCTCATCCATGGTGATAGGAGAGGGGGCTCATGGCGGCATCTTCCTCTCTGCCATCTCGGGCGGAAAGGAGTTCCCCTTTGATAACAGAGTGTTGGGGAGTTCGCGGGGTGGGCTAAAAGTCACATAGCAAAATGGCTTATATAACGGAAAGGGGAAACCGATGATAGGCAGTAAGTGTCTAAAATACTTACGATACGACTAGGGACTTCGCCCTGGGAGGCTTTTGGGGGACCAGTTCAACATCGGATTCCGGACTGTCCTGGAGAATCACCTTCCCCCTTTTGGGCCCCTCCCTCTTTTGGTGTTCGGAGGTCGCCCTCTTCTTCTTCCTCCCCTTCCGAGGGGAATTACTTTCCTCCTCCTCCTCTTCTTATTCTTCTTCCTCATCTACCTTGTGGGATGAGAGGGCCTCGGTATCTCCAGACACTTTCTCTGAAGTACCCATGTGGTCGGGGCCGCCCATGGCCTCCCTGCCCTTGTTCTTCTTGGCCTTTCTCCCCGGCGCTTGGTACAGCGCTGGGATTAGCATCTCCATTAGTTGGGAGTTTGCTGGATTCTCCAGAAGTGGCGCCAGACAGTTGATCCGTTCCGCCTTCACCGTCCAGCCCTGTGTGGAAAGAGGATAATGTAAATCTTCATCATCATCCAAAGCGTTAGCCAAATAAGTCTTCGGAAAGGTTGTGCTTATCGCTGAGGCCGGGTTCTCGCTGTTGAGTCCAATATCTTCGGTTTTCATCGACCAACTCTTTTAGGCCTTGAAAAGCTGGTTCCACATGGGGGAGGCCCAGAGTTGGAAGGGAAGGACACGGCGGAAGAGCATCACCTGGATCACATTTGTGAGACCTGTATTTTTGCCCAAAACGGTTTAAAATGTTAAAGAGCCGGATGTGACGCTTCGCTGAAAAAGTTGTTAGTAAAAGATAAGGGTTTCCTTTGGGTACTCTGCCTTCTTGGCTAAGGGTTATATTAACAACACAAAGCCGTATACAATTCCTCTTTGCGGAGAATTATTCTAAAATGTTCATGGGAAGGAACATGCCTTGAGACATCAAAGACAATCTGCATGCCGAACACATCGTCATCGAAGACTCGTTCAGGGGCTACTAAGGGAGTCCAGGATTAAGGGGTCCTCGGGTGTCCAGACCGTTTAATATGGGCCGGACTGATGGGCCGTGAAGATAAAGGCAGGAGACTTTTCCCCCGTGTCCGGGTAGGACTCCCATATGTGTGGAAGGCAAGCTTGGTGTACGGATATGTTACTTCCTTCCTTTACAAACTGACTGTGTACAACCCTATGCCCCTCTTGTGTGTATATAAACCAGAGGGTTTAGTTCGTAGAGGCCATCAGAATTCTCATAGGCTATACAGCTAGGGCTAAGCCATAACGATCTCAAGGTAGATCAACTCTTGTAACCCCTATACTCATAAAATAAAATCAAGCAGGACGTAGGGTTTTACCTCCATTAAGAGGGCCCGAACGTGGGTAAACATTGTGTCCCCCTTGTCCTTCATTACCCTTGATCCTCAGACACATAGTTCGGGACCCCCTACCCAAGATCGGCTAGTTTTGACACCAACACCTCGGAACGCCGAGGATGTCGGATGGTTGCCAAGCAACCAAATCGACATTAGCCCGCAAGAACGCAACGAGCGTTCTTTCCTATTTGTCGACGAGGGTGGAGCTGATAGTGAATGTACCATCAACACCAACCAGCCCCGCCGGGACCTTCTTCACAGTAGGCACAACAACCTTGAATCTCTTGCTAGTGTAACTCTATAGCAAGTCATCGACAGGTGTACTGCACTTCGCAGAGGCACGCTTCCTGGATTCATTGCTGGTATCCTTGCTAGCTTTTCTCCCTTGCTTGTCTTCCTTGGAGGGGATTGCGGCTTATGCGGCCTCGGCAGTGATCGCATCCTGGTACATCTCATCCACACATATAATTGTGTCCTTCTTGTCTGACAGGATAGAAATAACGCCCATTGGTCCTGGCATCTTCAAGGTGTTGTAGGCATAGTGGCATGCCTCCATGAACTTTGCCATAGCAGGTGGTCCAAGTATCCCATTGTACGACAAAGGAAGCTCGACCACGTCGAACACAATCTTCTCAGTCTGGTAGTTCTTTGCCCAGACTATGCATAGGCCCGAAGACGGGATTACAACATCCAAGATCAGACCAAGTACCAAAGACCAGTCCTTTGAAGTACCAAAGTGAAGATCAAGAAGAACATGTCCAGCCATAGAAGCAAGATATCAGTAAGGGAAAAACCTCCCTTGCCGAGCAGGCGAGCCTAGCGAGGTCGGAGTTATCCCGAAAGCAAGCCTGCAGATCGGCCCGGTAGGCCTACCAGGGATTGCGGAGGCAAACTACTCCATCGCACCACCTGACAGCAACGCAAGTCATCAATCAGTGCGGCGTCAAAGCCCCTAAGTGACTAAGTGGCTGCTTCCTGCCACATGGCAGCAACTTCCTACAGAAAACACCTCCATATGACACCCGTCTTGAGACGTGTCAAGCAAGCAGGCGCGATGCTGGCAAAATTGCCCGGCAAGGCCTACCGGGCACGCTGTGATGTGACACTGAGCGATGCATTTAATGTGCTCTATCCGCCTGCAGAGTTAGATATGATAGCACTATTTGCTATCTAATCAGTATGTAAAAGATAGATTTTCCACTGTTGTGAGCCCTTTATCTATAAAAGGAGGCTCATGGCAACCGTGGAAAGGATTTGGACCTCCACACATTCATACGCGCGTAGCCAGTCTCGCCCCAAGGCAACCTTGCTGGGCAAGAGCATTGCGTTGTCCACCATTATCCACCATCAATCCACCAAAGCAGGATTAGGGTTTTACCCCTCGCGGCGGCCCGAACCTGGGTAAAACTGCCCTTGTGATCTCTGTCGTGCTGTGTTACACTTCTCCGCTCTTTGTCCAACGTGCCCTTCCCCCTGCCAAACCAAAATGGGCACATGGCCCCATAGGTGTTTGTAGTTTCCCATGATATATTTGGCGCGCCAGGTAAGGGAATCACTTGCGCGAACCCGAGAGCATAAGGAGCACATCAACTTCGTCGCCATTTTCATTATTGACGACTCCATCAACTATGGCGCCCAAGAAGAAGTCTGGTGCCACAGCTCACCCGTCCACCTCGAAGGACCTGCCACCCGCAACCACCGACGTCGTGGGGACTACAGGGGCACACGAGGTTGTGGACACTGTGGGGGACAAGGTCAACGCAGGCGGCATTGTCACCACCTCCCCTGCAGCTGAAGCAGGAGAGGAAGACACCGGAGAAGCACAACACCAACAACATCCTAGTGACCATGCTCCGCGAGGTACGGGTAGAGAGATAATTCCTTCTATGCCTCCCTACCTAGCCGAGGGGCATAATCACATTGGTGACGCTCGCCCAAAGGCGAATCAGAACCTCTGGCCGCCCCCACTGCAGGCGCGATCGCAGGACATGCACCGCCCCTGGAGCAAACTGGCCCAACCAATGCTCTGAACGGGATCATAGGCCCACACGCGCCACGACCTCGTCACCATGGCATCCAAGTGACTGGCTCCCGACGTCGGGAGCCCGACGCCGCCACTGTCGGCACCGTCAGGAGCCGAGCGATGTTGCAGTCTACATCATCCTCACCTATGCCAAGCACCTCTTCAGAGGCCATGGCGCGGTCCCAGTTACTACTGAGGTTTCCGCCGGCAGATGATCAGATGGATAAGTGGAGAGCCACCATTCAGAGCCTAATTGGGTTTGCTGAGGCTGGAGGTTCAGAGCGAGCTGGCCTGCTACGACCTCCACAGACGACAAAGGCTGCCCATGCCGCTGGCCATACGAAAGGGGTCACCCGAACAGTGTAATCCCCGCCGCGGCAACCAGCACGAGGGCCAGGTGACCAAGAGCTTGATGATGTCACGATGGCTTTGTCTGATCCTCGAGCACGTCAAGGCCGACGGCAAGCCCTAGATGAATGGCAGATGGAGGGTACACACATCACCATCGGGCAACACCGTGACAACCACCGCTAGTCCAGTGGGCATGATGGCCCTAATGTCGACAAGCCTGCGCTCGGCGGAGGCGGGTACCTTCCTTAAAAGGCTAGGTGCCTTGCCATCACCCATGAGTTGCAGCAAGTCCGATGGCCGTCCGCTCACACATTCAAGCCAGAGATACCAGAGAAGTACGACGGGAGGCTAAACCCGGCAGATTTCTTGAGCATCTACACCATCGTTGTTCAAGCTGTTGGGGGAAGAGATGAGAATGTTTTTGCCAACTACTTCCCTTTGCCAATCAAGCCAAACGTGAGGTCTTGGCTGATGCACCTACCGGAGAAATCCATCTCGACCTGGGCTGACATGTGCCATGATTTCGTTGGCGCCTTCACGGGTGGCCAAGCGATCTATAGCTTCTCCCACAGAAGGAAGGAGAGACTCTATGGAAGTACATGCAGAGGTTTAGCCGAGTCCGTAGAAATATTCCAGATATCCACCCGGCAGCTCTGATAGTTGTGTTCCAGTCCAACATGTGAAACCGTTGAATACGCTCCAAGATGAACGTTCGGTTTCCCAAGACTATGAAGGACCTTTACACCTTGGTGGAAAGGTGTGCTCGGGTGGAGGAGGGGAGGAAACTCCCTGGAGAAGAAGATGGCATCGACATCAACTCAGAGGACAATGACGAGGCCACCAGTCAAAAGAAGAAGAACAAGAAGCGCAACAAGAGGCCCAAAGATAAGGCAGTAATGACTATTGAGGGATCGGGAACATTGAGTATCGGCAAGAAGGCTAAGGCCGAAGCCCCCGACAAGGAGGTTGCCGCATGCACTAACTGCCGGGATGCTGCGGATGCCGAGAAGGCAGGGAAAGTTGATGGTCGTATTGCAAGATTCATCAGACCAATGGCCACGACCTCCAGGAATGTCATCAAGTTGAGCAGCTTGTCAAGAAGCATAGGGTTGATTACGAGAAGGGTCATAAGGAAAAAGGTCAGAATGGCGCTGGGGTGAAGGGCCTTGGCGATAAAGCAAATCACTCTGACAAGGCTCCTCGAAACCAAGGAAAACCTGCCATGGGCCGAGAGAAAGAGGATTGCAATGATGAAAGTGATGGAGGGGATGAAGAGGAAACAAGCGAGCAGTTATTCCAGAAGGCCATTGATGTTGTGTGCATTGACAGGGGTGCATCTCTACACTCCTCTCATCGCCAACTTAAACAGTAGGCGTGTGAGATCAATGCCATGGAACCAACGGTAGATTCTCAGAAGCCGCTCAAGTGGTCACACACGCCCATCATCTTTGACGAAGAGGACCACCCTGAGCGCACCACCGCGGTGGGGTGCATGCTATTGTTGGTCTCACCAAAGATCCGCAACCTCAAAGTCACAAAGATGTTGGTTGACGGTGGTACCGGGTTGAATCTGATTTCCCCATAGGTCACCAGTAAACTTCAGAGAGCAGAGGAAGAGCTCAAGGTCACAGGCACATTTCAAGGAATCAACCCCGGCATGAGTCGTCCTAAGGGAAAGATCACATTGCCAATGACATTTGGGGGGAGTTAAATTACCGGACTAAGAAGGTTTTTTTTGATGTGGTCGAACTCCCCCTGCCGTACAATGGAATCCTTGGACGCCCAGTCTGGGCAAATTCTTGGCGGCATCCCACTATGCCTACAACACCATGAAGATGTCAGGGCCGGTGGGCATGATACATCTGCGTCGTATCTATAATTTTTGATTGTTCCATGCCAATATTCTACCACTTTTACATACTTTTGGCAAATTTTTATACTAGTTTTGGGACTAACATATTGATCCAGTGCCCAGTGCCAGTTCCTGTTTGTTGCATGTTTTTTGTTTCGCGGAAAATCCATATCAAACGGAGTCCAAACGGGATAAAAACTTACGGAGATTTGTTTTGGAATATATGTGTATTTTGGGAAGTGGAATCAACGCAAGACGATGCTCGAGGTGCACACGAGGGGGTAGGGCGCACCCTGGGCACTCGTGGCCACTCCATAAGACGGTTGGTGCCCTTCTTTTGCCGCAAGAAAGACAATATCCGGATAAAAATCGTGTCAAAATTTAAGCCCAATCGGAGTTACGAATCTCCAGGAATTTAAGAAATGGTGAATGGGCAGAATCAGGGAGCGCAGAAACAGAAGGAAACAGAGAGAGAGAGAGAGAGAGAGAGAGAGAGAGAGAGAGAGAGAGAGAGAGAGAGAGAGAGAGAGAGAGAGATCCAATCTCGGAGAGGCTCGTGCCCCTCCTCCACAATGGACGCCATGGACTAGAGGGGAAACCCTTCTCCCATCTAGGGGGGGGGGTCAATGAAGAAGAAGAAGAAGGGGGGCTCTCTCCCCCTCTTTCCCGGTGGCGCCGGAACGCCGCTGGGGCCATCACCGCGACTGTGATCTACACCAACAACTTCACCGCCGTCATTACCAACTCTTCCCCCCTCTATGCAGCGGTGTAACCCCTCTTTTACCCACTTTAATCTCAACTTAAACATGGTGCTCAATGCTATATATTATTTCCCAATGATGTATGGCTATCCTTTGATGTTTGAGTAGATCTGTTTTGTCCTATCGGTTAATTGATGATCGTGATTGGTTTGAGTTGCATGTTTTATTATTGGTGTTGTTGATGACCCACAAGTATAGGGGATCTATCATAGTCCTTTCGATAAGTGAGAGTGTCGAACCCAACGAGGAGTACAAGGAAATGATAAGCAGTTTCCAGCAAGGTATTCTCTGCAAGTACTGAAATAAGTGGTAACAGATAGTTTTGTGATAGGATAAATTGTAACGAACAACAAGTAACAAAAGTAAATAATGTGCAGCAAGGTGGCCCAATCCTTTTTGTAGCAAAGGACAAGCCTGGACAAACTCTTATATAGAGAAAAGCGCTCCCGAGGACACACAGGAATATCGTCAAGCTAGTTTTCATCACGCTCATATGATTCGCGTTCGGTACTTTGATAATTTGGTATGTGGGTGGACCGGTGCTTGGGTACTGACCTTACTTGTACAAGCATCCCACTTATGATTAACCTCTATTGCAAGCATCCGTAACTACAACAAAAGTATTAAGGTAAACCTAACCATAGCATGAAACATATGTATCCAAATCAGCCCCTTGCGAAACAACGCATAAACTAGGGTTTAAGCTTCTGTCACTCTAGCAACCCATCATCTACTTATTACTCCCCAATGCCTTCCTCTAGGCCCAAACAATGGTTAAGTGTCATGTAGTAGACGTTCACATAACACCACTAGAGGAGAGACAACATACATCTCATCAAAATATCGAACGAATACCAAATTCACATGACTAGTAATAGCAAGACTTCTCCCATGTCCTCAGGAACGAAAGTAACTACTCACAAAGCATAAACATGTTCATAATCCGAGGGGTATTAATATGCATATAGGATCTGAACATATGATCTTCCACCAATTAAACCAACTAGCATCAACTACAAGGAGTAATTAACACAACTAGCAACCTACTAGCACCAATCCCGGCCTTGGAGACAAGAATTGGATACAAGAGATGAACTAGGGTTTTGAGAGGAGATGGTGCTGATGAAGATGTTGATGGAGATTGCCCTCTCCCGATGAGAGAAGCATTGGAGATGATGATGGCGATGATTTCCCCCTCCCGGAGGGAAGTTTCCCCAACAGAACAGCTCCGCCAGAGCCCTAGATTGGTTCCGCCAAGGTTCCGCCTCGTGGCGGCGGAGTTTCTCCGAGAAGATGGCTTCTTATTTTTTCCATCGAAAGACTTCATATAGCAAAAGATGGTCACCGGAGGGCCACCAGGGGCCCACGAGGTAGGGGGTGCGCCCAGGGGGGTAGGGCGCGCCCCCCACCCTCATGGGCAGGGTGTGGCCCCCTTGGTGCAGTTCTTGCTCTCAGTATTTTTTATATATTTGGAAAACATCTTCCGTGGAGTTTCAGGACTTTTGGAGCTGTGCAGAAAAGGTCTCTAATATTTGCTCCTTTTCCAGCAATCCTAGCTGCCGGCATTCTCCCTCTTTATGTAAACCTTGTAAAATAAGAGAGAATAGGCATAAGTATTATGACATAATGTGTAATAACAACCCATAATGCAATAAATATCGATATAAAAGCATGATGCAAAATGGAGGTATCAGCTATCCTATGGTGTTCTCCCTGTCGGGCAAGGGTGAGGGATCCCCGCTGTAGTGTTTGCAATATGTTCATGATTTTCTTATGGTGGGTGGCGTGAGTGATAGAAGCACAAACCCGAGTAAGTAGGTTGTTTGCGTATGGGAGTAAAAGAGGACTTGATGCCTTATAATGCTATGGTTGGGTTTTACCTTAATGATCTTTAGTAGTTGCAGATGCTTGCTAGAGTTCCAATCATAAGTGCATATGATCCAAGAAGAGAAAGTATGTTAGCTTATGCCTATCCCTCAAATAAAATTGCAATACTGATTACCGGTCTAGTTATCGATTGTCTAGGGACAAATAACATTCTCATGACAAAAAGCTCTATACTAAAACTAACTTAATTGTGTCTTTATCTAAATAGCCCCTAGCTTTTATTTACATGCTCTTTATTATCTTGCAAACCTATCCAACAACACCTACTAAGTACTTCTAGTTTCATACTTGTTCCAGGTAAAGCAAACGTTAAGCGTGCGTAGAGTTGTATCGGTGGTCGATAGAACTTGAGGGAATATTTGTTCTACCTTTAGCTCCTCATTGGGTTCGACAGTCCTACTTATCGAAAGAGGATACAACTGATCCCCTATACTTGTGGGTTGTCAAGACCTTTTTCTGGCGCCGTTGCCGGGGAGCAATAGCGTGGGGTGAATATTATCGTGTGTGCGTGTTTGCTTTATCACTAAGTTGATCTTATTTGATGTTCTAAGTTGTTATCTATCTTTAGTTATGGATATGGAACATGAAATACCAAAAAATTAGGTTTACTTGCTATTCATGGAGATGGGGAACCTCCTAAAACCCTCAATGCTCATTATGTGAAAGATATTATGCACTACTTTAATAATCCTGAGAAAACCCCATTCAATTATATAATAGGAGACATGTTGGATCAACGTGAATAATTTTGGGATTATCGCTTGACTCAAAAAGGGAAACTATTATGGGATAAAATTTATATGTTGCATTGGCATGCTTGGCAACTATGCTTGAGATATGATTATACTTGTTGCTCTAGGATGAAGACTCCACACCTCCCTTTTCATGCAAATTCAACGATAATGAAACCTTAGCTTCTTATGCTAATGGTTATAATGATTACTATGATGAGGAACGAATAGAAGAATTTGTTGCTTTTAAGGGTGCTTGTGAAATTGAATCTTTGTTTAAAGAGTTTGAAGATTTTGATGATTCAGTTTATAGACCTGAAAATTTAGCTATCCCTAAATATTACTATGAGAAATATAAATACAATTATGATATTGATGAATTTATTGAGAAAGTCTCCGCTGTCCGAGAAGAGATTAATATTTTGCAGGAGTCTATGGAATAAGAAATTGATGAAACTATGAGCTCATTGGATGAAAAAGATGATGAGGCGAGCGAAGAACAAAAGGAGCTAGATCGAATTAGCTACCCGTTCCCACCTTCTAATGAGAGTAACTCTCCAACTCATACATTATTTAATGTCCCTCCGTTCTTACCGAAGGATGAATGCCATGATAATTGCTATGATCCCGTTGATTCGTTTGAAATATCCCTTTTTGATGAACTTTATGCTTGCTATTATTGTGGCCAAGATGCCAATATGAATTATGCTTATGGAGATGAACTTGCTATTGTTCCTTATGTTAAACATGAAATTGTTGCTATTGCACCCACACATGATAGTTCTATTATCTTTTTGAATTCTCCAAACTACACTATATCAGAGAAGTTTGCACTTATTAAGGATTATATTGATGGGTGGCCTTTTACCATTGCACATGATAATTATGATGAATATAATATGCATGTGCTTGCTGCTCCTACTTGCAATTATTATGGGAGAGGAACTACATCTCCACCTCTCTATGTTTCCAACACGATAAAATTGCAAGAAACTTCGTATGCTATTCATTGGCCTTTACTTGATGTGCATGAATTGTTCTTGTATGAAATGCCGATGCATAGGAAGAGAGTTAGAATTCATCATTTCTTGATATATGTTTCTTTGTGCTCACTACTAAATGCCAAATCATTGCTAATTCAAATTGGCTATAATATACCTTGGGATCCGGGTGGATTCATTACTTGAGCACCTTATGCCTAGCCTAATGGCTTTAAAGAAAGTGCTGCCAGGGAGACAACCCGGAAGTTTTAGAGAGTCATTTATTTCTGTTGAGTGCTTTTATAGAGTTTAAAAAAAATTAAAGAGGGGAACCCAAAACTTTTCAAAAAGGAAAGTGAAAGTGAGAGAGACAAGCATTGTTGAAGTGAGGGAGCTCCTTGAACTTTGTTCATGCTCACAGAAACTTTGTGAATCTTGACTACAGAAACTTTTTCACAAAAATAATTATCCCTTTGTACAATTCCATTGTATTATAGAAAAAATGTGCCAAGATTTTCCTTTAGGATGTTTACATTGCTGGTTAGTTTGTGCAAAACAGAAACTTGGGCTATAGTGCGTGATTTTACATTTTTTACTGAAACGTCAAACGGTTCTGAAACTTTTTGGAATGTCTTTCTATAATTTTTTTTTATTTTCCCTAAATGTTTCAGAATTTTTGGAGTAACATAAGTACGGTGAATGTTCAGATTACTACAGACTGTCCTGTTTAAGACAAATTCTGTTTTTGATGGATTGTTTGCTTGTTTTGATGAAACTATCGATTTCTATCAGTGGATTAAGCCATGGAAAAGTTATATTATAGTAGCTACAATGCAAAAACAAAATATGAATTGGTTTGCAACAGTACTTAGAGTAGTGATTTGCTTTATTATACTAACGGATCTTACCAAACTTTCTGTTGAGTTTTGTGTGGATGAAGTGATCGAGGATCGAGGAGGTCTTGATATGAGGAAAGGAGGAGAGGAAAAAGTTCAAGCTTGGGTATTCCCAAGGCAACCCAAGTAAATAATCAAGGATACTCAAGCATCTAAGCTTGGATATTCCCCGGAAGGCATCCCATCTTTCTTCAACAAGTATCGGTATGTTTTCGGTTTCGTTTCGTTCATGTGATATGTGCAAATCTTGGAGCATCTTTCGCATTCAGTTTTCACTTTTCTTTGATGCACCTTGCTGGTATGAGATAGTCCATGGTTTATTTATAGAATGCTCATTGCACTTCACTTATATCTTTTGAGTATGGCTTTATAGAATGCTTCATGTGCATCACATATATCATTTGAAGTTTGGATTGCCTGTTTCCCTACACATAGAAAACCACCATTTGTAGAATGATCTTTTGCTTCACATATATCTGTTAGAGCGCGGGCATATATTTTGTAGAAAGAATTAAAATCTCTTGCTTCACTTATATCTATTTAGAGAGATAACAGGAATTGGTCATTCACATGATTAGTCATTAAATCCGACATAAAACTTGTTAATCATTGAATATGATATGTTTGATTCCTTGCAATAGTTTTGCGAATATAAAGATGGTGATATTAGAGTCATGCTAGTGGGTAGTTGTGGAGTCTAGAAATAATTGTGTTGAAGTTTGTGATTCCCGTAGCATGCACGCACGGTCACTAGTAGAAAAGGGGACAACGGTCCAGGCGGGCCAGCCCATTAGTCCCGGTTCAGTCCAGAACTGGGACCAATGGGGGCATTGGACCCGGTTCGTGAGCCCAGGGGGCCGGCCGGGCCACGTGGGACATTGGTCCCGGTTCATCTGGACCTTTTGGTCCCGATTGGTGGGACGAACCGGGACCAATGGGCCTCGCTCCTGGCCCACCACCATTGGTCCCGGTTGGTGGCTTGAACCGGGACCAAAGGCTCCCCTTTAGTCCCGGTTCATGCCACCAACTGGGACCAATGAGGTGCCTATATATACCCCCTCGTGTAAGAGCAGAGCACACTGCTCTGTTTTTTTCTAGCCGAGGGGGAAAGGGCTTGGTGGTGCTCTAGCTCACCTCCTATGCACACAAGGTGTTCGATGGAATGCTCGAGCCACACTACTTAAGCTTTCTCCTCTCCAAGCATGACCTCCAAGCTCCATTTTCCTCAATATTTGTCTAGGTTTAGCGATCCGTCATGCCCCGTCCCCGTCTTCACCGTCGTCGATCACCCGCGCCGAGCTCATCGCCGGCACCACCGTGGCGAGCCTCTTGTTCTTATCTTCTTTCTGAAAGGAAAAATATTCTTACTTGTATGTTTACATAGATACTTGTATTATTTTCTTACTTTTATTATTGCATCTTATATATTGCGATGGTTTTGGTATCCGCCCCCGTCGGCCCTCGTCCTGTCTATGATTCGGATGTGGTATATATATTATCTTTATAACTATTGGTTCATTTATTGTTTATGAAAATTATGCCGACCAACGTGACATAGATTTATTTATGTAGGATGTATGTGAATCGGAAATTCCAACCGACCCTATTGTCGAGAGGTTAAATTTAGTTGAAGAAGAAAACAATTTGTTGAAGGAAAAAATTAAAAAAATTGAGGAGGAGAAGATGATATTGGAGTTGCATGTTGCGGATGTCGTCGATATCAGAAGATCAAGATGGATGCAATGCGCTTGAAGATTAGAAAGATTAGAAAATATGCCATTCATACCGAGGCTTGGTATCATTATGCCGTTGGATCAATTGTTACCTTGGTTGCGATTATGATCGCATTTGTTTTCGCATTGAAATGTTTTACATAGTTTCAATGTATGGTTTAATTAATTAGATGCTCTGGAGAGCTATATGTTGTTAGATGAGAACTATGTATGTACTTTGGTTTTAATGTGATGATGAACTTCTATTAATTTGGACACTTAATTATATATAATGCACGCAGATGAACCGGCAATGGATGTATGGTTATAGACACACCTCCGAGTACATTAAGGGCGTGCATGAGTTTCTCGATGCAGCTGAGGCAAACAAGCAGAATGGTTTTATGTGTTGTCCATGCACTGAATGTGGGAATGCGAGGTCTTACTCTATCCGGAAAATCCTTCACTCCCACCTGCTTTACAAGGGTTTCATGCCACACTATAATGTTTGGACGAGGCACGGAGAAATAGGGGTTATGATGGAAGATGGCGAAGAAGAAGAGTACGATGACAACTATGTGCCCCCTGAATACGGTGATGCTGCAACGGGGGGAGCTAGTGAAGATCAAGAGGAACCAGACGATGTGCCCAATGATGCTGCAACGGGTGAAGCTGCTGAAGATCAAGAGGAACCAGACAATGTGCCCGATGATGATGATCTCCGTCGGGTCATTGTCGATGCAAGGACGCAATGTGAAAGTCAAAAGGAGAAGCTGAAGTTTGATCGCATGTTAGAGGATCACAAAAAAGGGTTGTACCCCAATTGTGAAGATGGCAACACAAAGCTTGGTACCATACTGGAATTGCTGCAGTGGAAGGCAGAGAATGTTGTGGCTGACAAAGGATTTGAGAAGCTACTGAAAATATTGAAGAATAAGCTTCCAAAGGATAACGAATTGCCCAATAGTACATACGCAGCAAAGAAGGTCGTATGCCCTCTAGGATTGGAGGTGGAGAAGATACATGCATGCCCTAATGACTGCATCCTCTACCGCAGTGCATACAAGGATCTGAACGCATGCCCGGTATGCGGTGCATTGCAGTATAAGATCAGACGAGATGACCCTGGTGATGTTGACGGCGAGCCCCCCAGGAAGAGGGTTCCTGTGAAGGTGATGTGGTATGCTCCTATAATACCACAGTTGAAACGTCTGTTCAAAAACAAAGAGCATGCCAAGTTGATGCGATGGAACAATGAGGACCGGAAGAAAGGCGGGAAGTTGAGAGCACCCACTGACGGGTCGCAGTGGAGAAAAATCGAGAGAAAGTACTAGGATGAGTTTGCAAAGGACCCAAGGAATGTATGGTTTGCTTTAAGCGTGGATGGAATTAATTCTTTCGGGGAGCAGAGCAGCAATCACAGCACCTGGCCCGTGACTCTATGTATATATAACCTTCCTCCTTGAATGTGCATGAAGCGGAAGTTCATTATGATGCCAGTTCTCATCCAAGGCCCTAAGCAACCCGGCAACGACATTGATGTGTACCTAAGGCCATTAGTTGAAGAACTTTTACAGCTGTGGAATGGAAACGGTGTATGTACATGGGATGAGCACAGAAAGGAGGACTTTAACCTAAAGGTGTTGCTGTTCGTGACCATCAACAATTGGCCCGCTCTTAGTAACCTTTCAGGACAGACAAACAAAGGATACCACTCATGCTTCGGCGCGTCGTAGTCCTTCTCCTCCGCCTCATAAGCAAGTAAAGAAGACAACTGCTCCGTCTGCTCTGCCGGTGTCTAGCAGTATAGTCAGAGGTGGGAGGACATACAGATTCGGTCCTTCTCTGAAGACTCTAGAGAAGTTACCATACGAGAGGACCCCGGAGGAGAACGCCGAGATTGCGCGAGAAGAAGTGAGGAACTTCTTTGAAGGGGGTGAAAGCAAAGAAACATCCACCTCCGGAGGAGGAGGTAGATCCGGTGAAAGCGAAGCGCACTCTAGCAGCCCTGACAAAACCACCCAAGTCTCTGCTGAAAGGAAACTATGAGCGCATTATTGGAAAGGAATTTGCCGAAGCGGAGCGGTCGGGAAGTACTGTCAGTGATCAAAGGCTGAAAGAACGACGAGATGGGAAACAAATTGCCCAGCTCGGCGAATAAGCGAAGCAATCGTGCCCCCCGCTCAAGATGCCTAGCGACATCATCGCTAATGATCTGAGGATGGTGCCCGGTTATAGCAATCTTGGAGATTACCTGCCCGATGATGTACATTAGGATTTCATGGAGGTGCAGATACAAAGATACGTGTACGGGAAGCCTCTCGTCAAAGATGAAAGATCTCTATCAACAATGATGCGAAGATTGCATGATTGGTACCTGAAAATCTACAGAGAGTCTGTGGGGAGGAGTACTTTGTATGTGAGAGTTAAAAAGGAGCATGACCTAGTTGGAATTGACCTGTTGCCTATTCCATTTGAGGAGTTCTTTCAGTTTTTCAATCAGTTGGCCCTCGATAAAGCAACGATCACCTGCTACTGTCTGTAAGTAGTACTACTTCTGTCATTAAGTCTCTCTATATAGCTCAGCTCTTTCATTGCATGTATTTATAATTATCCTCATTATATTATGCAGATTAAAGATCGTCAAATTGAAGAAAAGATAAATCGGTGATATTGGGTTCATTAACACAAATATCATAAATGCAACTCAGGTTAAATTTCATGCCGCAGATACCGAGGCCAACTTGCTATGATCGTTGGTAATAAATGAAAACAAAGATATAATACTCTTTCCTTACAACTTCAAGTGAGTGTTACTGTCTTGTGCATATTCGGTTTCCCTTATATATTAGTCAAGGTTATAGTAATGTAATTGATGAGTTATGCATGCGTGTGCAGTTTCCACTATATTATCCTAGAGATTAAGCTTGAGCAGGGACTAGTAACTGTCTTAGACTCAAGACGAAAAGATCCCCAGGACTATGCGGACATGACTCAAATGCTCGAGAAGTAAGTTAAATCGATCATTATCCACCATATCAGCAACTTTGTTCATTTCCTGATATATCAAATAATTGTTTTCTTTGTCTGGCAGGGTTTGGAAAAAATTCACCAATAAAGTTCCGGGACTCCCAAAGTAGCTACAATTTAGACACCCGAAAGTAAGTACTATAGTAGCATGTTCTGCGCATATCATATTGATTCAAGCGCTAGTTTCATCAATACCATTTGGCATTCTTGCTTATCAGTTTGATGACCTCTATTTCTTGTAAAGTGGTTGTGGCAGGAACAAGGGAATGATTTCTGTGGATACTACGTTTGCGAGTCCATCCTCCACACGACCTGTGAGCGGGGCTACTCTGACGAACAATATGAAGTGCGTAAATAACAACATTCACAATTTTATTTTATTACCATCATTTGTGTTGAGTTTCATCCATTCATATATATATGTATTGACCCCCTTCTTCACATTAGATGTTTCAGAAGCGGGATGAACTCCTAGCAGCAGCTCGCATGCGAGCAATTCAAGAGGAATTGGCGGCATTCTTTCTCGACCATGTGATCGCTGAAGATGGAGAATACTATGTGGACCATGAGTCCGTATGTCAGGAGATTATATTTGTAAGAGATAATTATTGTATATATGTAGCCGGTAGTGTCGGATAGATATACGAGAACTTGTTGTTCGACCAATCTCTCGGAGAAGGAGAGGTGGTCGATATCACTTCTCTCTGTATGCATATATGTTCATGACGATCTTCTGTTTCCTTCATTTGCTTAATAGCTAGCTAGCGTGTCTAGTCCTCTCTATACGTATGTATAGTACGCAGCGTCGACCAAGCACGGACATAAGAGAGGACACTTCTCTCTATTAATTATAGCTAGCTAACACAATATATAAAACACCTAAATTAACCCCCGAAAACCCCCAAACCCCCCCTTTCAAAAAAACAAAAACCCCAGCCGCAGAAATGCTGATGCGTGGGTGCCTATTGGTCCCGGTTGGTGCCACCAACCGGGACCAAAGGCCCTCCTGCCTGGGCTCCACGCACAGGCCACGTGGAGGCCCAACTGTCCCGGTTCTGGATTGAACCGGGACTAAAGGGACAGGGCATTAGTACCGACCCTTTAGTCCCAGTTCAGGAACCGAGACAAAAGGCCCTTACGAACCAGGACAATAGGCCCTTTTTCTACTAGTGGGTGAACCGTTATCTAACGAAGTTGGAGCATGAGGTATTTATTGATTGTCTTCCTTATGAGTGGCGGTCGGGGATGAGCGATGGTCTTTTCCTACCAATCTATCCCCCTAGGAGGATGCGCGTAGTACTTTGTTTCGATGACTAATAGATTTTTGGAATAAGTATGTGAGTTCTTTATGACTAATGTTGAGTCCATGGATTATACGCACTCTCACCCTTCCATCATTGCTAGCCTCTTCGGTACCGTGCATTGCCCTTTCTCACCTTGAGAATCGGTGCAAACTTCGCCAGTGCATCCGAACCCCATGATATGATACGCTCTATCACACATAATCCTCCTTATATCTTCGTCAAAACAGCCACCATACCTACCTATCATGGCATTTCCATAGCCATTCCGAGATATATTGCCATGCAACTTCCATCATCATCATATACATGACTTGATCATTTATTGTCATATTGCTTTGCATGATCGTAAGATAGCTAGCATGATGTTTTCATGGCTTGTCCATTTTTTGATTTCATTGCCACGCTAGATCATTGCACATCTCGGTACACCGCCAGAGGCATTCATATAAAGTCATATCTTTGTTCTAGTATCGAGTTGTAATATTGAGTTGTATGGAAATAAAAGTGTGATGATCATCACTATTAGAACATTGTCCCATGTGAGGTTATCAAAATAAAAGCGGCCAGAGAAGCCCCCCCCCTCCCTAAAAAAAGAGAGAGATGCCAAAGAAGCCTATACAAAAAGAGAAAAGAAATTCAAAAAAATGAGAGAAAAGAGAGAAGGGACAATGTTATTATCCTTTTACCACACTTGTGCTTCAGAGTAGCACCATGTTCTTCATATGGAGAGTCTTTTGAGTTATCACTTTCATATACTAGTGGGAATTTTCATTATAGAACTTGGCTTGTATATCCCAACAATGGGCTTCCCCAAGTGCCATAGGTCTTCATGAGCAAGCAAGTTGGATGCACACCACTTAGTTTCACTTTGAGCTTTCATGCACTTATAGCTCTAGTGCATATGTTGCATGGCAATCCCTACTCCTCGCATTGACATCAATTAATGGGCATCTCCTTAGCCCGTTGATTAGCCGCGTCGATGTGAGACTTTCTCCCTTTTTTGTCTTCTCCACACAACCTCCATCATCATATTCTATTCCACATATAGTGCTATATCCATGGCTCATGCTCATGTACTGCGTGAAAGTTGAAAAGGTTTGAGAACATCAAAAGTATGAAACAATTACTTGGCTTGTCATCGGGGTTGTGCATGATTTGAATATTTTGTGTGATGAAGATAGAGCATAGCCAGACCATATGATTTTGTAGGGATAACTTTCTTTGGCCATGTTATTTTGAAAAGACATGATTGCTTTATTAGTATGCTTGAAGTATTATTGTCTTAATATCAAATGATAGACTATCGCTTTGAACCACTCGTGTCTTAATATTCATGCCATGATTAGATTACGTGATCAAGATTATGCTAGGTAGCATTCCACATCAAAAATTATCTTTTTTTATCATTTACCTACTCGAGGACGAGCAGGAATTAAGCTCGGGATGCTGATACGTCTCCATCATATCTATAATTTTTGGTTGTTCCATGCCAACATTCTACAACTTTTTCATACTTTTGGCAACTTTCTATACTATTTTTGGGACTAACATATTGATCCAGTGCCTAGTGCCAGTTCCTGTTTGTTGCATGTTTTTCTTTTTGCAAAATCCATATCAAACGGAGTCCAAACGGGATAAAAACTAACAGAGATTTTTTGTGGAATATATATGTGAATTTTGGGAAGTGGAATCAACGCGAGACGATGCCCGAGGGGCCCATGAGGGTGAGGGGCGTGCCCCAGGGGTTGGGCACACACTGGGCCCTCCTGGTCACTCCATAAGGCGGTTTGTGCCCTTCTTTCGCCGCAAGAAAGCCAATATCCAGATAAAATTGTGTCAAAATTTCAGCCCAATCGGATTTACGGATCTCCCGGAATTTAAGAAATGTTGAAAGGAAAGAATCAGGGAGCACAGAAACAGAAGGAAACAAAGAGAGAGATCCAATCTCGGAGGGGCTCTCGCCCCTCCGCCGCCATGGAGGCCATGGACCAAAGGGGAAACCCTTCTCCCATCTAGGGGGAAGGTCAAGGAAGAATTATAAGAAGAAGAAGAAGAAGAAGGGGGCTCTCTCCCCCTCTCTCCTGGTGGCGCCGGAACGCTGCTGGGGCCATCATCGCGACAACGATCTACACCAACAACTTCACCGTCGTCATCACCAACTCTTCCTCCCTCTATTCAGTGGTGTAACCATCTTTTACCCGCTGTAATCTCTACTTAAACATGGTGATCAATGCTATATATTATTTCCCAATGATGTATGGCTATCCTATGATGTTTGAGTAGATCTATTTTGTCATATGGGTTAATTGATGATCGCGATTGGTTTTAGTTGGATGTTTTATTGTTGGTTCTGTCCTATGCTGCTCTCGGTGTTGCGCAAGCATGAGGAATCCCCACTGTAGGGTTTGCAATATGTTCATGATCTGCTTATGGTCGATGGCGTGAGTGACAGAAGCACATACCCGAGTAAGTAGGTTGTTTGCGTATGTGAGTAAAAGAGGACTTAATGATCTTTAGTAGTTGCGGATGCTTGCTAGAGTTCCAATCATAAGTGCATATGATCCAGGAAGAGAAAGTATGTTAGCTTATGCGTCTCCCTCTAATAAAATTGCAATAATTATTACCTGTCTAGTTAACGATTGTCTAGGGACAAATAACTTTGTCGTGACAAAAAGCTCTCTACTGAAACTAACTTAGTTGTGTCTTCATCTAAACAGACCCTAGATTTTATTTACATGCTCTTTATTATGTTGCAAACCTATCCAACAACATGTACAAAGTACTTCTAGTTTCATACTTTTTATAGGTTGAGCGTGCGTAGATTTGTATCGGTGGTCGATAGAACTTGAGGGGATATTTGTTCTACCTTTAGCTCCTCGTTGGGTTCGACACTCCTACTTATCTAAAGAGGCTAGAATTGATCCCCTATACTTGTGGGTTATCAGGGCATCATTTCCATTTCGTCAGATGATTATGAGGACATCAATACCATTGTTACACCCACAACCCCTGCTATTATACATACTGGACCAATTACTAGAGCTCGCGCATGCCAATTGAATTACCAGGTACTTTCGTTTCTTGGTAACGATTCTAATGTTCATGAGAATATGATGCTGCCTAAATTGGATACATTTGTTTTGCTTACAAATGAAGGGCCTACCTTTGACAAGAAATATGAACCTTGGAGCAAGTTCAAGCATGGAGATGATGGCATGCGCAAGGGGAACAAGAACAGAGTTACAAGTGATGATTCCAGGACTCTGAAGCCACCATAATGAGTGCATGAAGCATGGGATGAAATATACAAGATGCCACATCATAAATTTCATCTAGAGGCTATTCTAGGTGTTGCGTCACCTTATTATTGGGCCAGGCCCATGTATTTTTGAAGTACTTAAGTATAGGATGTTTTTAGAGTCCGTATGTGTGGGGAAACAAGAGTTAGGGTTGGTTTCGGACCCCTCCACCAAGGGCCACGAAATTCCCCCTCTCTCCTCCATATATACAGCCCTTAGGGCATCGTTTAGACTTCGGGTTTTGTTTAGATTAAAAGTTCGCCATAGCTGCAACTTTGCGTACTTCGTTTGTGTCCAACGACTAGACCAAGACGTCATAGAACCCCACCTTGATCAATAAAGCTTTCATCTTATATTCGCAATATCCAGATTGCAATCTTAGTTTCTTGATTGTTCTTCGTTTGCTCGCAGGAAACAGGCGCTCGTGGTCAGGTTGATCATGCTCCAGCATGGTCAATAACCCCTCGGAGTTGGTTTAGTGATTGCTAAGGCGCGACGTCCTCGCACGTTCGTAGTCGGACCGTCAAAGTCGACTTCCTCTAAAACGATAGCCACCATCTCATCGAAAGACGGGACACCTTTGCCTCTATCAGATGAGAAGGACGGAATGGATAAGATGTACTAGGACAAAGTCGTGGTAGAGGCCACTGAAGCCGTGGTTCCCGCCAAGGAAATCAAAGGAAAGAAGAAGGCTAGCATGGACATCGGCAAGGAATCCAGGAAGCGTACATCTTCGGAGTATGTTGTGCCCGTTGATGACTTGCCGGAGAGTTCCAATAGCAAGAGATCCAAGGATGTTGCGCCCCTTGTGAAACTGGTCTCGGCAGGGCTGGCTATCGCTGATGGTACTTTCATGATCAGTGCCACCCTTGATGACAAATAGGAAAGCGCGCTCGTTACCTTCCTATGGGCGAATATCGATGTGTTTACATGGCAACCATCTGATATCCCCGGTGTTACCAGGAAGATGATCAAGCACCACCTTGCAGTCTGCCCACATGCCCGACCCGTCAAGCAGAAGGTCCGAAAGCAAGCCTTGGAGCGGCAGCAGTTCATGGCCGAGGATAACAAGAAACTTGAGGTAGCTGGTTTGGTCAGAGGAGTACTACATCCAACATGGTTAGCAAACCCGGTGGTCGTACGGAAGGCTAATATGGGAAATGGACGCTTTGCATAGATTTCACGGATCTGAACAAGGCATGACCCAAGGACCCATTCCCCTTGCTGCGCATTGATCAGATTGTGGATCCCACTTCCGGTTATGATTTTCTCTCCTTTCTAGATGCATACTCTGAATATCATCAAATCTTTATGTCCAAGGAAGACAAATAGAAGACCCCATTCATCACCCCATGTGGCACATACTACTTTGTGCGAACGCCTTTCGGGCTGAACAATGTCGGGTCCACTTTTGCAAGAGCAGTCCAGATTGGCTTTGAATCACAGTTGCATAGGAACATTGAAGCTTACATGGATGATATTGTGGTCAATACCAAGGACAGATCAACCCTCATGCATGACTTAGAAGAGACGTTTGCTAATCTATGCAAGATCAACTTGGAGCTGAACCCAGAGACCTGTGTGTTTGGCATTCCCTCTGGCAAGCTACTTGGTTTCTTTGTATCCCATCGAGGGATAGAGGCCAACCCCGATAAGATCAAGGCTATTGAGCAGATTCAGGCACCCGAGATAGTTAAGGATGTGAGGCATTTAACAGGGTGTGTTGCCACACTTAGCAGGTTCATCTCCAAGTCTGCCGAGCGCGCCTTGTCATTCTTCAAAATTTTGAAGAAGACAGGACCCATGAAGTGGACTTCGGAAGCAGACGCAACACTGCAAGATTTGAAGACCTACTTGTCTTTTGTGCCCACTTTGGTTGCTCCCAAACCACAAGAGCCGTTGCTGCTATACCTGGCGGCAACTAATCAAGTGGTTAGCGCAGCACTAGTGGCGCAATGGGAAGTGGAAGAGGCAGCGACCTCAGACAGCGTCCCTTCCGGGGGAGAGAGTGTGCACTGCCCGACAAGGCTAGATGTAGATCAAGACAAAGAAGAGCACGACAGCGGACACAACCCCAAGGATGCGGCCAGGAATAAAGTGGTGCAGTGCCTAGTGTACTTCGTCAACTCCCTTTTTCCGGGGGCTAGATCCAGGTATTTTGGCGTGCAAAATTTGTTTTTCGGCTGAGTCATGGCCTTAAAAAACCGCGCCAGTACTTCCAAGTCAGAGTTGTCACCCGCTTCCCTTTGCAAAGGATACTGCGAAACCCTAAGGCTACCGGTAGAATAGTGGAGTGGGCATTGGAGTTATCCAGCTTTGTCCTGAAGTTTGAAAGCACATCAACAATTCAGAGCAGGGCATTGGCAGAGTTTATTGCAGAATGGACGCCAACCCCTGATGAAGAGGTACAGGAGATAGTTATCCCCAGAAAGGAAACAACCCAAGAACGGATCATGTATTTCGACGGTGCCTTCTCTCTACAAGGTGCGGGGGCTGGTGTGCTTCTCATTGCTCCTGCTGGAGAGCACCTGAAGTATGTTGTCCAAATTTATTTTCCTCGGGAGGAAGTGACCAACAATACTGCAGAGTATGAGGGGATCCTTGTTGGGCTCAGGATTGCAACAGAATTGGGAATCAAGAAGTTGATCATTTGTGGAGATTCACAACCTGTGGTGAAACAAGTCAACAAGAATTACCAAAGCCCATTGATGGAGGCATACATTGAGGAAACGAGAAGACTGGAGGAGCGCTTTGACGGATTGCAAATAGAGCATGTATCCCGTGGGGAAAACATCTTTGCTGATCATCTGTCAAAGTGCGCTGCGCAGAAGCTTCCTGTGGAACCAGGAAGTTTTGTTCTCCATCTTACTCAACCCTCTATATCCCCAATAACAATTGCCCGAAAGAGGAGAAAACTGGACTCCGGCAAGCCTCTCCCGGTAGAGCCTCCCGGGGCTCACGACAGAGAGCCTGACGGGAACAACTCCTCTTCAGCTGCTGAGCTACCCCCTCCCACTATACCACTGGTCCTCATGGTCGAGGGGTGTGCTCCTACGAAGGAGGAGGTGCCGCTAGTCCTTGTTGCCGAGCCCCAGGCTCCAACTTGGGGAAGGCATTCATTTCCTCCAAATCGTAGAACTTCCTGAAGAGCAAGAAGAATATGAAAGAGTAGCCCAGAGGGCCAATATGTATCAGTTCATCAACGACACACTATATAGAAGAAGGCCTAATAGTGTGAAATTGAATCGCATTTACCGGGAAGAAGGAAATGAACTGCTAGCGGAAATACACAAAGGCATGTGCGGCTCCCACATTGGATCAAGGGCTTTGGTTGGGAAAGCATTCCGGCAAGGATTCTATTGGCCCACAGCCCTCCAAGATGCGATCGAGCTAGTCACCAAGTGCGAAGTCTGCCAATCCCATTCCAAGAACATCCATCTGCCTGCCCAAGCTCTTCAGACAATCCCTTTGTCATGGCTGTTTTTGGTCTGGGGGCTTGATATCCTTGGCCCTTTCCCCCGAGCTGCCAGCGGCTTTGAATTCTTGTTCGTTACAATCCACAAGTTTAGAAAGTGGCCAGAAGTAGAAGCCGTGAGGAAAGTGACTGCTCAGTCAGCTATCAAGTTCATGAAAGGATTGGTGTGCCGCTTCGGCGTCCCTGCCCGGATCATCACTGATATCGGTGCCCAATTCATGAGTCATGCCTTCATGTAATATGTTCATGCCCTCAGAAGCAAGATCTCATTTGCTTCTGTTGCACATCCCAGAAGCAATGGACAAGATGAGAGGGCGAACGCTAATGTGTTGCAAGGACTCAAGACAAGAACTTTTGATAAGTTGCAGAAGTGCGGCAGGCGATGGATCGATGAGCTGCCGATGGTTCATTGGTCCCTCAGAACGACACCAAATTGAGCTACCGGGCAGACTTGCTTCTCCCTAGTCTATGGGGCAGAAGCAGTTAACCCCATGGAACTCATTCATGGGTCACCTCAAGTGCTTGCCTATGATGAAGTAACGTAGGATCTACACCGGCGTGAAGACATTGTGCTTATCAAGGAGAACCGTCTTTGGGCTGCTATGTGTGCTGCACGCTACCAACAAGCCCCGCGCCACTATCACAGCCACAGGGTGCATGCCCTGTGTTTTGAGGTAGGCGACCTTGTCCTTAGGCGTGTTCAGTCCGCCAAGGGTATAAACAAATTGATGCCAAAGTGGGAAGGCCCTTACCGGGTAGTACAAGTCACCAGACCTGGCACAGTCCGTCTGGAGACCGAAGACTACATTCAATTGCAAAACTCATGGAATATTGAGCATCTCTAACGCGCGGCTATCAGGCGGTGCCCGACAGCCACCTTTTGTATAGGCCTTCCCTCAATTGCATGTAACCCCTTGTACAAAGCCAGGCGCAGACCCTGAGCAACAAAGAAATAAATGAAGCGCTGGGGCCCCCGACAAGTTGCATGCATGGATAAGCATATCATCAGCATCTCATGTTCGTGTAGATGAGATCACATCTGGCATCATTTTCCTCAGCATAAACTGCAGGCTCCTCCTATGGACTTGGACCCCAAGAGGAGATGGGAAGACGAGCCTACACTGCGGCCTTCGGCAAGCCAAACATGTAAGTTCTTTCTCTTATCCATACGTGTTCTATAAGTAAGGACTTGTGCATAAGAAAATACCATTTCCTTTCGTAACTTAGGTGATCCCATCCCTCGGCTCGAACGTTGCTTCGATCAGGATGGTTGCAGTGGCCTTTGGAGAAAAAGGATTGGTGGGGGGCTGGTCCCTCTTCATGATTTGTGCCCAGTAGGCCTCACTCCGCGGCAACAAAATTGAGGGTACCAACAGGATAGCTTGCCTAGGGAAACTTCTTTACTTAAATGTATAGAGGCATCCCACCTCTGCATGGACATATTACATGCATGAGTCCCTGGCAAGGTTTATCTTTTTCATTAATATGCTGAAACAAACAAGCACAAACCTTACATGACACAAACATGGATTAAAAAGACCACATAATTTGAACTAAAATTTGGCAAGTGCCTACAGATTTAAGATTCAAAAAAGATAAGTGCCCCGTGATGCCCTTTCTTGTCCCTCTCCTCCTAGGCACTATGGAAGGAGGTGAAGTGGGCAAAAGGAGCGCGTGGGCAGAAGCCCAGCCTGACCCTGTCGGGCTCCAGGAGAGGTAGGCCAGCGGGAGCGGGAGGGCATGGGGGAAGGCGATGGTTAAGAGATCAGCGGAGGCGAGCCGTCAACCACCACCACCAGGGCCAGCATTACACGGCTGGGCGAACGAAGGTGCAGCCTGTGAGGAAGCCTGCTGGGGTCCAGCTGGAAGACTGCTGGAGGAGGCGGAAGCACCACTCCACCCCTGATCCCAACTCCCCGCCAAATCATCTTGCTAGAGAGGAGGTGTAGATGAAGATGGTGCCGCCGCCGTCTGATGGTGACAGTGCAACTAATGCTCAACCGGACTCAGAGTCCTCGCCCTCCCGGTCGGTGTCGTTGTCATAGTCGTCACTTTCCTCCTCATCACTATTGCTCGAGGAGGAGCTTTCGTTGTTGATTGAGCTCTCCGTGCAGCACCCTAAGCGAGCTCCTAAGCTCCCAAAAACCTTGTCAGAAAGGAAATTGTCCTCCATTAACATAAAATGGAGAACGTGCCCTTCCGACAAGCTATGGGCACGAGCAAAAGTCTTCCAGCCTCGACGGAAGTACATGACATGAGGGGCGGGGAAATCTACATCCACATATATGTTGCCATTCCCACTACCCCTCATGTGCAATCTCAATTCTCACGGCTGCTCGAGCTCCATCACCCTTGCAAATGGGGTAGGGAGGCGGAGCCGGCCATGCGGAGGTTTATACAGCCTGATAACGAAATCCAAGGGCTGATCGTCAACGTGGCCTACCGTTGGGGAAGGAGCATCCAGAGCAGGCGCGATCGAGGCATCGCCTCGTCCCCCTCAGCCTCATGCACCAGGACAACCACGGCCACGCCCCCTTCCACCTCCTCTCACCACGGGTTTAGCCCCCGCATCGACAAAGGAAGGAGGGAGGCGCTGTCGAGCAGAATTTCTCGTCACCACTAGGGCAACACCCAATCCCCGACCTCTCGCCATGATAAGCGGAGGCTATGGAAAGAATTGAGGGAGGAGGGGTGCACAAAAGCGTCTCGCCCGGCATCCCCTTTTATAGGCGGGCAAGGGGAGAGGTCGGGTTTTTCCGTGCAGGTTGTTGCCCCCGTTCAACCAATCCGAATCCTCCTAACCATTAACGGCTCACGGAATCAAGGCTGACCCGCTGCTCCAATCCACGGCGCCTGGCTTTCTGCCATGGCACCCATTCTCGTACCCTCCGCATCGACCACCAACCCTGCACAATGCATGCGGTACATGTGGCAGAAGCACTTGGAGTGGGAAGAATAGTGGGATGGCAGTTGTCGCCCCGTGAACATGGGATGTGGGTACTCTGCAAGACATGGCTCATTATCTACCCCACTACAGTTGGTGTTACACAACAGACGGAAAAACCGGAAAATGACATGGGTTCAGGTTAATGTAGAAGCAAAGAAGATCTCAAGGGGCAATCCACAACTACGCTCCTGCATGTGCACTAGTTAGGGCCTACCTCGACGACGCCCGACAGTGCGTTCGGGTCAGGCCCGGGGGCTCCTGTCGGTGCAACAAACCCTGGGTCCATTCCCCGGACTATGCACAGGCCCAAGGGTGAGATTACAACATCCAAGATCAGACCAAGTACCAAAGACCAGTCCTTTGAAGGACCAAAGTGTAGATCAAGAAGACCAAGTCGAGCCAATGAAGCAAGATATCGCTAAGGGAAAAACCTCCCTTGCCGGGCAGGCGAGCCTGGCGAGGTCGAGGTTACCCCGGAAGCAAGCCTCCAGATCGTCCCAGCAATCCTGCCAGGGCTTGCAGAGGCAAACTACTCCAGTGCACCACCTCATAGCAATGCAAGTCACTGATCAGTGCGGTGTCAAGCGCCTAAGTGACTAAGTGGCTGCTTCTTGCAACATGGCAGCAACTTCCTACAGAAAACACCTCCATATGACACCCGTCCTGAGACGTGTCAAGCAAGCAGGCATGAGGCTGGCAAAATAGCCCAGCAAGGTGTCACAACCCAAGTTCAGTAATGCACTTGGGTTAGATTTGCATGTTCCATCATGTTTAAATTTTATTTAAACTTTAGATGGGGATTTAACAAACCCTAGCACCCCTTTGAATTACTAGGTTCAACCAAAATTGGTTTCAATGAACCCAAAATGGCCTTCACAAAATGTTCATCACTTCTGGTTTGGGCTAAAACCCTGGCTAAAATGGTGCACATTTTTGTAGGACACTCTGTAGTATTGAATTAATCCATAAAGGTATTTGCATTTGGACATTTAAATACTATAAATATTTTTTACATGTCCAAATACTTCTAAAAGTACTTGAGGGCTATTGGGAATAATTTCACAAGTGCCCACAATTATTTCTAGGGTTTGTTTAAATGATTTATCATTTTTGCTAAATCAAAATCAAAGACAGAAAAACAAACATAAAATAAAACACACACACACACAAAGAAAGAGAAGCTTACCTGGCCCTGCCACCTGGCCTGGTATAGTTGGCGCAGCCCACCAGGGGCGAAGAGGTCATCTTCAACCTCTGCTAGTAGGCAGAGGGAGAGACCGAGCACGACATCGGCCGTGCCACCTCTTGCTTGCCTCGCTGTACTCCTCCTCGAGCCTTCTGATGGAGCCATGGAGATGCCCACGCCCCCCTGGATCCTTCCCACCTCCCCGCGCTCACTTTCCCCACCTCTGCCTCCCTCCCCTGCTCTCGCTCGGACGCACCCGAGAACGCCGACAAGAACCACCGCGGCCACTGTCCACCACTCGCCTTTCCGGAGCATCCAGCAGGACCGACATTGTCTCCTTCATCGTCTACACCAATCCGTTCGACCACGGGAGCCCTGCAGCGTCGCCACCATCGCCATATTCATCCTCTGCCCTGATAGCCGCCGTCGTCGATTCGCCGGCTGCGGCACCTCCTCGAGCTTGCTGTCCGTACTATCCGCTGTGAGCCCTGCAGCCTTTTCCCCCTCCTCCCTTAGTTGCGCTCGCCCTCTAGCCGCTGCCCTGCAAGCCCCCGAGTGCCGCCGCCCGCCATGGCCGGCTAGCCCCGCGCCCCCAACCTCCCCTACTCTCCCAAGCAGCACGAGTGTGCTCACCGCATCCCCGGGAGGAGAATGCGCCACACCTCTCGCTCAAGCCAGCGCTAAAACAACGCGCTCGCTCGAGGCCGAGCTGCAGCCGCCGTGGAACTCGACGCCATCGATGATTCCGGCCACCCCATCGACTGCTTCCACTAGCAACCGATGCGCCTCGATGCGCTGCGTCCGTAGAACCCAGCCACGTGAGCTCCCGTCGCCGGAAATGGCCGAGAGGGCAACTCTGGCGTCCTCGGATAGCGCCGATGGCTAAATGCTGTTTAGCTGAAGTGGCGTGGTTATTAGGGACAAACTACTCCCCCACTTAATTAAACCATAGGGTCACCGAGTGGTCCCCACCCTGTTAATCCTTTAGATTAGGTTTAATTTAAACCATGTTAGTTAACTGAGTCAATGACATGTGGGGCCCACATGTTAGGTTTGACCTAGACAGCACCCTGTTGACCTGATGACATCACACCGATGTCATGCTCATGTAGTAAACCATTTCTGGTATTTAAATAAATCTAAATGATTTATTTATCCTCAGAAATTTGAGTAAACTTCAGAAAATCATAGAAAATAATCTATAACTCCAAATGAAATAAATTATATATAAAAAAATTATCAAAAAATCCAATCTATCCATATATGCTGTTTTCATGCATGACAAAGCAACTTAACCTTGCTATATAGATCAAAACATGATAATGCACATTATAAATTCATAACTTGAGTTTGAATTTGAACCCTTGGTTCAAATTAGCTCAAACCCTTCTAGTTTCAGTTGCATTAGCTCAAATCACATCATATTACTATGTCATGTTCATGCATCATATTGTTGCATTGCATTGATTGTGTTTCTTCTCTGTTGCCGGTGTTTGTCCCCTCTTAGTGGACGCAGTTTCGATGATGAGTTCGATGAAACCGATGAAGAGTTATGCTATCTTCGAAAGTGTCAAGCAAGCAAAACCCCCTTGTTCATTCCAATACAATCCCACTCTCTCGCTCCTACTCTCTTTTACTACATAAGGACAACAACGATTCAACTGTTACATGCTGCAGTAGTTGAACCCTTTTCCACTTCATGACCTGTCATTGCCACAGTAAATAGATGAAACCCACTACACTACTAGGGAAAACCTTATACACAGAATATTAGCAGCAGCGCGGTCTAAAAATAGACGCTACTACTAATTAGTAGTTGCGATCTTTAGAAAACCGCGCTACTAATAGCACGGTAGCAGTAGCGGTCTAGGTGAAACAAGCGCTCCTACTATAATTGCCACGGCATTGCCCCCAGGCTAGATATAGTAGTAGCGCCCTTCCGAGGACGCGCTACTGCTAAAGTACTTAGTAGCAACATTTTTCTTCAAAACACGCTACTGCTAAGTATTGCACATAATTAAGTTTAGTCCCATACTGCTAAGCGAACAAGGTGTTTACCACCTTAAATATGTTACTTCTCAAACAATCTCTAGCACTTGGTCTTCATTGAACTATATGTGTAGGATTTATGGCTGCAATATGAATCTTCACCTGTGCCTATACAGGTACTGTGAGGATTCATGTTAACTATTTAGATTCTACACAAAAAGATCAATGATGACCAATGTATATTTTTGAAGTTTTTACATGCTTAGACTTAGAAGTAGCGTTTTTCAGGGCAAAGCGCTACTGATACTATAAAACAGAAAGGAATAGCTGTAGCGCGTTCCGGCAAAACGTGCTGCTGCTAGTTTGACTTAACCCCCGGCCGCGCGGGCTCAAAATTTCGCCAAGTCCTTCCCCTCCACTTCCCCCTTTCCCCCAACTGCTCCATCACTGCCGTCGCCCTGCCGCTCTCGACCTCACTGCCGCCGCCCTCAACCTCACTGACGGTGTCCTGGACTAGGGGGTACTCACCACGTCATCTCCCGATCTATTAGATTGGGCCGAGGACCCCCATGGCCGTATACTCATGGGCCTGTTCGGACAGCTGCCGCATACACAGAATATTCCACAAGACTTGGCGATCAAGACAAGGACTCCTCCCCACCGGCGTATTCGGCTAGGACTCTTGTTATCCTAGGCCTCTAGTGCATTATATAAACCGAGGCCAGGCTAGTCGATAGATCATATCCATACAATCATACCATAGGCTAGCTTCTAGGGTTTAGCGTCATTGATCTTGTGGTAGGTCTACTCTTGTACTATCCATATCATCAATACTAATCAAGCAGGACGTAGGGTTTTACCTCCATCAAGAGGGCTCGAACCTGGGTAAAACATCATGTTCCCTGCCTCCTGTTACCATCCGGCCTAGACGCACAGTTCGGGACCCCTACCCGAGATCCGCCGGTTTTGACACCGACATTGGTGCTTTCATTGAGAGTTCCGCTGTGTGATCGACAAAAGGATCAATGGCTCGCCTGCAGATCAACTGCGACTTTGGCGTCTTCGTCACCAGTTCGACTGGTCACCTTGGTTCGACCAAGAATTGCGCCCCGTGTTCGGATCACCATGTTCGAATGAGGGCCTTCTTCAAACATCAACTCCGATCTCTATCAAGATCATGGAGGAATTATCTATGGAGCTCGGGGGCTCAACGTCAACATTGCCCTCAAGCGACCGTGCTGTTTTTTTGGACAGCGAACTCGTATCTGCCGCCACCACATCCTCGAGTATCGCTTTGACGATCGCTTTGGTGGAATTGAGCGGAATTGGGTCTATAACAACCCTGGAAATTTCGTCGAGTTCCGATGGAGGAATCTCTGGCAATCCACGATATATCGGAGCCCTGTCAAATCTGGATGGGAATTTGGATGAGTTTAGGGCGTGGTGTCCAGCTTCTAGCTCGGACGTCCTTTGGAAGATCCAACCGTTGATCGGCTGCGGAATTCCTATATCTACCACCTCTCAAAATTTCAGCTCGATCCGACCGTCCAAACTCCGGAAACCTTCCGATTAGTGCATCACTTTTTGGATCTGTTTTCTGCGCGAAAACAAATCTGACCCGAGTTCATCTTTTTTATGAACGGGATTTCGGACATCCCTTTTGAAGGAAGTTTTGTACGGGTATTGTGTTGTGTTTCCGAACACATCCCACTAACTTTAAGATCTTTTGAACATGATCTTCAACATCATGCTGGTGTCAAACCAGTCCGGCAATATTACTCCACGGCTGCCGACCTGCGCTAGACACGTCGTCACTTTAGCCGAGCTCAACTTCTTCGGATCATCATCTCGGCAAGCCAACAAGAGTCCAGCATCGCGAAGGATAAATCATCATCAACATAGCCACCCCACGGATTACACGGAGCGGGCATACCGGCATCGCCACACGGTCGCTTCATCAAGCCGGCATCGACCACGTCACGACCTGCATCGACAGGGCCGCACTATTGCTTCTTCAAGGTGGTGTCCATCACGCCGACCTACTTCGACTCATCGGCTGACGTCGAGGCTTCGACATCTCGGCTGGACCGGGGGCTTCGCCATCTCTTCATCAACCTACTGCGGACACTTCGGCGTCACTAGCCGACCAGCTCCATCACGTTAGCTGGGCCGAGGGCTTTGCCTCGGTCTATCAAATGGTTACCGCATTAACGACAGTCGCGTGGTGGTTCGATCAATTTCCATACATAGTCCGGCGAACGCCGCATCCGGAGCTCGGACCGACCTGTGAATTCAGGCTTTGCCACGCCTTTACTACATCACGCCGACGCCCTGCCTCGACATTGACTTCGGCGCTAGGCCATATTTCTTCTATTCCCCACTTTGCATAAATTATTTATTATGCAACATTTTTTTTAAATTATCATTATTACTATTATCTCCGCTTTGCACTATTTTGTGCACGGGAAAATGATCCAGGGACTTCAGCGTCACTCTGCCGGTCTGCATTGACCGTGCTATGTCACCACTTCGGCGTGTCGAGCTCTCCGCTCCGCCACCTCGGGACCAGCTTGGGGGATGGAACCTTGCCCCGCATCAAGCTCGGGCCGCGTCATCAATACCGAACACATTAACCAGCTAAGTCGCTTTCATGCTCAAAGCTTTAATTTCTAACTTGTGCTCGGTTCGACCAAGCATTATACTCTTTTGGAAAAAAGTTGCTTGTAAAAAATTTCCTTGCCCAAACTTTGTTTGTGACGCATAAATTCAAATACCCTGTTTACTTGGGGGCTTCCTTTATGAAGCTTTTCCTATTGCATATGATTATACTTGTACGGCTTCGTTCCTTGTTCATGTATTACGCCACAATATGCACCATATTACTTAAGCGATTTGCAAGCTGGGTTGCCTCGCTCCTGTGTTTACCCCTACATTCCCGATTGTTCGGCTAGGGAGTAAAGGGAGCACCTCTGCGATTGTCACGATCGGGTCAACCAAGCCGGACCTCAGACTGGGTGAAGCCAAAAGCTAGCGCTCTTATAGTTTTCAATGATGGTCGGCACACAACGGAACTCATGAGTACAAAAAATCTATTGCACAAGTCTCATAATAACAATGAGCATAGAAGAAAAGTATCGGTGGGGGTACTATTTTCTTCGAAGATGCTTCTTACACTTCACGGTAATATAGCATAAGTTCCCTGAGCACGCTTTGTCTGTTACAGCCTTATGGCCTGATTGCCTGGTTATTGGAAACACCGTCGATATTCTCGACCAATGGAGTACATAACACTTTTCGGTCCTTGACCGAAGCGGGAGAAGCTGACTGTCGGTTAAGACGCGTTTAAAGTTCGGTTGAACATAGATATGATATAAGTAATTCGGTACATGCAATCATTCTTCTACCCAAGTCACTTGGGGGCTCTTAAGTTTATTTGAGCCGTTTTATAATAAGTGTTCTTCTTCTTAGTCGTTGCAAAGTTTTATTATTATTTATCACTCCTTTTTCGACACGAGTGTGCGGTCACTAGCCGGGGAGCCTAATTTCTCTCTCAAAGCCGCTAGAGTTTAGTTTGCTAAACTGGCCTAATGAGGAGTACTCCACCCTCGGGATAGGAGGTTGAAGCCATAGGATGACCCGCTCGAAGTCTTGAGATAGGATGTATCATGTTAAAGCATGACAGAAGCACTTCTTTTTTCTAAGACCAACATTCGGATTGGCACCGAACACTTGATATTGTTCGGACGTCATGTTTTTACTGACGTTTCTTGGTTTTCCAAGCTTTTTGGCACTTTTAAACTATTTGTGGTTCTCCAGCATTAGTCTCACAGTGCAACACCGGACACCTTTAGGGATTCGGCAAAAACATTCTCAGATATTGCTATATATGCATCGGTTTCGAATTGTGTCTTCGGTCAATAGTTGGGTTGCCTGGCTCCTGCACTTGCTTCCTACGTTCCGTTTTGTTCGGCTAGGCGTGCAAAGGGAGAACGACTGTGATTGTGCTTCCAGCTCACATGGCTAAGCACCTCAGTGGAGAAAGCCGAAAATTGACTTTCACAATAAGCGTAAACTGGTCAGCGATCCGATGACTATGTTAAATGATGGGCCGTTCATAACATTGGCCGAAGTGGTTACGGCTTGACCCGGACTGTCGCCGAACACTACCGGGGCTATTAACTGGCCTCCCAAACTAAATCCTCAATATTTTGCTCTTACATTAGAGCTGAGGTTTAATGATCATGCTTAGCATGACAACCCAAAGAAAGGAACCGATAGCGGGACTATTTTCTTTGGAAGACATTTCTTCTGTTAAACAGTGATATAACTCTCTGCGTACCTTTGTTTATAAAACCGTATGGCCAGATTGCCTTGTTTGTTGTAAATCTTTGCCCTCATAAAGGCTTTATAAAGTAGGACAAACACTCCTCGGCTACTGGCCGAGGAGGTGGAAGCCGATGGTCGGTCAACAAAGTTTTGTACAATGCAGATCCGAGCATTAATGACGTAAAGTACTTGGATACATAGAGTCATTACACATAATTTGTGATTTTGCTATGGATATTGATCCTTAATTCGGCCACTCGTGCCCGTATTAAGGCTCGGGGGCTACTGGGCTTCGGGCTTATTATTTACAAATATTAAAGGGGCACATTGATCCCCTGATCTGGTGTTACCACCCGACCAGTGTCTCGGGGGCTACTGCATTGCTTGTCCAATGCAGAAAATTTTATGTGCAATATAGTTTCCGAGGAGATTTTGATCCTCAGGTTGGTCGGCCGCACCCAACCTGAGTCTCGAGGACTGAGCACGCCGCTTTTAGTGTCCCGAAGTATTCTGCCAAGCTTGGACTTGATCCTCAGGCTGATTTTGCAAATCAAACTGAGTCTCAGCGGCTACTAGGATCAGCGGTCTTACGTCATCCTTCAGGTGCATCTCGGGTTTTAGACCGATACACACCTTGAGGGCTACTGGCTATATATCTCGGCAGAGAATAAATTGCAATAATAAAAAATATTGACAAAAAATCGGCCCACAGTCGGGGTGGTGCACCACCTCGGAAGCAGTCCGGCATAAAGCTCGGGCGCTAGTGGCTGGCTCCATAGAGGGCATTTCCGACATTAAGCTCGGCTAAACTCCTTCAAACTTCTTTGAACCAAGGTGATTTACGACACCTCGGATATAGTCCGGCGTTGGATCTCGGATACATATCCGGCGTTGGAGCTCGGATACATTCCGGCATTAGAGCTGGGAAGCGGTCCGGCGTTGGTGCTCGGCTACAAAAGATACCTCGAATGCAGTCCGGAGTTGGAGCTCGAACGCAAGAGGACACTACCTCCCGGGAACAACTTCAAACCCGAGGTGTGGCATAAAAATAAACAAGGCATTGATAAAGGCCGGAAACTTAAAGGGGCTCCTCGGATACCCGGCGTATAAACTCGTCGAATGCATCTCGGTGATCCTCAAGACCGAAGATGAGAAGATTTGTTGAACCAGTTTTCAAGACCGAAGACCGAAGATGAAGAACAGTTCAGAAGAATCGAGGAGCGTCCCTAACTTGAAGACCGGTTCAGGGGGCTACTGACGGTGTCCTGGACTAGGGGGTACTCACCACGTCATCTCCCGATCTATTAGATTGGGCCGAGGACCCCCATGGCCGTATACTCATGGGCCAGTTCGGACAGCTCCCGCATACAAGGAATATTCCACAAGACTTGGCGATCAAGACAAGGACTCCTCCCCACCGGCGTATTCGGCTAGGACTCTTGTTATCCTAGGCCTCTGGTGCATTATATAAACCGAGGCCAGGCTAGTCGATAGATCATATACATACAATCATACCATAGGCTAGCTTCTAGGGTTTACCCTCATTGATCTCGTGGTAGATCTACTCTTGTACTACCCATATCATCAATATTAATCAAGCAGGACGTATGGTTTTACCTCCATCAAGAGGGCCCGAACCTGGGTAAAACATCGTGTTCCCTGCCTCCTGTTACCATCCGGCCTAGACGCACAGTTCGGGACCCCCTACCCGAGATCCGCCGGTTTTGACACCGACACTCACCACCGCCACCGCCCGCCGCACACCCTCGACGCCGCCCCCGACCCCGACATCGACGCCACCCTCCGCCGCGCGCCCGAGCCCCGACCCCGTCCTCAACACCGCCTACCCCTTCCTCGCCGCAGTCACCGTAAGCCTCTGCCTCTCCTCTCCCCTACCCTCCTCTCTCTCTGCTAGGGCAATTCATATATGTGTTGATGCTGTGTTGATGTTCATATGAACCCTAGGTGTTCATATGAACCCTAGATTTGTTTAGGGCAGTAGGCATTTTTTTAGCATTTAGGAAAAATGATTTGCAATTTTTTTAGGAAATTAGCTCGGGCAAATTTTTATGAAAATTCCTAAACAATAATTTCATTCAAAAAACAAAAAACAGAATTGTTTTTCTTTCAAAAACTTGGTTAAACTAAATGTTGCTACGTAAACAAAAAAAGATTGTTGTTATATGATATATGTCATTGATGTTCATTTGCATATTCCATTATTGAAGTGGTTCGATTGTGCCCAAGTGGCTTTGTTTTTTCCAGGGAATGAAGTCGAGTGGCCTATGTTTTGCCTGAATGTTGATTCCTTTCCGTTTCGGCAAATTTCAGGTTCTCGATTTGTCTACTTTTTAATAAAAGTCATGCCGAAATTTTCCGTGAATTTTGGCATGACTTGTGCTACAAACTAGGACATATCGAGTCCTACCGGGAAGGAGTCAACATTCCTGCAAAGCATAGGTCTTTTTTATGTCATTATTCATTTTATTAGGTATATAATTAATTGAATAGATTTAATCGTAAGAACTAGTTGAATTAATAGAACTAGTTGAACATGTCACATTTGTTGTTTTTTAGTTAAAGAAAATTTTCCCGCATCCTTGTCGTGGAGTCGGCGAAGGACACCCGCGTCATCAGATGGGCCATGTCTAGGACTGGGCTCCACCGGGGTGGTACTGGGAGGCGCTACCTACCAGGGGGCGCAGGTTGGTGAGGAGCCAGCCTGTCATTGACCCGAACCTTCTTTGGTGGCGGTCGCGTGGGCCAGTGATGGTCCTGAGGCTCGAGGACCCCGCGGAGGTGGTGCGTCACCGTGTTAGTGAGGACGACGCGCATGTCCATCGCTACTTGTTTGCGTCGGAGCACAGGTTCTCCAATACCTGGCAGGTTCTCCAAGGATCTCACTGGAGCTATGATCCTGTGATGGTTCCTTCTCTTTGGGTGTCCACCACCCGCGCCGATACCCGTCGTGCGCTAGGGTTTTAGTTGTATTAGTGATGTTATATGTATGATACTATTCGGGATGTATTAGTGATAATATTCGACGATGTACGAACGCATGAGATGATTTACTTTTGCTTATTGAATGCATGCTAATTTGAATACTAATTTATTTTACGATTTGGTTTTCCTTATTGAATGCTCATGTCAATATGAGTCCAATAAGATATTTTGAGTATCCTGGTAGTTGTCTTTGATCGATTTTCAATTAATGTTTTAACTATGAACATAGGAAATGTCTGACAATGAAAAGGATTTCGGTATTTGCAAATACTGCAAAGACGAGCGCGGCCTGTGCGACGGAATCTTCCTAGATGATGATAGGCGCTTCAGCATCAAGCTAGACGTGAACTTCGAAGTGCATACAGTAAGTCACAATGACAAGTCTTTTTTTGTAATTAAGCATGACATCTGCTTCATTTGCTTCAACTTATAATTTAAATTTTTTACTATTCTACTAGCGTATCCCCTGCCATGCAAGAGTTTTTGTATTGGATGAGATAGGTTTTAGTTGTACTATGGAGGTAAAGAAAGTTTACTTGAAGATCGAGCATGGTTGTATTTTCCATGAAAAATTATACAACATAGACGACTACACCTATTTTGGATCCAAAACTTGGCGAGCACTATGCAAGACTTATGCATTTGAGCCTGATATGGTTATCAACTTTGATATTCGTCCAGAAGATGATACCGAAGGTAATATCGACATCTGGGTCGATGTGCAGACGCCTCCAGTTATACCATTATGTGAGTTTCTCAACCATATTTATGTCTTTAATATTGTTTATTTAAAAATAGTTGACAACTAATTTCTATTGTCAACTTATTTCCGTTCAACCAAACATGTCCAGCGCTTGGTAGACATGACCTACTACTATCCCGGGGCTGAACTAAACTACGAGGAGCTAAGTCATCATGTTACATGGCTTGAGGATCTTGATATTGTCAAGACAAATTTTCTTCCTGCACTTAGAAATGTTAGTAATGAAAACGTGCGACCAATAGTGTTCGTAATGAACTACGGTCACATCTATTTAGAAAAGATGGTAATATTTTTACTATTTGTCCTCAGTGCATCTTTTGCATAGATTATTTTTAAGCTAAACTTCATTGCTAAGTATTTTACTATACGATGTTCTTCAACAGGGACTCCCGATGAATGTTGTGCCTCACAGGATCGAGACTAAAGGTAACATGAGTGTTGTTAGCTTACGGCTAAGATATCCTACAATGCACTTTAGTGCATTTAGGATTTCTAATAGTGAGCAATTCTTAATAGTGAAAGACTGGACCAAATTTGTGATGGAGGAGTGCAGAGAAGTACTAGGGCCAGCAATAAGAAGCGCAGCCCATGATTAGGAGACAGGTTCATCTGCATGCTCCAACTTGATGAAGGAGGAGAGCTACACATGTTTTATGTTATTTTACCTGAGAGAGAGCAGCGGGAGTGATTAGTTAGCTAGAAATGAGTTTGAAGATGATGATGTGCTACACTATGACTATGATGATTAAATAGCTAGTGTTGGTGGTAATGACTATGATGATTATTATTAGCTAGTGTTGGTGGTGATTAGATAGCTACCACATCTAGTGTTCGTGGTGATTAGCTAGCTAGAATGAGTTTGATCGGATGATGTGCTACACTATGACTATGGTGATTAAATAAATACTTTTGGTGGTAATGACTATGATGATGATTAAATAGCTTGTGCTGGCGGATTAGATTCAGCTGGAGGCAACATGTGGTGCACATAGAAAGTACTACTAGTCCAAACTGGATCAAGTTTGGATTAGTAGTATACTTTTGACATGCACCACATATTGCCTCCACTTGAACCTAATCCACCTTCATTTGACACACTGTTTTCGACATAATGATATAAATCTCAGAATTGGTATTGTACCAAAATTTGTATAACGGCGTATAAATACACTAAAAATAAAAAAATGGGAAAAGAATACTAGTAGCGATGGATAGTAAACACGCTGCAACTAGCTAGATTAGCAGCAGCGCGGGAGAGAACAAGCGCTGCCGTTATGTGTCTTAGCAGTAGCGCGTGTCGCACGCGCTACTGCTATGTAATAGTTGTAGCGTAGCACGGCAGCCCGTGCTACTAGTGGGCATTAAACCCGCGCTACTACTAGGGTTTTCCCTACTAGTGCTAGCATGAGTAGGAGTTGTTTGAGCCCTGATGTGCCTACTCATTTATGCTTGTTTTCATGCCTGCTACTTCTTAGAGTTGAGTCAGGTCTGATTCATCGGGGATGAATTGGAATGTGGTGAACATGTCTTACTGTTGAGAGCTAAGTGTGTAAACCCGATTTGGTAAAGGTAGCGGTGAGAGGTCATGTAGGAGTACATGGTGGGTTGTCTCATTGAAATCGTCCTCAGGAACTGAGTTCTATGTCTCGACTTATTAATCAACCTGGTCTCTTTCCAGGAGTTGCAACTAGTTTCTCGTGTTTGTAGGTAGTGCTAGTAGTCTACCAAGTGGCACCCGGTACAGGTGGGCTTGGGAAAGACTAGGTGCAGTGGCACGGTGTACCAAGCATTGCCCGTTTGGTTGGCTTGGGAACCCTGCTCACATTGTTTGGGGCTGTGAGCGACACCCCAGATGGATCTCCTTGCAGATGGAACCCGAATAGGCGATAAACCTGGACTAGACACTTGTGTGGTTAGTTAGGTCGTGGCCAACTCCCTCGCTAGGCTTCTGCTTGAAGGTTGCCGAGATACACATCATTTACATGGTGGTAATTGGCGAGAGCGTGTGTGAAGAAGTACACCCCTGCAGGGTTAACATCATCTATTCGAATAGCCGCGTCCGTGGTAAAGGACTCCTGGGTTGCCTGTATAGTTCATAGACAAGGGAAAGTGGATACTCTAAAATGTGCAAGATAAACGTGAGTGCTATGGATGGCCCTCTCGTAGGGATACTGGAGCGGATCCATAGTGGTGTAAAGAGTTACCAACAGTTGTAGTTTAGGATAGCCACTAAGTCAAAGCTGGCTTGCTGCAATTAAACTCCACCACCCCTTTGTTGATACCGATGCATATGTAGATAGTTCTAATGTAAGTCTTGTTGGGTACAGTTGTACTCACGTTTGCTTAAATTATGTTTTTGTAGAGAGACTTCAGTCTCGCTAGTAGTTCCATGTGGACTTCGACGTTTAACTTGTTACCTCAGCTACGATCTTGTACCCTTTGGAGGGTCTTGTAGATAGATAGGCTTACTAGCCTTCTCTCTTTTCAAATGTCTGTACTCATACATGTTTATGCTTCCGCATGTGCATGTTGCTTGTATGACTTGAATGCTCGGTCATCAGACCCATGTTTGTAATATCTGGCTCTTCGGGGCCTAATGAATAATACTTTGAGTCATAGAGTTATGTTGTGATGCCATGTTGTATTTGCACATACCGAGCATATTGTGTGTATGTTATTGAAATGCTTAGTATGTGTGGGATCCGACAACCTAGTTGTTTATTCTTGGTAGCTTCTCTTATGGGGAAATGTCTCCTAGTGCTTCCACTGAGCCATAGTAGCTTGCTATTGCTCCGAAACACTTAGGCTGGCCGACATGTGTCCTTCTTCATTCCCGTGTCTGTCCCTTCGGGGGAATGTCACGCGGTGTCTACCGGAGTCCTGTTAGACTGATATAGCCCCGATTCTCCAGTGTCCTGTTAGCCCAGCAGCTACGGCCCGGATTCACTCACTGATGACCGGCACATTCGTTGCTGGGTCATGTATGCATGTCCCTATAAGTTAGTGCCACTTTGGGTTTACGACTAGTCATGTCAGCCCGAGTTCTCTGTCATATGGATGCTAGAGACACTATCATATACGTGAGCCAAAATGCGAAAACAGTCCCGGGCCAGGTAAGGTGGCACCCATGGGAATACCGTGTGTGAGGCCGCATAGTGATATGATGTGTTACATGCTAGATCGGTGTGACTTAGGATTGGGGTCCTCATAGCTTTGGTATCAGAGCCTAACTGCATGTAGGATTACCAAGCCAAACTAGTCGAACTCGAGTCTAGAAATGCTTTAGTTATATAAGGGGATTGATTGTGGAAGGGAATGTAAGGCTCTTTTTACTCCTTTACCTTATGCCTTCTTATCTGAGTCATCGTCTTCTCTTCTTTGGGGATTAAGAACTAGGCTTTCTCTTCTTTCTATCAGGATCACATGTTACTAATCCATAGCCTTATAGGATTGATGGATTGAAGCCTCACTTCAATTTCTAGTACTTCTGTATGTTGACAGTTGATCTCGGAACCCTTTTATTGTGATGTTGAGTGGTTATGCCACCATTTTGCAGGATGTCTCAAATCTTTTTGAGCATTTGCTGCCATTATGCTGTCCGAGTTATACCAGGTTTCTAAATAGTCTGACGCACTTGCAAATTCTTTCTCCCTGTTCCAACGTCCCTTTTGGCCAGATTAACCACACTAATCAGTGTGTTGAGGTACTCCATTGCCTCAACGTATATGTTGAAGCTATTGTTATTACACTAGGGTATCTTAGAGAAGCACCCAGTAATCTAGCTCTGATTTGAATTCCTAGTGTGTTGATTCTGGTCATCATTCTCGAACGCATCCTGTGATGCCACTTAGTTAGTAGGCATTCTATTCCTAGGTTCTTGAACCCAAGATTCACTCTACTTACTTCGTGTAGATAGTGTTTGCTCGTTCCTTTAGGATATTAGTAACACTACAAAAAAAGACACATCCGTGACATTTTGGGCCGAACGAAAAAAAATTATGTCATACTTATGACACTTCTATGACAATAATTGTGACAAAACCCGGTATCATCATAGATGTGGTGGGCTCCTACTTCTATGACAAAAAATCATGACAAAAAATGGGCATCTCGTCCTGGGCGGGCCGGAGACGCAGCTGCATGACATTCTTTGGGCCGTCCATGACGGAAACAACAATGGTAGAAGCGAGGGCGAGGAAAATATCGGGGTGTTCCCGGTAACGGTGGGTGGTCAGGGCCGAGCGATGCACGGAGGTTTGCGCATTTCTCTCTTACATGCACGCACGTGGGTGCGAGGTGTTGGGCTCTAACTGAACCCGAGTGAGGCGTTCGCCTACTGAACCTGAGCGATAGCACTGCAGGCTACGCGTTACTGAACCCGAGCGATCGAATGATGGCTGTTAACTGAACCTGATCGAGTGATTCCTTTGCTACTGCTGCTAACTGAAGCCGATCGATGCTGCCTCTGGATGAATAGTGAGTGTTGCTAGGGGGTTAGATGAACAGTTCCCGGTGGGGGTGGATGAACAGGAGCCCGTGGTGTTGCCTCTGGATGAACAAGACCCCAATAGATTGAGCCGGTTGGGGCTGGATGAACAGGACCCCGTGGAGGGCTGGATGAACAGGACCACCCCGTGGAGGGCTGGATGAACAGGACCACCCCGTGGAGGGCTGGATGAACAGTAGATGGTGGAGGGTTGGATGAATAGTAGCCCGTGGAGGGGTGGTTGAACAGGAGCCCGTGGAGAGGGCTGGTTGAACAGTAGTCGGTGGAGTAGCGTGCGGTGGAGGCTGGATGAACAAGAGCCCGTGGATGAACAGTCGCAGGTGGAGGCTGGAGGAGGTCAACGGTGGATGAACAGTGGCCCGTGGAGGCTGGAGGGGTCGACGGTGGAGATGAATAATATCATGTGGAGTCCCGTTTTGTGCTACGCCACACCCCTCCCGATGAATAGGACCCCCGTTTCGACCGTAGGAGGTCCGTTTGCTCCGTTTTGCGGTACGCCAGACCCCTCCCGATGAACATGATCTCATTTCGACCGTGGTCGGTCGAACACAAGGCCGTTTCCTCCGTTCTGCGGTATGCCAGGCCTCGTTTCCATCGGCTGTTCCATCCAAGCCCTCCTGATGAACGCGACGATGCATTCCGTTCCGACCCAGCCGGTTGGCTCCCCATGAACACGACGACGACGTAGTTTCTCTGTTCCGACCCAGGCATGTACACGAGCCCTGGCCGTACGTATGCGCTAGTTGGAGTTTGAGACCCCGCCCGTATGTACGTATGTAGCCATACTTTCTTTCTTGCACACTAGCCGTTGTACGTACGTGTACATGCTACATGCTCGCCTCTACTACGACACGTGCGCGCTCTACATCGACCAGTATGTACGTACACGTTCACGACCATAATGACAATGCTACGTATGCTTCAACCAAGTGGGTCCCGACTGTCAGGCACTTCCTTGCATGCGAAGATATAGCTGGTGGGTCCCAGCAGTCATGGGGGCGAATCATTTTTTTTCCGGACACACTTCCTTGCGTGCAAAGATGTAGCTGGTGGGTCCCAGCAGTCAGGGGGGAAACGTTTTTTCACGAAATACGGTGGCCCGTCCGGTGGGTCCCCACTGTCAGGTGCAGGAATAATTATTTTGCGGGTAATAAGGAGGCACTTCCTTGCGGCTGCCGTGGACCCAGCTGTCAGCCTCCCCATGTACAGTACTCTTCCGATGGAAGTCGGTTGTTGACCACATTGACCACGCCGCGCTGAGAGCACCAAGGCGGTGGACAATGGCGAGGCCTAGGAAGGGTATGACACGAAGCCAGGGAAGACGCGACAGTGGATGCCCACACGAAGAGGAGTATGAGGGTTCACTGTTTCGGCTGCGGTGTGAGGCTACCGTCGCCGCAGAATAACAGGGGGTGTGGGTAAGAAGAGGGATGGCATGGCCAATGGTGGGAGTAGTAGGGGGCGGTGAGGCCTCCGCGGCATCACACCCAGCCACGGGAGGCAGGAGCACGCGGCACGACCGATGCTGGTTTAGGCGGCTGGAGCAATAAGACCAGAGGTTGAAGAAGCACTATGGCCGTTGGATGGACATCGTACGGTCACTGCAGCTAGAATCGTTCATATTGACTAAGTTGACAAAGCCCTCCATCCCCGTCAACTTAGTAGGCCCACAAGTCAGCCTCCCACCAAGGTGGGTCCCAGCTAGCAGGGGGAGTATTCATTTTTTTCTGCGTAATATGGAGGCACTTCCGGTGGGTCCGAGCTGACAGAGGGGGAACGTTTTTTTTTGCGAAATACGGTGGGCCATCCAGTGGGTCCCAGCAGTCAAGGGGGAAAACATTTTTTCACAAAATATAGTGGCCCGTCCGGTGGGTCCCTGCTGTCAGGTGGAGGAATCATTATATTCCGCGTAATAAGGAGGCACTTCCTTGCTGCGGCCGTGGACCGAGCTGTCAGCCTTTCCACATACAGTACACTTCCGATGGAGGTCGTTCCTTGACCACGTTGACCACGCCACATGCGTCCATGGGCGTGGTGCGTCCCCATTCTTAGCCTCTCACGTACAGTCATCTTCCGATGACTCTCGGTTGTTCACCACATTGACCACACCGTGCCAAGCGCACCAAGGTTGATGGATGATGGCGAGGCCCCAGACTAGAATGACCCGGAGATGGGGAAGATGGGGCAGTGGAGTCGCAGATGGAGAGGAGGGAAACTTGACTGGATCGAGCGTGCGACAGCACAACCGCGGTGCCGCCCACGGGAGACAGGAGCAAGAATAGAGGTTGAAGAAGGAGCACGGCTGTTGGATTAACATCCAATGGTCCAGCTGCTAGAATCATTTGTTGATTAAGTTGACAAAGCCATGCATACACGTCCGCTCAGTAGGCCCACAAGTCAGCCAACAAATCTGACGGGTCCCAGCTGTCAACGGGAGGAATAATTTTTTTCGCATAACAAGGAGGCACTTCCTTCCGTGCGAAGATACAGCCGGTGGTTCCCAGCTGTCAGGTGGAGGAAACATTTTTTCAGCTTAATAAGGAGGAACTTTCCATGTGTGCGACCATGGACCTCGTGGGTCCCAGCCGTCAGGCTCTCCACGTAGTCCTCTTTCGATGACTCCCGTTTGTTGACCATGCCGCACCGAGCGTAGCGAGGCGGTGGACGGCGGTGAGGCCCCGGACGGTAATGACTCGGAGATGGGAAGACGCAGCAGTGGAGTCACAGATTGAGAGGGGGAAAAGGTTATAACTGGTTCTGGTGCGGCGTGGGGCTGCAGTCGGTGGAGAATAACAGGAGGTGTGGAGGGGTGGAGGGATAGCCTGGCCGGTGGTGGAGTAGCGCTTCGCAACAATGCGTGCTAAGCAGAGCTGCTAGCCGCCGGAGGCCGGACCAGGCGGTCCAGGCGAGGCTGGAGGAAGAAGATGACAAATTGAAGGTGCATGCCGGCCGTTGGATATAAATCCAATGGCTGTGGATGTCATAATCATTTGTTGACCAAGTTGACAATGCCCTTCGTAGGCTTCGACCTATTGGCCCACATGTCAGCCTACAAAAATGTGGCATATATTTAACCCATGTTTTCTAGAATGTACAGTCCATTTGCTGGGCTGGGTGAACAAATAATTCCGCGTCAATGCGGCCCATTTTTATTTTCTAAGGAATCCCAGCCCATTTGCACTTCCTTCAAATACACGAATTAGCTGGGCTCGTTATATATATAATGTTATGTTAGAAGGAGCAATTAATATCAAAAAATAAACCGGGGAGGCACATTTTTTATATACATAATTAACAAATTAGCGAGTCATTGCTCAAAATAAAAATGAGCGCGTTATTATTACATTTGTCCTTAAAATCTTCGCAAGATTTTGTACGCAATCACCAGGATTTTCCTTGCCTGTGAGTCAAAACAACCACGATTTTCCTTGCCAACTTCTGTTAAACATTTACTTTTATAAGTTAATAACACGTGGGATGTTTTTATAATGTATATATAAGTCTGTATAAAATATACGATAATAGTAATAATATAAATATATATAATGTGGTTAAAAAATACATTGGACTGCCGATCTTTAAGAAAAAGCCCATAGGCTGGTATGGACCTCAAAAAATAAGTTGAAACCACTATCACCGTATGTCGTGGGCTACGCATGTTAAAATACAAAACCTAGGCCTAGCTGATATTTGTTCGCCCTCTAGAAAAAATGATACCATATCCCCGAGCGAACTGGATTAAAGAGGGAGCCGACGGCATGACTGAAGAAGCACATCAGGAGCGATTTTTTTTCAGTGGATGACTCTCGATGGCGTTTTTTTACTTGCATCTGCACCATACAACTTGTATTTTTAGCCTCCCAGTCCATGGTGGACCAGCAGCCCATTTGCTGGGCGGGCCAACCTACATAAACCAGCACTCGATTTTTCATAAGGCCCCCAAAACAACGCGGTACTATGTTTGTTTTGAGGCCGAAAACATTACGACAGGGGTTGAGCAGGGGAGGGGGAAAGACAGAGCAAAAGGATTAAAAAGAGCTGATGCCCCGTTGCTACCCTAAGAAAGCAGGTGCAATTCTTCTCGGGAAGAAGGTGTGCCGTTGACACCCACGCGTCACATACCCCATAGTAGGCATACTAACAAGTTCACACACAAGTGCAACAGAAAAGGTAAACATTCGTATGAAACTCAGGTTCATAGGATACGTTCATATTCATAGCCAACATTCACTATCAACAACTCAAAAGATTCATATATACACAAGTTCAGCATGTCTATGGATCCGAATGGTTGATAGATCACACAACAATGTTCATAGATAATTCACAAAAAGATTCAGATATACACATGTTCAGTATGTTTATGCATCCAAATGATTTAGATCATAGCCAATATGATCCGTGGATGAACTTTAATTACCTAGGGTATAGAGTGGTAAATGGTGTTCAGCCGGAGGTACTTCTTGCTAAAATTAATGCTTGTACGAGTAAACTTTCAAGTACATAAGAGGCAGCACAGACAATCTGAACTTTGCTTGTAGGTTTATCCTCAAATAGTGGCCTCGTGCCGAGGGAGGTTTGAGCAACTTGGCCACTACTTTCATCCAACTAGTTTACTAGCTCATCTTGGTCCTGTAGCTCGCCAAAATTCTACATTGCAGATTGGTAAATGGCGTTCAGTCGGAGGTACTTCTTGCTAAAATTAATGCTTGTACGAGTAAACTTTTGAGTACACAAGAGGCAACACAGACAATCTGAACTTTGCTTGTAGGTTTATCCTCAAATAGTGGCGCCGAGGGAGGTTTGAGAAACTTGGCCACTACTTTCATCCAACTAGTTTACTGGCTCATCTCGTTCCTGTAGCTCGCCGAAATTCTACATTGCTGACGAGAAAGGAGGCGGTTAAGAAAATGAACCACCCAAATTTTTTGTGCAGTTCAACTGAAATGGAACATCCCTGGCGTGCAGACTGATTGAGTGCCAGAAGAATATACGCGTCAAACAACTTGTCTGGAATCTTTAGACTCCATGCCATACAGTCCGCTACCATATCTGCCGATAAGCAAAAGGAACAAGTTTGGACCAAAGACTGGACTGCGTTTTTCTGGGCTATGCACCAAGCAATATTTTTGGTGTTCACTCTCCTAATACATGTAGTTTGACAACTGGTTGACATCGGTCGATACTCGAATGAATATAGGCACTTCTTCTTGTCAACATTGATGCTTGTTTGAGTGAACTTTGGAGAACATAGCAGCAGCATAAGTACCTGTCCATCTGATCTTTTTGTGCAGTTCTACTGAAATCACCCAATGTAATGATTTGCCTACGAGTTCAGGCTCCAAGTTACTCCTTTATGAAATCGGCAAACAATAGCACAATACCAAATTACCAATACATATTACAAGCACAATAATCAGGATAAAGACCAGTACCAACCTGTGTGATGTAGCATATCAATTACTATTTCCTTTGACTGGAAGCTGAGATAAGCCAAGCGACTGACAGCAAAGGAAGAATGCAAGCCCAGATTAGCGACAGACAGGAAAGGAAGGAAGCTATCGAGGCAATGAAACACCCAAAGTTTTTGTGCAATTCCACCAAATTCGAGCATCCCTGTTGGCACATATATTGAGAGAGTGAGATTACTGTAATAGTGGGACTAGTTGATGAAACATACACTAACAAATAGAAGCACCCTCATTATCTTAATGGGTAAAGTTAGCAACATAGTAGTCTTTCTTAAAGAGAGGTATTTGTTTATTTAATCAGTGCCAATTAGCTCAACACTCAAAGCATTGCCATGTATCATAGGTTGCAAAACTTTAACGTGCAAATATAACGGAGTTTCTCATGACAGTAGCACGATACAAATAGAGATACAACAAACTAATATGGATGAAGGCCTTAGGATGGTACAAACCTGAGGAAAAAAGCTTATTCATGTAGTCCCGTAAGAGATGATAAAGCACTCACTAGAATCACTCAATAGTGTATATTTTTGTGCACTTCAAATGTATGGTTGAAATCACTCTTGTTTACCAGTGCTGAGATTATATCGACAAATTACCAAGAACTTCCATCAGAGTTAAAGCACTGGATGGGATACAGTTCATTGTATTGTCTTATGAAGTTCCACTAAAATGTATGATTGGCACAACATGATCCCTGTTTGCACAGGATCGTCTCACATGTAAGGTAGACGTTGCCAGAGCCCTTGAATGGCTTCGACTGAGGCCTCTGGCTTCTGCAAGATCACCTTGGCACTGTTTATTCTTCTTCTTCTTCTTCCTCTTCATCCTTTGTTTCTCTTTCTCCTCACCAGTTGGTGAAACCAAGTACATGATTGGCCTTCTATTTCTGAATTGGTTTTGTTAGTGAGTGAGTACAAGTGTACTAGTAAACAATAGCATTATTTTCTCATGGGAGTCGCAAAATAGAGATGAACACATGCATTAAATATCATTCTTACCTAAAGGAAGGTTATGGCGTCAATATGGATGATGAGGATTGGAACACATATCTCCCTTTGTGCAGTTCCACCGAAATGAATCAACTATTCCATTCCGACATTCCAGTTAAACAGCACAAAAGTCACTTCTTTTAAGAAGTGTTTTGTGCAGTGCACCAAAAGGTCACAAAAGCAACCTGGTGAAATGGATATCCCTGTTTGCACAAAAAGCTACAATGGAAACAGTCAAAGTCTCAAACAATTACAAGCAAAAATATTTGGCTAAACTTGTCATGGCTTATAATAGTGGCATGACTTCATTTTACCAGGGGCATTGGATTAAGAACAGCTAAATATTTGGTATAAGGGCATGGGATAGTGGGTGCACTAGCAGTCCAGCACCATGTACCTAAACAGGGGCATAAAGTGGTGATTCAGAGTTTGTTGCCCTGAGAAACAAACATCCAAGAAACATATCTGGGTTGGTCCCATTTTTGTTCACTCTAGCCACCTACTCCTATGTGTGGATAACAAATCTAGTCCTGGTCATACAACTGTATACAGCGTTACCCCGATATTTCCCTTTTCGACCAAGAGACCAGTTGGATGACCAGTCTCTACTACTTTCACCCCCTTTCCTTCCTGTGTGTACCATGTCCAATGTACATACTAAATTCCCCCACCCCCAGTTTATTTCTTGTTTGAACCAAGTACAAGATTCGACTCCATGAAGTAGCTTTACATCTAACAATAGAAGAAAAAATAGGTGACATGGGACCATCCGATCGAGAGGGGCTGAGAGGTAGAAAATGATGCACATGCAGCGACGTAGCGAGTTGGGGAAGTAGAGCTAAGGCGGTTTGGAAGGAAGATATACCTAAAGGTCGTCAGGATGTGGATAGGTGGACGGCGGGAGGCCGGATCGGCCCAGACTAGGGCAATGAGGAAGGGATCGGAGGACCTCCCGTGCTGGTGCTCGGCCAGAGATAACGGTGCGGCCGGCAGTGGGTCTCCTCCCTCACTGTCCACGACGTCCTAAGCGCCGCCCTCCCCCCTTAACCGGCAGAGGGGGATACATCCGGATCTATAACCAGTGGTGAGGATAGAAAGACATTGTTTTTTGAAGGGAGAAAGACAGTGTTACCACCCCTATCTTCTTTAGATCTGGACAGGATGAGAGTGTGTGAATAGAGCAACCCTAGCAAGCAAGCGCGGAGGCTCCGGCCTATATATACGTAGTGGGGTAGTTTTCCTTTTTCACTCCATCAAAACAATCGTTTAAAATTGTGTACTATGTGCCAGGTCGCCTTTTTCAGTTGTTGATTGTTTTTTTACATAGCTACCCGCTTGTTCCAAGTGTTGTTACGGTGTGTCAGGTCGCACTTTGTATCGTTCAAGTCCGGTACAAGTCCCTCCATTAAATGAACAACCACCCCCTCGTAAAAACTATGAACAAGTCCATGGCTAAAATTATCGGAAACGTGGGTTGCCCCAACATGCATTATTATTTATATTTTCTACTCCCTCCGCTCCTAAATATAAGTCCTTTTTATTAGCCACACCTAAGATAAGAATTTTTTTATTAGCAGTGAACCCCACATGTCATAGACACAAAAAGTGTGGCAAGATTCCCTTAGGAAAGCCAAAGTGTGTCTAATGATTTGAGCAACTCAAGTTAGGAAAGTGTGGCAAGTGTGGGAAAAATAATGTGGCGACATAAGACAAACGTAGTCACAATCCAAATGGACCCGTAATTTTTTGTGACATGCATGAAAATTTGGTTAGTTAAATTTATAGTCAAAATTTGGCAAGGTGCATCAAATCAACACATCACTACTAGGGAAAACCCTAGCAGTAGCGCGGGTATTTTGCCTATCAGTAGCGCGGGACGATGCGCTACTGATAAGGCGCTACAGCTAACGTGTAGCAGTAGCGCCTGTCATCCCACGCTACTGCTATACATGGCTAGGAGTAGCGCGCTTTAGTGAAGAGCACTGCTGCTAATATCTGCAACGCTTTTTAGCAGGAAGCGCTACTGGTAAGGCAACGCTACTACTAACTTTGTTCCCCTCGCTACTGCTAGTTTTATTAGTTTTTTTTCTGCATATTTGTTTTGTATTTGAATAGGCTTTATACAATAATCTTTAGCATATCATACACATACAAATGTAATCATAGCATATACATACAAATAGTCTCATCAAATGATGTCATCATCGTAATCATCATCCAACACAAAGTGGTCTCTCGTCATCATCTCGAAAATAGCGATACATGTCTCGATTACTTGCAACTACATCGTCATCCATCTAAACAATGATATACGCGAGAAGAGATATCACTTTGAGTGAGAGCGGAACTATGCGGTACATGATTTCGTATCCCTCTCTCGCATTAGCGTGATTGTCGGATTATCCTTTACAATCTCGGAGTAGAGTTCCTTTTTGTCGATGATCCTTGCTTTCACCCTTGCTTTCCAGGCGGCCAACGCGTTGCTAAACTTGGTCATGGCGTGTTGTTTATCTTCTTCATTGATGTGTCCTTATCTGGATCTTTATAATCCTTTTCATTCTGGCCCAGGAACAAGAATATCTGGTGCAACTTCTTTAGGAGGGAGGGCCTCATATTATCTATCTTCTGTAGTTTCTCATTGTTGATGGTGGCGGTTGTCTGTACGATGTAGCCTATTTGATTGCCATAGCACGCGCGCGCTTCCTTGGGTGCGTTTGGCTCAAAATTGCCATTGTCCACCTCCGTGACCACCAGTCTAGTAGTCCTGAGTTTGTTAGGAAGCCGTTGCCTCTTTGCTTTCGGTTCTACACCGGCTCCGCTCCCCGAGGCAGCGCCGGTCTCAGTCTCAACGCAGGTCTCGATGCCGGTCTGAGTCTCAGCGCCGGTCTCAGTCTCAGCACCGGTCTGCGTGTCGGTCTTAGTCCCCGATGCGACCGGTGGGCCCAGCAACAACATCGGTTGATCCTCGGCAAGGCTCAAAAATTCGTCTGCCGCCAGGTAGACATCGTTGCAATCATCAGAACCCTGTCATTCATCGTTGCTAGTCATGTTTCCTACGATTAAATATAGTCAATTAATTCCGGACCTAATAAAATGAATAATGACATAAAAAGGCCTATGTTTTACAGGAACGTTGACTCCTTCTCGGTGCGGCAAATCCCGGGCACTTGATATGTCATAGTTTGTAGCACAAGTCATGCCGAAATTCATGGAAAATTTCGGCATGACCTTTGCAAAAAAGTGGACAAATCGAGAAGCTGAAATTTGCCGGAATGGAAATGAATCAACATTCCGGCAAAAAACATAGGCCACTCAGCTTCATTCCCTGGAAACAGTGTTCAAATATCCATCTTCGACACCGCAACACATGTCCAAATATACACGAGCAACCACATGTCCAAATTTCAAAAGCTAATTCAAAAACAAAGTGTAGAAGAAAATTCATTTCACTACTAATATAACAAAATTCAGTTAATTTTAGTGCTCTATAATGATGAAAGGAAAAAAATCCACTTAACTACTAATTTCATTCATTTAGGTTATTCATTTAACTTCACCTAATTAACCTACTGTACCACTACTACTAGCAGCACTACTAACCTAATTAACCTAGCAAAACTCTACTGCCCTAACTAAAAAACATCTAATTAGCATCTACTAGTACCACTACTGCCCTAACCTAATTAACATCTACTAGTATCACTATATACTACAAGCAGCATCTACCCTAAATAAACCCTACTGCCCTAACTAACTTTTGTTGTCAACCAATTTTTTTTGCATTAAACTAATTTTTGCTCTAACATCTACTACTTAACATCTTTTTCTCTAAATTAAAATTTTTGCTATAAATTCACTTTTACTCTACTAGTTTTTGCTCTAAAATGCAGAGAGAGAGAGAGAGAGAGAGAGGAGTGGGGGACTTACAAAGAGTGGCGAGACGGTGGCGGGGAGGTGCTCGACGACAGAGGCAGGGGCGGAGAGGGCGGGCTCGAGCAGGGGCAGCGGCGGTCCGGGGCAGGCTCGGGCGGCGGTGAGGTCGAGGGCTGCGACGGTGAGGTCGAGGGTGGCCTCGGGCGGCGGCATTGAGGCTGAGGGCAGCCTTGGGCGGCGGCGGTGAGGATAACGACGGCCTCGGGGGGGGGAGACGGTGAGGTTGCGGGCATCCACGCTGGTAGGAGACGGCGGCAAAGTGGGGCGACGGCGAATTGGGGAGACGGTGGCGAGGGCGAGGGATTTAGGGGAGAAGTGGTGGCCGGGGGGAGGGAAACCGATGTTTAAGTGAAACATAACGGTAGCGCGTTCCTGAAAACGCGCTATAGCTAAGTTAGCTACATCGCGTTTCCTGAAACGCGCTACTGCCATTCCTTTCTCCTTTTTCCCTTTTTCCATTTATTTTTATTTACATTTTATTTTTATTTTCCTTTCTCCTTTTGTTATTTCTTCCATTTTCAATTACTTTTCTACTTGTTTTTCATTTTATTTTATTTTCGTTAGCAGTAGCACCTTACACATAAACGTGCTGCTACAACAAAATTAGCGGCAGCGCTGTTTCTAAAAGAGCGCTACTACTATGTGTAGCCGATCGGCTTAGTGGTGGGAATTTTTGTAGTAGTGCTTTTACAACGGGACACGCTACTGCTATATATGTATCTGCAGCGCAGTTATTTAGCACGCGCTACTGCTGTCTAGCAGTAGCGCCCTTTTTTAACATGCGCCACTGCTAAAGTTCTGTGTATAGGCTTTTCCCTAGTAGTGCATGCAAGTATCAAAAGGGATGTCACAGCATGCATCTATGCATTGTACTCCATCCGTTTTGAAATATAAGTCTTTTTAGAGATTGCAATAAGTGACTACATACGAAGCAAAATATGTCTACATACATCCGTATGTTGTAGTCCATTTGAAATGTGTAAAAAGACTTATATCGAGTGAAGTGCTTTGATGCGTCGTGTCAACTTGTACAAGACAGAGAAGTTTGATTACTACAACGCCCTCTCCCTCGCGGACTAAGCTCTGGTGCCTTAACTGCACCTGCCTTTGGCTGCATGACAGGTGGGCCAACCACCTGTTGGGCCCACCTGTCATAGACGGAAAGGCAGGAGCAGTAAGTCAATGAAGCTGCATCCCTCCCTCGCGCATGAGCGTGGTGGCTGGCAGGACTAGTAGGAGCTTTCGCTACACGCTATCCCTCCCGCACGAGGTGACGGACATGCAGCAGTGGATTCGATACTGTAGAAGTAGGAGTAACATCATTGTTCATCTTCTCAAAGAGGCGAAGAGCCAAGCGCAACCCGAACATGGCAGTTGCGAACGCTTGCGCGGTGCGGTGCCTTGCAGCACGCATGCATATAGCCAGGCTCTTGCATGAGACAAAATTGCTATTTGAGCCCACTATTGTAGTACTAGTACTTGCTAGTATAGCCCTGTAAACCGGAAAGGAGTACTTGCCTTTCTAGAGATTTCAACAAGTGACTAGACTACACCGCGTGCAATACTCCCTCTCTTCCGGTTTAGAGCAAGTACAATAGAGCAGAGTCAACGGGCTATAAGGATTAAACTAGTATATTTCTGCTTTGTTGGAGGAAAGAGAAGAGGAGAGAGAATGTAAGTGGGCTCTTCGTGAAGAGCCAGCTCTAGCACGTGCTCCTAGGCACTTTGTGAGAATGAAAGGTGGGCCACATAATAAAAAAAGTAGTACACTCTTTTGATCTACTATTGTACATGTTGGCTATAAGATGTGATGTAGATGACATGGCACTGTCTTATAGCCAGCATCTGGCTATACTATTAACCATGCTCTTATAGGGCTCCAATCTCAAATCTCATCAACCAAGGCATTTTGCGATTGGAGGAATGTATCTCGTACTTTACAAAACTACCCTAATTAAACTCATGCATTAATTACATAGTTTTCTTGTTTTCCTCTCCGCCTTGGTCGCGGTGCACAATATTGAGCACTCCTATATGTCTAGCCGCTCTATCTACATGCGGGACATCAAACCATCCGGGCCCGCGTGCCATCCACCAAATCACAGCGAGGTGCTACAGTCGAAACTCACTGGTCACCCCGGTGTGGCTGTCATGACCCGTCATATCACAAAACCCACACCTTTACCAGCAGTGGTAAAGTGGCCTCGAAGTTGGACTGGACAAAGCAACCATCATTTCACTCGAACGCTCGTTGAAGCCCTTTCTCCCCTTTCTTGAAGAAAACCTCACTCCAGGCTACTCACTTCTTCCATTTTTCTTCTGTACCAACGAAGGAAAGGTGGGCGAATCAGTGATGCTGCTATATTTTCATTCCAAGAATCTTCTTTTTGCGAAGCACCGACCGATTCTCACAGCCTATTATTTTCCCGTTTTCATTGCAATTGTAGTTTCCTTTCAATTGCTTTTTGTTTGTCAGTTCATTGATGGATCCTGGAGCACTAGGTAAAGAGTTGTCGGCGGACAACCCACTGGAGACAGCGATCTCCAGGAACTGAGCATCGACCAACGAGTTGACCATGTTGGCGGGCCAACCCATGGAGATGAAGAACTCCAAGAAACAAGCACTGGCCAAAGAGTTGACGACGTTGGCGGATGAACTCCTCAAAGAAAGTTGGAAGAACAGCAAGGGCCCCATCGTGCCTACCCCGGAAACACTGATGGCCACCTATGCGAGGCTCAAGGCCGAGTTTGAGGATATAGTCGCCGTTGAGAAGCATTATTCCCCTGGCAAGGTGGTGGCCCCCATTGAGGACGAGGAGATGGCCCCGGAGGGATGGGATCCCCCGGTGAGCTACACAAGGTAAAAAATAATGTCTTATTACCATAGTTGTGGTTTTTGATTATTTGCAATGTGCTTGCTAATATGTTAGGGTTGTGCAGGTGCCGGTGGACGTCCTTCATGATTCCGATGTTGCGGCCCGTCATGTGGACAACGCCCAGAGATCGTTTTCGATGTTGCAGTCCGACTTGTTGGCATCGCCCCGGAGATCGATTCCCATGTCGCTGTCCATCCAATTGGACATCGCCCCAGAGATCGATTCCCATGCTGCTGTTCGTGCTGTGGTCATTGCCCGAGAGATCGATGACAAGAAATAGTTGGTCGCGCTAATCCTTCAGGGTAGTTTGCATTGCCCTGTGTTTAATTACCAGAATGATGCGTATTATCAAACCATCTTAGGGCTAGTGCACTGTCTTGTGTGGGCGGTACTTGCTACTTTTGTTTGATAGTGAATCATGCCAAACCTCTCCGAGTTATGGAAAGAGATGTATCCTCACCAGCTTTTGATGTAATATATGGCATGCTTAGATGTAAGTTTGAACTATTTATCATATCAGCAGGGCTTGTTTGATGATTCTTGGTGTTAGAAGGCTAGCTACTATGCGAGCTATAGTACTTGCAAAACACTCATTGAAGAGAAACGTTGGGGCTGATGAGCTCGTGGTACGCTTATACTTATCCATCGTCGATCGGCCAATAGCCCAAGCTCCTAAAATTGTAGGCTTAATCGACACGGATGCATTCAGGCCTCATTTGGTTCATAGGGTAGGAAAATCATAGAAAAAGTACAGAGACGTACAACAGAAAATCATAGCAGTACAGAGACGTACTCCCTCCATTCCAAAATAGATGACCTATAGGCGGGCTAGTTTGGCCTAGTGGTTTTTTTAGGATGGCCTAGTTGGTTTCAGTGATATGATGTGGTACAGTGTTGTCCAGTCTTCTCGTTTGGTAGCAGTATTGCGGGTACAGTAAGTTTTCTTGAAGAAGCGGAATTCAACGAAGTCATGATGGTTCCTTCGTCCGACCAACTTACAATGGGAATGGTTGGGCCTGCGATACGACAGGGGTAGACCAGGATAATTTAAAAAAATAGTATCACTGCTGATTTATATTTATTTTTTATTTCTGATGAATGCTAGCATTTCAACTCTTACGACGAAGAGTGCCAAACACGGCACGTGCTGGATGTCCCACACGTCAGCGAAAGGAGTGGGACATGAACAGCGTGGTAGAGCCCAGCGCAAAAAAACAGCGTGGTAGAGCGTCTCCACTTCTTCCACTTCTGGGTCGGAGACCACACGTAGTAGTACTAGTGGTATGAACGATACAAAGTGCGACCTGGAGAGAAAGACATGTCTAGTTGGAAGGTCTCGGGGCATACACGTAAACAAATATAAAAGCTAATATGTGCCTCCAACTAATATAGTAGTAGTAGAGTACTTAGGCACGTACTCCATAACATCACCGTGCATTGCACGTACAACATTTAGTGGTACTCCCTCCGTTCCAAATTACTCGTCGTGGTTTTAGTTCAAATTTGAACTAAAACCACGATGAGTAATTTGGAACGGAGGGAGTACGTAGTAAGAGACAAATGTCGCCCAACAGTACCCTTCTCGACCCACTTTTGGGTGTTTGGTAGAGTGTATGGAGGGTGCATGAGTCCACACTAGTTTAGCACTAATACACTAGAAGCATGCATGAAGAGAGCATGCATGAAGAGGGGTGTTGAGTTGAGAATGCATGAAGAGGGAACAACTATGCTGAGACGAGAACACAACCAAACACACCCTATATGCCACGCATGTTCATACCGTTTGTGCCTTTCTACTTCAATTACTCCGGACTCCCCCATGGCCCACCTCACATTATCACCATATATATTTCTTGGAGTCCGTGCGCGGTGGGCGGGCGATCTCTTCTCCCTCCCCCTCTCTCTCTTCTCAGCCGACGCCTGCCGAGTGATTAGATTTCGGCTATCGATGGTTTATTCCCACATGTTAGTGAAAATGCGAGACAACGCGTGTCCCCTCTGGTGAGCGGTGTGCGAGACGGACTGTCGGGGGTGCGACGCATATGAGTCGTAAGTGTGCCACCTTTTCCTTTTGAACTTGCAAAGCGTAACATTTTCGTGCGATCGGTCATAGAAATACAGAATAGAGTGACAAGGGCGGTGCTTTCCCGCGTGTTACGCGGGCTAGTTTGAGTGATATGACCTCCTACAGTGCCGTCCACTTGCTCCATTTTTATGTAAGCAAGAGTCTACACTCTTACGTGGGAGGAGTGCGAAACACGGACGATCTGATTTTGATCGAGGGAAAATAGTTCCCTGCGAAATAATGGAGCATTGTTAGCGATTATAGCATGATACTTAGGGCATCTCCAGCGCTGGCCCTCAAATTTACACATGCATCTATCCGAGGACATTGATGGATGACGTCCAATGCTGCCCGCATACCTTTCGACAACTATATGAACTAACCGAACAAAATTCGTGCAAACAAAGCAAATTTCAAATTAACCGTATGAAATTCATTACATTTCAAAAACTTTTCCTATAAACTGGACAAAATTCATTACATATTTCACACAGACCATACTAAAACCTACTGTAAACCTAATCTAAATGATCACCGGCACTAGACCACCATGTCCGGCCATGAACTTGAGAAAGTCGGCTATTGCCTTTGCCTCCTCCTCATCCGCCTCGATAACCTCCTCCTCCGGAACACAAGGTTCTGAAGATTTCCTCCTCCACATCGCCGTTAAGCGGCTAATCAGCCGCCGATGTTTATCCTACCAAGCTTGGCGTTGACTGAGTGGAGGAGTGGTGGCCTTCCTGGGAACAGAGCGGTGGCGACCTACCGTGTACTACTCTTCCTCGCTGCCGGCTGCGCCCGCACACGCGCGCTGGCTTCGTGGTCGTGGCGGCGGAGGGCGGCCGGGGGGGAGACGGCGATCTCCTTTGTCTGCTCCTGCGACAGTACGTCCAAGAGAGCTTTGTAGCATGCTCGGAGCGGGGCCGCCAATGTCCTTCGTCTGCTCTTATGACAGTACATCCAAGAGAGCTTTGGAGCGCCATGAGGCCATGGTTGGAGTGGTGCTGACAGAAGGAAGGGACCAGAGGAGAATGAGTGTGGGTCTTTCGCTATGGCTGGGAGCGGGGGCTCAAGTTAATATAGCGGGTGAATGGTAATGAGCCGCGGCAGACGGATGTACTGCTGGCGCCGGAGTAGGTTCGTCGGCAGCCGCGTGTCATTAATGTGGGTGGCGGACGGAAGGATAGCCGTGGTGTCGTTAACGAGGAACAGTCGCTTGCACTGGGATGCCGCGCGGGTGGCGCTCTCTCGGCCGTCGCGCTGTTGCAATGCTGGCGCCAGTGAGAGGTCGCGTGAATGCAGATGCTGCTTAAGTGACTTAACCACAGGTGCGTTGTATCACAGACATGTGGGCCCAATAGGCATCTGGCCCGCATGTAAGTGACACACCAACTGCACCTGCAGTTAAGGCCGATGAATGCGGCATTGACGTTCTGGAGAGACGGTGATTGTTTCAGGCAGGAAGCACGCGCTAGCGATGGAAAGGGTTTCGGTAGGCCAGGGCGGTTAGACGTTGGTGTGGTGGTAAAATTTGAACTCATGGATGATGAGCCTTTGAAGCGTATGCGGCACGTATTGACAACCAAGCGTACCTGCAACCACTCTTGTTGCTAGCTAGCCTTCAACGACCACCAGAGTTGTCACCAAGCGTCATTCATGCCACCGTGCCGCACACTAACCGGTAAGGAAGCGATGGCATCCCGCCGGTGCTGAGTTCCTCGCCGCCCATGACCGAACATAGAATGGTAGGGAAGCGGTGGCATCCCGCCGTGCCGAGTTCATCGCCGCTCGCGACCTCACACCTATGTGGGTGGAATTTGAAGCTGCCAAGGCCGAATGGGAGGTTGAGCAAGAGGCGGCCAAAGCCGCAAAGAGGGAGCGGAAAAGTCAGAAAACACTCAAGAAAAGAGAGGCCCGCCGCCGCAAGAAAGAAGAGGATGCACGCGCTGCTGCAGAGGGGATGGCGGAGTTCCAATCACAGTGGGGTGTCGCCAACAAAGCCGGGAAGGAGACCGACGACCTCTGGCCAGCATGTGAGAAGTAGTAGTACTAGTAGTTAGTGTCTGTGTCTGTGTCACCCGTAGGTTTGTTTAATTTTTTATGAGCATGTACCAGTACTACTAGTTACTACTATAGTTTTTAGAGCAAATTACAAGTACATTAGCCAAGACTCAATGGAAAAATTCCTATCCTATGCATCAAATGACATCTCTTTCTCTATAGGAATTGAGATGCATGTCATCTCATTTCCTATGATTTTCATATTCCTATAAAATTCCTATCCTATGAACCAAAGGAGTCCTATGCTGGAGTAACTACTGTAGCTAGCAGTACTGCTGGTATAGTAGTTTTCTTCAAGAAGTGGAATTCAACGAAGTCATGATGGTTCCTTCGTCCGAGCAACTTCACAGTGGGTAAGGTTGGGCCTGTGATTTGACGGCTCATTAGTAATTACTACGACGGGACGACTGGGGTGACTCTCCCTTGTATTTCTCCGGGCATGGCAAGTGGACCAGGATGGTCGATGTCCCACATGTCGGCGAGCGGAAGTATTCTTTCTGATATCGAGCAGCAAGGAAACCGCGTGGTATAGTATCACTAGTGATTTATATTTTTTTTATTTCTGATGAATGCTAGCATTTCAACTCTTACGACGAAGGAGTGCCAAACACACGGCACGTGCTGGATGTCCCACACGTCAACGAAATGTGTGGGACATGAACAGCGTGGTAGAGCGTCTCCACTTCTAGGTCGGAGACCACACGTAGTAGTACTACTGTAATAGTGGCATGAACGATACAAAGTGCGACTCGGAGAGAAAGACACGTCTAGTTGGAAGGACTCAGGGCATACACGTAAACAAATATAAAACCTAATATGTGCCTCCAATTAATATAGTAGTAGTAGAGTACTTAGTCACATACTCCATAACATCACCGGGCATTGCACGTACAACATTTAGTGGTAGTAAGAGACAAATTCCTATATTCCATGCATGTTCATACTATTTGTGCCTTTCTACTTCACTTAAACATTACACAAGTTCGCATGTCCACTCCTGGGTGCATGTCCATCTCATAGTTCCAGTCCCACATGTTCTTCATATAGATGGAACGATCCTTGCATGACACGTGCACCTTGATGCTAGATGTCTCGCGTGTTGGCAAAAGGATGAACAAATCTCACGTAAAAAAATAGAGTGGAAGAACATAGATTCCCGACAACCGAGAAGGAGCAAGGAACCTCGCGGTGGAGCGTCTGCACTCATAATATTTTATATTATTCAGCGATATAAAATCAACCAATCATCTCCACAGTGGACTGGAAGAGTACGAAACACGGCAGCCCAGTGTAGTTACATTATACTAGTACATGGCTAACCCACGCTATGACCATACATCTTGGCTTATGTGCGACACCTATCTCTAGTAATCTAGCAGCCCGTATCGCTTCTCCCTCCTCGTCTCTCTCAAAGTGCGGTGGGCTGGCGTTTTTGTCGTCTATTGAGGTCGGTTAACTAATCACATGTTAGCGACATGCCAAGAGCATTCTAAAAAAATTCCTTTCACGTTCCGTTTTAAAAAAGAAAAAATCCTTTCACGTACGAATTTGACTGTATGCTTTGAGCAACTTGCATGTCCTATACTGCTCCTATTTGGATACTCAAACTTAGCTACAGGTTAGACTAACTCATGAATAACCCTAAACTAACTATAGCCAAAGAGGTGATTGGGTGACAGGGTTAGATTGACAATAAATGCACTTGATGAAGAGAGAAAAGTGATTTTTCAGTGGTCCCAATGAGAACTATCTCCAGTTAGCACCTCTCGGGTGGGATAGTGTTTTTTGGTGGGTTCGGTGCAACTTGCTCCAATTTAAACCCTCATGCTTGGATCCCCAACTAGCTCAAACTAACTCTAACCCATGGATCCAAACAGGGCCTATGGCCAGCCTCGACGCGGAGCAGTCGCGTGCACCGGGAAGCGGCGCTCTCTCGGCCGTCGCGCCGCTTCAAAGCCAGCGCCAGTGAGAGGTCGCCTTCGCTTTGGCAGGGCACTAATGCGGCACTGACGCTCCAGGGCGACGCTGACCGTTTCACGCGGGAAGCGCGCTGGCAAGGGAGTATAGGTTTTGAACCGTTTCAGGTGTAGTACTTGTAGTTTGCAAAACTACTCAATTATTGCACTTAGTTTCCTAAGAATTTGTCGTAAAAAACATTACTCCACAGCTCGCTTCCCTTCTCCTTCCTCTTCCACCGCCCGCGCATGTCCGCGAGAAGCGACCAGTCAACCCTTATATAGGAGTGCTAGCACAAAAAGATGCATGCATGACCACTAAAATTTCCAGATTAAAGTGCCACTCCGGCGGGAGTATGGCGTATGTTGTTACCTTCGGCCAGGCTATGGCTACCGGGCGACCACAACCAGAGAAGAGGCGGCGGGAGGGGAATGAATGCAGCTACTATTTGGGTTCGCCGTCCAGCTTAAATAAATGCACAGCATCACGTGTACCCGTGGGTGCACAAATTATAACATACGTGTCTGCTTAAGTGGGCGTCACGTAACTGGTGTGTGTGTGTGTGTTTGAGATTCTGAGAGACAGAGTGCGTGTGTGTGAATCTACTCTTCGGACATGTACTCAACCTTTTGCATCGGGATATAAGTATAATGGTATTTACTTTAGCTAGTGATTTACATGGCCATGTTAACGTGGTTGTGTAAAAAAAATGTCACTTCCTGCTCGTGATTTGCGTTATATAATTACAAGCAAGATGCTCGTGCATTGCACGGAACATCAATATGCATTTTTTTACAAAACACCTGTTGTGATTTACCAATGCAGGAGTAATCCCATGTGTAAAAACTAACGATATTTCAAGAATTTTATCGGAAAACTGGTATCTCGAGAATGTCATTGAAAAAATGAAAGATGAGAGATAAGGTGAGGAGGAGTGGAGTGTGGTGGTGACTGGTGGTTGGAATGGGCGGAGGCATGGGGAAGGACGGCGCCAGCAGGCGGCAGCGGCCACCATGCTAGATTGTTCCAGAGACTTCCTTTTTTAATTGCTCAGCAATGAGGTTGTGGGAGATAAGGATGTGGAGAGAGGTGTGAGTATCTTTTGTAAAATTATCATAGTTTGCTTTCTATCCATTAGATATAGATCAGATGGTCTATATTAGAAGATGGCAGGCACACCATCATCGCCAACTCGGTTTTTTATAAGGATACAGATGATAGTTTGCTAACTACAAAAAGTAAACTGGAATTTGTCCATGTTATACAAGTAAATTAAGGTGATTGTTTATCATACGGGTAAGGTTGGATGAAGGGTGGTAGGAACAAATGCTCCACCTAGAGCATGTGTGTGTGAGAAGGAGTCTTAGTGTGTGTGTGGGGGGGTGGGGGGGGGGTGTGTGTGTAAGAGAGAGAGAGAGAGAGAGAGAGAGAGATGGAGTCTTAGTGTGTGTGTGTGTGATGGAGTCTTAGTGTGTGTGTGTGTTTGTGTGGGTGCATGCGTGTGTGTGTGTGTGTGTTTGTGTGTGTGTGTGTGTGTGTGTGTGGGTGTGGGTGTGTCGCGGGGTCCTCGGTGGCGGATGTAATTTAAGTGTGCATGGCTTCATCATAGAGAGGTGATGTGTATGGCAGAGGCCACTAATGATGGGGTGTGAGAGAGAAAATGCTCGTAGAGAGGGAAGAGAAGGTGTGTGCGTGTGAGAGGAGTTGACATCGAGAGAATGTGTTTGTTCGACAGACACCGAGGAAGACTACTATATATCGATGGTGCATGTAGGCGGGAATTAAACGAAGGGATGGTCTTATTGGTTTCGGGGATATAGGGGAAGAGTGAGAGGGGGGTAGCTAGAAGGAGATTGTTAAGTGTGAGTGTGTGCTTTACCCATCCAGGCAGAAGTTATGTGCACACAAAAAGAGAACGATTTGATGTGGCGTTAGGGTTGAGGGTAATTAACTACGTATGGAGACATAGAGACCTTGAACGTGCATGTGAGAGAGGTATATATGTATACGTGGGATGTGTGTGTGTGCGCGCGTGCATGATCGAGATAAAAGAAAGAAGACATAAGTCATAAGATCAACGACATGGGAGACACGGATCGGTATGACAATATGCATGCATGTGAGAATGCAGGGAAGAAGGCCCGAAAATTGAGCATGTGTTTTTGTCTTTAAGAGATAGTGGCGTGGGCTGGAGCATGCATCTATGGCGAGCAGAGGGAGTGAGGCACAACGATTGTGCAAAAGAGATCAACCTATAAATGAAAGAAGGTTGATGGAGAAACAGATAAATAGAAAGATAAAGATGCTAGCTAGTGTGCGTTAGAGATAGGAGTCGAGTGGATCAGAAGGTTGAGTTATGTGTGTGGGTGTGAGAGAGATGAAGACAGGGTGCATGTGACTCACATACAAACAAATATCGGAGAGAAATGAGATCCAGAGAGACGGAGTTTTGTGTCTGTGAGAGAGAAATATATTTCACAACGAGAGTGATAGCTAGAGAGACATATGAGGGAACACAGGATATCTCTAGGGAGAGAGAGTGTGTGTGCGAGCCACATACAAGAGAACAGTGGAGAAATATGAGACCCTGGGAGACAGAGTTTGTGTTTGTGTGTGAGAAAGAGATATTTAAGAGGAAGAGTCATAGGTTCTCATACCTAAGGAGAGAAAGACATCTCTGTATGAGGGCTGTGCGAGTGGCACACAGGGGAATAGTAGAGAGAAATGAGACCCCGGTAGACAAAGTTTTGTGTTTGTGTGAGAGAAAGAGATTCCACATGGAGAATCATAGTTAGAGACACATAGTAGGGAGCGAGATATACTTAGAGAGAGATAGAGTGATGAAGGTCGAGGGAGGGAGTACCACCAGTGTGTTACAAAGATAAAAGATCATTGTCGACATACAGGTAGCACGAGAGATTCCCGAGAGACGACGAACGTGTATAGGTCTAGAGAGATAGTCCTATAAAAGCATGAGTGATAGTTATATAAGATGAATATCTGGATTAAATGGGATTCAAATATTTAAACTAGAGATCACGACATCGATAATATCATAAAGCAAATTGGTGCATCAAACATGCATATTCATTTGAATTTGGGGACACGTGTAATGCTATATAGTTTATCAATATTGGTGATCCATAGATTCTTTAATTAGAGACAATGCATGGTTTATATGCAATTAATGTCTAAACAGGATTACACTATATGTTGCGTGTGTGAAACACATTATACATGTTTGAGAAGTAAAAAAAACCCGCATGAAACACACATTAATTGGAGACAGTTAGCGAGGAATGCATACATTGGATTTCAACATAAAGTGGTTTCAAATATTTGAAAATCTAAATTGATGGATACAACCTTATGAATCTGAGATCATGCCATTTGTAAACCATATTTATGTATAAAGGGTGTTGTGCTTTTGAAAATATATATATAAATGATGTATATATAATTTTATTCCAATCGAAAATGGCTCCCGCCCGAAAAAAACAGAATACAAACGAGATTCGAATAGAGTTGGCACGGTAAACATGCACTCTGCAAAATTTGAATGAAGGCGGGAAAGTCGCAGTAACCGCCCGAAACCAAAATCTGCAAGATGGAAATTACTACTGCCTATCCCTGCCACGCAAAGCCTATCTGCTCGATTTCTATAGGTTTCAATAGGGGTAGGATTGTAATTTCACTCAAACATGACATAACCGCCTCTCACCCGGATTCATACACGGTGGGCACCAAAACACAGTGTGTCCTCGGCCGAAATCGACTCCCTCCCCGATTCATACACGGTTGGCACCCAAAACAAACTCTCGCCGGCAAATATTCGGTGTATGCGAGATTACCGTCCTATCCCCATCCGACTAATACTGCTGTGATGTAGGAAATTTGAAACGGGGGCTAAGTTTGTAAATTTCCTTGCATTTGAGACAAGCGCGCCCTGAAGACATGGTTCCCCCTTTCTCCCTACCTCCATTTCCCCATTCATACTCCGTGGGCGCCAAAACACCCTCTCCACCCCAGCCTCCTCCGTCCGCCACCCCATCCACCGTCGTCCTCCTGCACCATGCCGGAGCTGATACCCCGTGGGCGCCAAAACACCCTCTCCACCCCAGCGAAGGGCCGGTGAAGTAGAGCCTTCCGCGGCGTTGACGAGCTCGGCGATGCGGTCCAGCCAGTCCTCGTAGAGTTCGTCGACTAGACGGTAGCATAGGAGCTCGCGTGACATGAGCAGCGCGGCCTGCGCATCCATGGGTGCGCGGCCAGCGTGAGAGGACGAGTCAGCCGGAGTTAGCGACAGGGTGGCGGTGTGGCCGTCACGGCACACTGAAGGATGCAGCAAAGAGGCTTGCTACTCGTTTGCCGTCGGACTGGTGACGGCGTTGGCGGCAGGTGACGGAGAACGACGGGGAGGCCCGCCTACTAGGGTTGTCTGAGCGATACGGGCGGCGAGAGCGGCCCGACACTCAGTGCAAGCCCGGTGTGCATCGGCCATGAGCTTGGTGGAGTGACGAAGCGTGGTCGACACAGAAGAAGGCTTCGGCGCACCCCTACCTGGCGCGCCAAATGTTGGATATCGGGTTCCGACAAAACCCTCAAGGTTTGAACACTGGGGTGCGTAAGAAGATTTCCCCCTACCGAATCACGCCCTCAACCTCGCCACGATCTCGAAGTCAAGCTCGACGAACTCGCAACACAAGAGACGCAAGATTTATACTGGTTCGGGCCACCGTTGTGGTTTAATACCCTACTCTAGTGTGGTGTGGTGGATTGCCTCTCGGGCTGAGGATGAACAGTACAAGGGGAAGAACAACCTCCTGAGGTGAGGTGTTCTTGTGCTTGGTGGGTGTGTGGATGGGTTGGATCTAGTCCAGGATGAGATGGCTGAGGCCCTGTTTTCATTGCCTCCTACTGTGGTGGCTAATCCTATTTATAGAGGCCCTGGCCCTCTCCCCAAATATTGAGCGGGAAGGGATGCCACAACGACCAATTTGAAAGGGGAGATAGTACAAGTTATCCTGACAAAAGCAGTCTTCGCCTGCCAAAGGCTCTGGTGGTGACGCCGCCTTGGGCTCCATGGTGACCTCCGTCTTGTCGTCCTACTGGTCTTGGTATCGTTGCACCGATATTGAAACCTTTGCTTGACACCTTGGTACTCCTCGCCCGCGCTTGCCTCCTTAGCACCAAAGAGGGAACAAGGACACTGTGCACACTGGCGCCCGCCTGGTCTCGATCGTCATGGCTCACGTCATTGGAACCTTGCGAGGTTTGCCTAGCCTTTATCTCTCCGCCCCTCGCGAGCCAGCCTGGTGAGGCCGCTCCCGAGGAGGTCTTGTGTAGTATGCCTCGCGAGGCTTGGCCCCACACGAGGGTCTTGGATGCTTATTGGTGAAGATGGGCCGTACCGGCCCGCTTGCAGATCCACGCCGTTCCTAGAACGCCGACAGCCCGTGGTACATCTGGGCTGTTAACGGACTAGTTTTAGTTTAGGCCATTTAATGGCCCATGCAGAAACTGGGCTATTTCTCGTCCGAAGTAACTTTAGGCCTATTAACGGCCCGTAGTGCTCGTGGATAAATTTCATCCCAACTGGCCTATCGGCTTGTTAATGGCCCATGTAACAGTTGGGCCTAATTACAGCCCGCGTTGAATCCGTCCTGCTTACAGCCCATCTGTTAATGGCCCGTGTCACTGTTGGGCCCACGACCCGTGTTGATACCTACGTTCTTAAAGCCCATAATTTTATTTGGCCAAACAGGGCCCGGGATCTATTTTGGCATGTTAATGGCTCATTCTATTTGGGCCAAACATGGGCCTTAGGCAGTTTCAGCCTGTATTGTCCCATGAATTTTTTGGCTCAATGCTAGCCCAATCTAGTTTTTAGCCTGTTAAAAGCGAGTGGTATTCTTTGCCCAGCTGGCCAGAACTTTACTTGGCATGTTAAAGGCGGAAAACTACTATATGTTTAGACCTGCTAATGCCCCAAGATGATTATAGGACCATGTTTCGGCCCATATATAGCGAGTTACGGGCCGACCTGAATACCGACAACATTGAGATCCATTGAAGCTTCTTGCCTAAATTACAGCATACCGACTAAGAATAAACCTGGACTATACAATAAAGAAATTATGGCATATTACATCCACTGGGAATCAAAGTTCTCCAGCGGTGATAATAAAGCGCAACGTGACCGCGGATTACATACACTAGGCATCAAAGGTCGCCACCAGTGCGTATAAACACGCCAACAAAAGAATAACAAAACTGAGAGCACTTCAGAAGGCATTAAGCATGTCCTGGACGTGAACCGCGAGCAGCCAAACGAGCTGATGAGACCTTAGTTATGTCAACGATAGATGCTCTATCCCTAGTTGTATAGCACCAAAGCCCGCAAAGCAGTCCTCTGAGATCTTCTTTGCATCATTGACATCAAGTCGGAGCTGAGCTGAAGCAAGCCATTCCGCTTTAAGTTGAGACCGAAGAATTTGATCTGATTGAGGCAGCAACTGCACCGAGGTTGTCTCACAGCTGCTGGTGAGTAGCTTCAACTCACTGTCTTCAACAAGACAAGACCTTGGGGTCATCTTGCTCTCTTCAAGATAGTTTGGTTCACTATATTCCCTGAAGTTCTGCCTGGCATAATAGATACCACTTTGAAAGAGAAACAAGGAGACACGTAACCGGTTTCACAATTATTTAAGCAAATAAATGGATCTGTTCCGCATAAGGAACATGTTTTTACAACTACAATTTAAAATTGGTAGTTGTTGCAAACATCCAATCAGTTGTAAACATGAAAGTAAACAGCAGTGGAGGAAATGATGCCTATCCAAATCTATACTAGAACAAAGTTTGAAGGCTTGAGAAGGATGTACTTACATTACATGTTAACACGGGCTAGACAAAGCCCTTCTCCATGTTGATGGAAGGTAATTCAATAAATTCCCTAAAGAAACTTCTTTATAAGCGTTGCCATTATTCTACATTTTGTAAAGAGTAAATATATATCAAATAATATTTCAAGAAATAGAGGATAATGAAGCTCAGGTGCAGAGTGATGATACATAATCAAATAGCAATTAATTAAGTACAGCATTACAACGCAAAAGGTACTGACAAGAGGAATGAAGACATCAACGTTTGTAGTGGCGTTGGCTTTATTCAACATTTTGGTAAGAGTAAATGTCGATCTGATAATTTGGAGAAAGTGGAGGGCAGGGCAGTTAAGATGCAGAGTAATGCTAGACAATCAACTATCTCGCAATGCAAGTACAGTAATCCTACCACTGCCCATTATTACTAGTCGCTCAAATGGATGTATCTAGCGCTATTAAGTTCTAAATACATCCAATTGAGAAACAATTAATTCGATACGAAGGGAGTACATGACAATAAGTACTTACATGAGCAATCCAAAACTTCATAACCATTGTATTAATTCTACATTTATCTAAGTGTAAATATAGATCTTATAATTTCGAGCAAAGGGAGGATAAAGAAGCGAACATTAGAAGTGATGCTACATAATCAAACAACAATGAGTGTAAGTATGTTGACAAAGGGCAAGAGGTACTGACAAGAGCAGCGCAGTGCCCAGTATTGTTGTGAGATCCTATGGTCCTTTGAGAAAGGAGATTCATCTGAGATTAGTTTTCATAGAAGAGGAAGGTATGGCATAGGCAGAAATTTAGGATTTCAAATTTTTAATTGATATCATAGATAGTATGTGACGCTGGGCTTTCTATAGTTCTAATAGGGGTTTGGCCAGTGGAGTAAGGGTAAAGTGTGGTATAGTTCGGCCTGTATTTTCTGTGGTTGCTGATCTATCTGATTTAATAGGTATCGCTAACTTTTCCAAATACCTACTTTGTACTCCTTGAGGATCTGCGCCCACCCTCTTCTTTTGGACATCTATTATGAAAGAACAACGTTTGACTGGAAAAACATAGTATGATGACACATGGTAGGTACCGAAAATGGATAGGTCTCATATATACTCATATATGATGCTTAAACTTAGCAGATGGTGGTGTAAGAAAGTAGAAGTAATGCAGGAGGTCATCTGCAAAATATGTGCGACCAATACAACCTTGCCAAGTTAGAGCAAGCACCTTGATGGGTGAATAAGATAGGCCATCCTCCACCATGCCAAGTTTGTTAGCCAGTGGATTGTTCCGCAATATTCCTCTCGTGCACCCATTCTTATATTCATTTTGATCATGGTCAACACTTCACATGCATGAAAAGAGAAAAACAAGTGGGATTATCTTTGTAATGTAGAAGTGATTCTAATCCAATACTGCCTCCCTGTAAACCCCTTTGTGCTATCTTTGCAATTCTTCTAAGAGATGCCATGCATGCTGTAATTTGGTGTGTGCATTAATATAATGTGGCCTCTACTCAAAATATGAGAGCTCCATAAGTGACGATACTTCGCAGATGACAACTTCAAAATATAGTAAAGAAGAACAAGTCGCCTGACCTGACATATTCAAAAATATACTAAGGGAGAACAACTCGACCTAACCAGTCGACCACAAATGTCTCTGCTACTCTTCCCAACAAGGAACATACTTATTAAAGAAGAGAAGAGGATCATGTTAAAGAAGAGCTGAAGAGCAAGCGGATTGAAGATATTACAAGTTTTTCTATACAATGTCGGTTGCCCACCCATGATGAACCAGAGCGCACAAAGAAATAATATTCCTTGTGGTCTCTCCATATGTGGCTCACATGCATTTCAAAACTAAAGTAGGAACATTTAGCTGACCAATTAAACATGTCTTGGTTTGAATAATATCAGCATAATATCATATTCGAATTTGTACAACTAAGCTTGTATAGCTCGACGGGTGGAGCAGTGCTATTATGACATGAACCACGTAGGCTGATCGTGGTCATCATAAAATGGGGAAACCGTAAGCATGATGAGTATAGTATTGACCATGGCAGTGGGATGGCAGATCTGAAGCTGCAAACCATGCAGAGGATAGTTAGCAACCGATATTTTCTTTTAAATAACAACTAAGATTTGGTATGGACAAGAAAGTACAGTCAACAAATGACGAAGAAATACAATTCTGCTGTCTCTCTATATGTCTGTTAACTAATATCAGTATCATATCACAATCATATTTGAACAACTAAGCTTTGGAATTATGAAAGCACCTACGCAGATCATAGTAGGGTAGATAAAGGGGGAAAACCCTATGCATCAAGAGTAAATTCGGGAAAGTGGAACTAGCTAGACCATATGGGCTTGTATTGTCGGTGCAGCAAGAAAGAGTTCGGAAAGGCTTCGACCCCAAAAGGGGCAGCTCTATTCAACTGAAGGCACAATATTGTTACTATTAGTCTAGACTATCAGAGGCGACATAGCTCCCAACATTTCTCGGATATTATGGCAGACCATCTAGAATCATTGAAAACATCCATCTGAAGTGACCCAATAGACCTGTCGACTACAAATGTCCCTGCTCCACTTCCCGACACGGAACATACTGTACTACTCCCTCAGTTCTTAAATATAAATCTCTCAGAGATTCGAATGCAGACTACATAGGGAGCAAAATAAGTGAATGTACATTCTAAAAAGAGTTATGTTTTATCGAAAAAGGCTTTTGGCCCACTTTATAAATAAAGCAATGATGAACAACAACAGGTACAAACACACTCCACGACAACACACGCACGAACCCAAGGCAGTTTAGGAATGGAGGAAGTAATATACTTATTAAGAAGAACAGAAGGGGGAAATGATAACTAATAGCAAGAAAATTTCTCTACTTTTTTCTCTACTCTTATACTCTTATCTGTACTCTTATAAAAACAGAGTTGGTGATGATGTTGTGCCTGCCATCTTGCAATATAGGCTGTCCGATTTATATCTGACGGATAGGAAGGAAACTATGGCAATTTTGCAAAAAGATACCCACACCACTCTCCACATTTGCAAATAAGGCCTTCCCTCGTTCATCCTTTTCTCCCACAAGATAAACTGCTCATACAAATGCATCTTGATGTTCCATGCAACGCACGAGCATCTTGCTAGTTAGCCCACTCATGATGAACCAGAGCGCACAAAGAAATGCAAATCCCAGTTGTCTATCTATATGTGGCGCACATGCTTTTCGAAACAAATATAGGAACATTAGCTGACCAATTAAACATTCTTTGTTTTAGTAATATGAGCATCATATCAGATTTGTATTTCAACAACTACGCTTTCGAATTATGAGTGGCATGTTGTTTCGCTAATGGGTTGAGGTCTTGAGGAGCAGTGCTAGCATGACACGAAGCACCTACAATGATGGTAGTGAATATAAAGGGTGGAAACCATAAGCTTTACCCGTATAGTGACCGTACCATGGCGGATCTGAAGGTGCAAACAGGACAAAGGCTACTTCGCAACCAATGTTTGCTTTCAACTAGCCACTACGATTTGGTACGGACAAGAAAAGTACAGTAAACAAGTTATGATCTATTTTCCGGGTAAGATCAATGACTTAAGCAGATATGAAAGAGTACCACCTCTCTTGCGAAGCCGTGTAGGCCCATGCTGATATGTTGAGGGTGCTACGGGTGTGATGGCTGTCGGAGGCGTGGAAGAATACTTTAGACGGAGACGGTCGGGTCAGGGGATAAGTCCTGTTGCCGTGGACGAGGTAGTCGTAGGAGCGGCAATGATAAGGTGGATGACGGTGCCTATGAAGCGAGAGGACGAGATAAAAGAATCTTGGTCTGGCACTGTGGATGAGAGACTTCCATCTCTTCCAATGGACGACGGGATAGGGGAAGCGCCTCCGCAAGGTGGAGGATGAGGTGGCGGACGGAGGAGGCTGGCTGGAGTGGGGAGGTTGTTGTGGCGTCGATGGTGTATGAATGGGGAAATTGAGGGGAAGGGGGGATCTCAAACTTTGGGACGCGCTTGTCTGAAATGTGGGGAAGTAACGAACTTATCCCCCATTTAAAATTTCGGACATCTCGTCGGTTGGTGATAGGACGGTAATCTCGCATCTCCCCAATATTTGCCGGTAGCGATTTCAGGCGAGGAAATGGTGTTTTGTCGCCCACGGTTGGCGCCCACAATGTATGAATGGTGTTGACAGGTAGGGGGTTGTGTCATGTCTGAGGGAAGTTACACATCTGCCCCTATTCAAAATATTTGCCTACATCGATTTCGAACAAGGAGAGTTTGTTTTGCCGCCCACCGTGTATGAATGCTGAAATGGAGTGAGAGACATAAGTCTTTCGGATGAGCTTGAATCAAATGTGTTTTGCCACCCACATTTGGCGCCCACCGTGTGTGAATGGGCTCAAAGGCGCTCATGTCATGTCTGACTGAAGTTACTAGTCTATCCCTATGGACAAAAGTTGAAATCGGGTCAATTAGGATGTGAAGTGTCAGGGGTAGACAATAAATTCCATTGCATAAACACTTGCTTTGGGCAGCCAGCAAATGATAGTGGGTGTTTTGCTGCTTTGTTCAAAATTTGGGATAATTAGCATTCACATTTACCCTAGGCTCTAACAAATAAATTCAAACCCAATTTGTATTCAATTATGAATATCCATACATCATTCTACGTTTTGTTATTTATTTCTTCAAAACCACACAAAGATTTATTCCATCTTTGTATATGAATATGATTTAGAAATGTCATGATCTTCGAATTCGGTAGGTTGGATACACTTTAAGTCAAATAGTTATTTCATCCAATACAATATGCTCACATGAAAAACAGTTCACCTTATGTCAATCATACAAGTACTGAGGATTACCTCGCCTAATTTTTTTTGATCGTTACAACACATGGACAACATAGGGGGTCTTACAACATAATCGATTTAGAGACACGACACGACATGAAAGTATAGTAATCTAATGACAATTTCAACTGGTATCTAAAGAAGAACTAGGATTACCCTGGGCTTCAGATAGCAGAAGAAGTAGGACCACCTCTGTCTTCAAATGCAACATTCTTACTTCCTCCAATTCTTGGGTTGCTTGCATAATGCGTGCAACTAATTGCATAATTTCCAGCCCCAAGCTCAAGATTACCTCATTCATGGCAGCCACACCATCTCTTTCCGCCTCTAGTAGAGCCTCAAGAACGATACACTACTACAGGATGCTGGTAACGCGACACTACGATCAGAGACCATTCGAGAAACTGTGTGTGATGCAATAATCGCAAACGGTGCTGTATGAAAACCGTTATAAATGTATAAAACGTTTGCGACGACGAATGCATCAAACACGGTTCAGGTTTTAGTTGTGTGTGTGATGAAGGGCATACGATTCAGTTCAATTGACAGTTTGCGATGAGGAGGAACAAAAGAAACGGGCAGCTAGATCAAGGTGTGTGTGCTTGAGGGCATACGCTTTAGAAGTATTAAAGTTTGCGATTAGGCAACATAACAGAAACGGGTCAGCCAGGTCAAAGTGTCTACGATTGATGGCATACACTTCACATGGCTGAACTATTTGCGATTAGCCACAACAAACTGAAACAATTAGATAGATCAACGTGTGTGCGCTAGACGGGCACACACATTCTAATTAAAAGAACCGTGCGCGATGGTGCTGACATTGCCTACTGCGGTGCACCCTATGGTCCAAACGCCACGTATGCGGCCGAGAAGGCGTACGTGCCCACGTTATGCCTTCCAGGATTAGTGCTGCACTTATAACCATCAGTAAATTTTGAGCATGCATCTGGTCACATTCCAAATTGCAAACCTGTTCACACCGAGCAAAAACTAAACAGTTTCCCACTTAGGAGCGTATTACTACGTGGTTATAAATACTACTACTCCAAGATGACTGCACATTCCTCCTCAACTCCCCATCCACAAAAAGTTAAAAAAACAAGTCATTCGTCATCGTTCCCTTGCGTCTGCCATGGCCAGCGTGAGTTCTGGGTCGCCAGGGAGAGGCGAGCCTGGAAGCGGGAGCACGAGAGATGTCCCGCCTCGCCGCGATAGCAGCCAACATGTCCCGCCCCACGGCCGTAGCAGCAAATAGGTCCCGCCGCGCCGCCGAAGCAGCACAGAGGACCCGTCGCGCTGTCGATGCAGCAGACTGGTGCGGCCGCGCCGCGGAAGCAGAAGAGATGTCCCGCCACACCGCGGATGTAGCAGAGATGTCCTCCCTTGCCGCGGTGGCCTGGGAAAATGCGTCGCGCTCATGCAAAGACTCTTACGGGCGCATGCGTGCCCTCGTCCTTAGGCAGATGGATCAGATCTCTAGGTGGGCGAGGTTGCAGGATGACCTACAAGCCTCGTTTGAACAGTCTATCGACGTCATCCCGCTACTAAATGAGAGCAATGCGAAGCTCCGGGCCGAGTGCGACCTACCGAGGGCGAAGATCGTTGGAAGTAAGGAGCAGCAGGAGTAAACCACTTCCTTGTTGAAGTGGATCGGCGTCATCGTCGAGAAACTTATGGACGAGAATGCCATGCTGCACATCAAGCGCAGAAGGCTGGTGGAGGAATCCGTGGATGCTCTCAACCAGCATCTTGAGGACAAGAAAGAGCTCGTCGCTGCCTGCCGGGGAGACTAGTTGTCTTCCTTCTTCTTTTGCCCTTGTGTATATCGGACGATGCTGCATGTTCCTTTTTTAATTATGTTTATAAATATGTAAGACAATTATTATCCAATGTCATCGTCCTCATATTCATCATGCTTGGTATAAGTCGCAGTCGATGCTATATAAGTCCATCGGATCTTACATCAAGATCCGTGCAAAACTTTCTTTTCAGATTTTCATTTCTCTCTCTTAAATCTCAGTCCAGTGAGACATATAGCCACGCCATAGAACAGGTGCTCGGGCGCCATTAATGGAAACATTGGGAGGGAGGTGTGCGGCAGGTAGCGGTCAAAAGGGCTCTCCTCCCATTGAGCACGCGCAAGGGTCTAATCGCGCGCCTCCCGTACTCAAATGGCTACCCCGCATGGCACCTCCTAGCCAATAAAAAAAGGGGACGCGTGGCCGCACGTAATTGGTAAGTCGAACGCCCACAGTTTCAATAATACTTGTGTTTCCGATTTGTAACATGACAGCACTTGTTCCAAAATGACTTTGTTGGTTGTTAAAGTGTGCGCCTTCACAAATAGGACAGAAAATACCACAGCATGTTGGTGCCATGTCATGAGACCATGCCAAGTTTCATGATTTTCAGGTGTGTTTTGGAATTATAGGAATTAAAAAAACCAAGTTTCTCAATCTTTCCGGCCGAGTCACGATGCCCAGATGTTAGAATTTCACTCCCATCTCTTGCATGGGACCTAGAAATTCACCCAAGGACACACATGTGATTTTTCAAACAACTTTGGTGCACTGGAGCATGTGCTTGTAGTTCAAATTTGAATTATGCACATTAAATGCCTAGAAACTCAATTAATGTATAAAAAAGGCCAACGAAGCCGGAATAATTCCAAAATTTAGCACGGTACTTCTATTTGGTCTAATCTGGCTGTGTAAAAAAATTAAGGCGGGAGAAGGCAGTGTACGTATGTCGTTTCACACATGGAGGTGACACGTTCCCTCTCGGAACCACGAGCCTTCTTGAGGGAAGCTCCGGTTTGCATGAAGCTTACACCAAAGCTTGTCCCAATTCGGGTAAAAAAATTACCGCAGCATGCTGGTGCCATGTCATGACACCATGCCATGTTTCATGATTTTCAAGTGTGTTTCCGAAGTACAGGAATTAAAAAACCAAGTTTCTCTATCTTTTCGGCCGAGCCACGATGCCTAGATGTTTGAATTTCACTCCCATCTCTTGCATGGGACCTAGAAATTCACCCAAGGACACACATGTAATTTTTCAAACAATTTCGTTGCACTGGAGCCTGTGCTTGTAATTCAAATTTGAATTATGCATATTAAATGCCCAGAAACTCAGTTAATGTATAAAAAAGGCCAAACGAACCCGGAATAATTCCAAAATTTAGCATGGTACTTCTATTTGGTCTAATTTGGCTGTGAAAAAAATTAAGGCGGGAGAAGGCAGTGTACGTATGTCGTTTCGCACACGGAGGTGACACGTTCCCTCTCGGAACCATGAGTCTTCTTGAGGGAAGGTCCGGTTTGCAAGAAGCTTACACCAAAGCTTGCCCCAATTCAGGCAAAAAATTTACCGCAGCATGCTGGTGCCATGTCATGACACCATGCCAAGTTTCATGATTTTCAGGCATGTTTTGGAAGTACAAGAATTGAAAAACCAAGTTTCTCTATCTTTCCGACGGAGCCACGATGCCCAGATGTTTGAATTTCAGTCCCATCTCTTGCATGGGACCTAGAAATTGACCCAAGGACACACATGTGATTTTTCAAACAACTTTGGTGCACTGGAGCATGTGCTCGTAGTTAAAATTTGAATTATGTGCATTAAATGCCCAGAAACTCAATTAATGTATAAAAAAGGTGAATCGAGTCCGGAATAATTCCAAAATTTAGCACGGTACTTCTATTTGGTCTAATTTGGCTATGTAAAAAAACTAAGGCGGGAGAAGGTAGTGTACGTATGTCGTTTCGCACACAGAGGTGACACGTTCCCTCTCGGAACCACGAGCCTTCTTGAGAGAAGATCTGGTTTGCAAGAAGCTTACACCAAAGCTTGTCCCAATTCGGCCAAAAACATTACCGCTCATGTTAGTGCCATGTCATCACACCATGCCAAGTTTCATGGTTTTCAGGCGTGTTTTGGAATTACAAGAATTAAAAAACGAAGTTTGTCAATCTTTCCGGCCGAGCCACGACGCCTAGATGTTTGAATATCACTCCAATCTCTTGTATGGGACCTAGAAATTTACCCAAGGACACACATGTGAGTTTTCAAACAACTTTGGTGCACTGGAGCTTATGCTTGTAGTTCAAATTTGAATTATGCACATTAAATGCCCAGAAATTTAATTAATGTATAAAAAATGTGAAACAAGCCCGGAATAATTCCAAATTTTAGCATGGTACTTCTATTTGGTCTAATCTGGCTGTGTAGAAAAATTAAGGCGGGAGAAGGCAGTCTATGTACGTCGTTTTGCACATGGAGGTGACACTCTCCCTCTCGGAACCACGAGCCATCTTGAGGGATGCTCCGGTTTGCAAGAAGCTTACACCAAAGCTTGTCCCAATTTGGCCAAAAAAATTACCACAGCATGTTCGTGCCATGTCATGACACCATGCCAAGTTTCATGATTTTCAGGCGTGTTTTGGAATTATATGAATTAAAAAAGAAGTTTCTCAATCTTTCCGGCCGAGCTACGATGCCCAGATGTTTGAATTTCACCCCCATCTCTTGCATGAGACCTAGAAATTCACCCAAGGACACACATGTGATTTTTCAAACAACTTTGGTGCATTGGAGCCTGTTCTTGTAGTTCAAATTTGAATTATGCACATTAAATGCCTAGAAACAAATGTATAAAAAAGGCCAGACGAACCCGGAATAATTCCAAAATTTAGCACGATACTTCTGTTTGGTCTAATCTGGCTGTGTAAAAAGTTAAGGCGGGAGAAGGTAGTGTACGTATGTCATTTCGCACACACAGGTGACACGTTCCCTATCGGAACCACGAGCCTTCTTGAGGGAAGATCCGGTTTGCAAGAAGCCTACACCAAAGTTTGTCCCAATTCGGCCAAAAAAATTACCGCAACATGTTGCTGCCATGTCATGAGACCATGCCAAGTTTCATGGTTTTCAGGCATGTTTTGGAATTACAGGAATTAAAAAACCAAGTTTCTCAATCTTTTCGGCTGAGCCACGACGCCCAGATGATTGAATTTCACTCCCATCTCTTGCATGGGACCTAGAAATTCACCCAAGGACATACAGGTGATTTTTCAAACAACTTTGGTGCACTAGAGTACGTGCTTGCAGTTCAAATTTGAATTATACACATTAAATGCGCAGAAACACAATTAATGTATAAAAATGGCCAAATGAACATGGAATAATTCCAAAATTTATCACGATACTTCTATTTGGTCTAATCTGCCTGTGTAAAAAAATTAAGGCGGGAGACGGCAGTGTACGTATGTCGTTTCACACACGGAGGTGACACGTCCCTGTCAGCACCAGGAGCCTTCTTCAGGGAAGCTCCGGTTTGCAAGAAGCTTACACCAAAGCTTGTCCCAATTCGGCCAAAAAAAATTACTGCAGCATGTTACTGCCATGTCATGACACCATTTCAAGTTTCATGATTTTCAGCCGTGTTTTGGATTTACAGGAATTAAAAAACCAAGTTTCTCAATCATTCTGGCCATGCCACGAAACCCAGATGTTTGAATTTTATTCCCATTTCTTGCATGGGACCTATAAATTCCCCCAAAGACACACATGTGATTTTTCAGCTAACTTTGGTGCATTGGAGCATGTGCTTGTAGTTCAAATTCGAATTATGCACATTAAATTCCTAGAAACTTAATTAATGCATAAAAATGCCAAACGAACCCGGAATAATTCCAAATTTAAGCGCAACACTCTTGTACTAGTTGCATGTTCACTGTACGTAAATGTTCTAGCAATTCAAACACCATCCTTTCCCTTCGTAACATCATTTTGTCTTTCAAAACATAAGGACAAAATCAGGTATACCCCAAACAGTTTATTAGAAAGAATCATGTGGGATGCGATATAAAATATCTTGGCGCACCGTCTTGTCTGGCTTACGCAGGAAGCTTCGTCGTCTATAGTCCACCGCCCCCGCTTGAACCACACTTGCGTGCCAGTTTCTTGCGGCACCAAGCGAAATTTTTTTTCCACCGCCGAAATATCTATCTCCCCGCCCTCTCCCTCCTACCAAAAGCCAAATTTCCACTGTTCCTCCTTGCTTTCCAAGTTCAAACCTTCACTGCTTCTTATTGGCTGCTCAGCCTCCTCACCGGCGACCCTTCTTATTGCAGTGCCGCCTCCTCGCCGGCTACCCTTCTTCTTGCAGCGCCGCGTCCTCGCCAGCGACCCTTCTACTTGCAGCGCCACCTCCTCGCTGGCGACCCTCCTTCTTGGTGCGCGGCCTCCTCGCCACTGACCCTTCTTCTTGTTGTGCGGCCTCATTGATATGGTCAGGTAATCCACACCGCACCCACACCATCCTCCTCCTTTCCTGTCCCACATGCCCCGACTGACGGAGCGACACCTTCCACCGAAATCACTGCCCCCCTCCTCCAATTAAGCGCCGCCCACATCCATTTTGCACACAGTATAACGTGGAGCTGAGTAGCATGCGGCCGCACGCGCGAACAAGGTCGCTATGGATGACATGCGTGTCGACAACCAGATCTTGGAGGAGCACCTCGTCTTCGAGGCTACAGTCGACACCGCCGCGCGGTTATCTACTTCAAAATATAGTTTGTATTGTTTTCTCGAGGCCACCGCCAGTGCCTTCTAGTGATTTGTCCTCTATAATGTTAATGTGCAATCTAATGTTCAATTAACAGTTTGGTCCCCTGAAATGTATTGTTCAGCTAACACTTTGGTCCAACAATTGCTACATTTCGTAGTACTATTGTCAAGCATTCTTTGTTTTGTGAACTGTCTTATCTTCTAGTACATGTTTCTGTTCCGCAATGTCGTGCTCAGTTAACTATTTTGGTTCATTTGGTCTGCTGTCCATTTAACTGTTTGGTTCAGTTTTGCAATTTGATTTTCATTTACTGTGGGTACAATTTTGTATTGTTATGCATTTGACACCAATCGAATTTGGCTATACTCAATACATATTCTACTTGTAGTATGGCAACTCTCAATTAATCTGATCAAGATGTTCCTTATGTGTGTTGCAGGGAAACAATGGGAGACACTATGGTTTACCATCGAGGTTTGTTCAAGCAGGGTCCTTTGGCTAATAGCACATTATTGTGTAGTTGCAGGAATCATTCTAATATTTAGGTTTCTTACAATTTGGTCTTGAACATGTAGGTCCCGCTGTCAGAGGCTTAGACCCACTGTTCGACCCATTTTGCATACGGGAAATGAGATGTCCATGAATATCAGTCAAGTCAAGAAACTGAGAAAGATTGTTAGGATGAAGAAACTTGCGAAGAATAACAGCAAGATCTTTGTTTGCACAATGAAGAAGACATCAGTCAACTATCGGATGGTAGCAACTCTTTTACCTTGTTTTTACCCCTTGAGCCATTTCAAAATTTACAAAAAAGATACAAGATCGCTTAATCAGTAGCCGCGACCTTCTTCTGTAGGACGGGTGTCACCTATAGACTTCTTCTGTAGGAAAGATCATTAAGTGGTGTGTCGCCAATCCCCTCGCCTTGCTCAGGACAACGCACCTTCTGCCAAACGGCCGGTGGCCACGAAGGCGAAGTCCAGCTCCTATTCTGGCTTGAGCTCCTCTCAAAGCTCATCTCCCCCAGAGCCCTTAATGTCATGGTAGGCACCGAAGCCGCCGGAGAGCTCCACCCTTCCGCCTCTGAAGAGAAGATGGGAGTCCCCTCATCCCACGGAGTTCAACTTGAACTCCATCCTCATTGTGGAAGAGTAATGATGATTTCTCTTTGTGATAAACATCTTCCTAAGTGGATTTGAAAGCTTTTACTGACTGACCTCTTATTGTTTTTGTCGCCGGCAGGGATGTGGAAGAGGAGAAGGAGACCCTCATCCATCATTCCCGTAGGAAGCTCTGGCGCCTTGGGTCGCTCGAGGGCATCAAGGGCTCGACTTTCGTGGGGAAGGATGCAGAAGACCCTGTGTCGAGCCCCCAACCCAGCCCCCGCCCTGGGAGGGAGACTTGACCCCACCCCCCAGAGGTGATGGAGACAACCTTTCTGCCCCTTCACATGGAGGAGGGGTGGGGTAATGTAGGATGAGCCCCTCCTGGAGGAGCATGTGTCCCCTGCCGCTCAAGCCGAAGATGTCGTCATGGAATCCTCCACTTCAGAGATGGTGCAGAAGGTTGTCGGGTCTTCCTTGGCAGGTGGCGAGGCTCGTGACCCGGCAATGACTGTTGCCGGGGAAACAGAGACCCCTGCCCGGCAGACTTCCCCAGGTATCTAGCTTAACCCTTTTTACCTTTCACTCTCTGGCTGCCTCCACCGACTTGTTTATTTGCTTAGAGATTTTCATTCCTTCGTTTGTTCACTAGCCCCTTCCATATTCAGCCCCTAGGCCGAACAACCAGACTTGTTGGAGGCGGTGGCGGACATAGGGAGGTCCACCATAGAGGAAGCCGCGAAGGTCGCGGCTACTGAGGGGCATGATCTAGTTGATGGGGGAACACAAGGTCGCGGGACGGGTGTCACCTATAGACTTCTTTTGTAGGAAATGGCTGCCATGTGGTGAACGGTTGCCACTTAATGATCTTGCGGCTTGACACCACACTGATTGACGACGTGAGTCGCGCTTGAGTGGTTGGTTGTAGCGGTTCTGCCCCCGTGAGCCCTGGCAGGCTCTGCCGGGGAGCGTTGGTTACTTGCTTCTGGTGGTGGCCTTGCCCCTTGCCGGGCTCGCCTGCCCGGCAAGGGAGGCCCTTTTCTTGCTGATATCTTTCTCCTTAGGCTCGATCTTGGTCCCTCTGAGCTGCATGTTGGTTCTTCAAATCTCTTGATTCTTCAATCTCTGACCTATCCCTGGCTTGTTCGTGCACGAGTCATGGGAAAATGTCTGCCCCTATATATTTTCCCCGACATAAGCCCCCGGGCCTGAGCCATACGTGTCGCGTGGCACGTTGGGTTAGGCCCCATACAGTGAGCGGACACGTGGCGGGAAAGGGCTGCGTGTGACGGTTTTCCACAATGACTAGTCAATCCAACATTCACTTTGCACAATTACTGCACGTCGTCGGGTCATGGGGCGGTTGCAGTTATGGTAAAACGGTAACTTTCTGAAGCATCATTCCTCTGCCCCACTTTCCCCCCTCTTAAGAGCAGGACAAATTGGAGCGGCACGATTCATCTGTCTCTTGCCCCGCTCCCACATCTTCTTGCTCTGCAAGCCAAGTGATAGTTCCCCATCTCACTTCTCCTTCCACTGCCATCCTCTCCAAAGAAACCTTCTTGCGTTGCTACAGCAATGGGGAAGAGACCCGCAGACAAGAAGAAGTTGGCGACCGCGGTGAAGGAGCCTACCGCCGAGGGGAACAAAAGGTCGGCGGAACTGAACAAAAAGCAGAGCGAGGACGTCGTCTTCGTTATGTCCACCTTGAGCGGCCCCGTCCTTCAGGCGAAGTACGGGTACCTGTGGGGGCGGCCCGTTGAGAAAGTGCATGTATCGCCCATGGTCAACACAGCGTGCAAGGTGAATCCCCCCGATTCTTATCGGCTCTTCGCCGCTTATTTCATCTATGGTATGTGTCCTCCTCTTTCGGAGTTCTTTGAGGCAATCATGAACATCTATGGATTTCACCTCCTTGATTTTACAATGAACATAGTGGCGACCATGGCCATCTTCGCGCACTTGTGTCAGAATTTCATCGGGGTGAAGCCCAATGTGGATTTATTCCGGCATTACTTCGTTCCGCGGGTGGAGAGCAAAGTTAACCATCCTGGGATCATTAGTTGGATACCAAGGTAGAAAAAGAATTACCTTCCAGGGTACCAACACGAGAGATGGGAGAAATGGAGAGGGGTTTGGTGTTGGATCCAGGACAAAGAAGCCCCCGAGTTTTGTGAAACGCGGCAAGAGTGCATCAAGCGCAGAAAGGATTGGACCTCCAAGGGCCTTTCGAGGATAGGTTGCGCCCGACAATTAATAGGATCATCCGCCAGGCGGCTGGCGGGTTAACCATCGAGCATGTGGGGGCAGATTTCCTCCTCCGCCACATCTCACCGCTACAGGAGAGGGATAGGCCTGTGTGGCTATATGCCGGCGCTGCGGATAGGATGAGACTGTTGCCGGGGCTGGCAAATAACTTGTCAGTTTATGGCCATGCTTGTTTGTGCGACCAGCTATTTGGTCGCTTCGAGATGTTCAAGCTCCCGGCAACCGTCGTTCCCCTGAACATCAACCCTGCCCGTGATCAGATACTGAAGTGGATGCCGGATTGCAATGCTGAGGGAGTATCGGGCACTTGGCAGCTCCCTTCCCTTGATGAAGACCTCCAGTGGTCGAGCACCTAGGTGTAGAAGGCCACCAGGGCCGAAGAGGGAATGTATAAACGCACCTTTGCTATGGAGGTAGCGTACCTTCTGAAGAGGGTCGCGGAGGACAAAGATGCCCGTTGCGCAGAGATGGAGAAGGCCGCAAAGGCCGGGAAAGGCTGGGAACGAAAGCTCTTCCCAGGGCGGCAGTGAGGCGCAAGCCACGGAGGATACTGCCAGGGGAGTGCTTGCTGGGGATAACTTTACCGGGCTAGACGCTCTAGCCACAGCAGCAACGGAGCTCCAGGAGGGAGAGGGGGACGAGCGGGAGGAGGGCACGACAGCAGCCCCTGAAGAGGAATGGCTGGCGGCAGGGCCACAAGCCCCTGGACCGGATCCAAACCAGCGCACCCGCAGGCGCATCGCTACCCTAGGAGGGGCAACCTCTAACCCGGTGCCACCCACCAAGAAGGTGAAGAAGATCTCCACCAAGTCTTCCAAGGCCGAGGTGGCGTGTTGCCAATCCCCTCGCCTTGCTCAGGACAACGCACCTTCTGCCAAACGGCTGGTTGCCACGAAGGCGAAGTCTAGCTCCTATTCTGGCTTGAGCTCCTCTCAAAGCTCATCTCCCCCAGAGCCCTTGATGTCATGGTAGGCACCGAAGCCGCCGGAGAGCTCCACCCTTCCGCCTCTGAAGAGAAGATGAGATTCCCCTCCTCCCACAGAGTTCAACTTGAACTCCATTCTCAGTGTGGAAGAGTAAGGAGGATTTCTCTTTGTGATAAACATCTTCCTAAGTGGATTTGAATGCTTTTACTAACTGACCTCTTATTGTTGTTGTCGCCGGCAGGGATGTGGAAGAGGAGAAGGAGACCCTCATCCATCATTCCCGTAGGAAGCTCCGGCCCCTCGGGTTGCTCGAGGGCATCGAGGGCTCGACTTTTGTGGGGAAGGATGTAGAAGACCCTGTGTCGAGCCCCCAACCCAGCCCCCACCCTGGGAGGGAGACTTGACCCCGCCCCCCAGAGGTGATGGAGACAACCTTTCTGCCCCTTCACATGGAGGAGGGGTGGAGTAATGTAGGACGAGTCCCTCCTGGAGGAGCATGTGTCCCCTGCCGCTCAAGCCGAAGATGTCATCATGGAATCCTCCACTTCAAAGACGGCGCAGAAGGCTATAGGGTCTTCCCCGACAGGGGGCGAGGCTCGTGACCCGGCATTGACTGTTGCCGGGGAAACAGAGATCCCTGCCCGGCAGACTTCCCCAGGTATCTAGCTTAACCCTTTTTACCTTTCACTCTCTGGCTGCCTCCACCGGCTTGTTTATTTGCTTAGAGATTTTCATTCCTTCGTTTGTTCACTAGCCCCTTCCATATTCAGCCCCCAGGCTGAACAACCAGACTTGTTGGAGGCGGTGGCGGACATAGGGAGGTCCGCCATAGAGGAAGCCGCGAAGGTCGCGGCTACTGAGGGGCATGATCTAGTTGACGGGGGAACACAAGGTTCTTTGCCGGTCGTGGAGCATTCCTTGGAAAGCACCTCGATAGAGGAAGTGGTTATCGAGGCTAACATTAGTATTCAAACCATGGGCCCACTCCCTTCTTACGGGGGCGCGACTGATGCCCCACCATATTCTTCGAACATGTTATCTGTGGTGCCATTGTTGCCTGATATCGGAGCCCCCAACCCAACCTTGACAAACACAGATCTTGATGAAGAGCTTCAGCGTCTTCTAGCACCGCTGCAGCTGCGAGGCGGGGAGAATGACTCAGCTGCCATCAACATGGATTTGTCCTTCATCGAGTACATGGCGGTGGGCCTGAAGGAACTACAGGCCCGACACAACCGGAAGTGGTAGGAGCTCAAGGAGTGGCGTGAATCCGCCGACAAAGTGGATCAGAAGATGAAGGACAAGTTCCTGGAGTTGCGTGAATGGCACGACAAGCAATCCAAGGCACTCATGAGGCAGCAAGATGTCCTTCAGATGATGAGGGAAGATGTCGTGGCTCGGGAGGGGTGCCTGGCGGACCACAAAGAATCTTTGGATGCTAGGGAGCGAGAGATCTCCCTTCAGGAGGAGAATCTTGAAGCTTCTCTCCACGGCAAGGATGAAAGGTTGGAGGCCTTGTGATATACCACTTGATAGAGGCGAGGGTCCCGATCTTTCGATGAGATGATAACTATCGATTTGGTGGAGACGACTTTGACAATCCGACTACAAACGTGCACGACGTTGCGCCTTAGCAATCGCTAAACCAATCTCCTGAGGTTACTGACGATGCTGGAAGCACGGTCAGCCTGACCACGAAGGTCTATTCCTGCAAGCAATCGAAGAACGAGCAAGAATATGATAAAGCAATCTGAATATTGCAAATATATATGAAGTATTGATAATGGTGGGGATCCGGAAGCGGTCTTGGTCTGGTCGTTGGACACAAACGAAGTACACGAAGTTGCAATGGCTAACTTTTAACTAAACAAATCCCAAGGAAAAGCTACTAGATGGATCTACTTATATAGTAGAAAGGGGTGGAGGCCAAGGAGGTGGGAGGACGTTCCAAAGGCAGCCTAAAACTAAATCTAGGTCGTACAAGGCCAATGGGCCCAAGTGGAGGTGATGTAACACCTTTGGACTTGTAGTTTGACTCGGATTATGCTGCAGCATCAGATTGTTTCGTCCACAACTCAACGCTCCGGACGAATTTGAAGGTGATTCCAATTGGGTTGGAAAGTGCACGAAATCTAGTTTCCAACAAAAAAAGAATCACCCAATTCGGAGTCCGTATGAAAAACTTGTGTGCGTTTTGAGTCAGGTGTGTCTGTGCAGTCCGAATCTGAATCCAGAACGTGAGAGACTTGGACTCTATCTTCTCTTGGGCCAAAAGTGACGTGAGAGAACTTTTTGGACAGCAAATAAACATCTCTTTCTTCCTTATCTTCATATGTGGATTGTACAAATGTCCCATACACCTGCAATTAGACAAAACACAAAAGTGTGTGAAGTATTTTTGTTCTGGATAACATAAATAGATTATTGAATAGTTTACACTAGAAATCACCTGACAAATATGCATATATGCAATATTTTTGGTCATATCCAAGGTAGTCATGTCCTCATCATCCTCCCCTTCTTGAAAATAAAGCCGTCCTCGGCGTTGCTTAATCTGAAATGTGGCTAACAAAAAAGACAAGGTGTACATATTGTATATGTATATGTCATCCATTTTTACTTCCCTTGATTTTTGCATATATGACACATGAATAGATGAGTAACTTGCATAGTTCATAAAATCTAAAGCCAAAAAATTAGCACAAGAAGTAGAAGGCATGAAAATATTGCAACTCAGTTTGCACATATAAGTGAAGCTCTTATTCATTTCAAAAGATTGACAATGTTCATCATAAACCATCCCAACATTGGTGAATAAACCTTACTTGCATCAAATTTACATGCTACAACATGCTTAAATAAGCAAACATGCAATAAGTCATTGAACACAGAATCATCACCAAGATTAGAGGTCATATCAAAATGATTAAACATTGGTTCTTTTGCATCAATAGTTAATTCAATGGGTGCACTCAAAATTGTTGGTATTTTAGTTGTTTGATCACATGGAAAAGTCAAATTATCAACATAGTCCTCTAAAATAGGTGGTGTGATCAAAGTAGTGGGTAGCTCATCAGATGGTGCATTCAAATTGACAAGGCATTCATCATTCTCATGTAGAGATGGAAGATCAGTACTTTTGTCATTACCTCTTATGATCAACTCAGATGATGTAGCCACTCTCGGGGGCGATGTGTCACATGGTGGAGGTGATGTAGTCCTGACAACAACGGATGTGGTTGTCATAGTATGCCTAGTAGTTGAAGGAACAATCATATCAACTCTTGGAATGTGCACCGTGCGCTTGTTCTCCTCGTCGCCAACACGTCGTTTTATTTCCTGTTCAGCTTTGCAAGCAAGATGAAACAAATGGTCCATAGGATAACACTCTTCATGAATTAGTATCTCTTGAATATCACGGTTTAATCCTCCCCAAAATCTATCCATAAAATCATCTTCACTTTCTTCTAAAGAGGAATGCAACAAGGTAGTTTGTAAATCATCATAATATTTTGTTACAGTTTCACTACCTTGTTTTAAGTGTTGCAACTTCTTAATCATGTCACGAGTATAATAAGCAGGGACGAAAGTATGTCGCATGGCAAGTTTCAAATCATCCCAAGTAGAAGGTATATAATCAGGGTGTAACCGACAATATTCACTCCACCAAACCAAAGCATAACCAGTGAAAGAACCAACCACAACCTTAACCTTTTTATGTTCATCGAAATTATGGGAAGCAAATATATTTTTTATGTCGAACTCCCATTCAATATATAAAGCAGGTTTAAAACGGCCATTAAATGGTGGTATAGATACATTAACCTGATCATGTGCATTTGGATGTTTGTGCACCTCTCGTGACGGTTGTGGTATTTGCAAAGGTGGTGGCACGTCTCCCGCGATTGACGAAGCCCATGAATTGACTCTGGATCCTGTCATGATTAGTAGAACAAGAAACAAAACCCAAAAATAATGTTCCTATAACTACTAGGATGTGGTGGTAAAACGCTCACAGTAAAGCAAATATCAATGTCTTACACGTTCTTACCATGCAGCAGGCGGTGATCGGCAACCAGCGGTGTCAAGTAACTCCAAATATTGAGTAAAGCAATTGCCAGGGGAGCGTACGTATACACGGTGTAGAAATATGTGGAGCTTGGTTGGCTATATATGGTAGCAAAAGATTAGCAATAATCAATTCAAAGATGCAATGTTGAATAAACGCTCAACGACGGTACTGTGCTGGTCCTAGGCTAGACCGGACTAGAGACGCGAGCCTAGAACACTAATGAGGTCACGGCGTAGCACAACTAGCATCAATGAAGGATACTAAGTAGCTCTTGACAGCAAGATATAAGTGAAGATCACAACGGCAGTGAAAATAATGATGAAAAACAACTGCCAAGCAGGATATACAACAACTCTCTCTCCAACTTTCCTCTTGAAAAGTTTGAGACAATTTTCTGATAAATTCTTTCAAAGAATGCTACTAACTCAAGCTTTCCAATGCAAAAAGAATCACTCAATTCCGAGTTGATATGAGGAGTCAAATAATTCTAAAACTGGCCTGAAAAATTGGAACAAGCTGTGTTCACGAACTTCGGAGGGCAAAAAGACCTATTTAGAAGCCGATTTTGAGGTGTCAAATATTGAACTAGCTTCGGCAACTATTTAGATGCGGCTCGTTGCTAGCTTCAATTTGAGTACTCACGGAGCCAAAACGGACTTCGTATGAGGAAGATACACCTGTTTTACTGAACAGTGCGCAAAACAGATTCCAATCCGAATTCAGGTACGAGATTGATTCTAGATAGATCCAATTTTTTTTTCTTCTCTCTTTTTTTCCACACGCTTTTTTTTCTTTTTCTTCTCTCTCTTTTTCTTTTTTTTCTTTCCTTTTTTCTCCTTTTTTTGTATCTTTTTTTCTTCTTTCAAGACAAACTAGATAAGATGCAGATTGGATCAGGCGAAGATGTGAATGACCTCAACTATGATTATGACAATGAACAGTGTGTAGCACGTGGTGGCAATTAATAGATGGGATGGTGGACAGCTGAAGGGATAACGATGCAGCGGCGGCGTGACTAATGTGAACAGAACTCGAAACTCTAAAGGAACTAGACGCTAAGACCAGCAACTGACACGACGATGCAACCGATAATTCAACTATGCAAGAAATGAATAGAAAATTGCAAAGGCTCAGACTGGCTTGGATAAAGGATGAACAGATCTAACTTTTTTTGTGTGTGGCTTTTTCTTGGACAATAGGTAAGAAAATAAATCTAATCTAGGAAAACTAGAAATTCTCACCGAGCAACCTGAAAACTGATACCACTTGATAGAGGCGAGGGTCCCGATCTTTCGATGAGATGATAACTATCGATTTGGTGGAGACGACTTTGACAATCTGACTACAAACGTGCACGACGTTGCGCCTTAGCAATCGCTAAACCAATATCCTGAGGTTACTGACGATGCTGGAAGCACGGTCAGCCTGACCACGAAGGTCTATTCCTGCAAGCAATCGAAGAACGAGCAAGAATATGATAAAGCAATCTGAATATTGCAAATATATATGAAGTATTGATAATGGTGGGGATCCGGAAGTGGTCTTGGTCTGGTCGTTGGACACAAACGAAGTACACGAAGTTGCAATGGCTAACTTTTAACTAAACAAATCCCAAGGAAAAGCTACTAGATGGATCTACTTATATAGGAGCAAGGGGTGGCGGCCAAGGAGGTGGGAGGACGTCCCAAGGCAGCCTAAAACTAAATCTAGGTCGTACAAGGCCAATAGGCCCAAGTGGAGGTGATGTAACACCTTTGGACTTGTAGTTTGACTCGGATTCTGCTGCAGCATCAGATTGTTTCGTCCACAACTCAACGCTCCGGACGAATTTGAAGGTGATTCCAATTGGGTTGGAAAGTGCACGAAATCTAGTTTCCAACAAAAAAAATCACCCAATTCGGAGTCCGTATGAAAAACTTGTGTGCGTTTTGAGTCAGGTGTGTCTGTGCAGTCCGAATCTGAATCCAGAACGTGAGAGACTTGGACTCTATCTTCTCTTGGGCCAAAAGTGACGTGAGAGAACTTTTTGGACAGCAAATAAACATCTCTTTCTTCCTTATCTTCATATGTGGATTGTACAAATGTCCCATACACCTGCAATTAGACAAAACACAAAAGTGTGTGAAGTATTTTTGTTCTGGATAACATAAATAGATTATTGAATAGTTTACACTAGAAATCACCTGACAAATATGCATATATGCAATATTTTTGGTCATATCCAAGGTAGTCATGTCCTCATCACCTTGGTGCAGCAACACACCAAGGAATTGAAGGACAAGCATGGGGCCGCTCTGGACACTCTTACAAGTGACCATGCTGCCCGGCTGAAGAAGCTTGCTGAACATCTGGCTGCCGTGTCTTCCGCCAAGGCCGAGCTCGACCAGCAGGTGGCCAAACTGACTGAAGACCTTGCCGGGAGTGCCAAGGAGGTGGAGGCACTCAAAGAAGAGGCACGGCAAGCAGAGCTTCACTTGGCTGATGTGCAGTTGCAGATCTCCACCGAGACCCAAAGCCTTGAGCCCGCCAGCGGCAACATCTCTGATATGAACACAAGAATCGGCTCGCTGGAGCGGTCGGTGGAATCCCTTGAATCCCAACACCAGTTACTGTACAAGGACTTGGAAACCTCCAAGCGCCTGCGGCAAGATGCAAAGGACAGGCTGAAGAACCGGGTCGATATGAACAACCTATGGATCAAGAGCCTGATTGACGTTGTAGAACGTCTTGGCGCCCAAGCTGCGGCAATGGGCATGGACGGCCTAGTCTACTCAGCTAGCGAGCAGAAGGTTCCAAGTGTCAAGATGGGGATCTTCTTCGACGAGTTGGTTGACAAGTTGAAGGTGCATGAAGAGGGGAGGACCGAGCGTTCCGCGACCGAGTCGCGGAGGCTCGCTCGTGACGCCCTCTTCATGGTCTTGAGCAACATCGCCTGTCGCCACCTAGAGCTCGACCTTGGTGATGGCTTCAAGAAGCCGCCAGCGGGTGCTGACTTTGCCTCTGCTGAGAAGAAGGCCACTCCCCTCGCCAACAGGGTTCTCCGCATTTAAGTTATTCCTCCTGGTCCTGTAATGGAACATGATGTATATTTTGTGTTTAGTCATTTTATCTCTAGTGTTTGTGCGAGGATGATACTTCTAGCTGGATCTTTAAGTGCATGTTTATCCCTTTAAACTCTATATGCTCGTGTTCGTATGATCAATTCCTATGTATGCTCTGTATGCCTGCTGATATCATATTTTTGTGATTGTTGTAAGGGTCCGACCCTTAACAGTCATCTTGGCATGGATGCGCCCCGGCAGGTTTTTCCCAGGTAGCTCTCGGTGCAGCCTCTCGTCCTACGAGCGTGGCTCTGGACAGGACAATGGAGCGATCAAAGAAACTAGCCAACGTTCCTCCGTATGAGGGCTTTCACGATACAAACACTTACTGGAGTTAAGGGATAAACAACTACAGAAATCTGCAATGCATCAAATAGAAGTTATAACATGGACTTACCTTTCGTTTTAAGCTCTTTTTTTGTCTGCCAGGCCGCGCGAGTTCAACGCGTCTGCGGTGCCTGCAGAAGTAGAAGTTGATCAGGTGGTTTCTTCATTCCCGACAAGGATCATCATGTATCACTTGTGGCTGGCGGGCATAGGGGCATGGTGTCGGGCTTCGCTGGTCCCCCTTACTTTTGCTCCCTCCTCGAGTTAGTGTAACGGCTACTGTCACATGGGTTGCGCCAATGCGGGCAGCCTCGCCAAAGTGTGCTTGCTGAGGCATCAATCGATCGTCTCATACCAGCATTCTGCTCAGGATCACCCACAGTGGGGAAAATACTGGACCGAGCGTCGCATGGTAACCGTCGACATTGATGACGCTGAGGCTAAAGCAACTCGACTGCCGATGAGGTGGGGGGAAAGGAAGGTGGGAGCTCATGTCCACACATCTTGTGCCCCTTCCTCCGGATAGCATTCGGATGGCGATAAAGCCATACAAGCCGCCAGAGTAAATCTATTGCCATCAGCCATGGTCCTGGTCATGACCGTTGCTATGGTAAATCATGGAGAGCGGCAACACAGCTCGAGGGTGCATCTTCCCCCGCTCTGCTTCTGCACCTCCGCGGGCGCCACGGTCGATATCGCTGTCGTGGATGAAGACGGCGATGAAGATGACGCGTGTCATACACTTTCAGGTTCGCACAAGCCCTCCCCCTACCTGGCACACCAAATATGTCATGGGATTTCCGCGGCCACCTATGCGACAGGAAGGCCCCTTGTTGGTTTGGCAGGGAGCGGCGCATTGCATAAAGAGTAGACCGGCATATGGCCGCGCGGAAGGGAGCACACAAGCAATTTACCCAGGTTCCGGCCGTCGTGAGGTGTAAAACCCTACTCCTGCTTTAGTGGATTGATGGTGGAATGAAAGGTGGTGGTGCGTAATTCACTTTGCCCGACAAGGTTTGCCTAGGGGCTGTAGTGAAGGAAATATGCCCTAGAGGCAATAATAAAGTTATTATTTTATTTCCTTATATCATGATAAATGTTTATTATTCATGCTAGAATTGTATTATCCGGAAACATAATACTTGTGTGAATACATAGACAAACTAAACATCACTAGTGTGCCTCTACTTGACTAGCTCGTTAATCAAAGATGGTTATGTTTCCTAACCATAGACATGTGTTGTCATTTGATTAACGGGATCACATCATTAGGAGAATGATGTGATTGACATGACCCATTCCATTAGCTTAGCACCCGATCGTTTAGTATGTTGCTATTGCTTTCTTCATGACTTATACATGTTCCTATGACTATGAGATTATGCAACTCCCGTTTGCCGAAGGAACACTTTGTGTGCTACCAAACGTCACAACGTAACTTGGTGATTATAAAGGAGCTCTACAGGTGTCTCCAAAGGTACATGTTGGGTTGGCGTATTTCGAGATTAGGATTTGTCACTCCGATTGTCGGAGAGGTATCTCTGGGCCCTCTCGGTAATGCACATCACATAAGCCTTGCAAGCATTGCAACTAATGGGTTAATTGCGAGATGATGTATTACGAAACGAGTAAAGAGACTTGTCGGTAATGAGATTGAACTAGGTATTGAGATACCGACGATTGAATCTCGGGCAAGTAACATACCGATGACAAAGGGAACAAAGTATGTTGTTATGCAGTCTGACCGATAAAAGATCTTCGTAGAATATGTGGGAGCCAATATGAGCATCCAGGTTCCGCTATTGGTTATTGACCGGAGACATGTGTCGGTCATGTCTACATTGTACTCGAACCCGTAGGGTCCGCATGCTTCATGTTACGATGACAGTTTCATTATGAGTTTATATATTTTGATGTACCGAAGTTTGTTCGGAGTCCCATATGTGATCACGGACATGACGAGGAGTCTCGGAATGGTCGAGACATAAAGATTGATATATTGGAAGCCTATGTTTGGACATCGGAAGTGTTCCGGGTGAAATCGGCATTTTACCGGAGTACCTGGAGGTTACCGGAACCCCCCGGTAACCTAATGGGCCTTAATGGGCCTAGTGGAGGAAGAGGAGAGGAGGCCTAGGGGCTGCCGCGCGCCCCTCCCCCACAAGTCCGAATTGGACAAGGAGGGGGGGGGGCGGCGCCCCCCCTTTCCTTTCTTCCCTCTCCTCCTTCCCCCCAAGTCCTAATCCAACTAGGGAAAGGGGGGGAGTCCTACTCCCGGTAGGAGTAGGACTCCTCCAGCGCGCCTCCTCCTAGGGCCGGCCGCACCCCCCTTGCTCCTTTATATACGGGGGAAAGGGGGCACCTCTAGACACACAAGTTGATCCTTGTGATCGTTTTCTTAGCCGTGTGCGGTGCCCCCTTCCACCATACTCCTCGCTAATATTGTAGCGGTGCTTAGGCGAAGCCCTGCGACGATAGAACATCAATATCGTCACCACGCCGTCGTGCTGACGGAACTCTTCCCCGACACTTTGCTGGATCGGAGTCCGGGGATCGTCATCGAGCTGAACGTGTGCTAAAACTCGGAGGTGCCGTAGTTTCGGTGCTTGATCGGTCGGGCCGTGAAGATGTACGACTACATCAACCGCGTTGTCCTAACGCTTCCGCTATTGGTCTACGAGGGTACGTAGACAACACTCTCCCCTCTCGTTGCTATTCATCACCATGATCTTGCGTGTGCATAGGATTTTTTTTGAAATTACTACGTTCCCCAACAGTGGCATCCGTGCCTAGGTTTTATGTGTTGATGTTATATGCACGAGTAGAACACAAGTGAGTTGTGGGCGATATAAGTCATACTGCTTACCTGCATGTCATACTTTGGTTCGGCGGTATTGTTGGATGAAGCGGCCCGGACCGACATTATGCGTACGCTTACGCAAGACTGGTTCTACCGACGTGCTTTGCACACAGGTGGCTGGCGGGTGTCAGTTTCTCCAACTTTAGTTGAACCGAGTGTGGCTATGCCCGGTCCTTGCGAAGGTTAAAACAACACCAACTTGACAAACTATCGTTGTGGTTTTGATGCGTTGGTAAGATTGGTTATTGCTTAAGCCCGTAACAGCCACGTAAAACTTGCAACAACAAAGTAGAGGACGTCTAACTTGTTTTTGCAGGGCATGTTGTGATGTGATATGGTCAAGACATGATGCTAAATTTTATTGTATGAGATGATCATGTTTTGTAACCGAGTTATCGGCAACTGGCAGGAGCCATATGGTTGTCGCTTTATTGTATGCAATGCAATTGCGCTGTAATGCTTTAATTTATCACTAAGCGGTAGCGATAGTCGTGGAAGCATAAGATTGGCGAGACGACAACGATGCTACGATGGTGATCAAGGTGTTGTGCCGGTGACGATGGTGATCATGACAGTGCTTCGAAGATGGAGATCACAAGCACAAGATGATGATGGCCATATCATATCACTTATATTGATTGGATGTGATGTTTATCCTTTATGCATCTTATCTTGCTTTGTTTGATGGTAGCATTTTAAGATGATCTCTCACTAATTATCAAGAAGTGTTCTCCCTGAGTATGCACCGTTGCGAAAGTTCTTCGTGCTGAGACACCACGTGATGATCGGGTGTGATAGGCTCTACGTTCAAATACAACGGGTGCAAAATAGTTGCACATGCGGAATACTCATGTTATACTTGACGAGCCAAGCATATACAGACATGGCCTCGGAACACGGAGACCGAAAGGTCAAGCGTGAATCATATAGTAGATATGATCAACATAGTGATGTTCACCAATGAAACTACTCCATCTCACGTGATGATCGGACATGGTTTAGTTGATTTGGATCACGTGATCACTTAGAGGATTAGAGGGATGTCTATCTAAGTGGGAGTTCTTTAGTAATATGATTAATTGAACTTAAATTTATCATGAACTTAGTACCTGATAGTATCTTGCTTGTTTATGTTTGATTGTAGATAGATGGCCCGTGTTGTTGTTCCGTTGAATTTTAATGCGTTCCTTGAGAAAGCAAAGTTGAAAGATGATGGTAGAAATTACACGGACTGGGTCCGTTACTTGAGGATTATCCTCATTGCTGCACAGAAGAATTACGTCCTGGAAGCACCGCTGGGTGCCAGGCCTGCCGTTGGAGCAACACCAGATGTTATGAACGTTTGGCAGAGCAAAGCTGATGACTACTCAATAATTCAGTGTGCCATGCTTTACGACTTAGAATCGGGACTTCAACGACGTTTTGAACGTCATGGAGCATATGAGATGTTCCAGGAGTTGAAGTTAATATTTCAAGCAAATGCCCAGTTTGAGAGATATGAAGTCTCCAATAAGTTCTATAGCTGCAAGATGGAGGAGAACAGTTCTGTCAGTGAGCATATACTCAAAATGTCTGGGTATAATAATCACTTGATTCAATTGGGAGTTAATCTTCCATATGATTGCGTCATTGACAGAATTCTCCAATCACTTCCACCTAGCTACAAGAGCTTCGTGATGAGCTATAATATGCAAGGGATGAATAAGATAATTCCCGAGCTCTTCGCAATGCTGAAAGCTGCAGAGGTAGAAATCAAAAAGGAGCATCAAGTGTTGATGGTCAACAAGACCACTAGTTTCAAGAAAAAGGGCAAAGGGAAGAAGAAGGGGAACTTCAAAAAGAACAGCAAGCAAGTTGCTGCTCAGGAGAAGAAACCCAAATCTGGACCTAAGCCTGAAACTGAGTGCTTCTACTGCAAGCAGACTGGTCACTAGAAGCGGAACTGCCCCAAGTATTTGGCGGATAAGAAGGATGGAAAGGTGAACAAAGGTATATGTGATATACATGTTATTGATGTGTACCTTACTAATGCTCGCAGTAGCACCTGGGTATTTGATACTGGTTCTGTTGCTAATATTTGCAACTTGAAATAGGGACTACGGATTAAGCGAAGATTGGCTAATGACGAGGTGACGATGCGCGTGGGAAATGGTTCCAAAGTCGATGTGATCGCGGTCGGCACGCTACCTCTACATCTACCTTCGGGATTAGTATTAGACCTAAATAATTGTTATTTGGTGCTAGCGTTGAGCATGAACATTATATCTGGATCTTGTTTGATGCGAGCCGGTTATTCATTTAAATCAGAGAATAATGGTTGTTCTATTTATATGAGTACTATATTTTATGGTCATGCACCCTTGAAGAGTGGTCTATTCTTATTAAATCTCGATAATAGTGACACACATATTCATAATGTTGAAGCCAAAAGATGCAGAGTTGATAATGATAGTGCAACTTATTTGTGGCACTGCCGTTTAGGTCATATGGTGTAAAGCGCATGAAGAAACTCCATACTGATGGACTTTTGGAACCACTTGATTATGAATCACTTGGTACTTGCGAACCGTGTCTTATGGGCAAGATGACCAAAACACCATTCTCTGGTACTATGGAGAGAGCAACAGATTTGTTGGAAATCATACATACAGATGTTTGTGGTCCGATGAATGTTGAGGCTCGTGGCGGATATCGTTATTTTCTCACCTTCACAGATGACTTAAGCAGATATGGGTATATGTACTAAATGAAACATAAGTCTGAAACATTTGAAAAGTTCAAAGAATTTCAGAGTGAAGTTGAAAATCATCATAACAAGAAAATAAAATTCCTACGATCTGATCATGGAGGAGAATATTTGAGTTACGAGTTTGGTGTACATTTGAAACAATGCGGAATAGTTTTGCAACTCACGCCACCCGGAACACCACAACGTAATGGTGTGTCCGAACGTCGTAATCGTACTTTACTAGATATGGTGAGATCTATGATGTCTCTTACTGATTTACCGCTATCATTTTGGGGTTATGCTTTAGAGACGGCCACATTCACGTTAAATAGGGCACCATCAAAATCCGTTGAGACGACGCCTTATGAACTGTGGTTTGGCAAGAAACCAAAGTTGTCATTTCTGAAAGTTTGGGGCTGCAATGCTTATGTGAAAAAGCTTCAACCTGATAAGCTCGAACCTAAATCGGAGAAATGTGTCTTCATAGGATATCCAAAGGAAACTATTGGATACACCTTCTATCACAGATCCGAAGGCAAGACTTTTGTTGCTAAATTCGGAAACTTTCTAGAGAAGGAGTTTCTCTCGAAAGAAGTGAGTGGGAGGAAAGTAGAACTTGATGAGGTAACTGTACCTGCTCCCTTATTGGAAAGTAGTACATCACAGAAACCGGTTTCTGTGACACCTACACCAATTAGTGAGGAAGCTAATGATAATGATCATGAAACTTCAGAACAAGATACTACTGAACCTCGTAGATCAACCAGAGTAAGATCCGCACCAGAGTGGTACGGTAATCCTGTTCTGGAAGTCATGCTACTAGATCATGATGAACCTACGAACTATGAAGAAGCGATGGTGAGCCTAGATTCTGCAAAATGGTTTGAAGCCATGAAATCTGAGATGGGATCCATGTATGAGAACAAAGTGTGAACTTTGGTTGACTTGCCCAATGATCGGCAAGCAATTGAGAATAAATGGATCTTCAAGAAGAAGACTGACGTTGTCGGTAATGTTACTGTCTACAAAGCTCGACTTGTCGCAAAAGGTTTTCGACAAGTTCAAGGGATTGACTACGATGAGACCTTCTCACCCATAGTGATGCTTAAGTTGGTCCGAATCATGTTAGCAATTGCCGCATTTTATGATTATGAAATTTGGCAGATGGATGTCAAAACTGCATTCCTGAATGGATTTCTGGAAGAAGAGTTGTATATGATGCAGCCAGAAGGTTTTGTCGATCCAAAGGGAGCTAACAAAGTGTGCAAGCTCCAGCGATCCATTTATGAACTGGTGCAAGCCTCTCGGAGTTGGAATAAACGCTTTGATAGTGTGATCAAAGCATTTGGTTTTGTACAGACTTTTGGAGAAGCCTGTATTTACAAGAAAGTGAGTGGGAGCTCTGTAGCATTTCTGATATTATATGTAGATGACATATTACTAATCGGAAATGATATAGAATTTCTGGATAGCATAAAGGGATACTTGAATAAGAGTTTTTGAATGAAAGACCTCAGCGAAGCTGCTTACATATTCAGCATTAAGATCTATAGAGATAGATCAAGACGCTTAATTGGACTTTCACAAAGCACATACCTTGACAAAATTTTGAAGAAGTTCAAAATGGATCAAACAAAGAAAGGATTCTTGCCTGTGTTACAAGGTGTGAAATTGAGTAAGACTCAATGCCCGACCACTGCAGAAGATAGAGATTAAATGAAAGATGTTCCCTATGCTTCAGCCATAGGCTCTATCATGTATGCAATGGTATGTACCAGACCTGATGTGTGTCTTGCTATAAGTCTAGCAGGGAGGTACCAAAGTAATCCAGGAGTGGATCACTGGACAGCGGTCAAGAACATCCTGAAATACCTGAAAAGGACAAAGGATATGTTTCTCGTATATGGAGGTGACAAAGAGCTCATCGTAAATGGTTATGTTGATGGAAGCTTTGACACTGATCTGGACGATTCTAAATCGCAAACCGGATACGTGTTTACATTAAATGGTGGAGCTGTCAGTTGGTGCAGTTCTAAACAAAGCGTTGTGGTGGGATCTACATGTGAAGCGGACTACATAGCTGCTTCGGAAGAAGCAAACGAAGAAGTCTGGATGAAAGAGTTCATATCCGATCTAGGTGTCATACCTAGTGCATCGGGTCCAATGAAAATCTTTTGTGACAATACTGGTGCAATTGCCTTGGCAAAGGAATCCAAATTTCACAAGAGAACCAAGCACATCAAGAGATGCTTCAATTCCATCCGGGATCTAGTCCAGGTGGGAGACATAGAGATTTGCAAGATACATACGGATCTAAATGTAGCAGACCCGTTGACTAAGCCTCTTCCATAAGCAAAACATGATCAGCACCAAAGCTCCATGGGTGTTAGAATCATTACTGTGTAATCTAGATTATTGACTCTAGTGCAAGTGGGAGACTGAAGGAAATATGCCCTAGAGGCAATAATAAAGTTATTATTTTATTTCCTTATATCATGATAAATGTTTATTATTCATGCTAGAATTGTATTATCCGAAAACATAATACTTGTGTGAATACATAGACAAACTAAACGTCACTAGTGTGCCTCTACTTGACTAGCTCGTTAATCAAAGATGGTTATGTTTCCTAACAATAGACATGTGTTGTCATTTGATTAACGGGATCACATCATTAGGAGAATGATGTGATTGACAAGACCCATTCCATTAGCTTAGCACCCGATCGTTTAGTATGTTGCTATTGCTTTCTTCATGACTTATACATGTTCCTATGATTTTGAGATTATGCAACTCCCGTTTGCCGAAGGAACACTTTGTGTGCTACCAAACGTCACAACGTAACTGGGTGATTATAAAGGAGCTCTACAGGTCTCTCCAAAGGTACATGTTGGGTTGGCGTATTTCGTGATTAGGATTTGTCACTCCGATTGTCGGAGAGGTATCTCTGGGCCCTCTCGGTAATGCACATCACATAAGCCTTGCAAGCATTGCAACTTACGAAACGAGTAAAGAGACTTGCCGGTAACGAGATTGAACTAGGTATTGAGATACCGACGATCGAATCTCGGGCAAGTAACATACCGATGACAAAGGGAACAAAGTTTGTTGTTATGCGGTCTGACCGATAGAAGATCTTCGTAGAATATGTGGGAGCCAATATGAGCATCCAGGTTCCGCTATTGGTTATTGACCGGAGACATGTGTCGGTCATGTCTACATTGTTCTCGAACCCGTAGGGTCCGCACGCTTAACGTTACGATGACAGTTTCATTATGAGTTTATATATTTTGATGTACCGAAGTTTTTTCGGAGTCCCGTATGTGATTACGGACATGACGAGGAGTCTCGGAATGGTCGAGGCATAAAGATTGATATATTGGAAGCCTATGTTTGGACATCGGAAGTGTTCCGAGTGAAATCGGCATTTTACCGGAGTACCGGGAGGTTATCGGAACCCCCCGGTAACCTAATTGGCCTTAATGGGCCTAGTGGAGGAAGAGGAGAGGAGGCCTAGGGGCTGCCGCGCGCCCCTCCCCCCCCCCCCCCAAGTCCGAATTGGACAAGGAGGGGGGCGGCGCCCCCCCTTTCCTTTCTTCCCTCTCCTCCTTCCCCCCAAGTCCTAATCCAACTAGGGAAAGGGGGGGGAGTCCTACTCCCGGTAGGAGTAGGACTCCTCCAACACGCCTCCTCCTAGGGCCGGCCGCACCCCCCTTGCTCCTTTATATACGGGGGCAAGGGGGCACCTCTAGACACACAAGTTGATCCTCGTGATCATTTTCTTAGCCGTGTGCGGTGCCCCCTTCCACCATACTCCTCGATAATATTGTAGCGGTGCTTAGGCGAAGCCCTGCGATGATAGAACATCAATATCGTCACCACGCCGCCGTGCTGACGGAACTCTTCCCCGACACTTTGCTGGATCGGAGTCCGGGGATCGTCATCGAGCTGAACGTGTGCTAAAACTCGGAGGTGTCGTAGTTTCGGTGCTTGATCGATCGGGTCGTGAAGACGTACGACTACATCAACCGCGTTGTCATAATGCTTCCGCTATCGGTCTACAAGGGTACATAGACAACACTCTCCCCTCTTGTTGCTATGCATCACCATGATCTTGCGTGTGCGTAGGAATTTTTTTGAAATTACTAAGTTCCCCAACATGTAGCGACTACGCGTGTATCGTGGCTTGGGTGTGTCAACTTTCCAGCCTTGTAACCCCTCCTACGAGTGCCTTGGGCCTCCTTTTATAGATTCAGGGGTCACCACAGTGGCAAAGTGGTCATTGTCCACTGACATGATAGCAAACAGTGCTATCATACCTAACTCTGCGGGCTGACAGGGTGCATTAAATGCGCCGCTAAGTGTCACATCATTGGTCGCCCAGCAAGGCTTGCCGGGGTATCTTGCTAGCTCCTCCCCTATTCTCTTGACACGTCACAGGACGGGTGTCACCTATAGGCTTCTTCCATAGGAAATGGCGGTCATGTGGCGAACGGCTACCACTTAATCATCTTGCGGCTTGACACCGCACTGATTGATGACGCGAGTCACGCTTGAGTGGTTGGTGGTGGCGGTTCTTCCCCCACGAGCCCCAGCAGGCTCTGCCGGGGAGCCTTGGTTACTTGCTTCTGGTGGTGGCCTTGCCCCTTGCCGGGGAGGCCCTTTTCTTGCTGATATCTTGCTCCTTAGACTCGATCTTGGTCCCTCTGAGCTGCAGGTTGGTTCTTCAAATCTCTTGATTCTTCAATATCTAACTTGTCCTTGGCTTGTCTGTGCACGAGTCAGGGGAAAATGTCTGCCCCTATATATTTCCCCGACACTGGCCAAGATGAAGTGCCCCAACAACTACCTCTCAGGACTTATCAAGTATGTACTCACCAGTTCAATCTTACCAATACCAGTTACAATTAATGGCTATGTTTTGTATGGTCGATGTATTAAGCATGTTGTAGTGAACATGCCTAACACATTTTAGCTATTTCCCCTAACTTTTTATAGACAACCGGGCCATTATCTGCTCTGGAAGCACCAGCCTTGTGATGTTTAACTCTGCCAATTGCATATTTATCAGTACCGGTTTCAATGGCCATTAAGCCTGTTGCAATTAACAGTTGTATCCATTTTTAAAAAGTTATATTTCAATGGCTACAAACTTAGAAAACATGAATTAAGATGATGTTAAGCCTGTTGCAATTAACAGTTGTATCCATTTTTTAATCCGTCACTTTGCTACCATGCTACTCTTTCACAATGAAGATATCACTAAAAATGCTACCGTTTTATTACCATTTGCTATTTTTGGTGGATATTAACCCTGTTGTAGTTAATATTGGCTTTTCATGTACTTCCACAGGCGTGGCACCCCGGCTCAGAGAAACCAGAATGCCCCGTATTCTAGCCCAGAGATTGAGATGAAGTATTCTGGAATACAACACTACTTGACATAGAACAAATAAACTCCTATAACAAAGGAAATGATACAAGGGTCTGATGTTACAAAGGATCACATCAACACAACGACACTACACCTTTAATACTACACTTATAGCAGCGACATCCTTCTAGCAGTGGAACAATGACGAAGGTGGTGAACTCCACTCCACAAGGAGTTTGGCTGGGACACGATCTAGCTTGCATGCACGGTAACCTTGACAAGCAAACAATTAGTCGCGGCATCACCTACAATCTGGCATGACACGCCAGGTCAGTAGAATGAATGTACTTACAAGATCACTACAACTAAAAGCATCAAGGCAAAACAACAACACAATATTAGTAGATTAAATTATCAACAACTACTATGATATGAAAGCAACTAGTAAGCATGACAACAACTACTAAGCATCACTCCGTGGCAACAGAATTGAGGGTACCGGCAGGATAGCTTGCCAGGGGAAACTTGTTTACTTAAACGTATAGAGGCATCCCACTTGCATGGACATATTACATGCACGAGTCCCCGGCAAGGTTTATCCTTTTCATTAATATGTTGAAACAAACAAGTACAGACCTAACAGGACACAAACATGGATTAAAAAGATTACATAATTTGAACTGAAATTTGGCAAGTGCCTACAGATTTAAGATTGAAAAAATATAAGTGCCCCGTGATCCCCTTTCTTGTCCCTCTCCTCCTAGGCACTACGGAAGGAGGTGAAGTGGGCAAAAGGAGCGCGTGGGCAGAAGCCCAGCCTGACCCTATCGGGCTCCAGGAGAGGTAGGCCGGCGGGAGCGAGAGGGCACGGACGAAGGCGATGGTGAAGAGATCGGCGTAGACGAGTGATACGTCTCCAACGTATCTATAATTTTTTATTGTTCCATGCTATTATATTATCTATTTTGGATGTTAATGGGCTTATTTATACACTTTTATATTTTTTTTGGACTAACCTACAAACCCAAGGCCCAGTGCATATTGCTGTTTTTTTGCCTATTTCAGTGTTCCGCAGAAAAGGAATATCAAACGGAATCCAAACGGAATGAAACCTTTGGGAGAGTTATTTTTGGAACAAACGTGATCCAGGGGACTTGGAGTAGACGTCAAGAAATCAACGAGGAGGCCACGAGGCAGGCAGGCGCGCCTGCCCCCCTGGGCATGCCCCCACCCTCGTGGGCCCCTCATGGCTCCACCGACCTACTCCTTCCTCCCATATATATCCACATACCCCGAAAACATCCAGGAGCACCACGAAACCCTATTTCCACCGCCACAACCTTCTGTACCCAAGAGATCCTATCTTGGGGCCTTTTTCGGAGCTCTGCCGGAGGGGGAATCGATCACGTAGGGCTTCTACATCAACACCATAGCCTCTCCGATGATGTTTGAGTAGTTTACCACAGACCTTCGGGTCCACAGTTATTAGCTAGATGGCTTCTTCTCTGTCTTTGGATCTCAATACAATGTTCTCCTCGATCTTCTTGGAGATCTATTTGACGTAACTCTTTTTGCGGTGTGTTTGTCGAGATCCGATGAATTATAGATTTATGATCAAGCTTATCTGTGAACAATATTTGATTCTTCTGTGAAATCTTTTATGTATGATTTGTTATCTTTGAAAGTCTCTTTGAATTATCAGTTTGGTTTGGCCTACTAGATTGATCTTTCTTGCAATGGGAGAAGTGCTTAGCTTTGGGTTCAATCTTGGGGTGTCCTTTCCCAATGATAGCACGAGCAGCAAGGCACGTATTGTATTGTTGCCATCGAGTATAAAAAGATGGGGTTTATATCATATTGCCTGAGTTTATCCCTCTACATCATGTCATCTTGCCTAATGCATTACTCTGCCCTTATGAACTTAATACTCTAGATGCATGCTGGATAGTGGTCGATGTGTGGAGTAATAGTAGTAGATGCAGAATCGTTTCGGTCTACTTGTCGCGGATGTGATGCCTATATACATGATCATGCCTAGATATTATCATAATTATTCACTTTTCTATCAATTGCTTGACAGTAATTTGTTCACCCACCATAATACTTATGCTATCTTGAGAGAAGCCAGTGGTGAAACCTATGGCCCCCGGGTCTATCTTTTATCATATAAGTTTCCAATCTAGTTTATTTGCAATCTTTACTTTCAATCTATATCATAAAAATACCAAAAATATTTATCTTATTATCTCTATCAGATCTCACTCTCGTAAGTGTCCGTGAAGGGATTGACAACCCCTTTATCGCGTTGGTTGCGAGGTTCTTATTTGTTTGTGTAGGTACGAGGGACTTACTTGTAGTCTCCTACTGGATTGATACATTGGTTCTCAAAAACCGAGGGAAATACTTACGCTACTTTGCTGTATCACCCTTTCCTCTTCTACGGAAAACCAACGCAGTGCTCAAGAGGTAGCAAGAAGGATTTATGGCGCCGTTGCCAGGGAGGTTGCCCCAAATCAAGACAAGATTTGATCTCCCGTCAACAAGCCATTTCTGGCGCCGTTGCCGGGGAGATCTACCACAAGTCAAGACATACCAAGTACCCATCACAAACTCCTATCCCTCACATTACATTATTTGCCATTTGCCTCTCGTTTTCCTCTCCCCCACTTCACCCTTGCCGTTTTATTCGCCCTCTTTTCCGTTCTCCTTCTTTCCGTATGTATCTTTGTTTGTGTTTCCATGTGCCTTCTATTTTCTTGCATCTTTGCTTGCTAAAAATCTGTTGATATGGATCCACTTAAAGTGTTGTACTTGGATTTTCGATCCTTATGCGCTCGTGCTGAAACCCCAACTAGCCTAGTTGATGGGAAATCTTTAGATGAGCATGCTCATTTTGTGCATCATCGTTTGTCTGAAAAAGGGAGACTCTTATGGGATCAAATAAACAGATTGTTGTGTTATGCTTGGAATCTTTGTGAAATTTGTGATTTTACTTGTTGCTCTAAGAACCCTAAAAACACCTCCCCTACCTATGTGCGTTTAATGACAATGAAATCTTATCTTCTTATGCAAAGGGTGTTTATAGTTACTACGATGTCCAACAAATTGAAGAATTTGTTGCTTTTAAGGGTGCTTATGAACTTTCTTCTTTGATTGGAAAGGATGATATTACTCTCTACGAATCGGAAAATTTTGACATACTTAAATATTGCTATGAAAACTATGCTCATAATGTCTATGTCAAAGAATTTATTGAAAGAATGACCATTACTTGGGAAGAAAATAATGATATGCATGAATCTATAGATATTTATGACTCTGGTAATTTGATTGAAATATCCCTTGATTAACATAATGCCTGCTATTATTGTGGCCAAGATGCCAATATTTATGAAGATGAGTTTGCTATAGTTCCTTATGTTAAACATGAGATCGTTGCTATTGCACCCATACTTGATAGTTCCTTTGATGAAAAGCATGATTGCAATGATGTTATTATAAATTCTATTAATGTCAATTGTGTTAATGATATGCAAAACCATAAGCTTGGGGATGCTAGTTTTGCTATGACTACTATTTGTTGCAATGAGCATAGTTGGGGTGATTCTTCTTTTGATCTTGAAAATTTATTCAAGGCCATGATGAATATGAGATTGATAATAGTGTTTGCAATATTATTGAAAGTGGGTTTGGAAGAGTGTCAACTTTAGATCCCACATATTTGGGGAATGTTCAATCTTATGAAATTTTTGATAAGAGTGGGTTTGGAGAGGGCATGACTTTAGTTAATTTTAATCCCACTATTTTGGAAGAGTGTCAACTTTGCATATATGTGGATCATGTTAAGAATATGTTTTGTGATAGCTACATTGTTGAATTTGATTATGATCCTACATGTAAGTATTATGAGATAAGAAAATATGGTTGTAGAAAATTTCATGTTACTAAATTACCTCTCGTTATGTTGAGATTGCTATTGTTTCTTTCCGCTTCCTTGCATATGCTACTTTTTGCTTGCCTTGATAATTTGTTTTAGTATAAGATTCCTATGCATAGGAAGTATGTTAGACTTAGATGTGTCTATAATGTGTTTTATTATGCTCTCTTTGTGCTTCAATTCTTGTCTTTCATGTGAGCATCATCGAAATTGTCAATGCCTAGCTAGGGGCGTTAAACGATAGCGCTTGTTGGGAGGAAACACAACTTTATTTTGTTTCTTCATTTTTGATTCTGTTTAATAATAAATAATTCATCTAACCTTTGTTTAGATGTGGTCTTATTATTTTAATTAGTGTTTGTGCCAAGTAGAACCTTAAGTGGTGGTTTGCTTTCTTATACTAACAGAGCTTATGAGATTTTATGTTGAGTTTTGTGTTGTGAAGTTTTCAAGTTTTGGGTATTTGATGGATTATGGACTAAGGAGTGGCAAGAGACTAAGCATGGGGATGCCCAAGGCACCCCAAGGTAAAATTCAAGGACAACCAAAAGCCTAAGCTTGGGGATGCCCTAGAAGGCATCCCCTCTTTTGTCTTCTTCCATCGGTAACTTTACTTGAGGCTATATTTTTATTCACCACATGATATGTGTTTTGCTTGGAGCGTGTTGTATGATTTGAGTCTTTGCTTTTTTAGTTTACCACAATCATACTTTCTGTACACACCTTTTGGGAGAAACACACATGAATTGGAATTTATTAGAATACTCTATGTGCTTCACTTATATCTTTTGAGCTAGATAATTTTGCTCTAGTGCTTCACTTATACCTTTTAGAGCACGGTGGTGGTTTTATTTTATAGAAATTATTGATCTCTCATGCTTCACTTATATTATTTTGAGAGTACTTTAGAACAGCATGGTAATTTGCTTTGGTTATAAAATTGGTCCTAACATGATAGGCATATAGGATGGGTATAATAAAAACTATCATAAAAAGTGAATTGAATACTATGAGAAGTTTGATACTTGATGATTGTTTTGAGATATGAAGATGGTGATATTGAAGTGTGCTAGTTGAGTAGTTTTGAATTTGAGAAATACTTGTGTTGAATATTGCAAGTCCCGTAGCATGCATGTATGGTAACCGTTGTGTAACAATTTTGAAACATGAGGTGTTCTTTGATTGTCTTCCATATGAGTGGTGGTCGGGGACAAGCGATGGTCTTTTCCTACCAATCTATCCCCCTAGGAGCATGCGTGTAATGCTTGGTTTTTGATGACTTGTACATTTTTGCAATAAGTATATGAGTTCTTTATGACTAATGTTGAGTCAATGGATTATACGCACTCTCACCCTTCCATCATTGCTAGCCTCTTCAGTACCGTCAATTGCCCTTTCTCACCTTGAGAGTTGGTGCAAACTTCGCCGGTGCATCCAAGCCCCGTGATATGATATGCTCTGTCACACATAAACCTCCTTATATCTTCCTCAAAACAGCCACCATACCTGCCTATTATGGCATTTCCATAGCCATTCCGAGATATATTGCCATGCAACTTTCCACCGTTTCATTTATGACACGCTTCATCATTGTTATATTGCTTTGCATGATCATGTAGTTGACATCGTATTTGTGGCAAAGCCACCATGCATAATTTATCATACATGTCACTCTTGATTCATTTCCCTTCCCGGTACACAGCCGGAGGCCTTCATATAGAGTCATATTTTGTTCTAGTATCGAGTTGTAATCATTGAGTTGTAAATAAATAGAAGTGTGATGATCATAATTAATAGAGAATTGTCCTAAATAAAAAAAGGCCAAATAAAAAAGGCCCAAAAAGAAAAAAAGGACAATGCTACTATCCTCTTTTTCCACACTTGTGCTTCAAAGTAGCACCATGATCTTTATGATAGAGAGTCTCTTGTTTTGTTACTTTCATATACTAGTGGGAATTTTTTTATTATAGAACTTGGCTTGTATATTCCAACAATGGGCTTCTCAAATGCCCTAGGTCTTCGTGAGCAAGCAAGTTGGATGCACACCCACTTAGTTTCTTTTGTTGAGCTTTCATACATTTATAGCTCTAGTGCATCCGTTGCATGGCAATCTCTACTCCTTGCATTGACATCAATTGATGGGCATCTCCCTAGCCCGTTGATTAGCCGCGTCAATGAGATACTTTTCCCTTTTTTGTCTTCTCCACATAACCCCCATCATATTATTCTATTCCACCCATAGTGCTATATCCATGGCTCCCGCTCATGTATTGCGTGAAAGTTTAATTTTTTTTTGAGATTACTGAAGTATGAAAGAATTGTCTGGCTTGTCATCGGGGTTGTGCAAGATGAGAGCATTCTTGTGTGACGAAAATGGAGCATGACCAAACTATATGATTTTGTGGGGATGAACTTTCTTTTGCCATGTTATCTTGAGAAGACATGATTGCTTAGTTAGTATGCTTGAAGTATTATTGTTTTTATGTCAATATTAAACTTTTGTCTTCAATATTTTGGATCTGAATATTAATGCCACAATAAACAAAACTGCATTGAGAATTATGCTAGGTAGCATTCCACGTCAGAAATTCTATTTTTATCATTTATCTACTCGAGGATGAGCGGGAATTAAGCTTGGGGATGCTTGATACGTCTCCAACGTATCTATAATTTTTTATTGTTCCATGCTATTATATTATATCTTTTGGATGTTAATGGGCTTATTTATACACTTTTATATTATTTTTGGGACTAACCTACTAACCCAAGGCCCGGTGCAAATTGCTGTTTTTTGCCTATTTTAGTGTTTCGCAGAAAAGGAAAATCAAACTGAATGGAACCTTTGGGAGAGTTCTTTTTGGACCAAATGTAATCCAGGGGACTTGGAGTAGACGTCCAGAATCAACGAGGAGGCCATGAGGCAGGGAGGCGCGCCTGTCCCCCTGGGCGCGCCCCCACCCTTGTGGCTCCACTGACCTACTTCTTCCTCCTATATATATCCACATACCCGAAAACATCCAGGAGCACCACGAAACCCTATTTCCACCGCCGCAACATTCTGTACCCAAGGGATCCCATCTTGGGGCCTTTTCCAGACCTCCGCCGAAGGGGGAACCGATCACGGAGGGCTTCTACATAAACACCATAGCCTCTCCGATGATGTGTGAGTAGTTTACCACAGACCTTCGGGTCCATAGTTATTAGCTAGATGGCTTCTTATCTCTCTTTGGATCTCAATACAATGTTCTCCCCGATCTTCTTGGAGATCTATTTGATGTAACTCTTTTTGCAGTGTGTTTGTCGAGATCCGATGAATTGTGGGTTTATGATCAAGTTTATCTATGAACAATACTTGATTCTTCTCTGAAATCTTTTATGTATGATTTGTTATCTTTGCAAGTCTCTTCGAATTATCAGTTGGGTTTGGCCTACTAGATTGATCTTTCTTGCAATGGGAGAAGTGCTTAGCTTTGGGTTCAATCTTGCGGTGTCCTTTCCCAGTGACAGCACGGGCAGCATGGCACGTATTGTATTGTTGCCATCAAGGATAAAAAGATGGGGTTTATATCATATTGCTTGAGTTTATCCCTCTATATCATGTGATGTAGGGTCGAACCCTATACGGCCAATCTTTCATGAAAGGAGCGGATCCCGCGAAGAACACGAGGAACACAAAGAGGGGAACGAGGGAAAACACAAGGGGAAACACAAGAGGAACTCTCAAACTAACAAGAACAGGTCACACATGGGCTAGATCCTCGAGTACATAAGGTAAGATACACGATCAACGATCAACTAGGGACGATACAAAAGGGTAACCGGTTCTTCTCCGTGAGGAGGTCTTGAGGTTCTTCCCTAAAGAGGGGTCTTGAATCCGCTTGGGGGATCTTCTCCGGTGGAGGCTCGAATCTCTGAGGAGAAGGTAACCAAGTGGATGAGCAAAGCTCTTACACAAAATATGAGCTAATCCTTTGCTAACCCTAGAAAGTTCTACGGGATGGAGTATATATTGTCTAGGGGGAGAAGGGATACATGGGCCTCGGCCCTTCACTGTGCGCAGATAGGGGAGGCCGGATGTCCTGGCTGGTCGGGCTGGATGTCCGGGCTTTCAGGCGATGCCGGATGTCCAGGCTGGGGGGCCGGATGTCCGAGCTTGAGCGGTGGAATTTGTTGCTCTCGGGTTCGGAGGGGCCGGATTTCCGGGCCAGTTCCCGGATGTCCGGGGGCTCGGAAGGGGACGGATGTCCGGGCTGCCGGGGCCGGATGTCCGGGGCCTGTAGCCTTCTGCGGCTGGGCTGCTGTAGAGGAAGACGCTCCAAGGGCCGGATGTCCGGGGCCTGGGAGATGCTCTTGGCTCCTTCCGTTGGTTCTCCTCATCCGTGGACTTGGGGACTTGTACATCTTCATGCGCATCTTCGGGAGGGCCCTCTTGGTGCCTAATCATGCACAACACCTCGGACTTAGGTAGTAGCCATGTCTCATGCATAGAAAGTGGATGTTCGGAGAGGAGTGAGTTCACCTTATCTTCGATAGCTTTGGCTCGGGGTCGTGTCATTGGTCCAAGTGGTGTCGTTGGAGCTGTCGGTGCGTCCATGGGGTGATCATGGGATGCTCCGCATCATCTCCCCTCCCTTAGGGAAGATTCGTCCTCGGATCGAAATCCTCATCACCATGGTAGGGCGAGAGATCTTTGATGTTGAAGATGTCGCTCACGGAGTACTTGTCACGAGGGATGTCGATCTTGTATGTGTTGTTGTTGTAACGTGCAAGCACCTTGAATGGTCCATCCGCGCATGGTCAGGGTTTGGACTTGTGTTCTTGGGGAAATCGGTCCTTGTGAAGCTGTAGCCACATGAGGTCTCCAATGTTGAATATCATAGGGTGCTTGTTGACGTTGAGCTTGGTCGCAAGGTGTTGTACTTGGCGCTCGATGGTGTTTCTTGTATCTTCATGCACCTTCTTGAGATGGGTCGCTCGTGCACTTGCGTCCAAATTGATGCGCTCTTGGAGTGGTAGAGGGAGAATATCCAATGGTGACAAAGGGTTGAATCCGTAGACGACCTCGAAAGGGGACTTGCCGTTTGTTGAGTGTCTTGCTCGGTTTTAGGCGAACTCGGCGATGGGTAGACACTCCTCCCACTCCTTGATGTTTTCTTGATGAGTACTCGAAGGACAGCGGAGAGTGTGCGGTTTGTCACCTCCGTTTGGCCGTCGGTTTGAGGATGGTACGCCGTGGAGAAGAGTAGCTTGATTCCAAGCTTGGCGCATAGGGTCTTCCAAAAGTAGCTAAGGAACTTGACGTCGAGGTCCGAGATGATAGTCTTTGGCACACCATGGAGACGCAATATTTCCCTACAAAAGAGATTAGCAACATGTGAAGCATCGTCTGTCTTGTTGCAAGGAATAAAATGTGCCATTTTTGAGAAACGGTCCACAACGACAAATATGGAATCTTTCCCATTTCGAGTCCTAGACAAACCAAGTACAAAGTCCATGCTAATGTCTTCCCATGGTTGGTATGGAATTGGTAAAGGCATATAGAGGCCATGAGATTGAGCTTTGGACTTAGCTTTGCGACATGTAGTACATTGGTTGCTGAAACAATTGACGTCCCGAAACATCTTTGGCCAAAAGTAGCTCTTCGAGAGCGTGGCAAACGTCTTGTCGCGTCCGAAGTGTCCCTTTAAGCCTCCTCCATTAGATTCCTGCAGAAGCAACAAACGAAGAGAGGACTCGGGGATGCAAAGTTTTTTAGCTCTCATAAGATAGCCGTCTTTGATGTAATAGCGTTCCCAAGATGTATTCGACAAACACTTGGCATAAAGAGTAGCAAAAGTTGCATCATGCTCATACAAGTCTTTGATATGCTCGAAGCTAATGACATCTAACTCAAGTTGCGTGACAAGCATGCATATGCGGGAAAGAGCATCCGCTACGATGTTTTCTTTACCCTTGATGTACTTGATGACATAGGGAAAAGACTCAATAAATTCACTCCACTTAGCATGACGCTTGTTCAACTTCGTTTGACCCTTAAGATACTTGAGGGTCTCATGGTCGGTATGAATGATAAACTCATGGGGACGAAGGTAATGTTCCCATTCATGCAAAACGCGGACTAAAGCATATAGCTCTTTGTCATAGATGGGATAATTGAGTTGCGCTCCGGAAAGTTTCTCACTAAAGTAAGCTATGGGGCGCTTCTCTTGCGTTAACACACCTCCTATGCCATTACCACTAGCATCGCAATGAATTTCAAAAGGCTTGTCGAAGTTGGGTAAAGCAAGCACGGGAGCATGAGTAAGAAAATTCTTAAGCTCATTGAATGCGGTATCTTGGGATGGTCCCCAAACAAAAGGCGCATTCTTCTTGCTCAAAGCATGCAAAGGCGAAGCAATGGTGCTAAAATCCTTCACAAAGCGACGATAGAAACCCGCAAGGCCAAGAAAACTACGCACTTGATGCAAGTTGGTTGGTTGCGGCCAAGTCTTAATAGCATTGATCTTGGACTCATCAACATGAACACCCTTAGAAGAAACAACAAAACCCAAGAAAACGAGCTTATCAACACCAAAAAGGCATTTCTCCATATTAGCATAGAGGCGCTCTTTTCTAAGAGTTTGCAAAACGGTGCGGACATGGGTGACATGCTCTTTGATAGATTTGCTAAAAACAAGAATGTCATCAAAGTAGACCACAACAAATATACCGATGTAAGGGCGAAAGACATGATTCATGAGGCGCATAAAAGTGCCCGGTGCTTCCGAAAGACCCATAGGCATGACTAACCACTCATACAAACCAAACTTGGTTTTGAAGGCGGTTTTCCATTCATCACCCTCTTGTATGCGGATTTGATAGTAACCACTCTTAAGATCAATTTTGGTAAATATAGTGGCACCGCTAAGCTCATCAAGCATATCATCTAGGCGTGGAATGGGATACCTATAGCGAATGGTGATAGCATTGATAGGTCTACAATCGGAGCACATGCGAAAACTACCATCACGTTTTGGCACAAGAATGACCGGAACGGCACAAGGGCTCAAACTTTCATGCACATGTCCATGGTCTATGAGATGCTTTACTTGCCTATGTATTTCTTTTGTTTCGTCGGGGTTAACACGGTATGGAGATTTGTTCGGAAGAGGTGCTCCGGGGATGAGGTCGATTCAGTGCTCAATGCCTCGTAGAGGAGGTAGACCAGGAGGTAGCTCATCGGGGAAAACATCTTGAAATTCCTGCAAAAGAGAAGACAACACTAGAGGAAGAGTGTGAGAATTGTTAGTTTGTGGTGCATTGTCCTTGCACACGAGGACGTAGTGTAGGACACTAGATGGGTTCTCACACACTTCTCTCATCTCACATTTGGTGGCAAATAGAACTAGGTTCTTGTTTTTGCTCATCGTGGAGGCACTCAATTTTGGCTTGTGGCGCTCACTCTCTTTTTGGTGGCTTGCTCTCTCACTATGATCTCCACGATGGGTGTCTTGCTTATCGGCGATCGCTTGACTTGGCGACATTGGACGGAGGACGTACTCCTTGCTCTTCACCTTGAAGATGTAGTGGTTCGTTCGGCTGTTGTGGACGACTCCTCTGTCGAATTGCCATGGCCGTCCAAGGAGAAGATGACAAACGGTCATTGGAACGACGTCTCACTCCAAGATGTCTTCGTAGGCACCGATTTTGAAAGAGACTTGTACTCGGTGCTCGACTTGGATGGTGCCGGAGTCACTAAGCCATTGCACTTTGTATGGATGTGGATGCTTCGTCTTGGGCAATTGGAGCTTGGAGCAAAGCTATTCGCTTGCAAGATTATGACAACTTCCTCCATCGATGATGACCTTGACGGATCGTCCATTGATGCCGGCATTGGTGTGGAATATGTGGCATCGATGGTCTTCTTCTTGGTGATGTTGGAGAGTCAAGACTTTGGAGACAACAAGTGCGGGGCTTGCATCTTCATCGCAAAAAACTTGTTCTTCTTCATTGTTCACTTGGCGGTGCATGGCGACTTGCTCAAGGGCTTCCATTTCGCCTTCACTCATGGAGTCATAAGTGCCATTTTCGTTGAAGACCATGGTTCGCTTGTTGGTGCACTCATAGGACTTTTGGCCTCGGCCTCCGCAAGTGAAACATTTGAAGGAACTCGTCTTGACGGTCTCATCGGTTGGGGTTGATGATGATGAAGCTCTCGGCTTGAAGTTGCTCGTAGGAGGATGGCTTGTAGTTGACGAAGCTTTCTTGGAAGTCGACTTGTCGATGTTGGAAGTATAAGGTCTTGTAGTCGGTGTTGGAGTCGTTGAAGCTTGGTTGTTGGAGAAGCCGTAGGACTTGGATGAGAACTTGGCATACATGAAATCATCTTGCACTTGGCATTCCGCTTTGGTAGCTTGGTGCACTAGCTCGATGAGATTTGAGTATGGTTGGAAGTCGGTGATCTTCTTGATAGGATGATTGAGTCCATTCAAGAAATGTGCCATTGTTTGCTCATCATCTTCCGTGACATTGGCTCTTATCATTCCAATCTCCATCTCCTTGTAATATTCTTCAACACTCTTTGTTCCTTGCTTGAGTTGTTGGAGTTTCTTGAAGAGGTCGCGGTTGTAGTAGGTAGGCACGAAGTGTGCTCTCATGACATCCTTCATTTGCGCCCAAGTAGTGATGGGTGGTTCACCTCTTGCCTCTCGGCGCTCTATGATTTGTTCCCACCAAATGAGGACATAGTCTTGGAAATCAAGGGATGCCATCGCGATTTTCTTCTCTTCTTCATAATTGTGCAAACGGAAGATCTTGTCAACCTTCAATGCCCATGAAAGGTACTCTTCGGGATCGTTGCTTCCGTTGAACTTGGGCATGGTGAACTTGAGTTTTCCATAACGTTGCTCTTCATTGTGTTGGGGTCGGGGATGATGACGCCCATGTTGTTGATGATTGTGCAACTTGTGGTGCTCTTGGCACGGAGGGTTGTTATCGTCATGTTGTTCTTGTCGTGGAGGATCTCCATTGTCTTCATGCTCTTGATTGACTTGTTGTTCTTGGCGAGCTGTGGAGGAGCTTGTCGAGCTCGAGGAGGAACTTGACGATGCATGCGAGCTTGAAATCTCCGTTCTTGAATTTCTTCGCGAAGTGCTTCCTCTTGTTCACGGGCTTGTCGGCTTCGGTTGGCAACGGCTCGACTCGAATCACGTAGAGATTGTTGTGCCGCAAGTGCTTGAGCGTCACAGAGTTGTTGTTCTTGACGTTGTGCCTCAGCATCTTGAGCACTTTGGTGTAGACGCACTCGCTCTTCCTCTTCATGTTGGCGTTCTTGTTGCCGTTCTCGGGCTAGCGCAAAGGCCTCTTGAGTTTGATGGTGTTAGCGCTCTTGAGAGTCGGTTTCGTGTAGCGGATTGAGGCTTGCTTGACGATTGGTGCGCGCGGCCTGGCGAAGAGTGTTCGATGTCGGTGTACTTGAGCCGGAGAGGGTGAAGTCGGAGTGGCGGCTTGAACGACTCCTTCTTAAAGTGGAAGACGAACGGTTGAGCAACATAGCATGAATTTCGTCCATCCTTGGGTCATTCTCTTGCTTGTGATCGTCGATCTTGTGGTCAAAGTAGTCCCTTGTACGTTGCTCGGAAAGTCGCAAGTCGGCGGCAAGGTTGTCGATGCGTTCACTCATAGCTTGTTGCTCTTGATGCAAAGCACGGTGTGCACCAAAGAGGTGACTCTTAGTGACGAAGGAGTTCATGTCGTCGTCTTGCTCCATGAAGAGTGGGTTGGTAGAAGTACTTGGCTTATCCATCACTCCAAGACAAATATGAGTGGTAGAAAGAGAAGAACGAGTACCAAATGTACCTTGACCGAAGTTGAAAGTGGATCGAGGATCACTCCAATGCAGGACAAGGAAATAGCACAATTGGTACTAGTTCTTGTCGGTTTGTCACACCTACACAAGTAAAAGCTTTTGGTGGAGCTTGGTTAGGATGGTGGCACAAAATTTGATGCAATTGTAAGTGAGCTTCAATAATGTTGGAAAAGATTCGCAAGATGCAATGTAACAAGTAGATCAAGCATATAAGGTACACAGAAACACACACGCAAAAACATAAGTGGGATTGTGCAACCAAGGGTGAGCCAAAATGTGGAATCCACAAAAATGCTCTTGTTGCACAACACTAGAGAGATGCTAGCACGATTGCACAATAGGCGGATACAAGAACTTGTGCACAACCTACTTAGCAAAAATGCAACGACTTATATCCCAAATATTTCTTTATGCAAGGTGTTGTTATGATATGATCCAAGATGATCGAGTATGACAATCTTAATGTTGTAAGATGCTATGGTTCTTGCTTAAAAGCTCTTTGCTTATCTTTTCTCTTTGCTTAAAATCTTGTTTGGCTCTTTGATGTTTGAGCTCTTTTCTCATGTAATGCTTGACGAACCAAGATAGCAAATGAGTATGCGATGACACTTTGTGACACAAGAGATGATACCAATATATGCAACAATGATGTATGTATGCTATGGGAAGTATGATCACTAATGTGCACAAGTCTCGTTGCCGGCAATACTCAATGTCTAGTCTCGATGGGTAAGCAATGCAAAGGAGTAAGGCTATGACGGCTATCAATGTAATGGCAAGAGTGATATGTCCAATACCAAGATGAGGTTACCGGTCTTGCTTCCGGTATGGTGTCAAAATGGTGGCACGAATACCAAGATGTAGTGGAGGTGGTCATTGTTGATGACGATGTAGGACGGCGGTGATGATGTAGGACACGTCCGTGGCGAAGATGAGCAATGGTGATGTCGATGTCGAACCGTACCTAGATAGCCGAAACACAAAAGGATACAGTACCGCAACTCAAATTCTCAAACCTCGAAGTAGCAAATGTGTCGGAGAGCGAAACGGTCCAAAAATGGTTGATTTATGCAGAAGTGGTGGAGGTATGTGGAAATGTATATGGTATATGGTGGGCACCGGAACAAAATTTGATGGAAATTGGCCGGAAAACGGGGCGGTGGATGGAGATGTTGCTGCAAGGGGTTGGATGTCCGGGTGGGAGGCCAGATGTCCGGGCTGTACGGGCCGGATGTCCGGGCTCTGGATCCGGGGACGAACGGGATGAACACCGCGAGGAGAGGTTAAATCCGGGCAAAATTCGGAGGAATTTGTGGATGGAAATTGGAGGGAAAAGGGTGGGAAGCTAGATCCACTCAAAACAAAGCAAATCCATGGATCCAAACCAACAAAATCTCAACACACCAACAAATCACAACAAAAATTGGGGTTATTTTTTGTGGGGATTTTTGAATTTAGGACGAAATCAACAAAATTAGGCTAGAAAACACAATGGGGAGGCTCTGAAATCGTGATCAACGTGGCTCATGATACCAAGATGATGTAGGGTGGAACCCTATACGGCCGATCTTTCACGAAAGGAGCGGATCGCGCGAAGAACACGAGGAACACAAAGAGGGGAACAAGGGAAAACACAAGGGGAAACACAAGAGGAACACTCAAACTAACAAGAACAAGTCACACATGGGCTAGATCCTCAAGTACATAAAGTAAGATACACGATCCATGATCAACTAGGGACGATACAAAAGGGTAACCGGTTCTTCTCCATGAGGAGGTCTTGAGGTTCTTCCCTAAAGAGGGGTCTTGAATCCGCTTGGGGGATCTTCTATGGTGGAGGCTCAAATCTCCAAGGAGAAGGTAACCAAGTGGATGAGCAAAGCTCTCATACAAAATATGAGCTAATCCTTTGCTAACCCTAGAAAGTTGTACATGATGGAGTATATATATAGTCTAGGGGGAGAAGGGATACACGGGCCTCGGCCCTTCACTGTGCGCAGACAGGGGAGGCCGGATGTCCGGGCTTTCAGGCGACGCTGGATGTCCGGGCTTTCAGGCGACGCTGGATGTCCGGGCCGGGGAGACGGATGTGCAGGATGGAGCGGTGGCATTTGTTGCTCTCGGGTTTGGAGGGGCCGGATTTCCGGGCCGGTGGCCGGATGTCCGGGGGCTCGGAAGGGGCCGGATGTCCGAGGCGTGTAGCCTTCTACGGCTGGGCTGTTGTAGAGGAAGACGCTCCAGGGGCCGGATGTCCGGGGCCTGGGAGATACTCTTGGCTCCTTCCGTTGGTTCTCCTCATCCGTGGACTTGAGTACTTGTACATCTTCATGCGCATCTTCGGGAGGGCCCTCTTGGTGCCTAATCATGCACAACACCTCGGACTTAGGTAGTAGCCATGTCTCGTGCGTAGAAAGTGGAAGTTCGGAGAGGAGTGAGTTCACCTTATCTTCAATAGGTTTGGCTCGAGCTCGTGTCATTGGTCCATGGTGTCGTTGGAGGTGTCGGTGCATCCATGGGGATGATCATGGGATGCTCCGCATCATCATGTCATCTTGCCTAATGCATTACTCTGTCCTTCTGAACTTAATACTCTAGATGCATGCTGGATAGCGGTCGATGTGTGGGGTAATAGTAGTAGATGCAGAATAGTTTCGGTCTACTTGTCGCGGACGTGATGCCTATATACATGATCATGCCTAGATATTCTCATAATTATTCACTTTTCTATCATGTAACATCCCAAAATTCTAAATTTTGGAATGTTATAATAAATAGATAGATTTGAATTGATTGTTTGTTTGTTGTGTGATTGATTGACTGAAAGTGAGTGAATTTGAAACTTTTTGAAAGTTAAATGAGAGGGAATAAAAGGACTTTCCCAAAATTTCATTTTTGCATTTATGTTCTCCATGAATTCAAATTCATTTCATCACAAAACCCTAGAGAGAAGATGACATGACTTCTTCCATTTATTTAAACGAAAAGGGGTGTTGAAAATATTTGAATTTCATTTGAAAATATTTTTCAATTCAGAAACTTTAAGCAACTCAATGATTTTCATGAGAGAAGATAAAATGACTTCTTCAAAATATATGAAATATGAGTTGGGAGTTTAAAAGGATCAAATTCAAAGTCCTTTTGGAAATTATTTTCAATTTGGAGTTATTTGGGTTTTATTCAAATTATTTTTCTCCAAAAATAAAATATACGGAAAATAGGGTAACATGATTCCCTACAATAGAAAATTGGAGAGAAATTAATTTGAAATCATTTTGGTATTTCTAAAATGATTTTTATTGAGTTTTATTGTAGAAGTAGCACTATTTGAATTATCTGAATTTGTGTGAATTTTATTTAATGCTAGGAAAATGTTCAGCTTGTAGGAAATCTTTTTCTGAAAATTTTGATATATTATGTGCCTATGTCATATTTTTATTTTCTTTGCATTTATTTTATTTCTTCTCTCAGCAAAATCATTAACAAAATCCTTTCCCCGACTGGGCCGGCCCAGCCCAGCGCCAGGCCAAGCCCAGCCGCCACCACCCTCATCCCTGAGCTCGGGGCGGTTTCCCGAGTGAGCACGTACCGCCGCCGCAGTGCTCGACCTCGCCACCTTGCACCTTGCCCCTCCCCCACGCAATCGCTTCCTCCTCCGCCTTTAAAAGGCGAGGGCGCCACCCATGGATCCCGTTCCCGCTGCCAGCTCGCCTTGCATCACCTCCGCCGATGCCCGCATCTCGCCGCCGCGGCGCCATTGCTCGCTGCTGCACGCCGCCGCTCGCGCCTCTACTCGTCCGCGCTCGCCCGCCGCCGTCCCGCTGCAATCCGCCGCCGTCCCGCCTCGCCGTGCCATCGCCGGAGAAGCCGCTATCGTCAATCGTCGCCGTCGGTTTTCTTGTCAAAACCGGCCGAACCAATAATTAACCGCCCAGTCCGGTTTAATTTTGTCTCTAGGTTTTATTTGGTTTTCTTCTAAAGCCAGTTCTATTTATTAGTTAGGTCAATTAGTGAGCGTTCGCTAGTTTAGGATTTGTAGCGAACAGTTTTCGTCCTGTATGCCCCTGTAGCAAGCGTTCGCTCGATAGGATTTTTCTTTTTCTTTTATATTCGGCCAGGGACCCATTCGTGATAAATTTTCTTACAGATTTGTCCCTCTACTTCAAACGATGAGATCTTTTTACCCGTTTATCCAAATCCAATGAAACCAATGCTTACGTCTTTGTTATGATCTCCTCTATCCAGTAAGACAACTTAAACATGTTTTTGAAATTTTAAAATTTGAATTATATCAGATTTAGATTCAAACTTCGTTTGATCATAACTTGAGTTTCGTAGCTCCGTTTGAGTTGATTCTTTTTGCAAATCGAAGCTCTTGACCTAAAATTTCTGATAAGGCCAAACACACATAATTTTGGTACTGTTAGAAATTGTTTTATGTTGCAAGAGTTATTTGCTTGGTTTTGATGCTTTCTGAATTGTTCTTCGTTCTTTCTGATCTTTTGAGTGATTGCTTATGTGTGGTTATTATTGATTGCTTACAATAGATTGACCGGAGTGTGACGAGTAGAACTATCAAGAGTTATGAGTGCAAATCATCTTCATCAACATTGCAGGCAAGTTCACACTTTGATCATATCCCTTTCATACCCAGTTTTTATGCATTAGTTTCACCCTCAAACATTGCATGGTTAGGAATTGATAACATGTGGGTATTGGGAAGTTGTTGATGATGTAGGAACCTATTGCCTTGCATTCAAACCTTGGGTATTACTATTACGTGATGCTTATATTGCCATGCTATGCTCGTAGACGTGGATTGGGTTTGAGTGTATCCATGACAGATGTGAGATTGTTAATTAATGGTTCAACTTAAGGTGGCAACTTGAATACACATCTGGGTGGATTGAGGCACCTGGAGTACCCAGTGTTGCCTGTATTTTTGGAAATCCCGGGGTTCCGTGTGATTTTCCTATGGGTCGCCACCCAGGCTCAAAGGGATCATAAGATTATTCATACTAGAAACTTCCGTGTGCAGCCACAAGCTATTATGGGCTCTAGCATAGTTGAGTAAGTTACGTGAACCTCTTGAAGAGGTGGATCAGCAGGTAGTGGGTTGTAGGTTTGGTATGGTCTGCCCGTAGTAGATAGTTAATGTTGCTGAAAGACTGTGTCTCGGTCATCCGTTTCTCAAACACCACGTAGTTCGAGAAATCCAACGAAGGAGATCGAGTCTTGTGGGGAAAAGTGCGCAAACCTCTATAGATTGTACAGACTAATCATGGTTAGCCGTGTCCCCGGTTATGGACATCTTGAGTATCTGGTACTTGGATTATCATATTGATCTCATCACGTTACTTAAATAATTTGTTGGGTTATTGATGTTAATTTGGGATTGAGTTGGAGGAACCTTCTCAATATTTTCAACCAACTTTGTAGTTAAATAAATTATATTCCTTTGCAGTAGGGAAAAATTGGCTTTTCGCAAAAACATTATAACCATAGAGCTTTTCCATCGGCCATATATGCATGTAGTGATAGCTATTATTCATCATTACCCTCTAGTGTGAATTTGCTAGCACATTCAATGTACTGACCCTTTGTGGCTGCAACGTCTCATGTTGCAGGATTATCTTACGACGAGTAAGTGATACGTTAGGGTTATGATTTCTACACTCAACTTTGCCGTTGGTGTTGATGGGAATCCACAACCTTGTTGTTACTTCTGCTATTTTGGATTGAGGTAATAGTATTTACGTTACTTTATACATGTGATTTACCTCTGTTATAAATCCTCGAGTACTGTGTGTGTCGGCATACCGATCCAGGGATGACACTTAAGCACAGAGACTTGACCGTCTGAGGTCGGGTCACTACATATCAATTGCTCCATAGTAATTTGTTCACCACCATAATACTTGTGCTATCTTGAGAGAAGCCAGTAGTGAAACCTATGGCCCTATCTTTTATCATATAAGTTTCCAATCTACTTTATTTTGCAATCTTCACTTTCAATCTATATCATAAAAATACCAAAAACATTTATCTTATTATCTCTATCAGATCTCACTCTCGTAAGTGACCGTGAAGGGATTGACAACCCCTTTATCACGTTGGTTGCGAGGTTCTTATTTGTTTGTGTAGGTATGAGGGACTTGCGTGTAGTCTCCTACTGGATTGATACCTTGGTTCTCGAAAACTGAGGGAAATGCTTACGCTACTTTACTGTATCACCCTTTCCTCTTCAAGAGAAAACCAACGCAGTCCTCAAGAGGTAGCAGTGAGCCGTCAACCGCCACCACCAGGGCCAGCATGACTTGGCAGGGCGAACGAAGGTGCGGCCTATGAGGAAGCCTGCTGGGGTCCAGCTACAAGGCTGTTGGATTAGCCGGAAGCACCACCTCCACCCCTGCTCCCAACTCCATGCAAATCATCTAACTGGAGAAGAGGTGCAGATGAAGATGGTGCTGCCGCTGCCTGACGGTGACAGTGCCGCTGATGCTCGGCCGGTCTCAGATTCGTCGCCCTCCCAGTCGGTGTCGTTATCGCCATCACTGTCCTCCTCGTCACTATCGCTTGAGGAGGAGCTTTCGTCGATGGCCAAGCTCTCCGCATAGCACCCAAAGCGAGCAACCGAGATCCCAAAAATCTAGACTGAAAGGAAAACATCCTACATTAACTTAAAATGGAGACATGCCCTTCCGACAAGCTGTGGGCGCAAGCAAAAGTCTTCCAGCCTTGACGGAAGTACATGACATGAGGGGTGGGGAAATCTACATCCACATGTATACTACCATTCCCACAGCCCCTCATGTGCAGTCTCAACGCTCGCAGCAGCTCGAGCTCGATCGCCCTTGCAAATGGGGTAGGGAGGCGGAAACGGCCGTGCGGAGGTTTATACAGCCTGATGACAAACTCCAAGGGCTAACCTCCGACGTCGCCTTCCATTGGGGGAGGAGCATCCGGAGCGGGCGCGATCGAGGTGCTGCCCCGTCGCCCTCGGCCACAGGCACCACGACAACCTCGGCCACGCCCCCTTCTGCCTGCTCTCACCGCGGGTTTAGCCCCCACATTAACAGAGCAAGGAGGGAGGTGATGTCAAGCAAAATTTCTCATAACCACTTGGGCAACACCCGATCCCCGACCTCTCGCCATGATAAGCAGAGGCTATGGAATGAATTGAGGGAGGAGGATGTGCGGAAGAGCGTCTCGCCCCATGTTGATAACCCACAAGTATAGGGGATCGGAACAGTTTTCGAGGGTAGAGTATTCAACCCAAATTTATGGATTCGACACAAGGGGAGCCAAAGAATATTCTCAAGTATTAGCAGCTGAGTTGTCAATTCAACCACACCTGGAAACTTAGTATCTGCAACAAAGTGTTTAGTAGCAAAGTAATATGATAGTAGTGGTAGCGGTAGCAAAAGGTAATGGTAGCAAAAGTAATGTTTTTGGTATTTTGTAGTGATGATAGCAATAGCAACGTAAAAGTAAATAAGTGAAGAACAGTATATGGAAAGCTCGTAGGCAATGGATCGATGATGGAGAATTATGCCGGATGCGGTTCATCATGTAACAGTCATAACCTAGGGTGACACAGAACTAGCTCCGATTCATCAATGTAATGTAGGCATGTATTCTGAGTATAGTCATACGTGCTTATGGAAAAGAACTTGCATGACATCTTTTGTCCTACCCTCCCATGGTAGCGGGGTCCTAACGGAAACTAAGGGATATTAAGGCCTCCTTTTAATAGAGTACCGGAACAAAGCATTAGCACATAGTGAATATCTGAACTCCTCAAACTATGGTCATCACCGGTAAGTATCTCGATTATTGTCACTTTGGGGTTAACAGATCATAACACATAATATGTGACTATAGACTTGCAAGTTAGGATCAAGAACTCTCATATATTGATGAAAACATAATAGGTTCAGATCTGAAATCATGGCACTTGGGCCATAGTGACATGCATTAAGCATAGCAAAGTCATAGCAACATCAATCTTAGAACATAGTGGATACTAGGGATCAAACCCTAACAAAACTAACTAGATTACATGATAGATCTGATCCAACCCATCACCGTCCAGCAAGCCTACGATGGAATTACTCATGCACGTCGGTGAGCATCATGAAATTGGTGATGGAGGATGGTTGATGATGACGGATTGCTTTCTCCGGAGCCCCGTACGGACTCTAGATCAGCCCTCCCGAGAGGTTTTAGGGCTTGACGGCGGCTCCATATCGTAAAACGTGATGAATCCTTCTCTCTGATTTTTTCTCCCCGAAACCAAATATATAGAGTTGGAGTTGAGGTCGGAGGAGCTCCAGAGGGCCCATGAGGTAGGGGGCACGCCCCCCACCCTCGTGGACAGGTGGTGGGCCCCCTGGCCTTCATCTTTTGCAAGTATTTTTTATTATTTCCGAAAAGTTGTTTCATGAAGTTTCAGGTCATTGCGAGAACTTTTGTTTCTGCACATAAATAACACCATGGTAATTCTTCTGAAAACAGCGTCAGTCCGGGTTAGTTCCATTCAAATCATGCAAGTTAGAGTCCAAAACAAGGGCAAAAGTGTTTGGAAAAGTAGATATGGCGGAGACATATCAACTCCCCCAAGCTTAAACCTTTGCTTGTCCTCAAGCAATTCCGTTGATAAACTGAAAGTGATAAAGAAATACTTTTACAAACTCTGTTTGCTCTTGTTGTTGTAAATATGTAAAGCCAACATTCAAGTTTTCAGCAAAGATTATGACTAACCACATTCACAATAATGCTTAGGTCTCAAGTTTACTCATATCAATGGCATAATCAACTAGCGAGCAATAATAATAAATCTCGGATGACAACACTTTCTCAAAACAATCATAATATGATATAACAAGATGGTATCTCGCTAGCCCTTTCTGAGACCGCAAAACATAAATGCAGAGCACCTTTAAAGATCAAGGACTGACTAGACATTGTAATTCATGGTAAAAGAGACCCAGTCAAGTCATACTCAATGTAAACTAATAGTAATGAATGCAAATGACAGCGGTGCTCCCCAACTTGTGATTTTAATAAGAAAATGATGACTCAACATGAAAGTAAATAGATAGGCCCTTCGTAGAGGGAAGCAGGGATTTGTAGAGGTGCCAGAGCTCGGTTTTGAAATAGAGGTGAATAGTATTTTGAGCGGTATACTTTCATTGTCAACATAACAACCAAGAGATGGCGATATCTTCCATGCTACACACATTATAGGAGGTTCCCAAACAAAATGGTAAAGTTTATGCTCCCCCTTCCACCAACAAGCATCAATCCATGGCTTGCTCGAAACAAGGAGTGCCTCCAACTAACAAGAGTCCCAAGGGGAGTTTTGTTTGCAATTATTTTGATTTGAGTTGCATAAAGCATGGGACTGGGCTTCCCGGTGACCAGCCATTTTCTCGTGAGTGAGGAGCGGAGTCCACTCCTCTTGAGAATAACCCGCCTAACATGGAAGATACGGACAGCCCTAGTTGATACATGAGCTATTCAAGCATACAAAACAGGATATTTATTTGAAGGTTTAGAGTTTTCCACATACAAATTTACTTGGAATGTCAGGTAGATACCGTATATAGGTAGGTATGGTGGACTCATATGGAATAACTTTGGGGTTTATGGAGTTGGATGCACAAGCAGTATTCCCGCTTAGTACAGGTGAAGGCTAGCAAAAGACTAGGAAGCGACGAGCTAGAGAGCGACAACAGTCATGAACATGCATTAAAATTAATCAACACCGAATGCAAGCATGAGTAGGATATAATCCACCATGAACATAAATATCGTGAAAGCTATGTTGATTTTGTTTCAATTAAATGCGTGAACATGCGCCAAGTCAAGTCACTTAAATCATTCAGAGGAGGATACCACCCTATCATACCACATCACAACCATTTTAATAGCATGTTGGCACACAAGGTAAACCATTATAAGCTCCTAGCTAATCAAGCATGGCACAAGAACTATGATCTCTAGTTGTCATTGCAAACATGTTTATTCATAATAGGCTGAATCAGGAACGATGAACTAATCATATTTACAAAAACAAGAGAGGTCGAGTTCATACCAGCTTTTCTTGTCTCAATAAGTTCATCATATAATCATCATTATTGCCTTTCGCTTGCATGACCGAACGATGTGGATAATAATAATAGTGTACGTGCATTGGACTAAGGTGGAATCTGCAAGCATTCAATAAACAGGAAAAGACAAGGCAATATGGGCTCTTTTGTCAGATCAACAATAATGCTTATAAGAGCCACTTCAACAATTTAATCATGGTCTTCTCCTATCGACCCCTAAAGAAAAGAAAAGAAATAAAACTATTTACACGGGAAAGCTCCCAACAACCAAAAGAAGAACAGGAAATCTTTTTGGATTTTCTTTTTAATTACTACTACAAGCATGGAAAGTAAACTAATTAAAAGCTACAACTAATTATTTTTGTTTTTCTTAAGGTTTATCAAACACACAAGAAGAAAGCATAATAAGGAAATAAACTAGCATGGATGATACAATGAAAAAGTATGAGCACCGACATCTAGCAATGAGTGTGTGAACATAAATGTAATGTCGGTGAGAAATACGTATTCCCCCAAGCTTAGGATTTTGGCCTAAGTCGGTCTATGGCCATGGCTGGCCTGGCGGATATCCATAGTAAAAGTTGGGGTCGTACTATGATGAAGAAGACTCCGATTGCCACTGGTTGGCAATCATCTCCGGATCCCACTAGTAATTAGATTGTCGTGGAGGATCAACTTGTGGTTCCGGCTGTGGCTCTGCGGCTGATGTAGGGTTCTGATAGGCGTGAATAGCCTCTAACGGAATAAGGTACTAGCCTGCAGATAAATCAAACAAGGAAGGAGCGGGCAGGGTAATAGTCTCAGGATGATGTTTATCAAAGAACAATTTGTATTTAAGCTCTCCTTCCCTATTCTTAACAATAAAATCATGTGCCACCATACTCTTATAATCTAAATAAACACGAGGCAACACTTTTTCTTCCTTCTCATAATGCCTAATAGGTATGTTAAAATGTGCAGCTAGGCGTGAAGCATAGATGCCTCCAAAGATGGGGCCCTTTGTACGGTTTAGACTTAACCGTTTAGCAATAATGCCGCCCATACTATTAGAGTTATCACTGAATAAACCGTGGAGCAAAATAATAATATCAGGAACACTAAGGTTTCCACAGTTTCCGCGACCAATTAAGCAACGACTAGCAAATAATGCAAAATAGCGTAAAACAGGAAAATGTATGCTAGTGATTCGTGCATCGGAAACTTCCTCGTTTCCCCTACAGTGATGATATCAATAAACCCGACAAAAATCATAAAGTGACATCTCCTTATGCTCATCATATAAATAAAACTCCACCGTAGGTGGTGAGCTCCTAGAATGGAAATGAAAGTTTTGCACAAAGATATTCGTGAGTAGGAGATACTGATCGTGTTGGTCATGGAGGAAAGCGGTGAGGCCTGCATTCTTAGCCAATTCATAAAAATCTTCATAAATCCCGGCTGCTCTCAAGAAATCATCCGAAGGCCATTCACACGACCGAACCTCCGTGGTGCGAGGCAGATTATACTTGGGCGTCTGTGCCTTCTCCTTCGAGCCTCGGCTCGATGAGCCCCTCAAAAGTCTCTTCATTATTTTCTAAAAAATTCTAAAAATTTTAGTAACTTCAAAGTAAAAGTAAACCAAACTCAATAATATTGATAGCAACTACTCCCACAAGTGCATAGGGCCTATGTCATGCATCAAAACTACTTTTAACCATATAAATTTGACATGCAAGCTCAAGAACAGGGTCACCTAAGCAGCAAAAAATTGCAATGAATAAAAAACTAGACAAAAAACTAATTGGACAAATGGAGGAGTCACATACCAAGGAACAATCTCCCCAAGCAGTTTTGTGAGAGGTGCTAGAACTCGTGCTTGAGCTGGATATTCGTGTTTGTGGGAGGAAGAAGAAGTGTGTGGGTGCAAGGATAAGTGGAGGAGGGCCACCATGGGCCCACGAGGCAGGGGGCGCGCCCTCCACCCTCGTGGCCAGGTGGATGAACCCCCTGCTGTGTTCTCAGTGCCAAATATTCTCAAATATTCCAGAAAAAATCATATTTAAATTGCAGGGCATTTGGAGAACTTTTATTTTTGGGGTACTTTTATGTTGCACGGATAATCAGATAACAGACAGTAAAATCCTATTTTTATTTTATTTTATATAAATAACAGAAAGTAAAAGGAGGGTACAGAAGGTTGTGCCTTCTAGTTTCATCCATCTCATGCTCATCAAAAGGAATCCACTAAAAAGGTTGATCAGGTCTTGTTAACAAACTCATTCCGAATAACATGGAACCGGAGAAATTTCAAATAACACTATGTTACCTCGACGAGGATATGCACATCCCCAATAATAAGAATATCATATTTCTTCTTGACAGTAGGAAGAGGAAATTCAAAACCTCCAAATATAATCGATGGAATTTTTCCAATAGAGTTGATACTATGAACTTGAGGTTGTTTCCTCGGAAAGTGTACCGTATGCTCATTACCATTAACATGAAAAGTGACGTTGCCTTTAGTGCAATCAATAACAGCCCCTGCAGTATTCAAAAAGGGTCTTCCAAGAATAATAGACATACTATCGTCCTCGGGAATATCAAGAATAACAAAGTCCGTTAAAATATTAATGTTTGCCACTACAACAGGCACATCCTCACAAATATCGACAGGTATAGCAGTTGATTTATCAGCCATTTGCAAAGATATTTCAGTAGGTGTCAACTTATTCAAATCAACTCTATGATATAAAGAGAGAGGCATAATACTAACACCGGCTCCAAGATCACATAAAGCAGTTTTGACATAGTTTCTTTTAATGGAGCATGGTATAGTAGGTACTCCTGGATCTCCAAGTTTCTTTGGTATTCCACCCTTAAAAGTATAATTAGTAAGCATGGTGGAAATTTCAGCTTCCGGTATTTTTCTTTTATTTGTAACAATATCTTTCATATACTTAGCATAAGGATTCATTTTGAGCATATCAGTTAATCACATATGCAAAAAGATAGGTCTAATCATTTCAGCAAAGCGCTCAAAATCCTGATCATCCTTTTTCTTTGATGGATTGTGAGGAAAAGGCATGGGTTTCTGGAACCATGGTTCTCTTTCTTTACCGTGTTTCCTAGCAACAAAGTCTATCATAACGTTGATTCTTTGATTGTGGGTTATCAAGATCAACATCAGGTTCAATTTCTATATCATTATCATTACTAGGTTGAGCATCATCATGAACATTATCATTAACATTATGACTAGTTTCAGGTTCATTACCAGATTGTGTTTCAGCATTAGAAATAGAAATATCATTTGGATTCTCAGGTGTTTCAGTAATAGGTTCACTAGAAGCATGCAAAGTCCTATCATTTTTCGTTTTCTTCCTTTTAGAAGGACTGGGTGCGTCTACATTATTTCTCTGAGAATCTTGCTCAATTCTCTTAGGGTGGCCTTCAGGATACAAAGGTTCTTGAGTCATTCTACCACCTCTAGTCATAACTCTAACAGCATTATCATTATTCGTACTATTCAATTCATTGAGAAAATCATTTTGAGCTTTAAGTACTTGTTCTACTTGAGTGGTAACCATAGAAGCATGTTTACTAATAATTTTAAGTTCACCTTTGACATTAGCCATATAATCACCCAAGTGTTCAACCATATTTGAATTGTATTTCAATTGTCTACCAAAATAAGCATTAAAATCTTCTTGCTTAGCCATAAATTTATCAAACTCATCTAAGCATGGGCTAGCAAACTTAGTAAATGGGATTTCAACTTTATCATATCTATAGAGAGAATTTACCTTTACTACCTGTGCCGGGTTATCAAGACCATGAGTTTCTTCAATAGGTAGAGGATTAAGATCATATGTTTCTTCAACAGGCGGTAAATTAAGACCATATATTTCTTCAATAGGAGGTAAATTCTTAACATCTTCAGCTTTAATACCTTTTTCTTTCATAGATTTCTTTGCCTCTTGCATATCTTCAGGACTGAGAAATAGAATACCCCTCTTCTTCAGAGTTGGTTTAGGAATAGGTTCAGGAATTGGCTCCGGAGGTGTCCAATTACTTTCATTTGTCAACATATTATTCAATAGAATTTCAACTTCATCCGGTGTTCTTTCCCTGAAAACAGAACCAGCACAACTATCTAGGTAATTGTCGGCGTTCTGGGAAAGTGGGTCCCCAGACTTGCCTGCCTGCGGCGTGGCTCAAAGGGGGGCCCAGCACGGCCCATCTTCACCAACACAGACCCAAGACCCTCGCGAGGGGCCAAGCCTCGTGGGGCGGATGACGCGGAGCTTCCTCAGGCACGGCCTCATCAGGCTGGCTCGCGAGGAGGCGGAGATATCAAGGCGGGGTACCTCACGAGGTGCCCGTGACGCAAGCCATGACGACCAAGGGTGCCAGGCGGGTGCCAGCCCGCGCAGTGTCCTCCTTTCCTCTTTGGTGCAAAGGGGGCAAGCGCAGCCGCGGAGTACCGAGGCATCAGGCAAAGGTTGCCATTTCGGTGCAACAAGACTAGGACCAGGAGAACTGCAAGACGGGGGTCATTGTGGAGCCCCAAGACGGCGTCACCACCAGAGCTTTGTGCAGGCGAAGACTGCTTTTGTCAGGATAGCTGGTACTAGCTGTCCCCCTTCAAATTAGCCCGCCATTGTTGGCTCCCTTCCCGCTCGATATTTGGGAAGAGGACCAGGGCCTCTATAAATAGGACTAGCCACCCCCAGGGGAGGGGGCATCAACAATCGGAGAGGGAGAGAAGGGTGACTGAACTCCTCCCAGTAGTTCATCGCCCCAGCCAAGAACAGACCCTCGCAAGGCTGTTCTTCCTTGTATTGTTCATCATCATCAGCCCAAGAGGCAATCCACCACGCCACACACTGGAGTAGGGTATTACACCACAACGGTGGCCCGAACCAGTATAAACCCTGTGTCTCTCGTGTTGTTCTTTCCATAAGTTAGATCTTAGCAAGGCGGAGGGGTGCAGGTAGGTAGGAGGCGAAATCTCCGCGCGCACCCAAGTGTTCGAACCTCAAGGGTCTGCCAGAACCCGAAATCCAACATTTGGCGCGCCAGGTAGGGGGTGCACCGGAGTTTTCTCTTCTGCAACTGCCACGGCCTGCCTCGCGATGAGTAGCGCGTTGCCCGCTCCGGCCGCCGGCGCCAGCACGGGGGGCCAAGGGGCTCCGAGCCCTAGCCCCAGCCCTGCAACGGGTACGGTGGCCGGACAAGTTCAAGCCGACGACGCCGCCGCGCTACGGCGGCGCGACGGATCCGCTGGCCTTCTTGCTGGCGAGCGAGGAGGCCCTCCTCGAAGCTGGAGGTGATGATAGGGTCATGGCCAACTGGCTCCCCAATGGCCCTCACCGGCGCTCCGCGCACATGGCTGCTCCACCTGCCGGCAGCCTCCGTGGCCTCTTGGGAAGAGCCCCGCAGCCTTTTCCCCGCCCATCGCGCTACACCAACACCCCCGGTCATCGCGGCCCTCCTGGGCGGCTCGCAGGCGCCGCCTACAACTCACCACGTCAAGCCGTTCATCCGCCGGCACAACGCCGCTTCCACGCAGCAGGGGGCTCTCCCAGACCGGGCGGTGCCCAGGGCCGGCCTGACCTTCAGCTCGGAGGACCACCCCTCCAACTCGGCCTACTCGGGTGCGCTCCCCATGCTGTGCACCCCACCATCTGCCAGGTGGCCGTCACCAGAACTCTCATCGATGGCGGTGCGGGCCTCAGCGTGCTCTCGGTCGAGTCCTTCAACCTCCTTTGCATACCCCTGGAACGGCTGCAACCCAGCCGACCCTTCTCAGGCGTTGGGGGCGTATTATCCCGCTCCTTGGGACAGATCCGGCTCCCAGTAACCTTCGGCACATACAACAACTTCCGCATGGAGCTAGTCGACTTCGACATCGCCCCCATCGGCCTCCCCTACAACGCCATCCTCGGCTACCCAGCGTTGGCCCAGTTCATGGCCGTGACGCACCCAGCGTACAACCTCATGAAGATGCCCGGGAGCAGCGGTGTCCTCACCGTGCACGGGGACACCGGAGACGCGCTGCAGGTGCTCAAGCTCGCCTTTAAGACGGCAGCGTCGGCACAGCCCGCCGACTTGGAGACCCCCGAGCCCAAGGGGGCTGCACCCGCCAAGAAGAAACAGTTGTTCACCCAAGACAAGGAAGAAACCAAGCAGATACCCGTCGATGAGGACGGGTCCACCAACGCCACTTTCACCATAGGCGCCAACCTCGAACCCTAGCAGGAGGAGGCCCTGGTCGGGTTCCTACGCGCAAACAAGAAGGTATTCGCTTGGGAGCTTGACCAGTTGGCAGGGATCCCTAGGAGAGTAATCGAGCATCACCTCAACGTGTGCCCCAACGTGCGCCCTGTGAAGCAGAAGGCCAGGCGGCAGTCCACAGAAAAGCAGGCCTTCATCGTCCAAGAGACCCGCAAATTAGAAGCCGCTGGGGTCATTCGCGAGGTCCGATACCCGGATTGGTTGGCCAACCCTGTCGTTGTGCCAAAGAAGGGAGGGAAGGAGCGCATGTGTGTCGACTTCACCAACCTCAACAAAGCATGCCCGCAAGATCCGTTCCCGCTCCCCCGCATCGACCAGATCGTCGATTCCACCGCGGAATGCGACCTGCTATGCTTCTTGGATGCCTTCTCTGGGTATCACCAGATCAAGATGGCGGTAGAAGACGTCGAAAAGACAGCCTTCCTAACCCCGTGTGGGGTGTACTGCTACACATGCATGCCATTCGGGCTGCGTAACGCAGGGGCGACCTTTCAGCGGCTGATGCACATCACCTTGGGCCCGCAGCTCGGGAAGAATGTTGAAGCTTACGTCGATGACATTGTGGTAAAGTCTCGGGAGGCCAGGACCCTGATACAAGACCTGGAGGAAACCTTCGCGAGCCTCAACGCAGTGAACCTACGGCTCAACCCAGAGAAGTGTGTGTTCGGAGTCCCCTCGGGCAAGCTCTTGGGTTTCCTCGTGTCCCACCGAGGCATCGAGGCTAACCCGGAAAAGGTCAAGGCGGTGGAAGACATGAGCCCGCCAAAGACCCTCAGAGAAATGCAGAAGCTCACTGGGCGCGTGACCGCGCTAGGGCGCTTCATCTCCAAGTTGGGGGAACAAGCGCTGCCCTTCTTCCAGCAAATGAAGAAAAAGGGGCCCTTTGAGTGGACTGAAGAGGCCGACAAGGCGTTCCAGGATCTCAAGAGATACCTGACCAGCCCACCGGTCATGGTGGCTCCGCGCCCTCAAGAGCCCCTGGTGCTCTACCTCGCCGCCACTCCGTACTCCGCCAGCGCAGCCCTTGTGGCGGTTAGAGAGGAGCATCGAATCAAAACCGCAGCAGCAGCCTGAAACAAGGCAAAGCAGGAACAGGGAAGGCCCACAGAAACCGCCACCGCGGTTGAGGAGGATCAGCCGCCGCAGAGGAGTGCACCGGAGGCGGAAGAGGCCCCTCCCCCAGATGGCCAGCCTCAGGAGGCCTCATCGCCTCAAGAGGCGCCATGGTCTCCGAAGGGAGCCACCAACACTGATGCACCCAACCTCGTCGAGCACCCGGTGTACTTCGTCAGCACGGTGTTGCGGGATGCGAGGGCACGGTGCCCCATGCCTCAGAAACTCCTCCTCGCGCTACTGGTGGCCTCGCGCAAGCTGCAGCATTATTTTCAGGGTCACCCCATCAAGGTCGTCTCGTCATTCCCCCTGAAGAGAGTGCTCAGGAGCCCTAACTCAGCTGGAAGGGTCGCTGAGTGGAACATAGAACTGCAAGCGTTTCAGCTCGAATTTAGCACGACCAGAGTCATCAAGGGAGCAGCGTTGGCGGATTTTGTGGCAGAATGGACGGAGGCACTAGGCCTCAAGGCCGACGAGGATCGATCCCTCTCCCTGGGAAGCGAGGCGCCAGAAGGCTGGATCATGTACTTCGATGGGGCGTTCTCCAGGCATGGCACTGGGGCTGGGGCGGTGCTTATATCGCCCACTCAGGACAAGCTCTACTACGCTGTGCAGCTCTGTTTCCAGCAAGGTGAAAAGGTCTCCAACAACATAGCGGAGTATGAAGGTTTAATAGTGGGCTTGAAGGCTGCAGCTGCCCTGGGGGTGAAACGCCTCACCATCAAGGGCGATTAGCAGCTCCTTGTTAATTTCTCCAGCAAGGTGTACGAGCCGAAAGATGAGCACATGGAAGCCTACCTTGCGGAGGTCCACAGGATGGAGAAGCAGTTCTGGGGGTTGGAGTTGCAGCATGTGCCCCGTGGCACCAATCAGCAGGCCGAGGACATCGCCAAACGGGCGTCCAGGCGGTTACCTCAGGAGCCTGGCGTTTTCGAGGAGCGGCTCTTCAAGCCCTCAGCCATGCTGTCATTGTCAAACACGGCTCAGCCTCGGGAGAAGCTCCCCCAGCCACCTACCTCAGGAGCTCCGGCCTGTGGCCTGGCCTCAGGAGCACGCCCGCTCCTGACGATGGAACCTCAGGAGGGATGCTGGATCACTGAGCTCCGGAGTTACATAAGGCAAGGGACCCTGCCGGAGAAGGAGGAGGAAGCGGAGCGAGTGGCACGCCAGGCCATGGCATACTGCATCAAGGATGGAGAGCTCTATCGGAAGCGACCAAACGATGTATCCCTGCACTGCATCCCCAGGGAGCAAGGGAAGGAACTGCTAGAAGATATACACGGCGGAGACTGTGGACATCATTCATCATCACGGACCCTCATCGGCAAGGCGTTTCACAGTGGGTTTTATTGGCCCACCGCGCTCAATGACGCCGTCGAACTAGTGAAAGCTTGTGAGGCCTGCCAGTTCCACGCCAAGCAGATCCATCAGCCAGCAGGAGGCCTGCAGACTATACCCCTTTCGTGGCCATTCGCAATCTGGGGGCTGGACATCTTGGGCCCGTTTCCTCGGGCGCTAGGGGGCTACCGCTACCTCTACATCGCCGTGGACAAGTTCACCAAGTGGGCTAAAGTAGAGGCTGTCCGCACCATTCCCGCGGGTTCCGCGGTTAAGTTCATCAAGGGCATCGTGAGCCGGTTTGGGGTGCCGAACCGCATCATCACAGACAACGGTTCGCAGTTCACCAGTAACCTCTTCAAAACATATTGTGCTAACCTTGGAACACAGATATGCTACGCTTCGGTGGCGCACCCCCGAAGCAACGGCCAGGCCGAGCGAGCCAACGCAGAGGTCCTGAGGGGCCTCAAGACCAGGACGTTCAAGAAGAAGCTGGAGGCCTACGACAGAGGTTGGTACGATGAGCTTCAGTCCGTGTTGTGGTCCATCCGCATAGCCGAGACCAAGCCGACTGGATAGACCCCGTTCTTCCTGGTCTACGGAGCCGAAGCGGTCCTCCCTCACGAGGTCAGACGTCGCTCCGTGCGGGTCCTGGCGTTCGACGAGGCGCAGCAGGACGCCATGTGGGGGATGGACCTCGTGCTGGGGGAGGAACGTCGCCGAGAAGCCGTGCTGCGAGCGGCGAGGTACCAACAAGCACTGCGGCGATATCACTGCCGCAACATCCGCCCTAGAACTCTCGAGGTAGGAGACCTCGTGCTTAGACGGGTTCTCTCCAGGGAGGGGCTGCACAAGCTCTCTCCCATGTGGGAGGGCCCGTTCAAAGTTGTTCATGTTTCCAGGCCCGGCTCCGCACGCTTGGAGACTTAGGAGGGGTTGCCGGTCCAGAACGCATGGAACATCCAGCACCTCCGGAGGTTCTACCCCTAAAAAGGCCCAGAGCCTATTAAGAAGGCGAATGCCTGTGAAGCTGTCGCATTTTGGAAAAGGCCCAGAGCCTGTGAAGAAGGCAAATGCCTGTGAAGCTGTCGCGTTTTGGAAAAGGCCCAGAGCCTGTGAAGAAGGCGAATGCCTGTGAATCTGTCGCGTTTTGGAAAAGGCCCAGAGCCTGTGAAGAAGGTGAATGCCTGTGAAGCTGTCGCGTTTTGGAAAAGGCCCGGAGCCTGTGAAGAAGGCCAACGCCTGTGAAGCTTGCCGCCCGTGACACTCCCACGTAATAATGAGTTGGGGCTATACACGCCCCGGAGTCTCAGGAGCGCTGGCCTCATGCCCTGGGGCTCCCTCCCACGCCCAGTGGCAGCACTTAGCTCCACGCTGGTGAGAAGACACCGAAGACTAGATTAGGTGCCGGACGCGGCTTTTCATTTGCTTTCCGCAGTTGGCTTGTTCCTTCTCATTCGAAGTTTTATTGAAGTTGTTGCCGTCTTTGGCTTGTGCTTCTTCGACTTTTCACTCTCCTACCTCGATTTCTCTTATGCAAGGCCTCGCGAGGGGGGGGGGACAGCCGAGCGCCCTCGCGAGTGTTCCTGTCCTAGTCGTTCAAAGGGTTCGCGACCTGGGTCCATTACAGGAGCACCCCTCCAGTCTGTGCCCCACGGGCATCGTGACACGAACACAGGGCCTGGGTCGGTCGCCCCCCCACGGCTGGGGCCGGGAACTATCCACACGCGGGCACATGGTCGGAAGGCACGATAACGGAAGCAAAACGATGATTAACAGCAATAACCCAAACACGCCCCCGCGGGGCTCCACACTACTGTCTTTTTTACGCAGGAACAAGGAAAAGAAAGAACAGATCAGGCGCAGCTCGCCTCACACCGGCCTGCAGGGAAGACTCGAGCTGCCTCCGGGGCTCAGGCAGACTCCCTCTCGCGCTTCACCGGGGCGCGACGGCGGACGGACACGCTACCACCTCCCAAGCAGATGCGACGGCGTGGAGGCTGACCGCGGCCACCGCTCGAAGAGTCGCCGCCTGAAGAAGAACCGGAGAAGCTTGGGGAACCCCGAGTGCCGCCAGTCACGCGAGTGCTGTCTTCTCCATCATCGCTGGAGCTGGGTTCCCGGCTGCGGTCGTCGTCCTCGGGGCAGCACCCTGTGCGGCGACCATCTTCCCCAAACACCCTCATGTAGAGGGTGGCATCGCTGTCAAACTTGAAGTGCAGGGTGCAACGACGGCTCAGGCCACGCGCGCGGGCAAACGTCTGCCAACCGCGGGCCAGGGCCAGGCTCCCGGCTGCGGAGACCTCCAGTGAAGCCCATGAGGCCCGGCTGCAGTAGCCGTCGGCCTGAAGCCAGAGGCCGCCCGTGGCGCCGGCCGGGAGCTCGCCGAGGAGGAAGCGAGGAAGCGGAAGCCGGGTGCTAGTCGGCTCCGCTGACCACACGACGAACTCCGGCAGCACCTCTGCAGTGTGAAAGCGCGTCCTAGGGGGACGCGCTACCGGAGCGCGCCCCCCGGCCGCAGCAATCCGCCCATCGCCATGCTGAAAATCGCCTCCACAGCCGCGGGGAGCTACCGTGGTGGCCACAGGATGTTTGCGAGGGCGCCCTCGGCCGTGCCTGGGCGGGGGAGAGGCAGGCTCAACCTAGCGAGCCTTCCCCTTCTCTGCGGCCGAGAACCTCCTCGACGGGGCCATGAAGAAGAAGGAGAAGCAAGGGGGGATGAACTGGAAGGGCGCGCGCTGATCTGTACTTATAGCTAGCGAGGGCCAGCCGACGGCCCCCACGATCGCAGGTAATTATGACCCGCTTTGCATGCAGGGACTTGTCCAATCCGTGCAGTTGCCGAGGCGCCATGGGGAAGTGGAGACGCCCACGTCCAATCAACCGCCACGCGGCGCCCAAGACCGCAGGAGCCTTGGGCCCGGGGGCTACTGTCGGCGTTCTGGGAACGGGGGTCCCCATACTTGCCTGCCTGCGGCCTGCGGTGTGGCTCAAAGGGGGGCCCAGCACGGCCCATCTTCACCAACACAGACCCAAGACCCTCGCGAGGGGCCAAGCCTCGCGGGGCAGACAACGCGGAGCTTCCTCAGGCACGGCCTCATCAGGCTGGCTCGCGAGGAGGCGGAGAGATCAAGGCGGGGTACCTCACGAGGTGCCCGTGACGCAAGCCATGACGACCAAGGGCGCCAGGTGGGTGCCAGCCTGCGCACTGTCCTCCTTTCCTCTTTGGTGCAAAGGGGGCAAGCGCAGCCGCGGAGTATCGAGGCATCAGGCAAAGGTTGCCATTTCGGTGCAACAAGACCAGGACTAGGAGGACTGCAAGACGGGGGTCATTGTGGAGCCCCAAGACAGCGTCACCACCAGAGCTTTGTGCAGGCGAAGACTGATTTTGTGAGGATAGCTGGTACTAGCTGTCCCCCTTCAAATTAGCCTGCCATTGTTGGCTCCCTTCCCGCTCGATATTTGGGAAGAGGACCAGGGCCTCTATAAATAGGACTAGCCACCACCAGGGGAGGGGGGCATCAGAAATCGGAGAGAGAGAGATAGATGGGTGACTGAACTCCTCCTAGCAGTTCATCGCCCCAGCCAAGAACAGACCCTTGCAAGGCTATTCTTCCTTGTATTGTTCATCATCATCTGCCCAAGAGGCAATCCACCACGCCACACACTGGAGTAGGTTATTAAACCACAACGGTGGCCCGAACCAGTATAAACCTTGGGTCTCTCGTGTTGTTCTTTCCATAGCTTAGATCTTAGCGAGGCGGAGGGGTGCAGGTACGTAGGAGGCGAAATCTCTGCGCGCACCCCAGTGTTCGAACCTCAAGGGTCTGCCAGAACCCGAAATCCGACAGTAATCTATGGAGGCATCGGTTAGTCCATGATAAAAGATATCAAGTATTTCATTTTTCTTAAGAGGATGATCAGGCAAAGAATTAAGTAACTTGAGAAGCCTCCCCCAAGCTTGTGGGAGACTCTCTTCTTCAATTTGCACAAAATTATATATATCCCTTAAAGCAGCTTGTTTCTTATGAGCAGGGAAATATTTAGCAGAGAAGTAGTAAATCATATCCTGGGAACTACGCACACAACCAGGATCAAGAGAATTAAACCATATCTTAGCATCACCCTTTAATGAGAACGGGAATATTTTAAGGATATAAAAGTAGCGAGTTCTCTCATCTTTAGTGAATAGGGTGGCAATATCATTTAATTTAGTAAGATGTGCCACAATAGTTTCAGATTCATAGCCATGAAAAGGATCAGATTCAACCAAAGTAATTATATCAGGTTAACATAGAATTCATAATCCTTATCAGTAACACAGATAGGTGAAGTAGCAAAAGCAGGGTCAGGTTTCATTCTAGCATTAAGAGGTTGCTGATTCCATTTAGCTAATAATCTCTTGAGTTTGTATCTATATTTGCAAGCTAAAATAGCTAAAGAAGCTTCTTTATCAAAAACATAACCCTTAGGAATAACAGGAAAGTCTTCATCATCACTTTCATCAATATTATCAGGTTCAATATTTTCATTCTCTCTAACCCTAGCAAGTTGTTCATCAAGAAATTCACCAAGTGGCACAGTAGTATCGAGCATAGAAGTAGTTTCATCATAAGTATCATGTATAGTAGAAGTGGCATCATCAATAACATGCACATATCAGAACGCATAGCAGAAGCAGGTTTAGGTGTCGCAAGTTTAGTCAAAACAGAAGGTGAATCAAGTGTAGAGCTAGATGGCAGTTCCTTACCACCCCTCGTAGTTGAGGGATAAATCTTGGTTTTTGGGTCTCTCAAGTTCTTCATAATGATAAGCAGATATAAATCCCAAGTGACTCAAAGAATAGAGCTATGCTCCCCGGCAACGGCGCCAGAAAATAGTCTTGGTAACCCACAAGTATAGGGGATTGCAACAGTTTTCGAGGGTAGAGTATTGAACCCAAATTTATTGATTCAACACAAGGGGAGCCGAAGAATATTCTCAAGTATTAGCAGCTGAGTTGTCAATTCAACCACACCTAGAAACTTAGTATCTGCAGCAAAGTGTTGAGTAGCAAAGTAATATGATAGTAGTGGTAGCGGTAGCAAAACGTAGAGGTAGCAAAAGTAATGTTTTTGGTATTTTGTAGTGATGATAGCAATAGCAACGGAAAAGTAAATAACCGAAGAACAGTGTATGGAAAGTTCGTAGTCAATGGATCGGTGATGGAGAATTATGCCGGATGCGGTTCATTATGTAACAGTCATAACCTAGGGTGACACAGAACTAGCTCCAATTCATCAATGTAATGTAGGCATGTATTCTGAATATAGTCCTACGTGCTTATGGAAAAGAACTTGCATGACATCTTTTGTCCTACCCTCCCATGGCAGCAGGGTCCTAACGGAAACTAAGGTATATTAAGGCCTTCTTTTAATAGAGTACCGGAACAAAGCATTAGCACATAGTGAATACATGAACTCCTCAAACTATGGTCATCACGAGCAAGTATCCCAATTATTGTCACTTCGGGGTTAACAGATCATAACACATAATAGGTGACTATAGACTTGCAAGATAGGATCAAGAACTCTCATATATTGATGAAAACATAATAGGTTCAGATCTGAAATCATGGCACTCGGGCCCTAGTGACAAGCATTAAGCATAGCAAAGTCATAGAAGCCATCAATCTCAAAACATAGTGGATACTAGGGATCAAACCCTAACAAAACTAACTCGATTACCTGATAGATCTCATCCAACCCATCACCGTCCAGCAAGCCTACGATGGAATTACTCACGCACGGCGGTGAGCATCATGAAATTGGTGATGGAGGATGGTTGATGATGACTGTCGGCGTTCTGGGAACGGGGGTCCCCAGACTTGCCTGCCTGCGGCCTGCGGCGTAGCTCAAAGGGGGGCCCAGCACGGCCCATCTTCATCAACACAGACCCAAGACCCTCGCGAGGGGCCAAGCCTCGCGGGGCGGACGACATGAAGCTTCCTCAGGCACGGCCTCACCAGGTTGGCTCGCGAGGAGGCGGAGAGATCAAGGTGGGGTACCTCACGAGGTGCCCGTGATGCAAGCCATGACGACCAAGGGCGCCAGGCGGGCGCCAGCCCGCGCAGTGTCCTCCTTTCCCCTTTGGTGCAAAGGGGGAAAGCGCAGCCGCGGGGTACTGAGGCATCAGGAAAAGGTTGCCATTTCGGTGCAAGAAGACCAAGACCAGGAGGACTGCAAGACGGAGGTCATCGTGGAGCCCAAGACGGCGTCACCACCAGAGCTTTGTGCAGGCGAGGACCAACTTTAGTCAGGATAACTGTACCAGATGTTCCCCTTCAAAATGGCCAATTGTTGGCGCCCTTCCCGCTCAATATTTGGGAAGAGGCCCAGGGCCATTGCCTATAAAGAGGACCAGCCACCCACAGAGAGGTTAGAGGTTAGAGGTTCGAGGTTCGAGGTTCGAGATCGAGCATCGAGGATCAAGGATCGGATCGGAAATCAGAGAGGGAAAATCGGATCGAGTAGCATCACACACACAGAGAGAGAGAAGGGTGACTGAACTCCCCCTAGCAGTTCATCCTCCCAGCAAAGAACAGACCCTCGCGAGGCTGTTCTTCCTTGTATTGTTCATCATCATCAGCCCAAGAGGCAATCCACCACACCACACACTGGAGTAGGGTATTACACCACAACGGTGGCCCGAACCAGTATAAACCCTGTGTCTCTTGTGTTGTTCTTTCCTTAGGTTAGATCTTAGCGAGGCGGAGGGGTGCAGGTAGGTAGGAGGCGAAATCTCTGCGCACACCCCAGTGTTCGAACCTCAAGGGTCTGGCGGAACCCGAAATCCGACATTTGGCGCGCCAGGTAGGGGTGCGCCGGAATTCGTCTTCCACCACCCCGTTCTCCTCCGACCATCACGCCCATGTCTGACGCTCATCGGGCCCGCGCCGAGCACCGGGCCGCTCTCGCTTCCCGCGTCTCCCAGACGGCTCCTGTCGGCGGGCGTCCTCGCCGTTCCCCGTCACCTGCCATCAACACCGCCACCGGCCCGGCGGGGGACGAGCAGCAAGCATCGTCTCAGCATTCGTCAGTGCGGCAAGACGGCCGCACCGCTACTCCCATGCTCACCCAGCTGGTTCTTCGTCCTGCGCGCTCTGCGCACCCATGGAGGCTCGAGCTGCGCTCATCGCGGCAAACGAGCTCCTGTGCTACCGTCCCATTGACGACGTCTACGGAGAATGGCTCGACCGCGTTGCCGAGCTTGTCCGTGCCGCAGGGGGCTCTCCTGCGCCGTCCGTTCCGCTGCACCGCACCCCGCCCCGCGCAGGCGACGAGGCTCCGGCGGCGCCCCAGCCGCCTCCTCCTCAAGAAGGCGCCATGACTCCAAGGTGCATGGCCCCTGGGCGGAACCCACTCCGTCAGGTGCCAGCGCGGCAAGAGCAGAGCTGCCAAGAAGTCCCTCGCCCGCAAGAAGCTGCCCGGGCGCTCCCTGCTCCAGCATGTCGCGACCATGCTCCTGCTGCCGCACGTCGAGACCTCGTGCTGCTCCCAGCTGCAGCGCGTGGGCGCATGCAAGACCAAGCTCTTCGTCACCCAAGGCCTCCCGTGGCCACAGCAGGCTGCCGTACCTTCACCACCGAGCTACGCAGCGTCGCGTGGCCCGGCAAGTTCAAGCCAGACCTGCCTCCTCGTTATGACGGCACGGCTGACCCTGCGGAGTTCCTCCAGCTCTATGAGCTGGGCTTCGAAGCTGCCAACGGAGATGAGAAGGTCATGGCGAACTGGTTTCCCATGGTGCTCAAGGATAGGGCCCGCACCTGGCTCCTGAACCTGGCTCCAGGCACGATCTCCTCTTGGGACGAGATGCGCACCCGCTTCATCGCCAACTTCCAAGGTACTCGCGACCGGCCACCCGCTGTGAGCGACATGTGCCGCATCAAGCAACAACCGGGGAGACCCTGCAGAAGTACATCCAGCGCTTCAACAACGCACGCCTCAAGATTCCAAGGTGACTGAGGAGGCCATCATCTCAGCCTTCTCCGACGGCGTGCACGATGTCAAGATGAAGGAGGAGCTGGCGATGCATGAAGACCTGTGCACTTCCTTGGAGCTGTTCAACTTGGCAACCAAGTGCGCCAGGGCTGAGGAAGGTCGTCTCTCCCTCCTTGAGCTGCCTGCCGCAGACCCAAAAGAGAAGAAGCCCAAGGCAAAGGATGTGAAGCGCAAGGGGGCTGCCGTGCTCGCGGCAGAACCAGACACCAAGCGGGGCAGATATCTTCCCGAACCTCCCAAGGGCAGTCGATACTGTGTGTACCACGACCTCCACACCCACAACACCAACGAATGTCAAGAGCTCCGAGCCGTGCGAGAAGGAAGGATCGGCCGTCGCCCCGACCACGGTGACCGGGGCTACGATCGAGGAGGAGGAAGGAACACAGGACGCTGGGAAGACCGTGGCCCGCACCAAGGGTGGCGCGATCAACCTCGCAAGGATCGCTGGCAAGATCCGCCTCGCGAGGGAGACTGGAGGGATCAGCCTCACGAGGATCGCCCGCAAGGCAACGCAGGCCTCCCTCTGCTGCCGCCGCAGCCAAGGAGAAACGAGGACCGCCACCAAATGCAGTCCTCCCCAAGCTCGAAGCCACGCGCCCTCTCAAGTGGTCGGCGTGCGCCATCATGTTCAGCTCAGCAGATCAGCTCATGTGTGCGGCTACAGCCGGAGTCCTCCCGATGCTTTGTTCCCCAATCATCAGCAACGTGGTGGTCACCAGGACCCTCATTGATGGCGGGGCAGGGCTCAACGTCCTGTCCGTGGAAACATTCAACAATCTCCAAGTGCCCTACAGCCAGCTTCAGCCAACCAAGCCTTTCTCCGGAGTCACCGACGGCTCCACTGTCCCGATTGGGCAGGTCCGCCTCCCTGTCACCTTCGGGGCACGCGACAACTACTGCACCGAGCTCATCGACTTCGACATCGCTCACATTCACCTGCCGTACAACGCCATCCTTGGGTACCCAGCGTTGGCCAAGTTCATGGTCGTAACTCACCACGGCTACAACGTCCTCAAGATGCCAGGAAGTGGCAGAGTCATCACGGTGCCCTGTGAAGAGAAGGACGCGGTGTGTTCCCTGGAGCGAGCCTTTCAGGCCGCGTCACTGGAAGACCCGGATCGCGGAAAGCAGGAGGCTTCCCGAGACCGCCCCCAACAAGAAGAAGACATAGCAAAGCGCCATGGGGGAACCCCCTTCCATCGCATAGCAAAGCGCGCCCGGCGCCCTCCTTAGGCAGGGCTCGGGGGCTCTCCCCTGGAGGGCCACCGACCTGGCTAGGGTCACGAGGGAGGCGCTTGGGTACCACATGGAGGCGTCTTTCGAAGCACGTTTCCCTCAAGAAGGAGTAAGGCAAGGAGAGCCAGACCCTCAGGAGTTCGTGAGCAAGGCCATACAGGAGCTACAGGAGTCAAGAGTCATGAAAGGCGGCCGCCGCCTACCAGCAGTGGCTCCCCATCTAGGTGAGGATGGTGGGTTGCGCGTCCGCATCGATATACCAGGGCTCAATCGAGTCGCCTCTCTGGAGCTTCTTTGGCCCTCGCGAGTAGGGCACTGCGGAGGTCCACCCCACAGCTATGTTTGCATGCCTTACGGCTTGCCGAACGCGGTTGCCACGTACCAGCGCCTCATGAGGGGCATCATGGAGGCACAAGAGGCCAGGCGTTCCGCAGCCCTGGCGGAGATGGAGATGGTCCGCGAGGAGCCACCAGCGCCTCCGGAGCCTCCCGAGGCCCCTAGGCCTGGGGGCTCGTGAGGATCGGCTTCCGCAGCCCACCGAGTCTGCTACACCAACACTCCTTCGTCCTCAACATCATCAGGTGACATCTTTCAAGTTTCACTTCCAGCTGGGAGCGCCCCCCAGGGCTGCATTATTCCCAGGCCGCGTGGGTCCATCCCTGCGGCATGTATCCCTTTTATTTCATGTTGTTAGCTTACTTTGTTGGGGGCGCCCCTCGGGCTGCATCATCCCCAAGTCGCTCGGGCCTGACCCAGTGACGTCCACCTTCCCAGCATCTATTTGAATGAATCCACTCCTCCGCGGCTAATGAGTTTTACCTAGTTGCCCGCTCAACTGACGCCAACTGACGGAGCTGCTCCCAAACGGCACGACGCTTGCGCATGGGTCTGTCCCTGCAACGCTGACAAACCTGAATGGCTGAGCTCTGGCCACGGCAGCCCCGCATGGCGCCACCTCGTCAAGCCTTCAGTGCCTCATCGCCCCTCGGAAGCAACCAACGGCTGACTGTCAATTGTCATGGCAACCCCTCATTCTTTGTATGATAGGTCTACAGGATCTCCTAAAGGAGCTGCGTTAGGCGAGGCCCTTGCGGTGTCTCCTTCACTCTCTTCCGCGCGAACCGCTTGCACGTTAAAGGGGGGTGCCTGAGCATCATGACTCAGGGCTCCTACTGGCTCTCCAGCCCTCACCCTCTGGCCTTGTCCACGGCATCGCAACCTGGCATACCAGCGACGGCTGAGACTCGCTCGAGGGCCGGGAACCAAGGACGTAGAGCAGAAAGGGGAGCAAAGGCGAGAGGGGAGGGACACGCGAGGACCTCGCCGAGCAACCTCACGCCTGCCAATGCACGGACCCGGCGACACACCAGAGAGCGACCCCTGATTCTCGAGATAAGTCACCACCCGGAAGCACCAGCTACTGTGGCACCATCCCCGCACCTAATGCAATCCCGTGTTAGTGACGCCGCTCTCCTTTCTCACCGAACGACGGCTGCTTGAGCGCCAAAGGGGACCTCCTGAGCATCGCGACTCAGGGGCTCTTACCTGACTCCGGGTCGCTCACCTCCTGGCCATGACCACGGCATCGCGACCTGGCATACCAGCGACGGCTGAAGCCGCCTTGGGACTGGGACCTGTCGGCACAGAGCACCAAGCCCTCGTGAGGTTCGAAAGGGAGAACTGAGCTAAGACGGAATGAGCAACTCGCACAATTCTACGACAAGGGTTATATTAACAAAACAGGATCACAGGCACCTTACAAGCCCCCACGGGACGCGTCTTTGATTCCTCGCAGGGAACAGATCCTAAAAGGACGCTAACTACGCGCGCCCCTGCAAAGACGCCATCATCAACAGTGGGCCGTCAAGCACCGGTGCCAACCCCATCCAGATCAGAGGCGGCGATGGCCTGACGAGCCCGCCCTGCTCCAGGAGCGGCACCGGCTCGGGGGCTCGTAGCTGTCGTCGCTCGTCTCCATAGTCGCGAAGAGCTCGCCGAAGTCGCTGGAACCTCCGCCGCCTCCGCCGCCTGAGGAGCCGCCAAGGGAGCGGTCGGCGGGCCCAGTCCTCATCGCAGCAGGGTCCCGGCCACCTCTCCCGGGGCAGCACTCCAGCCGGCGCCCGTTCGCATCGAAGACCTTGAAGAACATCACCGAAGCATTGTCGTACTCCAAGTGGATCGCGAAGGCGCCTCTTGTCCTGCAAACCCGGGCGACTTTGCTCCAGCCTCGAGTCATGAAGACCTCGCCCGGGGCAACGACCACGACCTCTGCCTCGGTCGCGAGGGTGCTGCAACCGGCGTGCTGCAGCCAAAGCTCCAGGAGTTCTCCCTGCGGGACGATGGAGGCGAAGAAGGGAGGAAGGCGAATCCAAGACTGAGGAGGCATGGCGGCGCGGAGCATGAACTCTCAGGAGGAGCCTCGGTGTGGACCCCAGGGGGGACGATCCACACCTTCATGACCCGTCGGCGCCGACGGTGGCGCCGCCCGTGGCGATCAGCATCAGCTCCTTCAGGGCCCTCGTTGTGGGCGTACAAGGGAAGCGGGAACCCCGGTGGTGCCCGCTCGCGCCAGGGCCTCGACACCACCTGATGGGCCCCCTCGTCCGGGCCGCGGAGGACGAGCTGTTTCTTCGGTGGGAGCGGGTCTGGTTCCTCTTGGGAGCCTTTCCCTTCTCTGCCATCGAGAACCGGCGGATCGGAGCCATCGCAGCAAGACGGAGCAAGGACCGGGAAGAAGGAGAAGCAAGAAGGGATGGACTGGAAGGGTGCGCGTCGTTCCGTACTTATGGCCGGCGAAGGCCAACCGCCGACCTCCACGATCGCAGGTAATCATGACCCGCTTTGCATGCAGGGACTTGTCTAATCCGGCAGTTGCCAAGGCGCCATGGGGAAGTGGAGACACCCACGTCCAATCAACCGCCATGCGGCGCCCAAGAGCGCAGGCTGTTAGGGCCCGTGGCGCTTCGCTCTTGCCCTTCCGCCTCCCTGCACGGCCAAGTCTGGGCGCGCCTTGGGCCCGGGGGCTACTGTCGGCGTTCTGGGAACGGCAGTCCCCGGACTTGCCTGCCTCCGGCCTGCGGCGTGGCTTAGAGGGGGGCCCAGCACGGCCCATCTTCATCAACACAGACCCAAGACCCTCGCGAGGGGCCAAGCCTCGCGGGGCGGACGACACGGAGCTTCCTCAAGCACGGCCTCACCAGGCTAGCTCGCGAGGAGGCAAAGAGATCAAGGCGGGGTACCTCACGAGGTGCCCGTGATGCAAGCCATGACGACCAAGGGCGCCAGGCGGGCGCCAGGCCGCGCAGTGTCCTCCTTTCCCCTTTGGTGCAAAGGGGGCAAGCGCAGCCGCGGGGTACCGAGGCATCAGGCAAAGGTTGCCATTTTGGTGCAACAAGACCAAGACCAGGAGGACTACAAGATGGAGGTGATCGTGGAGCCCAAGACAGCGTCACCACTAGAGCTTTGTGCAGGCGAGGACCAACTTTAGTCAGGATAAGTGTACCAGATGTCCCCCTTCAAAATGGCCAATTGTTGGCGCCCTTCCCGCTCAATATTTGGGAAGAGGCCCAGGGCCATTGCCTATAAATAGGACCAGCCACCCATATAGAGGTTAGAGGTTAGAGGTTAGAGGTTCGAGGTTCGAGGTTCGAGATCAAGCATCGAGGATCAAGGATCGGATCAGAAATCAGAGAGGGAAAATCGGATCGAGTAGCATCACACACAGAGAGAGAGAGAGAGAAGGGTGACTGAACTCCCCCTAGCAGTTCATCCTCCCAGCAAAGAACAGACCCTCGCGAGGCTGTTCTTCCTTGTATTGTTCATCATCATCAGCCCAAGAGGCAATCCACCACACCACACATTGGAGTAGGGTATTAAACCACAACGGTGGCCCGAACCAGTATAAACCCTGTGTCTCTTGTGTTGTTCTTTCCTTAGCTTATATCTTAGCGAGGCGGAGGGGTGCAGGTAGGTAGGAGGCGAAATCTCCGAGCGCACCCCAGTGTTCGAACCTCAAGGGTATGCCGGAACCCAAAATCTGACAATGACGATGGCGACGGATTCCCCTCTCCAGAGCCTCGAACAGACTATAGATCGGCCCTCCCGAGAGGTTTTAGGGCTTGGCGGCGGCTCCGTATCGTAAAACGCGATGAATCCTTCTCTCTGATTTTTTCTCCCTAAAACCAAATATATAGAGTTGGAGTTGAGGTCGAAGGAGCTCCAGGGGGCCCACGAGGTAGGGGGACACGCCCTAGGGGGGCAGGCGCGCCCCCCACCCTCGTGGATAGGTGGTGGGCCCCCTGGCCTTCATCTTTTGCAAGGATTTTTTATTATCTCCGAAAAGTTGTTCCATGAAGTTTTAGGTCATTCCGAGAACTTTTGTTTCTGCACATAAATAACACCATGGTAATTCTGCTGAAAATAGAGTGAGTCCGGGTTAGTTCCATTCAAATCATGCAAGTTAGAGTCCAAAAAAGGGCAAAAGTGTTTGGAAGAGTAGATACGACGGAGACGTATCACGCGTCCCCTTTTATAGGCAAGCAAGAGCAGATGCTGGGTTTTTCTGTGGAGGTTGGCGCCCCTGTTCGACCAATCCGACTCCTTCTCACCATTAACTTCTCAAGGAATCAAGGTCGACCCTCTGTCCAATCCATGGCGCTTGGCTTTCTTCCATGGCACCCATTCTCGTACCCTCTGCATCGGCCAGCAACCATGCACAATGCATGCGGTAAACGTGGCAGAAGCGCTTGGAGCAGGAAGAATAGTGGGATGGCAGTTACCGCACCGTGAACGTGGGACGTGGGTACTCTACAAGACGTGGCTCATTACCTACCACAATATAGTTGGCGTTACACGACGGACGGAAGAACCAGAAACTGACCTGGGTTCAGGTTAATGTAGAAGCAAAGAAGATCTCAAGGGGCAAGCCACCACTATGCTCCTACCCGTGCACTGGTTAGGGCGTACCCCGATGATGCCCAGCAGCGCTTTCGGGCTAGGCCCGGGGGCTCCTGTCGATGCAATAAACCCTAGGTCCGTTGCCCAGACTATGCATAGGCCCAAAGATGAGATTACAACATCCAATATCAGACCAAGTACCAAAGATCAGTCCTTTGAAGGACCAAAGTGCAGATCAAGAAGACAAAGTCGAGCCAAAGAAGCAAGATATAACTAAGGGGAAAACCTCCCTTGCCGGGCAGGCAAGCCTGGCGAGGTCGGGGTTCCCCGGAAGCAAGCCGCTAGATCGTCCCAACAGGCCTGCCGGGGCTTGCGGAGGCAAACTACTCCACTGCACCACCTCACAGCAAAATGCAAGCCATCGATCGGTGCAGTGTCAAGCACCTAGGTGACTAATTGGCTGCTTCCTGCCACATGGCAGCAACTTCATACAGAAAACACCTTTATATGACACCCGTCCTGAGACGTGTCAAGCAAGCAGGCACGAAGCTGGCAAAATAGCCCGACAATGCCTACCAGGAACGCTGTCACGTGACACTGAGCGGCGCATTTAATGCACTCAATCGGCCTCCAGAGTTAGGTTTGATAGCACTGTTTGCTATCTAATCAGTATGTAAAAGACTGGTTTGCCACTGTGGTCACCCCTTTATCTATAAAAGGAGGCCCATGGCTACCGTGGAAAGGATTCAGACCCTCACACATTCATATGGGCAGAGCCACTCTCGCCCCAAGGCAACCTTGCCAGGAAAGAGCGTTGCATTCTCCACCATTATCCACCATCAATCCACCAAAGCAGGAGTTGGGTTTTACGCCACGCGGTGGCCCGAACCTGGCAAAACTGCCCGTGTGATCTTTGTCGTGTTGTGTTACGCTTCTCCACTCTTTTTGCAACGTGCCCATCCCGCCGCCGAACCAAAAGGGGCTCATGGCCCCATAGGTGGTCGTGGTTTCCCACGACATTCCCCTTTCGACAACTCCTGCCGAGGTTGATCCCTTGAAACATGCCAGTAACATTGAGATCTTCAAATGGTATCAGCTTGCCGATCACCTTGGGAGAAATCAGATTCAACCCGGCCCCAACGTCAACAAACATCTTTATGACTTTGAGGTTGTGGATTGTTGGCGAAACCAACAATGGCAAGCACCCTACTGCAGTGGTGCGGTCAGGGTGATCCTCTTCGTCGAAGATGATGGCGTGCGAGACCATTTGAGTTGTTTTTGGGAACCTGCTTCTGGCTCCACAGTGTTGACCTCACGTGCCTACTATTTCAGCTGGCGGTGACAGGAGTGCAAGGATGCACCCCCGTCAATGCACAAGGTGTCGGTAGCTTTCTGAAATTCTTGCTTGCTAGTTTCTTCTTCTTCTGGTTGGTGGCATTGTCGTCGTCGTCTTCTGAGTCAATGTCAATGCCATCTTCTTCTTCGGGGAGTCGCCTCCCCTCCTTTGTACGAGCACACTTATCTTCCAAGGTGTAAAGCTCATTCATAGTCTTGGGCAACCATACGTTCATCTTGGAACATATCCTACGGTTTTGTATATTGGATTGGAACGCGGCAATCACATCTGCCGGGTGGATGTCTGGAATGTTCCTGTGCACCCGGCTGAATCTTTGCATGTACTTCTACAAGCTCTCTCCTTCACTACAAAAAAATACACTTCCGTGATGATACATGTTTGTCACAGTAGGATATGTGTTTGACACAATCAAAATAGTCATACATGTGATGTTGTAGAAGTGTTCCATGACATTACCAAAATTATCATCACCGGGGTGTCCACTTCCATGACAATAAATCGCGTGTCATAGAAGCGCTTTTGTCAAGGGAAACCGACATGTGGCATCCACCATAATGGGTCACCGTTAAGCTATCGGGTTCCGGTTTGGATCCAATAACCCCTTAATAGCCCCGACCAATGGGGATTTTCCACATGTAAAATTCTCATTCACCGGATAATCCACGTGTCAGCTCATCGTTGGGACAGATGTCATCCCTACAATGGACGGAAGACGCCTATGATATGTCGACATGTGGCACAGCCAAAAGTGGCCCATTTACGGTGAAAAGGCCAGCCTAGCTAAAGGCCCACCATATTTTTTTAGACACTAGTGGGATGGCCCAGTAACAACCTGCCATGTTTTGGGTCAAATTGAGGCCCATATCAGATCAGGCCCGGTCATAGCCTGTTGTGTTTTGGGCTAAATTATGGCCCATATCAGACCAGGCCCCTTAACATGCCATTGTTCTTTTGGGCCCATTCTAAGTCAGGTTTGTAATAGTTTCGGCCTGTTAGCGGCCGGTGGTGCATCTCGGCCATTGTCGGGCCAGTTTCAGTTTAGGCCATTTAATGTCCAATGCAGAAACTGTGCTATTTCTTGTCCGAAGTAACATTAGGCCTCTTAACGGCCCGTAGTCCTCGTGGATAAATTTTAGCCCAACTGGCTTATCAGCCTGTTAATGGCCCATGTAACAGTTGGGCCTAATTACAACCTGCGTTGAATCCGGCCTGCTTACAGCCCATCTATTAATGGCCTGTGACACTGTTGGGCCCATGGCCCACGTTGATACTGGCGTTCTTAAAGCCCATAATTTTATTTGGCCAACAGGGCCCGAGATATATTTTGGCTTGTTAATGGCTCGTTCTATTTGGGCCAAACATGGGCCTTAGGCAGTTTCGGCCTGTATTGACCCATGAATTCTTTGGCTCAACACTAGCCCAATCCAGTTTTTAGCATGTTAAAAGCATGTGGTATTCTCTGCCCAGCTGGCCAGAACTTTACTCATCTTGTTAAAGGTGGAAAACTACTATATGTTTAGACCTGCTAATGGCCCAAGATGATTATAGGCCCACGTTATGGCCCATATATAGCGAGTTACGGGCCGGCCTGAGGACCGACAACATTGAGGTCCATTAAAGCTTCCGGCCAAAATTATAGCATACCGACCAAGAATTAACCTAGACTATACAATAAAGAAATTATGGCATATTACATTCACTGTGAATCAAAGTTCACCACTGGTGATAATAAAGCGCAACGCTAGGCATCAAAGGTTGCCACCGGTGCGTATAAACGCACTGACAAAAGAATATACAAAACTAAGAGCACTTCATAAGGCATTAGGCTTGTCCTGGACGTGCACCGCAAGCAGCCGAACAAGCTGATGAGACCTTTAGTTGTGTCAATGATAGATGCTCTATCCCTAGCTGTATAGCACCAAAGCCCGCAATGTAGTCCTCTGAGATCTTCTTTGCATCATTGACATCAAGTCAGAGCTGAGATGAAGCAAGCCTTTCCGCTTTAAGCTGAGACTGAAGAAGTCAATCTGATCGAGGCAGCAACTGCACAAAGGTTGTCTCACAGCTGCTGGTGAGTAGCTTCAACTCACTGTCTTCAACAAGACAAGACCTCCGGGCCATCTTGCTCTCTTCAAGATGGTTTGGGTCACTATATTCCCTAAAGTTCTGCCTGGCATAAGAGATGCCACTCTGAAAGAGAAACAAGGAGACACGTAACATGTTTCACAATTATATAAGCAAATAAATGGATCTGTTCTGCATAAGGAACATGTTTTTACAACTATAATTTAAAACTGGTAGTTGTTGCAAACATCCAATCAGATGTAAACACGAAAGTAAACAGCAGTGGAGGAAATGATGCCTATACTATAACAAAGTTTGAAGGCTTGAGAAAGATGTACTTACATTACATGTTAACACGGGATGGTCAAAGCACTTCTCCATGTTGATGGAAGGATAATTCAATAAATTCCCCAAAGAAACTTCTTTATAAGCGTTGCCATTATTCTACATTTTGTAAAGAGTAAATATATTTCAAATAATTTGAAGAAATAGAGGATAATGAAGCTCAGGTGCAGAGTGATGATACATAATCAAATAGCAATTAATTAAGTACAGCGATACAACGCAAAAGGTACTGACAAGAGGAATGAAGACATCAATGTGTGTAGTGGCATTGGCTTTATTAAACATTTTGGTAAGAGTAAATGCCAATCTTATAATTTGGGGAAAGTGGAGGGAAGGGCAGTTAAGATGCAGAGTAATGCTAGGCAATCAACTATCTCGCAATGCAAGTACAGTAATACTACCACCGCCCGTTATTACTAGTCGCTCATATGGATGTATCTAGCACTATTAAGTTGTAAATACATCCAATTGAGCAACAATTAATTTGATACGGAGGGAGTACATGACAACAAGTACTTACATGAGAAATCCAAAACTGCATAACCATTGTGGTAATTCTATATTTTCTAAGAGTAAATATAGATCTTATAATTTCGAGCAAAGGGAGGATAAAGAAGCGAACATTAAAAGTGATGCTACATAATCAAACAACAATGAGTGTAAGTATGTTGACAAAGGGCAAGAGGTACTAACAGGAGCAATGTAGTGCCCAGTATTGTTGTGAGATCCTATGATCCTTTGAGAAAGGAAATTCATCTGAAATTAGTTTTCATACAAGAGGAAGGTAAGGCACAGGCAGAAATTTAGGAGTTCAAATTTTGAATTGGTATCATAGATAGTACGTGACGCTTGGCTTTCTGCAATCCTAATAGGGGTTTGGCCAGTGGAGTAGGGGGAAAGTGTGGTACAGTTGGGCCTGTGTTTTCTATGCACTACAAAGAAAATACACTTTCCTGATGATACGTGTTTGTCACAGTAGGTCGTGTTTTTTGTCATGCATGTACATCCATGACGATTTTATGACAGAATCAAGATAGTCATACATGTGCTCTCGTAGAAGTGGTCCATGACATTACCAAAATTATCATCATGGAAGTGTCCACTTCCATGATGATAAATCACGCGTCACAGAAGTGCTTTCGTCAAGGGTGACCGACACGTGGCATACACCATAACGAAACGTCGTTAAGCTATCGGGTCCAGTTTTGGATCCAATAACCCGTTAACAGCCCCGACCAATGGGGATTTTCCATGTGTAAAATCATCATTGGCTGGAGGAAACACGTGTCGGCTCACCGTTGGGACAGATGTCATCCACTCATTGGACCCAAGGCGCCTATGATACGTCGACATGTGGTACGGCCCAACATAGGCCCATTCCTATGAAATGGTCGGCCCATTTGACTTGGTCAAAAGGTGGCGGGCTGGCCCACGGAAAGCCTGTTAACGGCATGTTTGCATATAGCCCATTTACAGCCCGCTAACTCATGGCCCGTTATGGCCTATCGGAATTAGGCCATGTAGCGTCATCTGGGTCGTCCAATATGATTCCATCCCATTGTAACTTCCGGCCCATGTATCGGCCATGACGTATTTCGGCCCATATGAGTCGCTTTGTAATTCTTGGCCCATTAACGACCCATTGTGAAACCGACCTGTAAAGAACAGTGTATCACTTTATACCTATTAGCGGCCCATTATTCCATTGGGTCGTTTCCAGTCCGTGTTACCTTTCGGCCTTCTTAGGGCCCATTTATTCTTGGGCTCATTTCCAGCATTTGGTTACTTACGGCCTGTTATTGGCCTTTTCTGCTTGTGGGCCAAATTCAGCCCATGGATCTAGTCGGCCCGTTTGTGGCCCGTTAATTTGTTGGGCCATTTTCATAGCATCATCAAATATGGCCTATTAACGGCCCATTATGGTCATCTCATAAAATGTATGATTGCCACTCTAGCCCATTTACGGCCCCTTATACGGCCCGTACAAGGCCCATAGATGAGACGGCCCGTAGAAGGCCCATTGATCCGACGACCCATAGAAGGCCCATTGATCCGACGGCCCATAGAAGGCCCATGGATCCGACGGCCCATAGAAGGCCCATGGATCCGACAGCCGATAGAAGGCCCATGGATCCGACAGCCCATAGAAGGCCCACGGATCCGACGGCCATAGAAGGCCATGGATCGTCCGTCCCGTATATAGCCCATGGATCATATGGCCTATGGAGGGCCATGGTCACTACAACGTTTGGGTGAGTTGGCCCCCGTTTGAACGATATAGCATATACAAAGAATTATCCTACTCTATACTATCACTTCTAAAAAACATACACTATACAATAAAGAGACTAAGGCATAGAAATGTAGAATAATCCTACACTATACAATAAAGAAATTACAGCCGATTATACCCACTGGGCATTATGGTTTGGCACCAGTGATAATAAAGCACACACAAACAGCAAATTACATACACTGGGCAAATACAGCTCCTACATCATGGACGCGCATCAACATAACTTACCATTTGAACTATAATCTCTTCAGAAAATAGGATTGGCCGGATTTACATAGCACAAATTTCAGTCTGCGCAATCTCCATTTCCTTCATTGTTACCTCAGTGCCTTGTTTCATTTTTTTGACTCCTGCATCTAATACCTGCATGTCCAGTCTCAACTTGTTGATTGTACATTGAGAATCATGTACACGTTGTCTTGCCACCTCTAGTTGATGCTCGAGAACATCAGCACATTCCAATTCCATCCATAATCATTCGGTAACGGCCATGCCGCACTGCTCATAGATTTTTGTGTTGATGTCACTTCATCCTAAAATGTTTCTGTAAGTACACATGACTAGGGCAAAAATATAGTTACACCAGTGAAGCGAGCAAGACATACTATTTGTACATGGCAAAACAGGACTAACAATAATGTTACACATCATGAAGCATAAGGAGGTGATATTTTAAAAATTATAAAAAGGTAGTATGTGCAGCCTGCATACAGAAATCTCTCTTAGCTCACCAGAGGAGCATGATGTTGGGGCCCAATCCAAAACATAGACAAGTTACAAATTTAGAAAGCATGTTGCGTAGAAGTAAGCAAGCAGTTGGCCATTCTGTAGCTCAATTAAAGTCTTAAGGAGCATAATGAACAACAGCGGGTTTCATACAAATATACTGCAACAAGCAAAACTATGCAATCATTAGCCTAGTATAAACTAGATTGCGAGCCTCATGCAATAATAGTTGGTTAATAGACTTCAAAGCTTTAGGCACACTTCGGCAGAGTAATTAAATGGTAAGGCCTTTAATTATGTCAACTAATAGTTATACAAGTACCCAACATCAGGCATCATTCTTTGGGCATCTCATTAACTGAGGACAAATAAAGCAATTGAAAAGAGCAAATTAACTATGCCTGAAACAAACAAGGAATTGAAATGTTGAGTAGGATACAATGACTTACCTTAACAGGTTGAAGAGGCTTAGCGTAGCTCCTACTTCTCTTGCGAGGCTCCTTTCCAACATCTTGTACTTGGAAATCCTCAATGTTATCTTCATTGCACCCCCTCTGCAAGGTGACACAAACTAGTTACTCGTCTCCTTGGAAAATAAATATGCATACTTTCCAGTCTGTGAACACAAAAGGATGAGATTATAACAAAACAACACCACATAATGAAACATGCCGCATCTCTTGCTCTTGCAGACAATGAAATGAGAATTTACTATGTCTGCACTACGTAAAAACTAGGCATACCTTCGAACTGGATCTCAAGGTACTCTTGGAGAGCCTACTTTAGTGTACAGCCAAACATTTATGTCACCTATGAGTTAGAAAAGGCCCACTACAACAGCCCTTAGTATTTAAATCGTTGACAAGCTCTGTTAGAGTGTTAGGTCAAGAACAACAAGTAATCAAAGAAAATAGTCCTAGTATGGCTGGCTGATGCAAACAAGCAATTGAACAGATGTGTGAGCAAATCTTACATATCAAGAAAAGAAGAAAAGAAGGAGACTTAAAGACCATCACTTGACTGACCAGATTTAAGGGGCATTTAAACATCATGTGCAACGTATGAACTAACATAAACATTGCATATTCCATATTCTACAATGGAATGCACATGTATTAGGTTATGCCATGTATGATGATGCCTAAATGTACACTATAGTAGGTAGGAGTGATTCATCATTGCACGCACAATTGAATTGCAGGTTAAGGGCCAGTTCTATTCCGCCTTTTCAGGGCTTATTGTCAAAATAAGCCATAAAGGATGTAAAGAAGTCATTTTTGAGTTATGGGCTTGGGCTTAACTAATTTTGGTTTGGAGGGGGGTGTTTCGGGTAGAACCTCACTAAAAATTGCAGGGAAGGGGAATAGTGAAATGACTTTGTTGTTTGCCTATATTACACTCAAAATGCAACTGCTGACGCCCGCGTCACACCTCACCCTCAAGTAAAAACAAACACGCAAGCGTTCATTGCCCTGCCCGCTTGCATCTCCTCTCCCCTTTCCCTCTACCTCTATCCCCTGCCTGCAGCACTAGGGTTCCTCCAGCGAGCCGTCGCCATTGGTCCCATCTTGCCTGGTCCTCGACGATGCTCTGTCCAACTAGGCTACATGGCCGGCGGGTAGGGGCAAATCTCCCTGGCTGCTCCTCCCTCTGCCACCGACCCTCATTCTCATGGTCTCCAGTAGGTGCTCCACTGTGGTTCGTCCAACACACTACTCCGGCAGGCGTTGCATAACTACAGATGATGCCACACTGCGGCAGAAGGCACCTTATTCCTCCTCCCCACCTCCCAGGCCTTGTCCTTGAGGTGTTGTTGAAGGATGAGCTCATCCAACAAGGTGAGGATCTCCTCTAATTTTTTTCCAAATTTTCATTTTGATCCACTATATGATGAATTTCTATGAGCTGCTTCTACCGCTGCTATATGATGCATTGCTATGAGCTGCTCCTGCTGCTGCTATATGATGAATTGCTATGAGCTGCTGCTATATGATGAATTGCTATGAGCTACTGTTCCTGCTATATGATGAATTGTTATGAGCTGTTGCTGCTATATGATGAGTTGTTATAAGCTGCTCCTGCTGCTGCTATATGATGAATTGCTATGAGCTGCTCCTGCCGATGCTATATGATGAATTGCTATGAGCTGCTCCTACTGCTGCTATATGATGAATTGCTACGAGCTGCTCCTGCTACTGCTATATGATGAATTGCTATGAGCTGCTCCTGCTGCTGCTATATGATGAATTGCTATGAGCTGCTCCTGCTGCTTCTATATGATGAATTGCTATGAGCTGCTACTGGTATATGACAAATTGCACACTGCTGCTGCTGTATGATGACTTGCTATGAGCTGCTGGTGCTGCTATATGATAATTTCATGTGGTGTTGCTATATGATAATAACCAGCACTTGGACCATCGAATTTTAATAAATAATTGTTCTTCATTTAAATGTGGGTCATGCATTCTTCGTTTAAATTAGGCAATGGGATCTCTATGGAAAACATTGACCAAAGTAGATTGTGCCAAGTAGATGGTATCTTTGCATTTGCATTTTGAGCAAATAGTGATGGTCTGTTTTCCTATCATATTAATTACTGCATTGGGTTCAATTTTTCATGTTTGCAAGTCAAATTAATTTTCATATGGGCAGAAAAATGAAAAAATATTATGCAATCTAGACTTTTCACTGATCATACCAAAGATAAGCTGAAAACACAATGAAAAGAACTGGTTGGCTTATTACATGGAGCTTATTTTCTTAGGATAACTAGTAATAATTGTCCCTAAGAAACTTGGCCAATAGAACTTACATACAAATAACATGTCACGATGATTGCAATGGAGGAGTAACGTACCATAGCACACTGATTGGCTCACCGCTGCCTCTCCTTTTTTGCGATGTTCCATGAAATTGCCACATACATCTTGTACTTTCTCATTGTGCAACCCTATCTGCAAGTTGGCACGGCTAATTTCAGACATCTCTACATGATAATACATTGCATATCCCTTGCGCATAATTAAACCACCAATTAATGATTGTTTGCGTAGCATAAACTAGCCATGACTCTGTGTGTTGGACCAGCAGGCACTCTAAGGGAGCCTAATGTAGTGCACTGGAATTCCTACATGCCACCTACGATTTTGTGTAATGTACTCCCTCTGTTCCTAAATATATGTCTTTGTAGAGATTCCAGTATGGACCACATACAGATGTATATAGATGCATTTTTGAGTGTAGATTCACTCATTTTGCTCCGTATGTAGCCCATAGTGGAATCTCTAGAAAGACTTATATTTAGGAATGGAGGTACGAGGTAGTATCATGTATGACATCTACATATCTAATTTAGCAGCCAGTAGTAGAAATCATTGTCTGCACAAAGGGATTACCGGTCGAAAATCCTAGCAAAGCACGCTGGCAGGCACAGAACAATACAAGAGAGAGAGAGAAAGAGACACACTTACAAGATCATAACAATGCCTCAGTCCAGGATCTTGGTTGGCCAAGTTGTTAGATACATAAGAAACATCGTCCTTGTAGTTTTTGCCAGCTGCATAACAGGTAACAGTGACATGTTAGTATATTTGAAGTACATTGGGCAGGTGATGCTGGACGGGTTTAAAGGTGACAAGTACCTAGGCCGTGGTGGGTGCTTGGCATCTTGCCAGACAGTGGGAATCAGGTTAGAAACGTCAAGGGTGATGATGTTGTGCTTGCTGTCAGGGTCCGGTAAGGAGATCTAGAACCGTCTAGTAGGTTGTTTGTGGAGCGGCTCCGGTAGGGTGGACTACGGTGTGGGCGAAGAGGATCTGTGGCCATGGACGAGGGCGTAGGTGAAGCTGCTCCGGTGGTTGGGTTAAGGATGATGTCGATGATGCGGATCTGCAGCCATGGACGGGGCATTAGAAGCTGTTCTGGTAGGTTGGATGATGGTGCGAGGAAGCGGATCTGAAGCCGTGGACTTATGAGTTGGCAAAGCGACCCTGGTAGGGTTGAGAATGGTATAGGCAAAGCTACTCTGGTGGGGTTGACGATGGTGTCGGTGAAGCAGCTCCTGTAGGGTTGAGGAAGGTGTCGGCGAAGAGGATCAGAGGCCATCGACGGGGGCGTCGGTAGGGCAGCTCCAGGGGGTGTGGACGAAGCGTCTCCGGTGGGGAGTATGAATGAGCCATTGCAGATGCGCTGCGGTTGACGAGAGTAACGGCGAAGCAGATCCAGTGCCATGGACAAGGCCGACACTAAATGGGTTGTGGTATAGTGGTGGATGAGTAGTCTACTTGTTTCTAGGGGAGGTGGGAGGGGTAGATGCGGCCGCAGAAGCAGATCCGGTGAGGTGGACGCCGCTGGCAGTGAATGGGCTCTCGTACGCCAGTGGATGAGTGTAACAGCTTGGATTTTGGCCCTTTCCTTTTTCTTTTTGATTTATTTGGTTGTTGCTCTGTTGTTCTTTTTGGAGTGGTTTTGTGGCCTTGTCACATGGGAAATCAGCTTCATTCCCTCTCCCAAGTGGCTCATCATTCTCAAAACTTTTCCAAGACCATGTCACTCCACTGCTTGACCAAACCCTAATTCCTTTGTCTAGGGAAAATTCCTTTTTCTATTAAAGGAATAATCCTAATGGCCATAGGTTGTGAAGCAACCTATATTTATTTCCATCCAATAATTCCCAAATAATTCTCATAATTCCTTTGGGTCATATGTTGCTCAAATATGCCCAAACTTTCCTGTCCTAGCCCAAGAATAATTCTCCAAAAATTCACTCTTCCATTTTGTCCAGAGTGGCACTTTGTGAAGGAAGTGCTATCGATCCAATCTTGTTTGCTCCCAAGCTTGTTGGGCTTTCTTTTATGTCCAAATAATTTCCTCATGCCAAAATACAACTTTATTTGCCTAGCCAATCTTCCTCGGCAATTTTTCAAAGTTTTTGTCAAACAGAAGGCTTTGTAAAGGAAGTACTAGCTAGGTTTATCCAAATGAGATGAAATTTGGCACACTCCTTAATGTGCTCATATTAACCCCCTCCTCCAAGTTTCAGCTCCATACAATCATCTATGTGAGCACATGACCAAATCTTTTATTCTGGCAATATTTTCAGGTTGTGAAGCAAGTATAATTTTTATTGCTTCAAAAATCCTGATAAATTACCAGATTGTTCTCCTACCCAAATAACTTCTCTCCATAAATTCGGCACCTTTTCACTCAGCCAATATTTCTCCAAAATTATTGCAAGTTTCTGGTCAGCAAGGATGTTTGTGAAGCAAGTACCATTTTGGTGAATCCAATTGGTATGAAACTTACACAACATCTTTATATGATCAAATCATCAAGCCTTGCCAAATTTGATCTCAAGTGGCCACACCATTTGAGTGCATCATCTTGATCCATTTTCTGGACTATTTGGGGCAGTTGCAAAGAAACTATGTTAAACCTTGATCCTAATCTTCTCAAAATTACCAGGATGAAAGTCTTTCTTTACCTCAACCTCGCAGACAAACTCAATGGCTCCAAACCCTTTCTTGTTGACCACTAGTGCTCAACCAAGTTTACTGCAGTAAACTTCAAAGACTTCTTACCGTTTAACCAGATCACTTTTAATCGAACTACCACCGTAGTTGAGACCTACCCTGGATGAACTACCCACTAGATAACATGCTCAAGCCCATCTCCCCCGCTATATGCCAGTGGACGCAGTTACCGCGTTAATGGCAGCATAGTGCACGCGCTCTGTGCACTGCGCCCGCGCCCAGTGGCTGTTTGTGCTTCGGACCCTCCTCCTCCCGTCGTCTTCGCGCGCGTGAGCATGTCCAACAGCTAGCCTGCATCGTCGCCGTCTCCCTAGACCCCTCTTCCCCTCCGGCAGCTTCCTCACTGATGCCCACCGACACTTGCCGCCGAACGCCCACGGGAGCACAGTGCCCCGACATGTTTTAATGGTGCTCGGCCTCTTCCTCTGCTCTCCGGTGTCACCTACCCCTCCGTGAGCTCTGAATCAATAGCTCGTCGTGTTCCAGCGCCCTCCCGCACTCGCTGGCCGTTGCCAGAGCCTCAGCCGGACGTGCCCGGCGATGCCCAAGCCCATCTCCCTCGCCCGGCTATAAATAGCCATCCCCGAGCCCTCCCGAGCACCTCACCAGCCTCCCCTCGCTCCACTATGCCTCCCCAGCCCCTCATTTGAGCTAAAGGAGCTCACCTGACCTCCCCTCCATGCCATGGCCACCGTCGGTGCCCGCTTAAATCCGAGCCAACCAAGCCCTCCCCCTCCCTCCTGACCTCACCGTAGCTCCACCCAGACCCCGGCGGTCCTCCCCGTGTCCTCGCCCCACTGCCGGAGCCACCCTGGCCGCCTACCCCGAAGATCGCCGTCGCCTCTGCCTCTTTCCTCCTCCAACTGTCGCCGCCTCCCCACTCGTCCCCGGGGCTTGTTTTCCCCCCGGATGGATGCGGTGGGCTGCGCTGCGCTCGCTGGTGGACTCCCCTTGGCCGAAGTTGGCCAGAGCTGCAAGGCCAGCACCAGTGCCGGCGCGCCTCCCTCTGTTCTGCTCCGCGTTAGGGAAGAAGAGAAGGAGCGGGAGGAGAGAGAGGAGGGAGTTGACCCAGCTAGCCAGTGGGCCCGCATACCCACCTGTCGGCGGGTGGGCGTTGACCCCGCCCGCCCAGCTGGATAAGTGACGGGCCCCACAGCCCATGGGACCCGCCACTCAGCGACCCAGAGGCCGGCCCTGACCCCTGCTGATGTGGATAAGTGGACACGGCTTTTTCCGTGTATGCTTTCATCCACCGAAAGCGTATTTCCCCGAGTGCGTGTTCTGTTTTTCTGTAAAGAGCCTGTTTGTGATGATTTTTAGTACAAAGAGGTCCCTGGCAGAAAAAGAGCTATAACTTTTTACTCCCAACTCCAAATGAGGTGATTCCAAAGCCCACTTCTTCGGTTCATCGAGCCTGTTCAGATGGAACCATTTTCACCATGTTTTGACATTCTGAAAACGAATGTTTTGCCCCTGCCCTTATTCAGCCCCTCCGAGAGAGAACGCTTTTCGCTGATTCGTTCCGCGAGTTTTGTGCACTTTCTCCTGGTGTATTCTTCCACCCCACGCAAGCCACACCCTCCATTTGCATGACTGCAAAACAGTAGCATGGTATTTCTTAGCTATGTATGATACGTTCATGGCATTTCTCGGAATATTGTTTCAATCTTGATATTGCCATGATATTGCTTGGAGTTCTAGGACTTATATTTTGATGATTATGTGGATGACATGTTGCCTTTGGATTCTTAGTGGCTATTATGATTATGTTCATGATGGTATTATGCTTTGGAGTATTACTTTGTATGTCATGTTGCCTTTGGATGCTTAGTGGCTATTATGATTATGTTCATGATGGTATTATGCTTTGGAGTATTAATTTGCATATCATGTTGCCTTTGGATTATTAGTGGCTTGTATGGATATTTTTCATGATGATATCTGGTATTATTTTGGAGTATTAATTTGCATATCATGTTGCCTTTGGATTATTAGTGGCTAGAGTTTGTTTCATCATGATGCTAGTTGGTATTATGTTTTGGAGTATGATGATGGGGATGATGCTTGCATGTGGATCTTAGCCGAATAGCTTTATTCTTGTTATTGGAGTAGTAGGATTATGATTTTTGGATTCATCATGACAGTAGTGTAGTTCTACCCTTGGAGTATTTTTGAGATGATGATATTATGCTTGGACTATTTGTTGGTTATTGCTATGACTTGGATTATAGTATGATAGTATATATTGGAGTAGCAGTGTCGATTTTTGGGTTCCGGTAGATCCTTGAGGTTCGAACACAGGGGTGCGCACAGAGATTTCGCCTCCTACCTACTTGCACCCCTCCGCCTTGCTAAGATCTAAGCTAAGGAAAGAACAACACAAGAGACACAGGGTTTATACTGGTTCGGGCCACCGTTGTGGTGTAATACCCTACTCCAGTGTGTGGTGTGGTGGATTGCCTCTTGGGCTGATGGTGATGAACAATACAAGGAAGAACAGCCTCGCGAGGGTCTGTTCTTTGCTGGGGGGGACGGACTGCTAGGAGGAGTTCAGTCACCCTTCTCTCTCTCTGATTTCGATCCGATCCTTGATCCTCGATCTCTGTCTCTAACCTTCCTTTTACCTCGAACCCGAACCCTAATCCTTGTGGGTGGTTGGTCCTATTTATAGGCAATGGCCCTGGGCCTCTTCCCAAATATTGAGCGGGAAGGGCGCCAACAATTGGCCATTTTGAAGGGGAACATCTAGTACACTTATCCTGACTAAAGTTGGTCCTCGCCTGCACAAAGCTCTGGTGGTTACGCCGTCTTGGGACCCACGATGATCACCGTCTTGCGGTCCTCCTGGTCTTGGTCTTGTTGCACCGAAACAGCAACCTTTGCCTGATGCCTCGGTACTCCGTGGCCGCGCTTGCCCCCTTTGCACCAAAGGGGAAAGGAGGACACTGCGCGGGCTGGTGCCCGCCTGGCGCCCTTGGTCGTCATGGCTTGCATCATGGGTACCTCGTGAGGTACCCCGCCTGGATTTCTCCGCCTTGTCGCGAGCCAGCCTGGTGAGGCCACTCCTGAGGAAGCTCCGTGTCGTCCGCCCCGCGAGGCTTGGCCCCTCGCGAGGGTCTTGGGTCTGTGTTGATGAAGATGGGCCTTGCTGGGCCCCCCTTTGAGCCACGCCGCAGGCCACAGGCAGGCAAGAGTGGGGACCCCCGTTCCCAGAATGCCGACAGTATCCCCCGGGCCCAAGGTGCGCCCGGACTTGGCCGTGCAGGGAGGCGGAAGGGCAAGAGCGAAGCGCCGCGGGCCCTAACAGCCTGCGGCCTTGGGCGCCGCGTGGCGGTCGATTGGACATGGGCGGCACTGTTCCCCCACGCCCCCTTTATTTTGCGCCATGCTAGGCGGACTCGCAGTCGTACATAGCCGCTCCCCTTTCTGTTGCTAGAACGCCCTCTGCCCTTCCTCCGCCCGAAGTCCAGCTTCTGTTTTCAACCCAATCTCGAACCTTCCCCCCCTTCCCATCGCCATGGCTCCGACGAAGAAGGGAAGAGGGAAGAAACCCGTGCCTCCGCCTTGCCCGCCGCCGTTGGTGGCCTCCGCCGAGGGCTTGATCAAGGTCAGCTCGGCTCTGGCCATTATCTTCAACGAATGCGGGAGGACGACGGCCTGGCCCTCGTCCCACTTCTCCATCGACATGATAGTCACCGAGGTCCCGTATTTTGCCGATGCCCTGTGGGCGGGTCTGGTTCCTCCCTTTTCTGATTTCTTCAATGCCGTGCTTTCCCGCTATCAGATCCACATGATGCATCTGGGTCCTGAATCCATTACCCTCCTTTCGGTCTTTGCCTTTGTTTGCGAGGCTATGATGGGCATCCTTCCTTCGGTTGCCTTGCTGCGCCACTTCTTCTCGCTGCGCCTTGTCGACCCTACCCAATGCTGGGCGTGCGTGAGCTTCGTTGCCGCGTCTGAGACAGCAGCCTCTGGGATTGACTTCAAGGCCCGCGGCTGGGTTCCGCGAGCGGTGGCTGTATGTGGATGCAGGGGTGCCCAGCCCCCTACTATCGGAGCCAACTTTGCCTGCTGTCCCCAATTCGGGCTGGGGCCAGGAGACGCTTGAGAGCCCCCGGCTCGTCTTCGTCTGGCACCGCTTCACGTTCTTGAGGTCGCTTGGCGTGACAAAGTCCAAGGTGGTGAAGGAATTCCTGCTACGCCGCGTTGCTCCTCTCCAACACCACTCCCGCCGGATGTGGGCCTTCTGCGGGCGCGATGATCGCATGAGGCTCCAGGAAGAGGACCTGACGCCTAAAGTGCTGAGGACAGCGCTCTTGACCCTGACTGGGGACCCCAACCCTCGCAGCATCCAGCATGGAGGGGCCTTGCTGTACCTCTGCCAGAGCAGGGGCGATTTTGTGAATCAGATGCCTATCTTTGATGAGTTTGGGCCGCGCCCCGCCGGCCTCCAGGGGCCTCGTGATAACCCAGTGATGGTGATTGTCCTTCCAGTCGGCCAAGGCGACTCTTCCTCAAATGGCGGAGCAGGGAGGCATGAGGCGCCAGAGGCCGAGGGGGCTCCCGGCGGGGTGACAGCACCGGGCGATGCTCATGCGGGAGCAGCTCTTGGGGCCCGTGCCGCTGAGGCTGAGGGTGACAAGCAGCTGCCCTCAGCGCCTGCGACTGAGGCCCCTGAGGCTCCAGCTGCTTCTACTGGCGAGGCGATTGGCAGCATGCATCAGGCAGGCGCCCCTGACGCAGATCGCCTTAACGCTCCGTCTTCGTCACAGGTTGATCCCTGTGCTCAACTCTTGGGCCGCTTCCGTGTGGACTTTGAGGCCCTCCGGAAGAGAAGGGAGGCCCTGGGCGACGATTACCCTTGTCGCCTGCTGAAGCGTAGGAAGTACTTCGCCACTGATGAGTAAGCCTTCTCCTTTCCCGGCTCCCGATCCTTTTGTTGCTTTTACTGATCCTTGCTCCGCAGGCCCCTTCCAGTCGAGCTCGCGGAGACGGATATGGTGCCATCCCCCTTGGCTTCTCCCCCTCCGCCGTCCTCAAGCGCTCCGAGCAGCAGAGCCCTTGTGGTGAGGGCGATCGGAGAGGCGAACCGTCCCGAGGCGCATCGTGGCCCTGCACACCTCGTGTTCCTCCTTCGCGGGCCTTCTCATGGCATAGCCAGCCTGCCGTGGGCTTCTCGCCTGGTCGTGGACTGCGATTCGCTGAGGCGCTCCCTGCGCTCTTCATCTGGGGACGGGCTGGCTCCAGGCCGGGCTTCTGGCGTGACGTGCCCGTCCGTCGCGAGGGTACCAGCCCCCAGCCCCCTGCCAGGAGGGGAGTGTTGATTCTTGGCCCCCGGCGCTTGCTCGGGGCAGATGATGGTGTGGAAGACGTGCTCGAGCGCGCCCGGGAGCGTCGCGCTCTTCGCCAAGGATTCCTTCGAAGGGCGGCTGACGCGGTGAGCCTGCTTGGTGAGGAGCTTGCTGATGAAGATGTGCGCCTTGAGGCCGAGGGCCTGCGCATGGCTGCAGAGAGGTGCGAGCTGGAGGGCGCCATCGCCCTTGCGCGCCGTCAGCGCGATCTTGATGATGCAGAGGCCAAGGCGTCGCTAGTGGCCTCTCGGGAGGCCCGATCTCGGGCCGCTGAGGATGCCTGGGAAGCCGACCGGTGGCGAGAGGCGGCGGAGGAGCGGGCTCAGGAGCTCCTGGCCTGGTGCCACTCACTAGAGGAGCAAGTGGAGCTGCGCGAGGCAGCCCTCGCGTCGATGAAGGTGGCCTCTGGCGACCCGGCAGAGCTCCAGAAGCGCGAGGAGGCGCTGACGCTGGAAGCCGCCGAACATACCCGCGAGTACGAGCGTCTGGAGACGAGGGAGCGCTTGGTGACGCAGGCGGAGGATGATGTCGCTGCACAGGAAGCCCGTGTCCTGGAGGAGGTCGGATGTCGGGTGGCGATGGCGCATTTGAACCTCGAGCACGAGTTCGAGGAGAAGCTGGGGTTGATCCAGGCCGAGGCTGAAGGCAGGACTGCCGCCTTGACGGCCAAGCTGGAGGAGGCGACGCGGCGGGCCGATGCTTTCTGGGCCGCCCTTGAGGTGGCGCAAGGTGAGCTAACCACCTCCCAGGCTGAGGTGCTCCTTCTTCGCCAGCGGGTGGAGGAGGCAGAGGTCGTCGCGCGCCAGAATGCGGACGAGATAGGTCAGCGGCGGATCCTAGAGCATGAGCACGGCCCCATGCTCACCACGCTCCGGGAGAGAGCCAACACAGCCTTGGGCAACATCTGCGAGGCGGCTGTTGGCGAGCCGCACACAATCAACTACGCCGGCAATCTTCAGTTCTTCACCGACGTGGTGACGCAGCTAGAGGCGCGGTCGGTCAGTGCTGACAGGTTGGTGGAGGAGAGGAGCCGCGCCCTGCTCGGGCGCTCCTTTTCTCGCGTCTTCAGCCATCTCCGGAACATGGATCCCCACTTTGATTTTGACGCCGCCATCGCCCCAGTCCCCCAGGCCGTCCGAGACGACCTGGCGCACTGGGTGGAAGACAATGTGGATGCTCTTATCAGGGCCTTCGCTTCAGACAATGACGGCGTGATCGTGGCTGCCGACGAGGGCGGCGTGGTGAACGAACCTGACGCCGCTGGCGGCGATGCAGACAGCGATGACGAGTTCAGCAATGCCAATAACGGCTTGGGTGGTGCTCCTGAGCACGCATTGGGGGATTTATCCGACTGATTGTGCATCATTCCTGCTTCCTTACCCTGCATGAATAGAACTCAGGTTTTGGCCTGATGGATGTGAGAGCATTTTGGAGGGGGAGCCCCTCATGTAAAACTTGTGTTCATCGTATTAGTAGACCCTACATTGCCCATGCGCCCGCGCCAATTGGTTGGCTTAAGCGACGCACTGGTCGGCTAGTTTACGTTTGTCCCGTGCTGGCCCTGAGGTAGCCTGTGGGAGGCTGTGGTGTCCCGAGTGTTCCCTGATTGAATCCATAGGACCTGCAGTAAAACACCCTCCTGAGAGGACGCGGCGGCAGTCTGGGCTGCGCGCAAGCTAGGCCTGACCCGGCTCGCGAGGCGCTCACGAGGGGAGGCAGCTGAGGCGAAGTGGTAACCAAAACGCGAGGAATTGCTCGAACGAGACTAAGCACCCCTACCCCGAATACAAGCAAATCTCAAATTCGAATCCAACTTGAATCCAGCGGGGGAAAGCGACAACCAAAGGGAAAAGCAACGAAAGCAGACAAAAGGCCGTGTTCGGCACCTAATCTAGTCTTGGACGTCTTCTCACCAGTGTGGAGCTAAGTGCTGCCACTGGGCGTGGGAGGGAGCCCCAGGGCCTGAGGTCGGCACCCCTGAGACTCCGAGGCGTGTACAGCCCCACTCATTATTACGTGAGAGTGTCACGGGGTAGCGAGCTTCACAGGCACTGGGCCTTCTTCACAGGAACTGGCCTTGCTTCATATCGCCAGACGAGGGCCCCGCCTTGCGCCACACTCTAGTGCCATCAACGACGACCGGAAACCAGGACGCCCCCCATGGGGTAGAGAGGTCGCCAACGGTTCCCCTGACGACCACGGGTCCTCCGCCAGGGGCAGGCCCTGAGGCACCTCCCCAGCAGAGGGCCTACCTCCTGAGAACACCTTGCTCCGAACGCCGCGGTGGTGATATCGGATCTCGACCCCTCTCCTACAGCCACCTGCGCCCTCCTCCCGAGGGGTAGGAGACTGTGGGAGTAGGGCTGCTGCTCGCTGTGGCGACCTGCACCTCCTGCGATCCATGATTAGCGTATGCTTGCTCTTGAGGAATTAGCGGTACCCGATAATCGTTGCCTCCAACGTGGCCAGTGGGACCGTCCCGGGGCTCCTGGAAGGGCTCAACTTCTGACGCCTCGTCCCCCCAGCTCGGGCTGAGGAGGGTGTCCTTGGTCCATCATGAGGGGCACATATTCTTCCGGCGCCGTCATCCCGCAGGCCATGCCGTAGCGCTCCGCAGGCCACGCAGCTCTGCTTGACGCGCCCACCGTGGGGCGGTAGCGCGGCTGTCCACTGGGGCCGCGGGTCGCGTCGAGTCCTTCTTCTTCACGGACAGGGAGCGGGGGTAGCGCCGCCGCCGGTCCGGTGCCAACAGCTTCGTTGGCGTTGGAGTAGCCTTGGAGCCTGCAAGCGCGCGCGGAGCCCCCGCGCGGGCCGCCCTGGGCTTGAGATAGGAGCTGGGTGCAGAAGGGGTGAGGCCCCGAGGCGGCGAAGCCCAGGAGCTCTGCCACCCGCTGCAGCAACACCTCGCGGCCGCCCTCCAGCAGCCTGCACTGTAGCAGCTCTCGGGCCGCCGTGAGCGCGGCCCTCGAGTTCGCCTGTACTCGGCGGGTGTACGGTGTCGTGGTCGCGGCATGATTGGAGGCCCTTGCCGCGGTGCGAGAGCTGTCAAAGCCTGTCCGCGTCGCCCGCGGCCCGCAGCACCCTGCGGACCGCGAGCTGCCTGGGGCACGGGGTCGCCCGAGGCGAGCGGCTCTGCACGGGCGGGCCATGCCGCCCATGGATCTGGGTTGCCCGCCTGGTCGTCGGACATGGTGATGACGACGCGATGGGGCACGAAGCGGTAGAAGGTGGATTCCGGCGCACCCCTACCTGGCGCGCCAAATGTCGGATTTTGGGTTCCGGCAGACCCTTGAGGTTCGAACACTGGGGTGCGCGCAGAGATTTCGCCTCCTACCTACCTGCACCCCTCCGCCTTGCTAAGATCTAAGCTAAGGAAAGAACAACACAAGAGACACAGGGTTTATACTGGTTCGGGCCACCGTTGTGGTGTAATACCCTACTCCAGTGTGTGGTGTGGTGGATTGCCTCTTGGGCTGATGGTGATGAACAATACAAGGAAGAACAGCCTCGTGAGGGTCTGTTCTTTGCTGGGGGGGGGACGGACTGCTAGGAGGAGTTCAGTCACCCTTCTCTCTCTGATTTCGATCCGATCCTTGATCCTCGATCTCTGTCTCTAACCTTCCTTTTACCTCGAACCCGAACCCTGATCCTTGTGGGTGGTTGGTCCTATTTATAGGCAATGGCCCTGGGCCTCTTCCCAAATATTGAGCGGGAAGGGCGCCAACAATTGGCCATTTTGAAGGGGAACATCTAGTACACTTATCCTGACTAAAGTTGGTTCTCGCCTGCACAAAGCTCTGGTGGTGACGCCATCTTGGGCCCCACGATGACCTCCATCTTGCGGTCCTCCTGGTCTTGGTCTTGTTGCACCAAAACGGCAACCTTTGCCTGATGCCTCGGTACTCCGCGGCCGCGCTTGCCCCATTTGCACCAAAGGGGAAAGGAGGACACTGTGCGGGCTGGCACCCGCCTGGCACCCTTGGTTGTCATGGCTTGTGTCACGGGCACCTCGTGAGGTACCCCACCTTGATCTCTCTGCCTCCTCGTGAGCCAGCCTGGTGAGGCCGTGCCTGAGGAAGCTCCGTGTCATCCGCCCCGCGAGGCTTGGCCCCTTGCGAGGGTCTTGGGTCTGTGTTGATGAAGATGGGCCGTGCTGGGCCCCCCTTTGAGCCACGCCGCAGGCCGCAGGCAGGAAAGTCTGGGGACCCCCGTTCCCAGAATGCCAACAAGCAGTTATCACAGTTATTGTTTTGGGGATAAATTTCGTCATTAAGTTGGTCAGGTGGCACCGAACCTGGCTCTTCCAGTGCAACCACATTTGCCTTATGGGAAGGTCCTGATGCAGTCTATTGTCATGCCTCTCGCCGGTGCCTCCAACTAGGGAAGGTTATGGGCGTGTGGTACCCTGGCACGGTAAGCAGACATAACCTTGTGTGACCGTTATTGTTATTATGGATTCAGTCCCCGTGAGGGACGTTTTGGCCACAACGGTGGTCGTTGTGTCTTTGGTAGACACGGGGCCACCCAGGACTAGCCAAGTGGGGAGTGAGTCGGAGTGGCCGGGAGAGTGTCATGGCAGTAGATCAGTTTTGTCGGAATGCCGGTGGTCCACCCGAATGGTAGTGCAAGGCCATTGATTCCGTGGTGTGGGTAAAGTGTGCTACCTCTGCAAAGTGTTTTTGTTTAATCTATCAATAGCCGTGTCCTCGGTCAATGGCAACAAGTTCGTACTAGGTCACACCGTTCGATCAACACTCACATGACGGAATGACTTATAGGTGATATATATATATATATATATATATATATGTATATATATGTTGATATTTGAGCAGTACAGATTGGCAGGATGTGGGTGATGATGTTGGAGACCAAATGTTGGTCGTGGTAGTGATCGCCGGAAAGATCACCGTTTGAGACCAAGTGTCGGTCATGGTAGTGATCGCCGGAAAGATCACAGTTTAGATTTGATCACGAGGTGATCGAGATGGTATATTGCTTGGCCGGTTAGCCAAGAGTGATATGGTTATGGAGATCTGAGATGGTGATTTATTAGTATTGTATCAGTTACACACCATGCTTAGTAGTTGTTTCATTATAATAGTTGTTAATTTTATTAACCTGTTAAATGCTATGTTATTGTCTTGCCTTGATGTTTATGGTTGTTGTGAGCTTGCAAGTACATTCAATGTACTGACCTAGCATGTCATGCTAGATTGCAGGTGATGTCTTGATTGCTTGCTTGCTTGTCGAGGTTGCCGTGCATGCAAGCTAGAGCGTGTCCCAGCCAGAGTCCCTGCGGAGTGGAGTTCACCACCTTCGTCGTTGTTCCGCTGCTAGAAGTATTCCGCTGCTACGAGTTGTTCCGCTGCTAGCATAGAGCAAGTGTAGTATCGCAGGCGTAGTGTCGCCGTGCTGATGTGCTTCGTTGTAACATCAGACCCTTGTATTATTATTATTATTGTAATAAGAGCTGATTTGTTCTATGTCAAGCAGTGCCGTATTCCAGAGACTTTTCCTCGATCTCTGGGCTGTAATACGGGGCGTTCCGGTTTCTCTGAGCTGGGGTACCACAAGCTTGGTATCAGAGCAGGTCTGGCTGTAGGACACTCTAGCCAGCGCGAGCGGTAGAAATCAGTAGTTTAAGGTCCAACTTGTTTATTGCATTTGGTTGCTGCATTTGTTTGTTGCATAGCATGCATATAGCTTTATTATTTTGTTACTAACGGTTTAATCTAGTGAGTGTAGATGGCATCGATCCGGATCCACTACAGCTCAGCTCCTGCATTTCTTCCAGTTTATTTTCTTGCTCATTCTTTGGTGATTGGTGTCATTTCTGTCCCAGCGGAGTGATGCCAAGTGATCCTGACACTGTTTGCAAAAATGGTGCTCAGGTATCGCGCCGAATTATTTCCTTCAGCCCCACCTTTTGTTTCGGTGGTAGACATGCTTCTATCACGGATCGTCCTTTTTCTTGTCATTTTGGCAACCCTTAATGATCGTAGTTATCAAGAAAGGGCAATGATAGTGGACTCAGTTTCTTCCTCGCTATCCTTATTTCTTGGACGAGTACGGATATTTTCCGCCCACTTGATAATAATTTGGTTGCGACATTCGTGTCCTGCTACATGGTTACCAAGTATGTCCTCACCTCCGAGCTAACCTGGCTAAGCTAGCAATTGGTGTAGCATTTTTTACACCAATTCTTCCACACATTTATTCGTCCTCGTGCACATCGTCACAGCATGCTAGATCGTAGAACCGGAGATCTCGCGAAGTTTGTGTGCTTAAGTAGGCATGCATATTGTATGACTAGCAGTAATATGTGACATTGATTGAGTGTGTAGTGATTGTTGTTGTGTGCTTTTGCTCAGTGGAGTTTTCTTTTGTTTCTTTCTTTTTGGGCCCCGGTGTTACATTATTTATCCCCTATAAAAAGTGGCTCATCAACCGACACCGGACCCAAAGAATCAGCAAGGAGTTGAAATATTTGGAAACTCAGCTAAACAGAATGGAATTCTTAGCCGACTGTAGTGAAATGGGGAATATCTGATCTTGAGCCTGATAATCAATTTTTGTATTAGTGTGCACTCCTCACAATAGTACTGATCACTCAAGTCTATATCAGTATAAAATCCTCATAGCAGTAATGATCAAGTCAGCAGCAAGACAAGTCAGGTACAAGATCAACGGTATATTTTCAGTCAAAGGTATGAGGTCATATACAAAATTTTGGCTCAGCAATGCATGATGCTTGAAATATGTTATCATCTGAAATAAAGTCAGAATGTGATATGCTCAAGGAAGATAGTCAAACAAATTTTTTCATACAAATAATCAGCCACAGAATATTATGTGCGTGTGTGTAGATTTCAGTCTGCATATTAGTATGAAGCTTTGGATGTAAGAAACTCAGTATTCTTCCACACGTTATCGGAAGAAATTTATGATGCAAGGCTCCTCAGCATGATATGTGAATAATTTCCGGTCCAAGATACCCGGTCTTTCTCAGCAAGATACCTCGGTAACAGGTTCTGACGGACGGAAATGAAAATTTTCTCAACAAGCAAACCCGAGGAGAAGCTTCTCAAGTACGGAACTCAGGCTTTTCCAGCACAATAATCAGACCAAGCTTCGAGTATAAGCTATAGAGCCTTCTTCGACACGCTACCCAGACAAAAGATTTGAGTAGAAGCTCACGAGTCTTCATCAGCAAGCTATTCGGAGGGCTTCTCTCGTAAGCCACTCAGTCCGCGCTAGTATCCCAATATTGCACCATCCTCAGAGAATATGCATCAGGACATATGCCTACCTCAAGAATCAAGTGTTTGGCTGCATATGATTTTTATATATGGTGAGCATGCATCCCCAATCATATCAGTCATTCGTACGAGGTACGGATCCAACAGATATACCTAAGGAAAGTACGAATCCCAGAGCCTCATGATTCATGCAAAGGAAGATAAGTAGAGATACATCTCATGAATTACATGGATCGACAAGATCTGGGGATGACATCACAGAATCCATAGTGTTGACAATGGTCATCAAGGTCATTATTCCCCCACCAGTCAAGGTGATATATGATCTGGGGATGGATGTGGTGGGCTGCGCTGCGCTTGCCGGTGGACTCCCCTTGGCCAGAGTTGGCCGGAGCCGCGAGGCCAGCACCGGTGCCGGCGCCCCTCCCTCTATTCTTGGCCGCGTCGGGGAAGAATAGAAGGAGCGGGAGGAGAGAGAGGAGGGAGTTGACCCAACTGGCCAGTGGGCCCACGGCCCCACCTGTCGGCGGGTGGGCGTTGACCACGCCCGCCCAGCTGGATAAGTAACAAGCCCCACAACCCGTGGGACCCGCCGGTCAGCGACCCAGAGGTCAGCCCCGCCCCCTGCTGACGTGGATAAGTGGACACGGCTTTTGCCGTGTATGCTTTCATCCACAAAAAGCGTATTTCCCCGAGTGCGCGTTCTGTTTTTCTGTTAAGAGCCTGTTTGTGATGATTTTTATAACAAAGAGGTCCCTGGTAGAAAAACAGCTATAACTTTTTACTCCCAACTCCAAATCAGGTGATTCCAAATCCCACTTCTTTGGTTCGTCGAGCCTGTTCTGATGGAACCATTTTCACCACGTTTTGACATACTAAAGATGACCGTTTTGCCCCTGCCCTTATTCAGCCCCCTCAGAGAGAGAACACTTTCCGGTGATTCGTTCTGCGAGTTTCTCGCACTTTCTCCCGGTGTATTCTTCCACCCCACGCAAGCCACACCCTCCATTTGCATGACTGCAAAGCAGTAGCATGGTTTAAGTTATTTGAACTTGTGTAAAATATTGCTTAGCTATGTATGATATGTTCATGGCATTTCTCGGAATATTGTTTCAATCTTGATATTGCCATGATATTGCTTGGAGTTCTAGGACTTATATTTTGATGATTATGTGGATGACATGTTGCCTTTGGATTCTTAGTGGCTATTATGATTATGTTCATGATGGTATTATGCTTTGGAGTATTACTTTGGATCGTTGCCTTTGGATTCTTAGTGGCTATTATGATTATGTTCATGATGGTATTATGCTTTGGAGTATTACTTTGGACGTCACGTTGCCTTTGGATTATTAGTGGCTTTATGAATATTTTTCATGATGATATTTGGTATTATTTTGGAGTATTAATTTGCATATCATGTTGCCTTTGGATTATTAGTGGCTTGTATGAATATTTTTCATGATGATATCTGGTATCGTTTTGGAGTATTAATTTGCATATCATGCTGCCTTTGGATTATTAGTGGCTAGAGTTAGTTTCATCGTGATGCTAGTTGATATTATGTTTTGGAGTATGATGATGGAGATGATGTTTGCATGTGGATCTTAGCCGAATAGCTTAATTCTTGTTATTGGAGTAGTAGGATTATGATTTTCGGATTCATCATGACAGTAGTGTAGTGCTACCCTTGGAGTATTTTGAGATGATGATATGATGCTTGGACTATTTGTTGGTTATTGCTATGACTTGGATTATAGTTTGATAGTTTATATTGGAGTAGCAGTTATCACAATTATAGTTTTGGGGATAAATTCCATCATTAAGTTGGTCAGGTGCCACCGAACCAGGCTCTTCCAGTGCAACCACATTTGCCTTATGGGAAGGTCCTAATGTGGTCTATTATCATGCCTCTCGGCGGTGCCTCCAACTAGGGAAGGTTATGGGCGTGCGGTACCCTGGCCCGGTAAGCAGACATAACCTTGTGTGACCGTTATTGTTATTATGGATTCAGTTCCCGTGAGGGACGTTTTGGCCACAACGGTGGTCGTTGTGTCTTTGGTAGACACGGGGCCACCCAGGACTAGCCCAGTGGGGAGTGAGTCGGAGTGACCGGGAGAGTGTCATGGCAGTAGATCGGTTTTTTCGGAATGTCGTTGGTCCACCCGAATGGGAGTGCGAGGCCATGGATTCCTTGGTGTGGGTAAAGTGTGCTACCTCTGCAGAGTGTATTTTTTTAATCTATTGATAGCTGCGTCCTCGGTCAATGGGCACAAGTTCGTACTAGGTCACATCTATCGATCAACACTCACATGATGGAATGACTTATAGGTGATATATATATATGTTGATATTTGAGCAGTACAGATTGGCAGGATGTGGGTGATGATGTTGGAGACCAAGTGTTGGTTGTGGTAGTAATCGCCGGAAAGATCACTGTTTATATTTGATCACGAGGTGATCAAGATGGTATATTGCTTGGCCGGTTAGCCAAGAATGATATGGTTATGGAGATCTGAGATGGTGATTTATTAGTATTGTATCAGTTTCATACCATGCTTAGTAGTTGTTTCATTATAATAGTTGTTAATATTATTAACCTGTTGAATGCTATGTTATTGTCTTACCTTGATGTTTATGGTTGTTGTGAGCTTGCAAGGACATTCAATGTACTAACCTGGCATATCATGCCAGATTGTAGGTGATGTCTTGATTGCTTGCTTGCTTGTCGAGGTTGCCATGCGTGCGAGCTAGAGCGTGTCCCAGCCATAGTCCCTGCGGAGTGGAGTTCACCACCTTCGTCGTTGTTCCACTGCTAGAAGTATTCCGCTGCTATGAGTTGTTCCGCTGCTAGCATAGAGCAAGTGTAGTATCGCAGGCGTAGTGTCGCCATGCTGATGTGCTTCATTGTAACATCAGACCCTTGTATTATTATTTTTTGTCATAAGAGCTAATTTGTTCTATGTCAAGTAGTGCCGTATTCCAGTTACTTTTCCTCGATCTCTGGGCTGGAATACGGGGCGTTCCGGTTTCTCTGAGCCGGGGTGCCAGAATGAGCAGTCTAGGGTTTCGAGAGGGGAGGGGAGAAAGGTCGATGAAGTACGGACGGCATGATGTAAGATGCTCTGGTGCTGTGGAGTTAGTCGTTTTTTGCGGGAGGTGGAGAGGAAATGGGGGTGCCTTGTAGTGGGGGGAACCGGAAGTTACCAAAGCAGCCCCGACCTATTATGTAGATGAGTGTGGTATTGTAACTGTTGGTCTCCGTGCACCAAGGACAAAAGGGGAATTTCGCATGCTAAAGACTAAGGTGGCTGAAATTTTAGAAGGAGGCGGGAGATTTTGCCACCCGCTAGATCGTTCGTATCCAGTTTCAACTAATTTTGGACCGTGCTAGTGGGACGGTCATGCGAGAATGTGTGCACGGGGCACGCGTCAGCAGTTAATAACTGGTGTGAAGTCCACCCCAGAAAAAAGACAATAACTCGGGATGATGCGTCGATAACTTGGAGGTTTACATGGGCGCAGCCAATCATACGGGTGTAGTGGCGCATTCACAAAAAAGGGATCAAACGCTCAGCCTATGTATTTCTCATGTAAATAGATAATTTAGTGCAATTGGTTATTTACTTTAAACATAATGCATTGACGTGTTAGTGTAGAGGCGCACAAAAAGAAATGGATATTGTAGTCCGCTACTTAAAAGTGTTACCTCATATGATTACATAGCCTCCATTTCATAAATTGCGTACCCGTTGAATTCATATATGAATATTACATATATTACTTCATAATAGAACCTTAAATCATCCATGACTAATGATTTTGAATGAAAGAATAACAATGGTGCATGTGATAGCTACATTGGTTGTTTGAAGAAATATCACTGTAACTTTGGCATGCACAACTGAAAAGGTTTATTTAAATAGAAAAAAGGTGATACGTGAGTGTCCAATCTTTATAGTGTTGAATCGATATTGTACCTTTGGCCACGATACGAAGTAGATATTGATTTATGTTCAAGCGATGCACGTCCACGATCGCTAGATAGTGATACGTGAATGAATTGTGCAATCTCTCTCACACACATACATATCTCATTTCCCTGTGGGCATCAGGATCACACACTCGCACTTCGTGTATTTCTCTCCCTCCGTCAAGGTTAGAATTTGTCTTTCTACCCCGTCCTACAAGTCTCTCACACAGAAACACACATGCTCTCTCTGTCGAACACGCCCACCCCTTTAATTCCGCCCACCCACTGCCACTAATGTCTCAAAGTATAATAATGTATGTCACACATATTCCTAAGGTTAACTCGAGTTTTAGAACCATATGAATACATACAATGGGATTCCAGCAAAGCACCTTGTGTTTTGAGATTTTGCTCTCTCTCTCTCTCTCACACACACACACGCTTGCATTTGCATGCACACCGTTTTGTTTATCTTCGTGATGCCTTAGGTATGCCTCGCATAAATGCTATCTACATATCCCTTAATATATCTAGAAATGTGTCACACAAACTCCTTCTCCCTAATAGCAAGATGCCCATGCGTTGCACGGAACATCAAGGTGCATTTGTATGAGTAGTTTATCTTGTGGGAGAAAAGGATGAATGAGGGAATGCCTTATTTGCAAATGCAGAGAGGGGTGTGGGTATCTTTTTGCAAAATTGCCACAATTTCCTTCCTATCGTCGGATATAAATCGGATGGCCTATATTGTAGGATGGCAGGAACACCATCATCACCAACTTTGTTTTTTATAAGAGTAGAGATATGTAAGTGTCACTGCCCCCCCCCCCCGACAAACACACCCACACCCACACAACCACACACACATTTGCCAACACCAAAGGAGCAGGGTGACACCTCGATCTTGATACTAATCTATCAACTGGCTTCTCTCTCAAACACACACACATGCACACACCCTACCCGACAATGAAGGAGTAGGGTGGCACCTCGATCTTGATAGTAATCTATCTACTCCTCTTTCAAACACACACACACACACACACACACTTGCTAGTTGTGCCTCTATGCCTACCGCGCACACTCTCGATACGTCTTTCGCTCCCTCCCCCTCCCCCCACCCCAACAATGATAGCAGAAGGGTGACAACTCGATCTAATCGTAATCTGTCAATTGGTTTCTCTCTCGAACATTGTGTCTCTATGCCTCGCTCAGTAGCACCCTCGATATGTAGACTTCTCACACGCGCACAGCTGTAGTGACGATGATGCTAAACCCAGTGTGCCTCGTTTTTACCGGCCACATGTCATAGTTTTCACCCTGTTTTCTGTTAATTAACAAGGAAACCTTTTCTTTGTTAGTACTAGTGAATCTTAAATCATTCGGGGAAGACATAAAATATATCACTTCAACCCAATTATCGCAGTAACTATTTTAAAAGAAACTAGCTAGATGCCCGTGCGTTGCACGGAACATCAAGATGCATTTGTATGAGTAGTTTATCTTGGGAGAGAAATGGATGAACGAGGGAAGTCCGTATTTGCGAACGTGGAGAGGGGTGTGGGTATATTTTTGGAAAATTGCCATAGTGTCCTTCCTTTCCGTTAGATATAAATCTGACGGCCTATATTGCAAGATGGCACGCACAGCATCATCGCCAACTCTGTTTTCTACTCCCTCCGTTCCTAAATATTTGTCTTTTTAGAGATTTCATCAAGTGACTAAATATGGATCAAAATGAGTGAATATACACTCTAAAATATCTCTACATACACATCCGTATGTGGTAGTCCATTTGAAATCTGAAAAAGACAAATACTCCCTCTGTTCCTAAATATAAGACGTTTTAGAGATTCTACTATAAACTACATACAGATGTATATAGACATACTTTAGAGTCTAGATTCACTCATTTTGATCCGTATATAGTCTATAGTGGAATCCCTAAAAAGTCTTATATTTGGGAAAGGAGGGAGTATTTAGGAACGGATGGAGTATAAGAGTAGACATGGAGATATATCTCCAGCATGGTCTACAACTAAAATGTGCTGGACTGGTTAGCACCGGATGCTCGCAACGCGATGACATGAGTTCGAATTTTGTCTTTAACTTTAGATTTTTATATTATGTATTACTTATTTAATATATACTTCTTTCGCTACTGTACTCACGGTGGAACCCATAGAGTACTTAGAATACAAGATTACGGATGGACTTGTTTCTTTTTAACTTTCTATACGAAGCTGTAGCCACCCTGCACGTGTACACTATACATGCAATTAACTTTTTATAAAGGGACAATCATACACGCAATTAACTCAAATGGATTGGATGTCACTCTATTATTTCCAGCATAAGAGCATCTCCAATGGCAGCCGACAAATTTCCTCCCGCTTCCTTCCGCGAAGGACGACATAAAACGCCAGCGGCATACATTTTCACAACTCTACCAACCGGATGAAATTCGTGCAAACACGGACTGATTTCATATAACCATGAATAATTTCGTATAAAAAAGCCAGATCTTCATATAAACATGATGAATTTCATTGCATTTACATTAAATAAGTGGTGCCAACCCGGCTCTCTTGGTATAATTGATACTCCCTCCGTCCGGAAATACTTGTCGTAGAAATGGATGTATCTAGACTTATTTTAGTTATAGATACATACAATTTATCCATTCTTAGAACAAATATTTCCCGCCAGCGGGAGAGGGAGAACATAATCTAAATGGCCACCCGCGGATCCCTTTGTCTTCCTCATGTCTGGCAGACACTTGTGGGGTCGACAAAGGTCCTCGGAAGAGATGAAACAGCAAAGAAACCACCTGAATGCGCATTCGTCGCCTCGGCGGTGGCCTTCATGGGACCCAAGTGGTAGCAGCCTCCCGTGTTCTACTTCTCCTCAATGATGGCGGCAGACACAGAGAAGCTGGCCACCGACTCGTCGCTCTCCATGCACCCGGATTATGTCCCTGCCTGCATGGAGCTGCCACAGGCACGGGAGGCGCGCCCACAGACACCGGTGGCGTGGTATGATGCGGCAGCGACGACACCCATACGGGTGTGCTCTCCGCCGTGCTGGCGTGGAGCAACTCGCCACTCCTCATCGAGCTGAACTGGAGCGGCAAGTTGCTAAACCACGCGCCTGCTTGGGGCGGCAACTGGCTCCATCGAGCCAAGCAAGGTTGGTGGAGCACCGAACAGCCTCGCCCGTATCCGGAGGGCTTGGTGGGACACCCAGCCGGGTAATATGCCGGAGAACGGCTACTCGGAAGCCGTCAGAAGAGTGGAGAAAATTGTGAAGGAGGAGATGGGGGAGCGGCGGAGGGGTGCGATTCTTGCCCGCTGTTTGTCTGGCCTCGTGTAAATACAGGGCGGACAGTAGGAGCTTGGCCGGCGTCTGGCCTCGTTTAAACTGAGGGCGGATGGGAGGAGCTCGGCCGGTGTTGCGTTTAATTCTGGCCCGCTCATGAACGGACGTGTGGCCAGAGTAGGTTTCTCGGTTTGCATGCGGGTTTAATGGAGGTGAGGAGGCGTGTTCAGCTGGGCGTGCAGCGGGCGGCGTAGTACTATTCGATTTGACAGCGGGCGGCACAGTTCCCGATACAGCTTTAATGCAGACGAGGGAGGGAGTAGAGGTTCCCGAAATATTGAAATGCCAATGCATCCTCCTTCAATTAATGCATGAGGGAAGTAATGGAAGGAGGACCGGGAAAAGAGGCTGCACGATGTCAATGGAATGCAGTTTGCCCTCATATAAAGCCACCCCTCCATTCAAGTGCATCTACCACATCGTACGCACCTAAGCATTTGCCTAAGCACGTACACTACGCGCAAAAGTCCTCGCACCAGACCCATGGCGGCGATGCGCGCGAGCGGCCAGTGGCTGTGCCAGATTGTCCACGGCGGCCTGCGGCATGGCACTGAGGGTCGTCTCCAGACGGTGTTGGCGACCGGCTGGTGGATGGCTGCCGTCAATGCCAACTACGACTCTTAGTTGGACCAGATGATCGTTGCCACCACCAACAAGTTCACCATTCTCAAGTAGCTCGCGGACGACATCGCCATACTCCTCCAGCCCGCACGCCCAGGCTACTCAATGCCTGCCACCCTAATCGGCCTCCATGGCCAGAACCTCTTTCAAGCACTGGTGGCCCTACGACTACCCACCGATGCCATGAAGAATGTCCACCTGGAGGTCGCACTCGCCGCGAGGCGCCTCGCCCTGCAAGAATTCGTCAACCTACATATCCACATGTACGAGAAAATCGTGTACATAGGTATCTACAAAGCCAGTGAGGACGCTACGACATTGGCCTTCCTCAACCGGTTGGAAGCCTTGGATGCCTTTGCTGAGAAGCACCTCGACCTCGCCACAAAAGCCGCCGCTCCTTAGCCGCCGGTTGGTGGCCCGACGCACTAAGTTGAGAAGGAGGAGGTCATACATTGATGGATGCATCTTTCTTCTTGCCTTCTATAACCACCACTACGATCTCATCATCATCATCGCCTTAATTCTTATTGTGTTGTTGCATTCTCGTTCCAGTCAATACCGACATGTGCGATCCCTTTGCTTAATTATATACATCACTTTAACTAGTACTCCATCCATCAATTTATAAGTTGTGCTTACCTTTTCCATCATCTTCGTGCAACGCGTGGGCATCTTGCTAGAAACACTAGAACATGTCAAACCCCATGTGACCAAACCGACGATGCGCCAACCTAGCTACTACATACCCTGCTTATCTGGCGAAAATAGCCCCGCCCTAGTGTTTCCAATCATTATTTCTATCTATCGATCGTGCCAAGGAGCAGAACCAAAATGTTACAATTTATACATGTTTCACTACTCCTACTCCTATAAAAGACTCAGTTGGTGATGGTTGTGTGATGAGGACATCAATACCATTGTTACACCCACAGCCCCTGCTGCTATACATACTTGACCAATTACTAGAGCTCGCGCACGCCAATTAAATTATCAGGTACTTTCATTTCTTGGTAAGGATTCTAATGTTCATGAGAATATAATGCTGCCTAAATTGGATACATTTGTTTTGCTTACAAATGAGGGGCCTGGCATGAATAAGAGGGATGAACACTAGAGCAAGTCCAAGCATGGAGATGATGGCATGCGCAAGGGAACAAGAACGGAGTTCCAAGTGATGATTTCAGGACTTTGAAGCCACCATAAGGAGTGCATGAAGCCTTGTATGAAATATACAAGATGCCACTTCATAAATTCCGTCCAGAGGCTATTCTAGGTGCTGCGTCACCTTATTATTGGGCCAGGTCCATGTATTTTCGAAATACTTAAGTATAGGCTGTTTTTCGAGTCCGTATGTGTGGGGAAACAAGAGTTAGGGTTGGTTTCGGACCCCTCCTCCAAGGGCCACGAACCCCCCCCCCCTCTTCCTCCATATATACAACCCTTAGGGCGTTGTTTAGACTTTGAGTTTTGTTGAGATTAAAGTTCGCCATAGATGCAACTTCGCGTACTTCGTTTGTGTTCAACGACAGGACAAAGGCGTCACAGAACCCCACCTTCATTAATAAAGCTTTCCTATTTTATTCGCAATATCCAGATTGCAATCTCAGTTTCTTGCTTGTTCTTCATTTGCTCGCAGGAAATAGACCCTCGTGGTCAGGTTGATCGTGCTTCTGCATGGTCAATAAACCTCAGAAGTTGGTTTAGCGATTGCTAAGGCGTGACGTCTTCGCACGTTCGTAGTCGGATCGTCAAAGTCGACTCCCACAGAAAAGGATATCTATCTCATCGAAACATTGGGACACCTTCGCCTCTATCAAGTGGTATCAGATTTCTAGGTTGCTCGGTGAGATTTTATAGTTTTTCATAGTTTAGATCGAGTCTGTTCTTCATACCTACAGTCCACGAAAAAGCCAAAAAAAATTAGGGTTAGTTCATCATATCTGAATCAGTCTGAGCCTTTGCATAGTCTTTTCATATTTTGCTTTGTTGAATTTGCGGTTGCATGGTCGTGTCTAGTTGCTTGTCTTTGAGTCTAGTCTTTTAGAGTTTTGAGTTCTGGTCATAAGTTGTCACGCCGCCGCCGCACCATCATCGTCGTCCCTGCCATCTACCTCCCACGGCTTATCCGCCACCGATCCGTCTTCATATACCATCACCAATCCGTATCCATATACCACCACCAATTCGTATCCATATACCACCACCAATCCATATCCATATACCACCACCAATCCATATCCATATACCACCACCGTTGCCATATCCTACCACCATATATCCACCACCAATCCGAGTTCTTGACATATTAGGTTTGTTTTCGAGATCCGTCTAATTTCCGATTCGTGTTCCTTGCCTGAGTAGGTTTCGGAAAAAATGCTGCCCTGATTTCCAAAAAAAGTCAAAAAACAATTCGTGCCCATCATGTCCGTTTGACGAGGGAAGAGGTTTGAGACACTCGCCATTATAGTGATTTTTCGCAAAAAAAAGAGGAGCGCAATAAAAAAACAGAGCAAAAAAAGTTCCAGAGTGTGCTTCTCCCTTGTTTCCGTGCAGTGTCATGATTTTGTTAGTGTTCTAGGCTCGCGTCTCTAGCACGGTCTAGCCTAGGACCAACACAGTACCGTCGTTGAGCGTTTATTCAACTTTGCATCTCTGAATTGATTATTGCTGACCCTTTTTGCTACCGTATTATAAGCCTTCCCAGCTCCACATACATCTATGTCGTGCGTTTGACTTTCCCTAGTAATCGCTCTATCCAAGCTTTGAGAGTTTTGACTACGACGGTTGCCGATCACCGCCTGCTGCTGGGTAAGAAGTGGTAAGAATTTAAAATTTGCTTGACGGATTTGTGACACCCACCGCCACCTCTTGTTAGTAGTATGTAGGATCATATTCTTGTGTGTTTCTATTGCTGCTAACCATGGCAGGATCACAAGCCGACGAGACTGACTGGGAGAACATGACAAATAAGGATTTGCATGATAAATTTCAGCAAATGATGAGTGGACAGGTGCAAGATGTGCTAAACAGATTTGAAGACGCCATGGAAAAGATAGATGGCATGGAGAAGACGTTCGAAACAAAGCTCGATAACAAGTTTAATGAATTGCTCGTGCATCTTCCACCACCACCACCGGCTGCACCTAACGCACCTCTACAACAACAACAACAACAACAACAACAACAACAACGACTACCTCCACGTCGCGAAACAGCCCTCCGCCGAGCGAGCCGTCTCCCTCTTTGTGCCTGGCCAAACTGTTGGTGCTGCTGTTGATACTTCTGTGGCTCCTGCTGCTGATGCGGATGAGGATGATTTTGCGGGAGATTACGAGGATGAGGTTGATCAAAATCAGAACTATGTGCAACCACCAGCACCACAACCACCAGGTCGTCCACATGCAAATAATGGCAATGGTAGGGCTCCCCCTCAGGTACGAGATCATGACCATCTCCCTAAACTGAAATTGAATATTCCACCATTTGAGGGTAGATATGTTCCTCATATATATCTTACTTGGGAGTTAGAAACTGAACAACGATTTACATGTTTACAATATCCCGAGGAGAGACGTGTTCCTGCTGCTATTTGTGCTTTCACTAGTTTTGCATGTGTTTGTTGGTCCGAGCATTGTAGATTATATCCGATTCCAGCTACTTCGGCTACTTTGAAAACTGCTATGCGTACTCGTTGGGTTCCACCATATTATCAACGTGAATTACTTCAAAAATTGCAGCGTTTAAGACAAGGAAAAAATTCTGTAGAAGAATATTATCAGGAATTACAAACTGGCATGATTAGATGTGGTATTATTGAGGAGAATGAAGCTATGCTTGCACGTTTTATGGGTGGATTAAATAGAGAGATCCAGACCATTCTAGAGTATAAGGAGTATACTAATATCACTTGTTTATTCCATCTTGCTTGTAAAGCTAAACATGAAGTGCAGGATCGACAGGCATTGGCGCGAACTAACTTTTCTGCAGGTCGATCTTCATCATGGACACCACATGCATCATCTACTTCCACTGCACCAGCATCTCCACTAGGTGCCACCTCCAGTCGTGATACAAGAAAGCAGTCACAACCACCACTATCTGCCAAGAGCACACCTGTCGGGCCTACACAGAGCTCTTCTTCTTCCATGGCATCAACAGGGCACACAAGTGATATTATTTGTCGTTGTTGTAAGGGAAGAGGACATTTTGTGAGAGAATGCCAATCTCAGCGTGTGATGATTGCTACTGAGGATGGTGGGTAAGAGTCCGCTAGTGACTATGATGAGGAGACTTTGGCTCTTATTACACATGAAGAACACGGTGGGGAGGATTCTGATCATGAGACGCAATACATGGCTGCTGAAGATGCTGACAGGTATGAATGTTTAGTTGCTCAACGTGTTTTGAATGTGCAGGTTATACAAGCTGAGCAAAATCAGAGGCATAATTTGTTCCATACAAAGGGAGTTGTGAAGGAACATTCTGTTCGCGTCATCATAGATGGAGGGAGTTGCAACAACTTGGCTCGCATGGAGATGGTGGAGAAGCTATCTCTCACCACGAGACCGCATCCACATCCTTACTACATCCAATGGTTCAACAACAGCGGCAAGGTTAAGGTAACACGTACTGTTCGTGTGCATTTTAGTATCTCTACATATGCTGATTATGTTGATTGTGATGTGGTACCTATGCAAGCATGTTCCTTATTACTTGGTAGACCATGGCAATTTGATAAAAATTCTGTACACCATGGTAGAAACAATCAGTATACTCTTGTTCATAAGGTTAAAAATATTACTTTGCTTCCTATGACTCCTGATTCCATTTTGAAAGATGATATTAATAGAGCTAATAAAGCAAAACAGGAGAAAAATAAGAGTGAAAATCAGATTGTGGCAAAAGAATTTGAGCAACAAATGAAACCTAATAATAAACCATCTAGTGCTGCTTCTGAAATTAAATTTAAAAAGTGCATGTTTACTTGCCGCCAAATCTGATATTGATGAGCTAGATTTCAGCAAACCTGTTTGCTATGCTTTTGTGTGCAAAGAGGCATTATTTTCATTCGAGGACGTGCCTTCCTCTTTTCCCCTGCCATCACTAACATTTTGCAGGAGTTCACTGACGTCTTCCCACAAGATGTGGATTACCACCTATTCGAGGGATTGAGCATCAAATTGACTTAATTCCCAGTGCATCGCTACCCAACCGTGCACCATACCGTACCAATCCGGAGGAGACGAAGGAGATTATGCATCAAGTACAGGAGCTGCTCGACAAAGGTTATATACGCGAATCCCTTAGTCCTTCTGCTGTTCCTATCATTTTAGTGTCGAAAAAGGATGGTACGTCGCGTATGTGTGTTGATTATAGAGGCATTAATAATATTACTATTCGTTATCGTCATCCTATTCCTAGGCTAGATGATATGCTTGATGAATTGAGTGGCTCTGCAATATTCTCCAAAGATGATTTGTGTAGTGGATACCATCAAATTCGTATGAAATTGGGAGATGAATGGAAAACAACATTTAAAACTAAGTTTGGATTATATGAGTGGTTAGTCATGCCTTTTGGGTTAACTAATGCACCTAGTACTTTCATGAGATTAATGAACGAAGTTTTACGTGCTTTCATTGGACGATTTGCGGTAGTTTACTTTGATGACATATTTATTTATAGCAAATCTTTGGAGGAACATTTGGAACATTTACGTGGTGTTTTTATTGCTCTACGTGACGCACGTTTGTTTGGTAACCTTGGAAAGTGCACCTTTTGCACCGACCGAGTATCTTTTCTTGGCTATGTTGTTACTCCACAGGGAATTGAAGTTGATAAAGCCAAGATTGAAGCTATTGAGAGTTGGCCGCAGCCGAAAACGGACACACAACTGACGAGTTTCCTTGGCCTCGCTGGTTTTTATAGGCGTTTTGTGAGAGATTTCAGCACCATTTCAGCACCTCTCAACGAGCTTACAAAGAAGGATGTGCCTTTTGTTTGGGGTACCGCACAGGAAGAAGCCTTCACGGTATTGAAAGATAAGTTGACACATGCTCCTTTACTCCAACTTCCTGATTTTAATAAGAATTTTGAGCTTGAATGTGATGCTAGTGGAATTGGATTAGGAGGTGTGTTATTACAAGATGGCAAACCTGTTGCATACTTTTCTGAAAAATTGAGTGGGCCTAGTCTGAACTATTCTACTTATGATAAAGAATTATATGCTCTTGTTCGGACCTTAGAAACATGGCAACATTATTTATGGCCCAAGGAATTTGTTATACATTCTAATCATGAATCTTTGAAACACATTAAAATTCAAGCAAAACTGAACCGTAGACATGCTAAATGGGTTGAATTCATTGAGACTTTCCCTTATGTCATTAAACACAAGAAGGGTAAAGAAAATGTTATTATTGATGCATTGTCTCGTCGTTATACTATGCTTTCACAACTTGACTTTAAAATATTTGGTTTGAAGATCATCGAAGATCAATATGTGCATGATGCTGAATTTAAAGATGTATTGCAGAATTGTAAGGAAGGGAGAACTTGGAACAAGTTCGTTCTTAACGATGGATTTGTGTTTTGTGCTAACAAGCTATGCATTCCAGCTAGCTCCTTTCGTCTTTTGTTGTTGCAGGAGACGCATGGAGGAGGATTAATCGGACACTTTGGCGTCAAGAAGACGGAGGATATACTTGCTACACATTTCTTTTGGCCAAAGATGAGACGGGATGTTGAGCGTTTTGTTATTCGTTGCACTACATGTCAAAAAGCTAAGTCACGACTCAATCCTCATGGTTTATATATGCCTTTGCCAGTACCTAGTGTTCCTTGGGAGGACATATCTATGGACTTTGTTTTAGGTTTACCTCGAACAAAGAAGGGGAGGGATAGCATATTTGTTGTCATGGATAGATTCTTGAAAATGGCACACTTTATACCATGTCATAAAAGCGATCATGTTGTTAATGTTGCTGATTTGTTCTTTCGTGAAATTATTCGCTTGCATGGTGTGCCAAATACTATTGTTTCAGATCGTGATACTAAATTTCTTAACCACTTTTGGAGATGTTTATGGGCTAAGTTGGGGACTAAACTGCTTTTTAGTACTACTTGTCACCCCCAAACTGATGGACAAACTGAAGTAGTCAATAGAACATTGTCTACTATGCTTAGGGCTGTTTTGAAGAATAATAAGAAAATGTGGGAAGAATGCTTGCCTCATATTGAATTTGCTTATAATCGTTCATTGCATTCTACTACTAAGATGTGCCCTTTTGAAATTATGTATGGTTTCCTACCTCGTGCACCTATTGATTTGTTGCCTCTTCCATCTTCGGAGAAGGTTAATTTTGATGCTAAAGAACATGCTGAATTGATTTTAAAAATGCATGAGTTAACTAAGGAAAACATTGAGCGTATGAATGTTAAATATAAACAAGCTGGAGATAAGGGTAGAAAACATGTTGTGTTTGCACCTGGAGATCTTGGTTGGTTACATTTGTGTAAGGATAGATTTCCTAATTTGCGGAAATCAAAGCTAATGCCATGTGCTGATGGTCCTTTTAAGGCATTAGAGAAAATAAATGATAATGCATATAAACTTGAGCTGCCTGCAGATTTTGGGGTTAGTCCCACTTTTAAAATTGCAGATTTGAAGCCTTATTTGGGTGAGGAAGTTGAGCTTCCATCGAGGACGACTTCATTTTAAGAAGGGGAGGATGATGAGGACATCAATACCATTGTTACACCCACAGCCCCTGCTGCTATACATACTGGAACAATTACTAGAGCTCGCGCACGCCAATTAAATTATCAGGTACTTTCGTTTCTTGATAAGTATTCTAATGTTCATGAGAATATGATGCCTCCTAAATTGGATACATTTGTTTTGCTTACAAATGAAGGGCCTGGCATGAATAAGAGGGATGAACACTGGAGCAAGACCAATCATGGAGATGATGGCATGCGCAAGGGGATCAAGAACGGAGTTCCAAGATATTATTTCAAGACTTTGAAGCCACCATAAGTAGTGCATGAAGCCTTGGACAAAATGTACAAGATGCCACTTCATAAATTTCGTCCAGAGGCTATTCTAGGTGCTATGTCACCTTATTGTTCGGCCAGGCCCATATATTTTTGAAATACTTAAGTATAGGCTGTTTTTAGAGTCCGTATGTGTGGGGAAACAAGAGTTAGGGTTGGTTTCGGACCCCTCCTCCAAGGGCCACGAAATCCCCCCCCCCCTCTTCCTCCATATATACAGCCCTTAGGGCATCGTTTAGCCTTCGGGTTTTGTTTAGATTAATGTTTTCCATAGCTGCAACTTCGCGTACTTCGTTTGTGTTCAACGACCAGACAACGGCGTCACAGAACCCCACCTTCATTAATAAAGCTTTGATCTTTTATTCGCAATATCCAGAATGCAATCTCAGTTTCTTGCTTGTTCTTCGTTTTCTCGCAGGAAATAGACCCTCGTGGTCAGGTTGATCGTGTTCTGGCGTGGTTAATAACCCTCAGAAGTTGGTTTAGCGATTGCTAAGGCGCGATGTCTTCGCACGTTCGTAGTCGGATCGTCAATGTCGACTCCCAATGAAAATGATATATATCTGATCAAAACATCGAGACACCTTCGCCTCTATTATGGTGTGTCTGTCATCCATCGTTTCTAACCATTAGATCTGCATCTAACAGCTGTGAGGTAAGTTGTGGCATTTTTGCAACAATAGCCCACTTCTCTGCTCCAATTTGCAGAAAACCCCTTATTATCTTGAAAGCAACCATATCCCTCGCTCACCTCATCAAAACAGCCTGAGAAATATATTTTGAGTGAAAAGTACTCCCTCCATTCCTAAATATTTGTCTTTTTAGAGATTTCAATAAGTGACTACATACGGAGGAAAATGAGTGAACCTACACTTCAAAATATGTCTATATAATCCGTATGTGATAGTCCATTTCAAATCTCTAAAAACACAAATATTTAGGAACGGAGGGAGTAATATATTAGGAGTATATCAAACAAGAGTGATTTCTTTCCAGTTTGTGAACAAGTACTACTATTCTACTACTTTGGATCCGTCGCAACGCAGGGGCACATTGCTAGTAAAAGGAAAAGGCCTGCCGCGTTCGCGTCGCACTCCCCCCACACACGCCCGAGAATCGGGAGTACTCCACGGCCCGTCCGGCACGACACATAGCTTAGGGAAGGCGTGTTGCCTAGCATTTTCACTTTCATGCGGGACCGCCGTTGAGCAAACCGACTATTGGCAAACCGCACCCCGCCCGCCGCCGGGTTGGAAAACAGAAACGTGGGGAAGATCTAGGTGTAGCACGGAAGCCAAGAAATTTGGTGTCAAATGGGGCTCGTTGATAGAGTAGGAGCATTCCGTACTACTCTACTCCTATTAGTACCATGTTTGTACTATACAACTAGTAGGTACGTGCATGACACAACATCGCAGGAACAAAAAATGGGAAGATCTTATTTTGGGTGATTTATCTTTTTTCAGTCAACGTAGTATGAATAATATGATGTGGGGGGCACCCATGAAGCTTATGTGGCTTGGTTGCATGGCTACGAAAGGTTAGAGAAAAATAAATACATAATGTGTTTAGAGTGCACTCCACAAAATAGATATACTTTGGATCCATTGCAACGGGCCGACACATCTATATCTATACCCCCTATATAGTGTGTGAATAACTTTGAAAGTTGGTCGTTGGATGAAGCCAATCCGACGGTACAAAGATGCAAAATCCGAGCACTACTGGTCATTGGATATCATCTACATTCCACCATATTCTGCCACACGTAGAATCTAGAAGACTCCATGGTTGAAATCCATTCATGACCAACTTTGCCACAACTAAGCTTAGGCAAAGTGTGTCTTCCACAAAAAATGTGGCTAACAAAATGGCCACCACAACTGTGGCAAGATTTGGCAAGAAGTTGAGTCTATGACATGTGGACCATGTAGCTTGAAAAGTGTGGCAAGCCACAAGTGTAGTAATGAACCAAACACATGCCTGGTGTGTTTGGTAGGGTGTATGAAGGGTGCATGATCCCAAGAGTTCCCTTCTCGACCCACTTTTGGGTGTTTGGTAGAGTGTATGGAGGGTGCATGAGTCCACACTAGCTTAGCAGAAATACACTAGAAGCATCCATGAAGAGAGCATACATGAAGAGGGGTGTTGAGTTGAGCATGCATGAAGAGGGAACAACTATGCTGAGACGAGAACGCAACCAAACACACTTGTGGAACGCCTAAGCTTAGGCGTGGCAACCTTAGGCTGCAAACCAAACATCTATACCACTATATAGTGTGTGAATAACTTTGAAAGTTGGTCATTGGATGAAGCCAATCCGACGGTACAAAGATGGCAAATCCGAGCACTACTGGCCGTTGGATATCATCTACATTCCACCAGATTTTGCCACATGTAGAATCTAGAAGACTCCACATGTAGAAGCATAATGCACAACCCACTAGAATCTCATGCGTGCAATGCATGTGTACCTTACTAGTAGTTGGGAGTAGTAGTAAGAAACAAATTCTGGGTTTGGCATGAGCTCGTACTACAGGAGCACCACAAGGCCTGCACCAGGAGTTACATTTCCCTCTCGATGCCCACGGGTCTGAACTTCAATGGCTTAGTGCCCGGCCTATGAGTGAATGACATACGGACCATAAATGCGGCTGGCCCACATGTCATTCTCATGGTGGTGGTGTGGTTCGCGACTCACTCGTTCAAGATGAACCGTCAGGTGGTGGTGTGGTCGTGTCGAGGGTGCCACAGCTAGGCAGCGGGGCGTTATGAGGCGTAGATGGCCACACCGTCGGGTACTACCTGTAGTACAGAATTACTCCATCTGAGGATTGATGCCCGGGACGAAATGTGTCACAGCCGCTGGATGAAAATTTGATGGTGCTGGAGTATGGATCGGAGCACAGCAGCGGAGCAGGCAAACTGGTCTAGTCGGGTGTGGATGTGGTAGAAAGTTGATAGTCGCCGCAGTTCAGCTGGCCCGCATGTCATGCACACAAAGGCAGAGGAGCGGTGGGGCCGAGAGGTATGAGGCGCACGTCGGGGGGTTGAGGATCCCCTGACGTGAACAATCGTACCATTCTTTCACTGACATGTGGGACCCCCAAGTGTAGGTCCCACCTGTCAGCGAAGGAAAGGCAGGGTAAGGCCGTGATAGCCACGTCAGAGGATCCATGTCCACATCGGGGGACATCGTGCTTACGGGTAGGGTTGGAGCGGCGTCGTGGGAATCGCGTGTGGGTGTGGTAGTGGTACATACAAGAAATGTGATGGTCGCCGTGTGAAAGGATCGAGAAGAAGTGTCTGGAAGGGGGTGAATAGACTCTTAGCAATAAAAGTTGCAGTTTTTAATTTCTTTATGTTGATGTGGAGTTTTAGCACAAGTTCACACATTTATAATACATATCAAGCAAGCATGACAAGAGTATATGAGCAGCGGAAAGTAAAGCATGCAAGTTGCAAGAATGTAAAGGGATGGGATTTGGAGTGTGCAAACGCAATTGGAGACATGGATATTTTTTATCCGTGGTTCCGATAGGTGGTGCTATCGTACATCCACGTTGATGGAGACTTCAACCCACGAAGGGTAATGGTTGCACGACTCCATAGAGGGCTGCAGCCACGAAGGGTCCACGAAGAAGCAACCTTGTCTATCCCACCATGGCCGTCGCCCACGAAGGAATTGCCTCACTAGGGTAGATCTTCACAATGTAGGAGATCTCCTTGCCCTTACAAACTCCTTGGTTCAACTCCACAATCTTGACGGAGGCTCCCAAGTGACACCTAACCAATCTAGGATACACCACTCTCCAAGAGGTAACAAATGGTGTGTTGATGATGAAGTCCTTGCTCTTGTGCTTCAAATGATAGTCTCCCCAACACTCAACTCTCTCTCATAGGATAGGATTTGCTGGAAATATGATTTGAGTGGAAAGCAACTTGGGGATGGCTAGAGATCAAGATTTATGTGGTTGGAATGGAATATCTAGACCTCAACACAAGTGTAAGTGGTTCTCTCTCAGAAAATGTATGTTGGAAGTGTAGGCATGTTCTGATGGCTCTCTCCACGAATTAATAGTGGGTGGAGGCATATATATAGCCTCCACACAAAATCTAACCGTTCCACACAATTTACTAAACTCGGCGGGACCGAATCATTTAAGTTGGTCAGACCGATTTAGTTCATAATGTGACCGTTAGGATTTTCGGTAGGACCGACTTGATCAACTCGGTGGGACTGATGTGCTAGGGTTAGCGTAAAGCCTCATCTTGGTTGGACCGATTACACAAACTCGATGGAACCGATTTTGGTAATAAGCCAAACAGAGAGTTGGCCAGGCAAACTCGGTGGGGCCGATTTCATATTTCGGTGAGACCGAAATTAATGTAATTGGCAACAAAGAGTTTGCGAGCCCATCTCGGTGAGACCAAGATCCTATCGGTGAGATCGAATTTATTAGGGTTTATGGCAGTGGCTTATGTCAAGTGAACTCGGTAGCGCCGGATAGATCAAATCGGTGGGGCCGAGTTTGACTTTTGGTTTGGGACATATTTGGATGTGAGAAAGTAGTTGAGGGTTGCAGAGCATATCACTAAGAACTTTGAGAAAAGCAAGCCATTAAGAAACACCTCACCCCCTCTTAATAGTATTGGCTTTCCTAAGGACACAACGTGATCTTGGATCACTAAAATAGAAATGGAGAGTCTTGTGCTTTGAGCTTGAGCCATGTAGCGACCCGGCCTCAAACTGTCAAGTCTCTGTGCTTCAGTGTCATCCCTGGATCGGTAATGCTGACACACACAGTACTCGACGGATTTATAACAGAGTGGAAATCACACACTTATTACATCGAATGTCTCAAGAGAGAACTTATTACAATAAATATGGCTTAAGGCCATCTAATACGATAACCGCGGAAGGCTTGGAAGAATAAAATGAGTCCATCAACTCCAATGGCATAGCTGAGTGCGTGACAAACGACCTATCGCATCTTACTCCTCATCTGAAAAGTCTGCAACATGATACGTTGCAGCCCGAAAATGGGTCAGCACATGGAATATGTTGGCAATATAACACATGAGAGTAATGAACAGATAAATGCTATCACTACATGCATATATGGCTGGTGGAGGCTGTATGGTTAATATGTTTTGCGAAAAGCCAATTTTTCCCCACAATAAAGGAATTCATTTTATTTAACAATCAAGGTAGTTGAACAATATTGAGAAGGTTCCTCCAACTCAATCCCAATTAAAAGTAATTATCAACCCAACAAATTAGTTTAGAGTGATAAGATCCATATGATAATCCACGAACTAGATACTCAAGATGTCCATAACCAGGGACACGACTAACCATGATTAGTTTATACACTCTGTAGAGGTTTGCGCACTTTTCCCCACAAGACTCGATCTCCTCTGTTGGATTTCTCGCACTACATGGTGTTTGAGAAACGGATGACCGAGACACAATCTTTCAGAATCATTTGCTCTCTACTCTGGGCAGACCGGTAGACCTACAATCCCCTACATCTGCTAGTCCACCTCTTCAAGAGCTCACGCAACTTACTCAACTATGCCAGAGCCCATGATGGCTTGTGGCTGCACACGGAAGTTTCTAGCATGAATAGTCTTATGATCCCTTTGAGCCCGGGTGGCAGACTGTATGATGATCACACTGGTACTCCGGGATATCCTAGGACAACATTGGATTCTCCAGGTGCCCACAAGCAATCCACCTAGACGTGTATTAAAGTTGCGACCTTAAGTTGAACCATTAATTAACAACTCACAATTGTAATGGATACACTTAAACCCAATCCAGCTCTACAATCATAGCATGGCAATGTAAGCATAATGTAGAAGTGACTCCCAAGGGTTTGATAATAAAACGGGCAAAAGGTTCTACCTCATCATCTACTTCCCAGACCCACATGTTAGGAGATCCTACACATGCAATGTGTGAAGCTTGAAACTAATGCAAAAAAAAACTCGGTGATAAAGGGGTATGATCAAAGTGTTACTTTCCTTGCTGACGATCTGCAAATCCTAAAGACTCGTAGTAGCACGCTTTACACTCCGGGTGTTCTATCGCAAACAAACAATAGCATACATAAGAAATCAATCAAGGATGCACGGGTAAAACTCAAATAAGATGATCTAACCAGAAAGTTCAATTGAAGAACTCCGGTTTGCAAAAAGAATCAAATCAAACGGAGCAATGAAACTCAAATTGTGAAAGAAATAAGATCCGATTACTAATCTGGACTAAAGTCAAATTTTACCGTACCAAAAGCTTGTTCAAGTTGGTCAAACAGAAAGAGGGCTTCGAGATGAAGATCCAGGTGCTTGAATCGCTTGATTCTGATAAACGAGCGAAAAGAAAACTAAAACGAAAAACAGGGCGGAGATCGTGATCGAAAATAATCGCGGAAAATCATGGAAAAAGAAAAACTGACGAACAGGCTAATGAACGAACGTTCGCTGTCTGCGACTAACGGATGAACGGCGTTCGTTAAAATGAACGTACAGACGAACGACCGCAAAATAAATAAATCGACGAAAAAACCGATCTAATAGAAAAAACGAGATCTAATGAATAAATCGGCGGCGGACGGCGAGGCGGCGGCACGGCTCCGGCGGGTCGGGCGCGGGGCACCGCGGCGGCGCGGCGACGGGCGGGCGACGCTAGGGTTTCGGGGGCTGGGGCGACTTGGGGCTCGGGCCTCGGGGGCGTGGCTTATAAAGCCCCGGGCTAAGTGTCCTAGGCGGACACGGCCCGGTAAGTCGGTTCGCATTTTTTTAAATATTCCGACGTGCAAAAAAACGATCAAAAGAAATACTAAACGGACTCCAAAAATCCTGAAATAAAATTTCTCCGTCCTCTAAAAATACGTCGGCCAAGGTGAACATTTACTTGGGCATCAAATGCAATTTTGAAAAACGCATATTTTTCGTAATCCAAATAAAATAGCGATAAAACCCCAAATAAAATATAAATTGATTTTAATATTTTTCCTCCAATATTTCATTTATTTTGGAGAATTCATATTATCTCCTCTCATATAATTTTAATATGAAATATTTTCGAGGAGAAAAATAATTAAAACCAAAGTGATCCTTGTTTGAATATTTGAGAAAAGTTCAAATATGAGAACTAGGAAAATCCCCAACTCTCTCCGAGGGTCCTTCAGTTGCTTAGGATTTCGAGGATAGCAAAACGAAATGCAACAAAATATGATATGCATGAATGACCTATGTATAACATTCCAAATTGAAAATTTGGGATGTTACAAACCTACCCCCTTAAGATGAATCTCGCCCTCGAGATTCGGGTTGGCTAAAAAATAGGTGTGGGTGGTCTTTGCGTAGATCATCCTCTCTTTCCCAAGTGGCTTCGTCCTCGGTATGGTGGATCCACTGTACTTTGCAAAACTTGATAACCTTGCTGGGGGTAACTAGACTGGCAAATTCGAGAATCCTGATTGGTTTCTCCTCATATGCCAAATCACTGTCTAACTGAATTGCTTCCAGGGGCACTGTATCTCTTAGAGGAATATCGGCCATCTCAGCATGGCACTTTTTCAACTGGGAAACGTGAAACACATCATGCACTCCTGACAGTCCTTCAGGTTACTCCAACTTGTAAGCAACATCTCCCATGCATTCCAAAACATGGTACGGTCCTACAAATCTCGGGGCTAACTTTCCCTTAACTCTGAAACGCTTAATTCCTCACAGAGGTGACACTCGCAGATATGCTCTGTCTCCGATTTCATAGACTACCTCCTTGCGTTTCGAGTCTGCATAACTATTCTATCTGGACCGAGCTACTTTTAGTCTATCTCAAATCAGCTTAACCTTCTCCTCGGACTCCTTAATCAAATCCGGTCCAAACAACTGGCGGTCTCCAACTTCATCCCACATCAACGGTGTTCGGCATCTTCTTCTTCCGTACAGGGCTTCAAACGGTGCCATCTTCAAACTGGCCTGGCATCTGTTGTTGTACGAGAACTTCGCGTAGGGTCAATTATCATCCCAACTAGACCCGTAGTCTAGTGCACAAGCTCTCAACATGTCTTCCAGAATCTGATTGACTCTCTCAGTCTGTCCATCTGTCTGCGGATGAAAAGCTGTACTGAACTCCAGCCTGGTTCCCAAAGTCTGGTGCAGTTGGTGCCAAATCTTTGATGTAAACTATGTTCCTCTATCTGATACGATGCTCCTCGGAACTCCATGCAGACATACGATCCTGGTCATATATATTTTGGCCAACTTTGCACTTGTATATGTGGTTTTCACTGGGATAAAGTGAGCTACTTTGGTCAAGCGGTCCACTACTACCAAGATAGAATCATATCCCGATCGGGACCTAGGTAATCCGGTGATAAAGTCCATGCCAAGCTTATCCCACTTCCATTCGGTATCGGCATAGGCTGTAGTAATCCTGCTGGCTTCTGATGTCCTGCCTTCACTCTCTGACATACATCACATACGGCTACATACTTGGCAATATCCTTCTTCATTCCATTCCACTAAAAACGCTCCTTCAAATCCAAATACATCTTGGTGTTTCCGGGGTGTATCGAGTATGGTGAATCATGAGCTTCCTGTAATATCAACTTCCTGATCTCGGCATTATTGGGCACAAATACACGGTCCTCAAACCACAAGGTGTCGTGCTCATCCTCATGAAAACCTTTGGCTTTGCCTTCACTCATCTCCTCCTTTATCTCGACAATTTCTTTTTCATCCTTCTGGGCGTCTCGAATCTTTCCCAACAATGTCGAGTGAACTTCCATGGTTGTAACAAAACCTCTAGGAACAATCCCTAAATGTAGCTCCCTGAAATCTTCTGCTAACTCCCTTGCCAAACCTCCTGTTACTAAGGTATTGGCATAACTCTTTCGGCTCAAAGCGTCTGCTATGACATTGGCCTTTCCCGGATGATAGTGCAACTTCATATCGTGATCCTTTATAAGCTCCAACCATCTCCTTTGCCTGAGGTTCAACTCCTTCTGTGTGAAAATGAACTTCAAACTCTTATGATCCATGTACACATCACAATGGTTCCCAATAAGAAAATTTCTCCAGGTTTTTAGCACATGCACTACCGCTGCCAACTCCAAATCATGTGTGGCATAATTCAACTCATGCGGTCGAAGTTGTCGTGAGGCATATGAAACAACTCTTCTGTCTTGCATAAGTACTCCTCCAAGTCCTAAGCGAGAGATGTCGCAATACACTTGGAAATCCTTGAGAATATGTGGCAGAATCTGCACTGGGGCTGTAGTCAAACGTTTCTTTAACTCCTGGAAACTTGCTTCACATTCGTCAGTCCAATGGAACTTGGTGTCCTTCTTCAACAACATTGTCATAGGCTTCACAATCGTAGATAATTTTTCAATGAATCTCCGATAGTATCCCGCGAGTCCAAGAAAACTGCGGATTTCTCCAACTGAGGTGGGAGCCAACCACTCAGTGACCGACTAAACTTTGGTGGGGTCTACTGCTATACCTTCTCCTGATATAACATGTCCAAGAAATCCAACTTCCTTCAACCAAAACTCACATTTGCTGAATTTGGCATACAACTGATGTTCCCTGAGTTTCTCGAGAACTAAACGCAAATGCTCCTTATGTTCCTCTTCATCCTTTGAATATACTAAAATATCATCAATGAACACCACACCAAAGTTATCCAAGAACTTCATGAACACCTTATTCATCATACTCATCAAATAGGCAGGGGCATTAGTCAATCCAAATGACATAACCGTATACTCATATAGCCCATACCTTGTGGTAAAAGTTGTCTTAGGTATATCCTTTTCTCGAATCTTCAGCTGGTGGTAACCTGATCGCAGGTCCATCTTCGGCAACACTTTAGCTCCTTGCAGCTGGTCAAATAGATCATTTATCATCGGCAGTGGGTACTTGTTCTTCATTGTCACTTCATTCAATGCCCGATAATCAACAACCATTATTAGAGACTTATCCTTCTTCTCAACCAATAGCTCTGGGGCTCCCCATGTTGATGAACTCCGTCGGATGTATCCTTTCTCCAATAACTCCTTAATCTGTTTCTTGATCTCCTCCAGATCATTCGCGGGCATCCGGTATGGTCTCTTTGATATAGGCCCGGTGCCTGGCAACAACTCTATCAAAAACTCGATGTATCGATCTAGCGGCATGCCTGGTAATTCCTCTGGAAATACATCTGGTTAATACTTCACAACAGGCACTTCCTCCTGAACAACTCCCATGAGATAATGTACTTGGGTTCTCCTTGGTGCATGTCTGGATACATACTTGATCCTTTTTCCCTCCAGGGTAGTAAGCGGAATTGACTTACTAGCGCAATTGATGTTTCCTCCATACATCGACAGCCAATCCATTCCTAATATCCCATCCAATCTTTGCGACTCCAAAATTATCAAGTCTGAGGGGAAAACATGACTACCTATGGTTAATGTCATCTGAAAACATCCACTGCTTGCCATATACTCGGCTCCGGGTGAGGTTACTAGCATAGGTGTCTTAAGAACTCTAGTGGGAAACTTATACTTATCCACAATTCCCCTTGATATGTATGAATGTGATGCACCGGTATCAAAAAGTACGATTGCGGTAAACGACTTAACTAAAAACTTACCGGTAACTACATCTGGTTGCTCTTCAACCTCCTACACGTTCACGTGGTTCACTTGTCCTTTGTTAAATGGATTGGGCTTCTTCCCAGAGCTCCCATTACCATTTCCATTCTTCGCTTCAAGGCACTCAGTGGCATAGTGTCCAGTCATCCCGCACTTGAAACAAGTAACGTGGCTTAGGTACCTCTTGGCGGGTGTAGCTGGATTGGAACTGTTCTGATTGTTGCTTGCTCCATTCCCATTCCCATTCTTTGGGCCATTATGATTATGGGAACTTCCTCCATTGTGAGTGTGGCCTCCATGGTTATGGGTAAGCCCTCCCGAGTTCGGGGTAAAGCGAGGCTTTTGCTGAGCTCCTGAATTGTACTTCCCTTGGTCATATTTCCTCTTGCGGCTCTCTATCTGCTGCTGCTTCCCTTCGATCATGAGAGCTTTATCTACCAACTCCTGGTAGTTGTTAAATGTTGCCACCATTAACTGCATACTCATCTCATCATTCAACCCTTCCATAAACTTCTCCTGCTTCGGGGCATCTATGGCCACATCATCTGGAGCATAGCGGGGTAACTTACTAAACTCCTCCACGTACTACCCTACAGTACGGTTCCCTTGGCGTAAGTTGCGAAGCTCACGCTTCTTCATGCTCATAGCTCCAGTGGATACGTGGGCTATGCGAAATGCTTGCTGAAACTGCTCCCACGTGACATATGCTATAGAAAAAGTGGCTGTGTAATTCTCCCACCGTGCAGTTGTGGGTCCATCCAATTGGTGTGCAGAAAAACACACCTTCTCAGCATCTATGCAACCTGCGGTGGTCAACTCCCTTCCAATCCTGCGCAGCCAATCATCAGCAACTATTGGCTCGATGCTACTGGAAAACACCGGCGGTTGCAGCCTCAGAAAACGGGCTAAGTTGTCAACTAGGGGTGGTGGCGGTGGGTTGTTGTTGTTGTTGCCTTGGTTCTGAACTAACAATTGCATCAAGGCATTCTGCTGCTGGATCAACTGAGTGAGCTCCGATGGGAAAGCAAAACCGGGGTCACGTCTCGGAGGCATCTGATGGGTTTAGAGGGAAGATATTAGAATAGAATGAGGTCTAATGAGAAAAGACTACCCATATGCACATGAGACAAACACAATCATATCATATCACTCAATCAAGCAAGCAAGGGCATACAATCGGTCTAACTATCGCTAAAGTGCTTAGACTACTAATATTTACATGGGGGTGCACTACTAATAGTATGGTGGTCTACTAGAAATTTTCATCGGTGGGAGACTCCATGATATCCGCTCCAGCTTCGTCTTCATAGTCATCATCACTACTATCCAGGTCGGAGTCGGTGTCGTCGATGATGATGTAGTCTTTAGAACGAATCTCCCTGGGTTCGTCGTCTTCTCCTCCTGGCGCGGGGTCTCCCATAAAAACTCCTAGCTTCCTGGTCATGTCATCATTCCTCTCCACAACTATCATCATTTCCTCCTCATATCCATCGCGTGTAGACTTAAGCTCCTCTTCTAGCTCCATGATCCTGATCATCGCCTTCTTCAAATCTATCATGCTTGTGCACATCTGGTTCTCCTGGCGACGAATGTGATGGTTTAATTCCTGGATGAATGCTACAATGGACCTGTCCTTCCTGGTGTTGATCATCTCCCATTGCTCATCTCGGCGCCCACATATCTGGTAGATAGTCTCCTTAAGCTCCTTGTGGTAAACTTCGCCGATGCGTCCCATAGCAATGTGGGCTGCCATACTCTTGCCTAGACTCCAAGTTGGTGCATCAAAGGAAAACTCTATAGGTTTAGTGAATGGCGAGAACGTCCTTCCTGGAACTTGAACTCGAATCATCCAGTGCTCCTCTTCTGGTAAAGTGGCGGTATAGGTCCCGGTGAAACTTGGTATTCCAATGTTCAGGTACTTAGTGACTTCCTTCAAGTGTCATTCAAAAGGTGTGTCTTCATCCAGTTGTGCAAATTTGTTCCTCGAATCTGCCATCCTAAAGATTAGAAAATGGAGAGGAGTCAAAAATAAGTAGAGAAGAGTGGCCTATGGCTTTTCTTAGTGGTCGTATCCTACATTCAGCGTGTGCTCTGATACCATCTTGTAGCGACCCGACCTCAAACGGTCAAGTCTCTGTGCTTCAGTGTCATCCCTGGATCGGTAATGCTAACACACACAGTACTCGAAGGATTTATAACAGAGTGGCAATCACACACTTATTACATCGAATGTCTCAAGAGAGAACTTATTACAATAAATATGTCTTAAGGCCATCTAATACGATAACCGCGGAAGGCTTGGAAGAATAAAGTGAGTCCATCGACTCCAACGGCATAGCTGAGTGCATGAAAAACGACATATCGCATCTTACTCCTCATCTGAAAAGTCTACAACATGATACGTTGCAGCCCGAAAATGGGTCAGCACATGGAATATGCTGGCAATATAACACAGGAGAGTAATGAACAAATAAATGCTATCACTACATGCATATATGGCTGGTGGAGGCTATATGGTTAATATGTTTTGCGAAAAGCCAATTTTTCACTACAACAAAGGAATTCATTTTATTTAACTATCAAGGTAGTTGAACAATATTGAGAAGGTTCCTCCAACTCAATCCCAATTAAAAGTAATTATCAACCCAACAAATTAGTTTAGAGTGATGAGATCCATATGATAATCCACGAACCAGATACTCAAGATGTCCATAACCGGGGACACGACTAACCGTGATTAGTTTATACACTCTACAGAGGTTTGCGCACTTTTCCCCACAAGACTCGATCTCCTCCATTTGATTTCTTGCACTATAGGGTGTTTGAGAAACGGATGACCGAGTCACAATATTTTAGAAGCATTTGCTCCCTACTCCGGGCGGACCGGTACACCTACAATCCCCTACATCTGCTAGTCCACCTCTTCAAGATCTCACTCAACTTACTCAACTATGCCATAGCCCATAATGGCGTGTGGCTGCACACGGAAGATTCTACCATGAATAGTCTTATGATCCCTTTAGGCCTGGGTGGCGGACCGTAGGATGATCACACGGGTACTCCGGGATATCCTAGGACAACACTGGATTCTCCAGGTGCCCACAAGGAATCCACCCAGATGTGTATTAATGTTGCCACCTTAAGTCGAACCATTAATTAACAACTCACAATTGTAATGGATACACTCAAACCCAATTCACGTCTACGAGCATAGCATGGCAATGTAAGCATCACATAGAAGTAACTCCCAAGGGTTTGATAACAAAACGGGAAATAGGTTCTACCTCATCATCTACTTCCTAGACCCACATGTTAGGAGATCCTACTCATGCAATGTGTGAAGGTTGAACCTAATGCAAAAAAACTGGGTGATAAATGTGTGAAAGTAGCACGCTTCGCACTCTGGGTGTTCTATCACAAACAAACAATACGATACATAAGCAATCAAGCAATAATGCACAGGTAAAACTCAAATAAGACGATCTAACCAGAAAGTTCAACTGAAGAACTCCGGTTTGCAAAAAGAATCAAATCAAACGGAGCAACAAAACTCAAACCGCGAAAGAAACCAGATCTGATTACTAATCTGGAGTAAAGTCAAATTTTACCGTACCAAAATCTTGTTCAATTTTGATAAACAGAAACAGGACTTCGAGATGAAGATCCAGACGCTTGGATCGCCTGATTCCAATAAACGAGCAAAAAGAAAAACTAAAACGAAAAACAGGGCGGAAATCGCAATCGAAAATAATCGCAGAAAATCCTAGCAAAAGAAAAACTGACGAATAGGCTAACGAACGAATGTTCGCTGTCTATGACTAACGGATGAATGGTGTTCGTTAAAACGAACGTATAGACGAACGTCCGCAAAATAAATTAACCCATGGAAAAACTGATCTAATAGAAAAAAACAAGATCTAGGGTTTCGAAAGAAAACTGAACGGTTTTCTCGCGAAAACCGGCAGCGGCGGCTACCTCCGGCGACTGAAGGCGAGGCGGCGGTGGGACGGCGGTGTGGCTCCGGCGGGTCAGGCGCGGGCGGCAAGGCGGCGCGGCGGTGAGCTAGGTGGCGGCGGCGGCGAGCGGGGTCGGCGGTGGCGCGGCGGGAGGCGGACGGCGGCGCGCGGCGCTGGCGGCGGCGGCGGGCGGGCAGCGCTAGGGTTTTGGGGGCTGGGGCTACTTGGGCCTCGGGCCTCGGGGGCGCAGCTTATAAAGCCCCGGGCTAAGTGCCCTAGCCGAACACGGCCCGGTAAGTCGGTTCGCATTTTTTTTAAATATTTCGACGCGCTGAAAAACGATCCAAAGAAATACTAAACGGGCTCCAAAAATCCTGAAATAAATTTTCCCCGTCCTCTAAAAATACGCCGAACAAGGTGAACATTTAGTTGGGCATCTAGTGCAATTTTGAAAAATGCATATTTTTCCTAATCCAAATAAAATAGCGATAAAACCCCAAATAAAATACAAATTGATTTTAATATTTTCCTCCAATATTTCATTTATTTTGGAGAAGTCATATTATCTCCTCTCATATAATTTTAATATGAAATATTTTCGGGGAGAAAAATAATTAAAACCAAAGTGATCCTTGTTTCAATATTTGAGAAAAGTTCAAATATGAGAACTAGGAAAATCCCCATCTCTCTCCGAGGGTCCTTGAGTTGCTTAGGATTTCGAGGATCACAAAACGAAATGCAATAAAATATGATATGCATGAATGACCTATGTATAACATTCCAAATTGAAAATTTGGGATGTTACAAGCCAATCCTTTGTCCTCAGCATCTTGAAGGGGTTCCACATCCTCTAGTCCATGCCACTCCATTGTTGAACTTACCTGAAACATACTAGGTAGAAGCATTAATCCAACAAGAGATATTTTGACATTAATTACCAAAATCACCCAGGGAGCACTTGTTCTTTCAATCTCCCCCTTTTTGGTAATTGATGACAACATACATCAAAGCTTTAGATGAAGATATAGAGAATAACAAGTAAAGCTTTGGAAAGACATGTAACATGCATAGGCTCCCCCTACATGTATGAAATCATGTAAATATGGAATATAGGAGCATGTGAATGCATAAGCATGACAGATTAAGCAATGTGTTACATGTATCTTGGCTATATGTATGAGAGCAAATGATGTGAGTATAGGGAATGTACCTTCATGCTCATGAGTCCTTCTTGCAAATAGTATGTACATCAGCAAGAAATCCTCATGCACATGAGTGTGATGTATATACTTACCTTGCGGTCTTGAGTTGGCTTAGGAAGGAATGAACCTGAGTAAACAAGGTTAGATAACATAGATACATCTAATAGCCAGAGCAAACAAAGAAACCACAAGAATACCAAGACTGGGATGACATGTAGAGAGTGAGTACTGAGTACTCTATTGGATATAGATATGTACCCAAAGGTAAATATGTGCATTGAATTCAAGGATTTCCATCCCTTAGATGTCTTGCTCCCCCTGAATCTAGCATCGGATATTGGGAGAAGATAGGGAACAAAAAAATAGAGTAAAGGAAAGAAACAGAGCTAATGCAAACAATCAACTATGAACATGTCTTTCCCCTCTTAAAGACATGTGACTTCTCTCCTCTTGAACACCGGGCATCTGGGGTTTCTTAAGCTCTCCCCTGAGTATTCTCTCCCCCTATAGAAATGATTAAGCTTTGATATGATCTCTCTCTCCCCCTTTGACATCAATTTCCAAGAAGGGTTCTTCTGGATTTTTCTTACAAATGGGTTTGGTCCTTGAGTCACAAAGTAAAGCAGCAAGTCGAATGTGATGCTGGTAGAGGACAAGAATCATTGAGTGGAGCTGGAGCAAAAAAGAATGCGGGAACAGGTGGCAAGCTGTCTTTCCTGTAGTGAAATCGGTAGCACCGAGTTGTGTGCTTCGATGGCGCCGAAAGGATTCGGTTAGACCGAAGGAAACAAACCTGTGTGACTGAGTTCATCATAGTGAAAACACTTGTCACCTCAGCTCACTAGACAGGTAAAATCTCACAAGGATTTTCAAGGAATTTGCTGAAAGATTTGCAATGAATTGGATGCAGGGAATGCAGAAAAATAAAAGAAATCTAGATGAAGTTTTTTTTGAAAGGGGAAAACAAATATGCAGGAGACAAATGCAAGAGCACAGAAAAACACAAGAGAACTTCATCTAGAATTGGGTGGTGACTGAGTCACCTATGTTAGAGTATTTTGACTGTGGAGTCAAGTGAGAGCACTTGATCGTAGGTCATACTCATCGTTTAAGCTCAAAATGGGGTTACCATTTTTCGTGAAGCATTTGATGTATTCACATCTTGTTGAGTTGCTTTAACCTATCACTTGAGGTTAAGCTTCTCTAAGATGGAATGACATACCTTGGGTGGTGGTGTTGATCCTAGTCATGTAGTCGAACTTGTGTGAGTTTCTCGAGGTTAATGTAGTTCATCAAGAGTTGAGAGCACCACTTGTAATTTGAGTTCATCTACCTACATGGGTTAGTTTTGCAAGGAAGAGCACTTGTGTATCCAAAATGACAATTATGAAATTATATACATATAATTTGTCAAAGGATATGCCGAAGGGTTTCGTGCTTCCTTGTCATCGACCACCCTATTGTAGAGACTTGGTGATGTAGAGATTGCTCAAGATGTGAGAGAGTTGCAATCTCATAGATTTAGATTCATCCAAGTACCTACAAGGGTTAGATAATATGCAAGGGTGCAAATATATCCAAGACATATGAATAGCATTATGAAATAAATATCAAGGATTAGTCATAGATTCATGCCTTGCATGTATCCAAATGGAGTTCCTACTCCAAGTTTGAAGCATCAATGATGTTCAACTCACCTCTCAAATGACAAAAGACTTTCTCATCAAGCGGTTTGGTGAATATATCCGCCAATTGCTTATCGGTACGAACATGCTTAAGACCAATGTCCCCTTTAGCAACACTATCTCGAATGAAATGATGATGAACTCCAATATGCTTAGTTCGAGAATGTTGCACGGGAATGTGAGCAATCTTAATAGAACTTTCATTGTCACAAAGCAATGGAACATGTTTCACATTGATCCCATAATCTTTAAGAGTTTGGGTCATCCAAAGTATTTGAGCGCAACATGAACCGGCGGCAATGTATTCGGCTTCGCCGGTGGATAAGGATACTGAGTTTTGTTTCTTGGAAGACCAAGACACTAGAGATCTACCAAGAAATTGACAAGTACCTGAAGTGTACTTTCTATCAACTTTGTGTCCGGCAAAGTCCGAGTCGGAATAGCCAACAAGATCAAAAGAGGACCTCTTAGGATACCAAATGCCAAAATTTGGTGTATGTATTAAGTATCTCACTATCCTTTTCACAGCCTTAAGATAACATTCTTTGGGGGCTGCTTGATATCGTGCACACATGCACACACTTAGCATAATATCTGGACGGGAGGCACATAGATATAACAATGAACCGATCATAGAGTGGTAAACCTTTTGATCAACCGGTTCACCGTCCTTAGTCAAGTCAAGATGTCCACTAGTAGGCATGGGTGTATTCATACCTTTGCATTCTTGCATATTGAACTTCTTGATTAAGTCCTTGGTGTACTTTGTTTGAGAAACAAAGGTACCTTCCTTAGTTTGCTTTATTTGCAAACCAAGAAAGAATTTGAGTTCACTCATCATAGACATCTCAAACTTCTCTGACATAAGCTTTCCAAACTTCTCACTAAAATGAGGGTTAGTCGAACCAAATATAATATCATCAACATAAATTTGGCACACAAATAGTTCTCCATTAACCCTTTTAGTGAAAAGAGTAGAATATGTTTTTCCAATTTCAAATCCTTTTTCCATAAGAAACTTGGTCAAGCATTTATACCACGCTCTAAGGGCTTGTTTAAAACCATAAAGAGCTGTGTGAAGTTTGCAAACATGATTAGGTTTCTTAGGATTGAAAAAGCCGGGAGGTTGCTTAACATAAACTTCCTCCTCAATTTCACCATTTTGAAAAACACTTTTAATGTCCATTTGGTACAAGGTGATATCATGGTGATTAGCATAAGCAACTAAAATGCGAATGGACTCAAGTCTAGCAACGGGGGCATATGTCTCACCATAGTCCATACCTTTGACTTGAGTGTAGCCTTGGGCGACTAGACGAGCTTTGTTGTAGACAACTTGACCATCTTCATCTTGCTTGTTGCGAAACACCCATTTGGTACCAATGATGTTGTGGTTGTTGTCGGTCTTCTCGACCAATGTCCACACTTGATTTCTCTTAAAGTTATGTAGCTCTTCATGCATGGCATTTATACAATCCGGATCTTCCAATGCTTCTTCAACCTTCATAGGTTCAATGCTAGAGATGAATGAATAATGTTCACAAAAGTTAGCGACATGAGTTTTAGAGCGAGTGATTCTCCCGGTTTGAATATCGTTGAAGATTTGTCTTGCTTGAACTCGTGAGAGCTTTTGCTTGGGTCGGGCTGGAACATCTTCGTCATCATCTTGTCCTTCTTCTTGGCCTTCTTCATTATTGGCATTGTCGTTTTCTTGTCTTGGTGGAGAAGGGGTTGATGAGGTTCATCTTGATGCACTTCCTCGTTCTCTTCATCTTGGTGCATCCCACTCGTGGATGCTTCCATGTCGACTCTTGGTTCACCTTGTTGTGAGGTGGAAGCCTCCACTTGGACAGACGAGGTACTCTCCTTTACCTCCGTTGGACGAATCTTGCCGATAGACAAGTCTTGGATTGCTTACGAAGGGTCTTTGTCTCCTACATCAATTGGCAATTGCTCTACTTGCGAGCCGTTAGATTCATCAAACTTCACATCTACCGTCTCTTCAACCTTTCGGGTGAAATTGTTGTAGACATGATAAGTGTGAGAGTTTGAGCCATAACCAAGTAGGAAACCTTCATGAGATTTAAGAGCAAATTTAGAAAGACGATGCTTATCAAGAATGTAGCACTTTGAGCCGAATACTCGAAAGTATCCAACTTGGGGTTTGTTACCAGTGAGGAGCTCGTATGCCATCTTGCTGAGTAGCTTGTGAAGATACAAGCGATTTGTTGCATCACAAGCTGTCTCAACCGCTTCCGCCCAAAAGTGTTTTGGAGTCTTGTACTCATCAAGCATCGTTCTTGCCATATCAATAAGAGTCCGGTTCTTCCTCTCAACAACTCCATTTTGTTGAGGCGTGTACGTAGCCGATAACTCATGTGAAATCCCTTCTTCATCAAGGAAGGTATCCACATTTGCGTTCTTGAACTCCATTCTGTTGTCGCTCCGAACCTTCTTGATCTTCACTTCAAATTGATTTTGGGCCTTCCTAGCGAAGTTTTTGAAGATATTTTGGACCTGCGATTTATCATCAAGAAAGAACACCCACGTAAATCTTGAAAAATAATCGACTATGACTAGACCAAATGAGTTACCACTGAGACTCTTGTAGGCATTGGGACCAAAGAGATCCATATGAAGTAGCTCGAGCGGTCTTCTCGTCGTCATGATGTTCTTCACGGGGTGACTTCTTCCAACTTGTTTTCCTGCTTGACAAGCACTAAAAAGTCTATCCTTGTCAAATATAACATCTTTTACTCCCAGGATATGATCACCTTTAATAAGCTTATCAAGATTTCGCATGCCCACGTGACCTAGCCTTCTATGCCACAACCAGCCTTTAGTAGATTTAGCAATTAAGCAAGTTCTAGGTTGAGCTTTTCTAGTGAAATCAACAATGTAAAGATCACCTCTATGTATACCGGTAAAGACCATTTTATGATTATCTCTACGAAACACATGGCAATCTACTTCAGTAAATACGACATTGAAACCAAAGTCAGCAAGTCTAGATACGGAAAGTAAATTGTAGCCAAGCGATTCAACGAGCATAACATTTTGTATAGAGCTGTCATGTGAGATGGCCACCTTACCGAGGCCAACCACCTTACCCTTTGAGTTATCACCGAAAGTGACATACTTTCGAGGGCTGTCGTTTTCAGCAAGCTCACAAAACATATCTTTGTCTCCAGTCATATGTAGCCGCGAAGATTAGCCATAAGACCAAAGTGTCTCATTGCATCATCAAGATCATAGTCACTATCATCATCCTCATCATAGTATCCATGTTCAACATCGTCATGTGGTGGATCAATTCCTAGAGAGAGTGATTCATTAGAAGTATGACCGTAACAATGTTCATCTCTATGAATTCTAATGACTTCGGAAATGATATTGCTAATAATTCCAACATCTCCTTCGGCACGCATGAGATCACGAAGCTCAAATAGACAATCATCAAACTTAGGATCACTAGTGCTCATCTTACTCAAGGCAATAGACTTATGGAGAATTTCATCTAGATTTTTCAAGGAATAATTTGGGAATCGTTCCTCAAGAAATCTCCATTTAGTGTAGGCACACTTAAGAGTAGGTAAGCTAGAAATTAAATTTTTGGGCAATCCTCTAATGATAAGATTGATAGTTCTAAGATTGTGAATAATGTCAAGATCCTCATCGGGTGTGGGATGTGTCGGTGTCAAAACCGGCGGATCTCGGGTAGTGGGTCCCGAACTGTGCGTCTAGGCCGGATGGTAACAAGAGGCAGGGAACACGATGCTTTACCCAGGTTCGGGCCCTCTTGATGGAGGTAAAACCCTACGTCCTGCTTGATTAATATTGATGATATAGGTAGTACAAGAGTAGATCTACCACGAGATCAAGGAGGCTAAACCCTAGAACCTAGCCTATGGTATGATTGTTGTATATGGAGTTGATTGCCTACGGACTACAACCCTCCGGTTTATACAGACACCGGATAGGGTTAGGGTTACACAGAGTCGGTTACAATGGTAGGAGATCTTGAATATCCACATTGCCAAGCTTGCCTTCCACGCCAAGGAAAGTCCCATCCGGACACGGGACGAAGTCTTCAATCTTGTATCTTCATAGTCCTGGAGTCCGGCTGAAGGTATAGTCCGGCTACCCGAACACCCCCTAATCCAGGACTCCCTCAGTAGCCCCCGAACCAGGCTTCAATGACGACGAGTCTGGCGCGCAGATTGTTCGGCATTGCAAGGCGGTTTCTTCTCCAAATCCTGTGTACCTGTAGGAATAATGTCCGATTTTTGTAATGTAGTGTTCCTCGGCTTCCACGCCCAATAATGGCCGTCTTCCACGTGTCAAACGAATATGAAAAGCCAGGGCGTTTTTACATCCACACCCCTAGCCGTATAAACGAGCCGCCTATTTAATGGGATGGGGATTTAGGTCCAAACCACATCTTCTCCTTTCCGCGAGTTATCATCAGAGCGCTTCCAGCAAAGGTCCATTCCAACATGACCAGCCGTCGCAGCTCCTCCCCTCTCCCCTCCGGTCCCAAGCCCGGGGACTGGGAGAGTTGCACCATCCCGCATAGCGAGTTAGTGTCGCTTTAGGCCAAGGGATTTCTCCCTCAGGCATACATGGTCCCGGTCCGAGCCGGTCTCGCCACCTACAATGGCGGAAAACAAGCGGAGAGCACCCCCAATCCTTCTAAAGGAGAGAGGGTGTGCCTCGTCCCCTATCTAATAAGGGGACTGGGATTTCCAATTCAACCATTTCTCTGCGGGCTTCTGGAGTTCTACGGCCTCCAGCTGCACAATCTCACGCCCGCCTCCGTATTGCATATTGCGGGTTTCGTCACCCTTTGCAAGCTATTTTTAGGCGTTGAGGCTCATTTCGCGCTGTGGAAGAGGTTATTCTGCCTGGTGCCCCGTTCTCAAAAGGGGTCTATATACCAAGTGGGCGGAGCCGAAGTATGGCGCATCGCCGGGACCGGATACCTATCCGGAACCCCAAAGAAGGCGTCCGAGGACTGGCCTTCGGAATGGTTTTATATAGATGGCGTCCCGCTACCGGACCCTATCCGGGTCGGTCTCCCTGAGTTCAACAGTGCTCCATTGAAGAAACGCTTGAGCTGGCGTCCACGGAGCTCTCAGAGAGAAAGCGACAGAGACGTCCTTTACCTGATGGGCCGGATAAGACTGTTGGCTCATTCCGGACTAACCATGATTGGAGTCATGGCCGCATGCATTATGTGGGGGGTGCAGCCGCTTCAATATAGAGGCCACCACATGTGGGATTTCAACGGGGAGGATGACGCCACACGTTATGGTCGTAAGGGGCCGGCCTCAGCCGCCGCCTTAGTAAAGATCTTATCCTCTTTGTACAAGGGAGAAAAGGAGGAATTCCTCTGCGTCAACCCACGGGCCGGATTCAGTATGTACGATCCTCCAAGTTGGGTAAGTGAACAATTGCGCTTGCCCGTTTGTTTTATACTCCCATGGTTAGATAGGTAGTCTAACGACTTCAATGCAGGAACTGCGACAGGAGGTAAAGGATATAAGCAGTCGCCCTCCACAGCCTGAGGACCCAGAACAGTCCCTCAATCCGAACCCCGAAGAGGATCCGGACATATCAGTGGAGCTTATCGACGGGGTGTTCCATCAGCTAAGCAAGGACAATACATTAGTAGCCATTACGGCGGATTACCCAGGGTTAATCCCGGCCTCCCAGGTGACAGAAACCGGGGTCTTGTTCCCTTGAAAGAGATTCCACCCTCACGTAGCCCGGTGTTTCTGACTACAGCCATGTTTTGCAGGGGAGATTTCCGAGGTAGGAGGCCGAACTTGCGGCGGCTAGCCAACGAGGGGCCGCAGGGCACCGTGGGGCAAAAAGGAATGAAGTCCGGACTGAGATGCCGGTGCAAAGGTATAGTGCACCCTCTGTTTCCCTGGAGTTATTCTGTTAGGGCATATTAACGTTCGTGCTATCTTCAGAACGAAGAGACCTCGCCGGACTACATCCGGAGAGGTTGCCAATCGCGCCTCCACCAGCCAGGCTCCAATGTCTGGCTAGGAAGCGGAGGCGAGCACAAGGCGCGCACCGGATGCTCCTCCGACAGAGGATGCGGACAGGATGTCTGCCACAAATTCTGAAGTGGAGAGTGCCATGAACCACAGGCGTTGCCAGACAATTCTACGCGACGCTTGTTTCTCCCAAGAGGCTTTAGATGCCTTTAATTTGGGAGATGCATACCTCCGTGCTGGTCAAAATGGTTTAGCCAGAGCCACGGAGGAGTATGTAAAAGACATACGGGTAAGAAAATTTTGGTTAAATATATATATATGCCAGTAGCCCCCGAGACTTGAAGCAGTTAGAGCAACTGATTTAAGGATCATTTAATAAGCAGGTTCTTACAGAGAAGAATACCGTACTGTCCCAGGAGCTAGAAAAGTGCAAGGCCCAACTAGAGGCCGCACTAGCCGCAGCAGGGGAGCCCAAAGAGACCCCCTCAGGTAAGATACGCTTCGAAAGATTAGTATTGTGCGGTGTGGGTGCAAATCTGACAAATCATGTTGCAGATGGCGTCGGACTCGATCCGGAAAAGCAACAACTCTTACGCCGGCTAAAGGCCGGTGAGAGTATGTTGACAAAGGTGAGGCGAGAGAAGAATGATATTCAGGATGCCAACACCAGGCTGGGCGTCGAACTTAAAGATGTTCATGGCCAGCTGTCGGACTCCACGAGGGAGAATCGACGGCTTCGACACGGTATATTTAGTAAGTGATTGAATGAACTTTGAAAAAAAAGAGTTCGGTGAGGAAGTCGACTAACAGAGTAATGTCTGTAGGTATGCTCACAGGTCGTCCTGCAGAGGAAATTCCCGGTTCTACGGGAGACCTTCTTCCCGAACTCATGCAACTGCACGAGCGAATTCGGCAGGCGATGCGAGGTGTTGCCCAAGCCTTATGGCCTGCCCACTCCATGCCCGAGGGCCTTGGAGAGCTTGCGGAGAAGCTGAAGGGAGCTCGGCGGCGCTTCTGGTTGTCGAAGATATCGGCCAGCCGACAAGGCGCTAGGGAAGCCTGGGCCATGGTGAAGACCCGTTTTACGAAGTCTGACCCAAACCACATGGCCGAGGTCGGACCAGTGGGGCCTGACGGGAAGGAGATCCCTGTGAGCTTAGTGTACGGCCAAGTAGAGTTGGCCGCAAAGTATTCCCAGCAGGACTGTAAATTAGACATCCTGTTAGATGGTATAGAAGAGGAATACAATCAGTCAGAATGACTATGTAATTTTGAATTGACATGTGTAATGTCTTCTAGCCGGATTGTAGATCGTTTGTCGTTGCCGACCTTTTCGCTTCAAACTCGGGACCTGACGGTCCGGAGTGTGTCCGAATACCATAGCGGTTATATAAGAACCGTGGTATGCATGGAGACCAGGCGTAGGGGTCATTAGTGCTTTATGAAACAAGTGCCCAACTAGTTATGTTATATTACATGGTTAGTAAGAAACATCTTCCAGAGAGAATAGTTCCGTTAGGGGTTCCTTTCGCTGGGAGGCATGCCCTAAAGTGCATGTCCGGACTGCGTAAAAAGACGCAGAAAAAGCATCTCAGGGCGCATAAAATTAGTAAAAAGATCATCTTTTATCTCACCGACTGAATATTCCCTTAAGAACGCTAGCTTTCGGCTTCACCCAGTCTGAGGTACACATCCGGCTGACCCGGCAGTAACAATCGCAGAGGTGCTCCCTTTACTGCCTAGCCGAACAATCGGGAACGTAGGGGTAAGCACAGGAGCCAGGCAACCTAGCTTGGCCAAAACTTAAGTCATATCGATGCATATAATGGTGAAGAAAAAGGTGCATGCGGAAGTTTGACGCATGTGTTGGGCGTGAAGCCCGTATAAATAAGCTTCTGTTAAAGAAGCCCCCAGGTTTAATGAGCGCGAGTAGCGCGTCACTAGATGAGCCTTTAAGGGCTATAAAAGAAAAGAGGGGAAGGAGAGAAATGTAAGACAGAAAAATGCAAAAAATGGATAGAGGAAGGAGACGAACACAGAGTCCGGTGCTAGGCATAGAATCTTCGGAGACGGGTGGCGTTCCACGGGTTCGGCTCGAATCGGTTATCCGACGCATCTCGCAGGCAGTACACCCCGCCAGTCAGGACTTGGTCGATTATGAATGGACCTTCCCACTTGGGCTTGAGTTTGTCCTTGTTCTTATCCGGCAGGCGTAGAACTAGTTCGCCAACATTGTAATTTTTGGCCCGTACTTCTCTGCTTTGATATCTTCAGGCCTGCTGTTGATAAAATGCGGAACGGGCTTTTGCCACATCACGCTCCTCCTCCAGGGCGTCCAAGTTGTCCTGCCGACCGAGCTCGGCTTCTCTTTCTTCGTACATGCGCACTCTAGGTGAGTCATGAATTATGTCGCAGGGCAGAACTGCCTCTGCGCCGTACACCATAAAAAATGGTGTGGTGGTGCGATTTTGCGTGGTCCACAGCCCCCATAGCACGGAGTCGAGCTCCTCTACCCAGTGCGTGTTAGATTCCTTGAGGGACCGCACCAGTATGGGTTTAATGCCGCTCATTATAAGACCATTTGCATGTTCGACCTGGCCGTTGGTTTGTGGGTGATAGACGGAAGCATAATCGAGCTTGATGCCCATGTTTTTGCACGAGAGTTTTACCTCGTCGGCGGTAAAGTTTGTACCGTTATCGGTTATGATGCTGTGGGGGACGCCATAACGGTGTGCAACCCCGGATATGAAGTCTATCACAGGTTCGGATTCAGCGATTTTAACAGGCTTGGCTTCTATCCATTTGGTGAATTTATCCACCATGACCAGTAAGTATTTTTTCCTATCGGTCCCACCTTTAAGGGGTCCGACCATGTCAAGCCCCCAGACCGCAAAAGGCTAGGTAATGGGTATGTTTGGAGTGCGGTGGGTGGCATATGGCTTTGGTTGGCAAAAAGTTGGCAACCAGCGCATCGTTGGACAAGGTCCTGAGCGTCTGCCTGGGCCGTCGGCCAATAAAAGCCTGTACGGAAAGCCTTGCTAACAAGGGACCGAGCAGCAGCGTGGTGGCCACCGAGTCCGCCATGAATTTCACCCAAAAGGTTCCGCCCTTCCTCTTTGGAGATGCACCTTTGAAGGACTCCGGTAGTGCTTTTCTTATAAAGCTCTCCCTCATGGACTCTATAGGCTTTAGATCGCCGCACTATGCAGCGGGTCTTGTTTTGGTCCTCTGGGAGTTCCTGCCTAGTAAGGTAGGCTAGGAATGGTTCTGTCCACGGGGCGATGACCGCCATTATTACGTGGGCTAAAGGTGTAATTTCATTGGTAGAGCCTCCAATTATGTCAGATTGTTCGGCGTCGAGTGGTGCGGCTGGGTCTGGGCTGTTATTTGCGGGTTCCCCCTCCCATGCTACGGATGGCTTGAACAATCTTTCCAAAAAGATGTTGGGGGGACTACATCGCATTTTGCTCCGATGCGTGCCAGGACGTCCGCTGCTTGATTGTTTTCTCGGGCTATATGGTGAAACTCCAGCCCTTCGAACCGAGCTGACATTTTTAGGACGGCGTTGCGGTAAGCTGCCATTTTTGGGTCCTTGGCATCGAAGTCTCCATTTATTTGGGATATCGCGAGGTTTGAATCCCCGCGTACCTCTAGGCACTGGATACCCATGGATACTGCTATCCGGAGACCATGTAGGAGGACCTCATATTTGGCTGCATTGTTGGAATCCATGTACATGATTTGGAGCACATATTGGACTGTGTCTCCTGTGGGAGACGTCAGGACGACGTCAGCCCCAGTCTGGCCGACATTTTGGAGCCGTCGAAATGCATAATCCAGTTTGAATATGTGTCGTACTCGTTAGGGAGCTCGGCCTCTGTCCATTCTTCGACGAAGTCGGCCAAAACTTGCAATTTAATAGCTCGCTGTGGCTTATAGGTTGTGCTGCTTCGCTCGATGTGGTTCCAGTCTATTTCCATTTTTGAAGGGTTTCCTCATAAATGAGGTTCAGTCCGCTGCCTCCATCCATGAGCACCTTGGTGAGGCGAAAGCTGTCCACTATGGGACTGAGGACCAATGCGGCTGGTGCTCGGGCTGTTCGGAATCTAGGTTCATCACTTGCGTTGAAGGTAATAGCAGTGTCGCTCCATGGATTTATTGTTGCAACTTGATAGACTTCAGCAAGGCTGCGGAGTGTTCTTTTTCGCATACTGTTTGATGCGAAAGTCTCGAAGACTATGAGAACGGTACTGGTGTCCTCGGGCTGGCTTTCTGCGGCCTCCAGAATTAAGAGGTCCTCGCCAATTTTGGCCACCTGCCGGAGTATCCGACATGCTCTAAGGCTGTGAGTTGGTGTGGCGTCCTCTGTACTGTGGATTCTACAGGGTCCATCAAGCCACCTTTCCAGTACAGTTCCATGCCCTGTAGAGGGTTTTGGCTTTTTGGTGTTTATCCCGGGTGTCCTATGATGATGCACCCTCTTAGTTCGGACGGGATTACTATTCAAGGCCGGATTATCCCAAAATTTTATTTTGGTTTTCCAGGCGCTTTCCATCGCACAGTATTTTTGTGCTATGGACGCCAAGTCAGCGAAGCGTGTAATATCACGACGACTTACGGCGTTAAGGATTCCCTCGTCCGTGCAATTACTGCAGAAAATTGAGATTGCGTCTCCCTCGCGGCAATCCTTTATCCTGTTCATAACCAGGAGGAATCTGGCCCAGTAATGATGTACTGTTTCCTCGGGCCTCTGCCTGATTTGGGAGAGATCGCTTATGTTCGGGTGGGCGAGTGTCATTGAATCTGAAACCTCACCCAATCGAAGATTCGGAGGCCGAAGAGTTTCCAAACTCTGAAGTTCGGATTCTTGGATGTTGTCCAATGAATCTAGCCCGTTGCCTGATCCTAAGCTCAGGTCTTGAGTTACATCCTCCTCTCCGCGGGTATCCAGCATGGAGGAGTCGGGAATTCTGACGTAGCTAGTCCTTAAAATAGATGAAGGGTCGCCGCACTGCGCCTCTACCACGGCAACGTGGTGGGTGACTTGGGGAGAGTTAATTTCTCTTAGATCGGGTTTAAGCCCAACCTGGTCGTAATCCATAGTAACCCCCAGGGTAGCGATGCGATCCAAGAGCTCGTTTACGGAAGAGAGCTCCATTGGATCTAGCTGCTCGACGAGCTCCGAGCCAACGTGTAGGTTGCTTTTGATGACCCGAGAGGTCACCGTCGGCGCAACAGCCGAATAGGCGGTCATGAGGAAACCACCTAGCCGGAGAGTTTGGCCGACAGCCAAGGCTCCCTTAGCAACGGTGCCGTCTTTAAAGACGGGAGGAGGCATTCTTCCTGATTGCGACGGCATAGAGGAACTCTCAATGAAAGCACCAATGTCGGTGTCAAAACCGGCGGATCTCGGGTAGTGGGTCCCGAACTGTGCATCTAGGCCGGATGGTAACAAGAGGCAGGGAACATGATGCTTTACCCAGGTTCGGGCCCTCTTGATGGAGGTAAAACCCTACGTCCTGCTTGATTAATATTGATGATATAGGTAGTACAAGAGTAGATCTACCACGAGATCAAGGAGCCTAAACCCTAGAAGCTAGCCTATGGTATGATTGTTGTATATGGAGTTGATTACCTACGGACTACAACCCTCCGGTTTATATAGACACCAGATAGGGTTAGGGTTACACAGAGTCGGTTACAATGGTAGGAGATCTTGAATATCCGCATCGCCAAGCTTGCCTTCCACGCCAAGGAAAGTCCCATCCGGACACGGGACGAAGTCTTCAATCTTGTATCTTCATAGTCCTGGAGTCCGGCTGAAGGTATAGTCCGGCTACCCGAACACCCCCTAATCCAGGACTCCCTCAGGATGCAAAGGGTCAATATGAGGTGCACACGGGCTAGTAATGTACTTGTTCAAATGATATTCAATGAAAATCTCAAGCATTTCATTTTTCCACTCATGGAAGAACTCTCCATCAAGAATAGGCACTCTATGTCTAAGACTCCCCAACGTAGACTCATCCATCTTCGTCCAAAGGTGTTTAAACCAAAGCAATGGAGACCAATGCTCTGATACCAATTGAAAGGATCGAGAAGAAGTGTCTAGAGGGGGGTGAATAGACTCTTAGCAATAAAAGTTACAGTTTTTAATTTCTTTAGGTTGAAGTGGAGTTTTAGCACAAGTTCACACATTTGTAATACATATCAAGCAAGCATGGCAAGAGTATATGAGTAGCGGAAAGTAAAGCATGCAAGTTGCAAGAATGTAAAGGGATGGGATTTGGAGTGTGCAAACGCAATTGGAGACACAAAGATTTTTTATCCGTGGTTCCGACAGGTGGTGCTATCGTACATCCACGTTGATGGAGACTTCAACCCACGAAGGGTAATGGTTGCGTGAGTCCACGGAGGGCTCCACACGCGAAGGGTCCACGAAGAAGCAATCTTGTCTATCCCACCATGGCCGTTGCCCACGAAGGACTTGCCTCACTAGGGTAGATCTTCACAAAGTGGGCGATCTCCTTGCCCTTACAAACTCCTTGGTTCAACTCCACAACCTTGATTGAGGCTCCCAAGTGACACCTAACCAATCTAGGGACACCACTCTCCAAGAGGTAACAAATGGTGTGTTGATGATGAACTCCTTGCTCTTGTGCTTCAAATGATAGTCTCCCCAACACTCAACTCTCTCTCATAGGATAGGATTTGGTGGAAAGATGATTTGAGTGGAAAGCAACTTGGGGAAGGCTAGAGATCAACATTTATGTGGTTGGAATGGAATATCTTAACCTCAACACAAGTGTAGGTGGTTCTCTCTCAGAAAATGTATGTTGGAAGTGTAGGCATGTTCTGATGGCTCTCTCCATGAATGAAGAGTGGGTGGAGGGGTATATATAGCATCCACACAAAATCTAACCGTTACACACAATTTACCAAACTCGGCGGGACCGAATCATTTAACTCGGTCAGACCAATTTAGTTCATAATGTGACCATTAGGATTTTTGGTGGGACCGACTTGATCAACTCGGTGGGACTGATGTGCTAGGGTTAGGGTAAAGCCTCATCTCGATTGGACCGATTACACAAACTCGGGGGAACCGATTTTGGTAATAAGCCAAACAAAGAGTTGGCCAAGCAAACTCGATGGGGCCGATTTCATATTTTGGTGAGACCAAAATTAATGTAATAGGCAATAGAGAGTTTGCTCGGTGAGATCGAGATCCTATCGGTGAGACCAAATTGATTACGGTTTCTGGCAGTGGCTTATGTCAAGTGAACTCGGTGGCATCGGATAGATCAAATCGGTGGGGCCGAGTTTGAATTTTGGTTTGGGACATATTTGGATGTGAGAAAGTAGTTGAGGGTTGTGGAGCATATCACTAAGCACTTTGAGCAAGCAAGCCATTAAGCAACACCTCACCCCGTCTTAATAGTATTGGCTTTCCTAAGGACTCAATGCGATCTTGGATCACTAAAATAGAAATGCAGAGTCTTATGCTTTGAGCTTGAGCCAATCCTTTGTCCTCAGCATCTTGAAGTGGTTCCACATCCTCTAGTCCATGCCACTCCATTGTTTAACTTATCTGAAACATACTAGGTAGAAGCATTAGTCCAACAATAGATATGCTGACATTAATTACCAAAATCACCCAGGGAGCACTTGTGCTTTCACCGTGGTTCAACTTCCATGGACAAGCTGTCATGTCTGCTGACACATGTATAGCAAAACTAGAGTGTTTATATTTCAAGCATGTGAACAAGTATTATTCTACTACTTTGGATCTATTGCAACGCACGGGCCAGCACATTGGTAGTAGTAGTGTCTATCTCTATTTCTAGAGGCCTTCCCTCGTTCATCCATTTCTCTCACAATATAAACTACTCATACAAATACATCTTGATGTTCCACGGAATGCACGAGGATGTTTCCTTGGGGGTCTCTCTAGGGCAGCATGGCCGTAGTTGCAAGTTGATGCCCCTTGCGATGCCGACGTTGAGGGGCACTCGGATTTCCTCTGATGAGTAGGTAAGATGAGTTTGATCACGTAGTAAATGCATTCTAAACATTACTTCCGTGTCCATTTCCTAATTCTCCCCCTTCCCACTATTTCACAGGTTAGGCTCGGTGCGAGTGGAGATTGTCTTGCATATGTACGGGAGGGTACCAACATCATTTTGCACAACATTTACAATGGTGACACCGTTCCCATAGAACCTTTTGTCCAACATTGGGATCAACCATGCAACGGGCCACCGCATGAATCGGTACGATGGAACCACGGTGAGATTGAATAAGATAGCATGAACCTTGCACATGGCGGTCAAAGGTGGACCATGTTGTCTGCAGCCGATTTGTTGTCGTACGAGTACGAAGATGCTGTGCTCCTTTCTAACCGCATCTTCGGGGTGACAAACCAGGGGACTTGTTTCGTATGGGACACATCCTACGATATACTCCCTCTCTCCTAGTTTATTTGTTTTGAATCTTTTCATTTTATAAGTTTCAAATTCAAATTTAGAGCTCCCCATCACATATTGAGATTACAATGTCCATTAAATCGTTGCGTGCATGTATAGTAAAGAAACAAATCTCGAGTTTGGCACGAGTTCGTGCAGCAGTAGCACCAGCTTGGCGCAGGAGTTACATTTCCCTCTCAGGGCCCTCGAGACTGAGATTTAGCGCCTTACTACACCTACCTTTGAGTCAATAACATGTGGAGCTGATATTTGGCTGGTCCAGATGTAATGCTCCCGAAGGCAGAGGGGCAGTGGGGCCGAGAGTGGTGAGCCGCAGGTCGGGGGATGTGTGGTGTCATGGGTTCGTGCGGCGTCATGGGAATCGCGTGTGGTTGTGGTAGAAACTTGATGCTCGCCACATTTAAGGTGGCCCACATGTCATGCACACAAAGGTAGAGGGGCGGTGCGGCCAAGAGGGGTGAGGCGCACGTCGTGGGACGTGGTGCCGTGGGTTGGAGCGGCGTCATGGGAATCACGAGCGGCAGTGGATGAAATGTGATGGTCGTCGTAGTTGAACTTCCATGGAAAAGTTGTCATGTCTACGGACACATGCATTGCATACCGATCACTGGAAGGAGTAGTAGAGAAAGCTAGGCGGGTAAATAGTTCCTTATAGTCAAGCGGACCCACGCTACTACTCCCTCCATTCCAAATTACTCGTCGCAGAAATGGATGTATCTAGAACTAAAATACATCTAGATACATCCATACTTGTGACAAGTAATTCGGGATAGAGGGAGTACTTGTTCCAAAGACATGCACACCATCGAAATAGTCCATCTATATCAATATACACCCAGAGGGAATAATTGTTTTTATACAAGAGAGGAAATAGTTCATCCATCCATAATGCCCTGCTGCTGGTGCAACCTTATCTTCTTCTTGTTCTTCTTCTTCTTCTTCGTATTATTCTTCTTCTTGTCCTCATTTTCTATGGGAGACAGCTTCGCAACAAGCTCTTTGGACCTTGCAGCTATCTCGAAACTCACACGGGCATCGGGGGTAGCATATTTTATCCACTCATATGTCAAGGGATAATTCTCCCATCCAGACGACCATAATGCCACTGTCTCGTCACCCTTCTGAAGATTTGTATCGAGCACAAAATTTGCTACGTCGAATAGGGATGGTGTCTATTTATCACAATCTTCTACATGAATTTTGATTCTGGTTTGTAGGTCAGCGATGCTTTTCAAATCAAGGTTGTACGGCTACAGCTTCTGTTTGTTCCCTTCGATGGCTGCCCCACCGAAGTATATGTCCTCCAGAGAGAAGAAATCGTGAAGCTCACTTGGTATGGAGGGTGCGTGTATGATGTGGCACACCAAAACATCATCTTCGAGGCACAGCTGAAGGGCGGTGGCGCGTTGGATCTTCCCAGTGGCATGCTCTGTGTACTCTGCGTCGAGACCGATGACCCTCATCTCTACCTTTTCGAGGGAGTTGGATACATTGTTGATCCACTTCCGAACAACCCTTGGGTGGACGGTTACGGTGGCAACTATGCTCAACGAGCCTTCGACGAGGACATGTTGGACGCTAGAAACCTACATTTCGATCTCTTTCGCCATTTGGAACCGCTGGACGGAGGGCTATGATTTGGAGAATTAGGAGTAGATGGCTAGTATAAATGAAGTAGTAGATGATTATTTAAAGAGGTTGAAACAATGTGAATGCAGTGGGGTTTGGATGCAAATGAAGATGAAGGGGAGGTGAAGAAGCCGAGGAAAATCGGTTCCCGATCGAGAAGTAAATGGGAGAAGTGGCATGCAGGCCGTTGATTAGACGACTAGGTAGACTAAACAAAAAGGCAATGCAGGTAGACTGAGGAGTCGTACCTGTTCGTGTACATGCCCATCCTTCCTGATAGGTGGGACCTATGCAAACAGATAAAAAATGTGGCATAGCTGGTTCAGATGGATATTGGCGCGTGCATGGGAGGCACAACATTCTCTGGTTAAGGAATACACGGTTATGCTCATCAAAAAAGAAAAGGCCCATCTTCGCGCTTCCGCATGCACAAGAATTTGGTTCTGCTCACAATATGGATGATACCTGGAGGATGAAGTGAACAATTATGCTAGCACGGGAGACCTATTTCCTCTATACAGTACTGGAGTACTCATGTTCCTACTACTAGTAGTAGTAGTACAACTATGGTACACTTGATGGTCAAAATACTATTCATCCGGTCCTCACAGTAAGTGACAACACCCTGCGCCTAACACTAGTCTAGGCGGCGTGCTCGGGTTACCAAAGTCAGCCTACCCTATGCACTATGCAGTCTGTCACTGTCGTTGTACAACACATTAGCATGCCTCGCCTTGTCTCCCTCCCCCCTCCCATAGCACCACTCCATCTCCATCTCCATCTCCATCTCCATCTCACGGTGCCCCCGTGTACCATCGCCTCGCTCGCATTGACAGCCTTCTCCCCCGTAAATCAAGCCCCCCAAAACCCCCACCTTCCAAACTCCACCATGGACGAACGCGAACCACGCAGCATCCATATGAGCCGCGATTGGAGCAGTCTCCCCAGTGACATCCTTGACCTCTGTTGTTCGTGTATGGATATGTTGAGCGCCCTGTGGCTGGCCGCATGCTCGAGGGACATGGACACGGCCATCGTTGAAGTGAGGCCTAAGATTTTCAAGACACCCTGCTTGCTGCTATTTGGTCTCGCGAGATTGGCTCACCATGATATGGATGTGTACATGATGCCCCATGACTTCAATCCGATCTCCATTAGCCGAAACTTCTTTGTAGGTATGTAGTGGGTCGCCTTACATCATTTCCCTCGACTTCGATCCGATCACCATCGCCCAAAACTTCTTGGAAGGTATGTACTGGGTCGGCATGAACTCCCACTGGATGGCTGCCTTCAGAGAAGGGGAAGACGGTAAAAAGTTGGTGTCGTGAACTTCCAGAGCTCCCATGAGATTATCCTTCGTCCATTGGATTATGTAGAGTTTTACCATCGTGGTCCAAGTCATCTAGATTATCATGTCAGTTGGACGGACGTTGTTTTGCAGAAGATTGTAATCTACCAAGTGCCCACACGACATGCAAATTACACAGACTTCAAGCTAATTGCCTTGTTCGACTGCGGACTCGCCTATCTTTACGCCGATGCCTTCTTTAGCTGGAGACAACTCAACTCACAGTGGATCATCGTCAAAGCTAAGACACACTTCTGTGATGCTATTAAACACAATGGCATCATCTACGTGATCGACAAAGTAGATGGCACCACGTATTGCTAGGACGGCGCGTGTAAGTTGTTTCCGTCTCATGTTAATGATGATTCCATGACACTGTTTGAACTTTCTGTGATGATTGGCATATCCTTGTTCGAGCAGAATTTGAGTAGAACTATGGCAATGTATTAGAGACACCAGAAATCAGCTATATTTGGAATGAGTTAATTCGTGCGATTGTGACCATGTCATTACAACCAATTTGTAACCCTGAATAATCAAATGGTTAGGAATATATGGATACTCTCCTTATTTTACAGTAATCTGTATACAACTACTAAATATGAGTGTGTATCAATGGCCATGTTAGTTTCCTCATTTTCATGATGTAGAAACATGCACCACACTATTGGTTCCATCTAACCATACATTAGGGAAGTAAATGTGCATATGGAGAACTCTATATTTGGAAGTAGTGAAATCATGTAATGCTTACCATGTGTACATACCTATATTCGCCCTTCAGCAATGAATGTCTAGAATAATATCCTGACAAAAATTTTCCCACGGAACACGAGTATATAACAATGCATGGTCTATTAGTTACCTTGAAGAATTTGTTTGTGAGGACAAAACATGATTACATAACATGCATGACATGGTAGTTTCTTGTGAAGAATCGATTGCGAGATAACATGAGTATAACCATGCATGGCACTTCTATATTTTTGAACCCAATATACATTTCCCTGTATTTTCCTCCCAGTTCCAACAGGGACATATCAATGTTGTTTCATGCATTATCCTACTCATACTCTTAACAATGCTGATCTTACATTAACAATGCATGTCCTTTTTGATATGATGCAGTGTCCCTACAGTTGCTGCCCTTTGTAATCACACCACCTTTGCCAAAAACAGGGAAGCACAATTGGTTCCTCGCTCGATCAGACGACAGCAAAAGACTGATGATCATTCGGACACATGAGCTAGAAAAGTTATTTTGCAAAAACCCCACTATACACAAGCACCATGAAATACGTGAGTATCCGGACAGTGGCGGTTACGTCTATGAGCAGGATACCAGCTTGTTGGGGCCTTCATGATTTTTTAGTTGGAGGCAGGTAAACAGCCTTGGTTCACACTCTTTGTTTCTCAGACTCAATTATCCGATTAACCAAGAGATCAACGTTGGCAAGGACCTTGATGGCAGATAGGCTCTGCTTCCTATGGGAAACTTTGTCTACACGGCAAGCCCAAGGAGTTCGGGAGCAAACTCTCCCGATTGTCAATGATACAGCTTGCAGCCAAAAGAAGGTGAGAATGACAAAGGCATCCGGATTAACTTTGATCCTTGGATGTCTCAAATACGATCGGCAGTGATGTGGTTCAAGCCTTCAGGTTGATAGGTAATTGGGCTGTTGCGTCAAAAGGGTTGAGTACTGGTGTCTCCGGATCATTGGTCGCTGAAGCGGTGCTGCAAATTATGATGGTGTTGGATCATCTCTTCGAATGACTTTGTTGTCTTTGCTGCTTGTTCTGGATGGGTAGTTCTTTCATTTGTTATGCATATTCCTTGTCATTTGGTCATCCTCGTCTATGTCACTCTTACAATGTAATAGTTGCCTCTGTTTAGAATGTCATTCTCGTCTGGATCACGAGAGTCTGAGCGCTATAGATGGGTGTGTTTTGGTTGTCTAGCAAGACTTCTTATGAACTATCATGTCTTGCTGTTTATGTCAGTAGTAGTCACTAGTCAGTGTTTGAATGTTGTATATATCATTGTTTGAAACGGCTTATTGTCTCAAACTACTGGTGGGCTAAATGAGGGCATCAGCATTATCCAGTGTTCAGAGTGTATCTCCTTTTTTTCAAGTTATATAATTTGAGCTCAGTGTCTTTTCGATGATGTACACTTGTTTGGGCCAGTGAGGTGTCATTGAATATGGGTCAAGTAGTAACGCAATGCCAAATAGGTCAATTATGACTCTCAGGCCAGGCTCTCAAAAGATCCTAAAAAAGGTCGGGCTCTCCAAAAAAGAAAGAATAAGGACTCTTAGGACGACATGTGGGTACCACCGGTGTTTTCAAGAGCTTGCACACCGAGAGCATATTGGCGCGTGTTCGAAATTCATGCTACCTTTTCATCCCCAATCTCCCACCCCTCCCCCACCTCTGGAATCTCGATTCCTACTCCAGTTCCCCCAAATCCCCCTCCTGTACTCCTTGTACTCAAGCGCACTATCATGTCGCCGGTCAACTCGGATCTTCGAGCTGGAGATCCTGAGGTCTGTCCTGACTTCGGTCGATGCGTGCTATCGCTCAACAGTTGCATGGAGGCGCTTGACGACCAGTTTGCCGGCAAAGTGCTGATGGTAACCATCAACGGCGACCGGCCTCCCGTCTCGCCGAACGACCTTGTCAAAGCTCTTGGCATTGCGCACGGCATCCAAATAAGTGACTTGCTCGTCGAAGTCTGTCTGCCACCGGCTGATTTCTTCGTCACGTTCCGGACAACTTTCGGCTGTAGTCATGTGTTTGAATCTTCTCGGTGTTTGTTCTGCGATGGCGCGCTGGTGTGCTTTGATCGGTGGCACTCAGGATGGGGCTCGGTGCCCTCTGAGTTTGAGTTTTTAACAAAGCTTACCTTCCACGGCATGCCTCGACGTCCTTGGAACAGCGAGTCCACGAATGAACTTATGAACGACCTTGGAGGTGAGATCCTAAGTATGTTTGTTCCTCCAGACAGCTGGGCTATGACAGTTATGGCATGGATGAAGAAGCCGTCCACCATACCGAAGGTGATTGGTGTTGAGATACCGGTGCAGGAACCGGGGTTGTACTATTCATCGCCACCAAGGCCGTCGTGGACCACGTTAGGGATGTACCTGTATCGAGTGTTCGTGCGTGTCGAAGAAGTGGTCAATCCATCAATCGAAGTCCCGCCGCCGCTGCTGGTGACAGGGTCTGTCGATGACGTCCATTATAGTAGTCAATGTTAGACTTTCCCCGTGTTGCTCGGAACGATGGATGGCACAGGGCCTACTCCATCGCGCGGCCGAGACCACTGCTTGTTTGGGAGAAGAGGCAGGGCTGGCTGCCTGGATGTGCTCTAATTTGAGGTAACAACTGAATCTTGTCAGATACTGGTTAAATCCAAGCTATGGGTGTGAAGAACTGACGTGCCAGTACATTTGATTGTGACCTGTTCTAATTTTGTACCTGAACGTTTTTTAGAAAGGCTTGTACGTCAACTTAATGTGCTAGCAGAACTTATTGTGTTGTCTATCTGTTTTGTTTGCACAACATTCAAGATATTTCCCCATCATTGATAAAGATGATGAACCGTTATGTACAAGTTCGTTGGTTTCAACATAGCCCTACCCGTAGCGATCTACTGCTTCCATCCTGATTGTGTCACTTGCGTGAAATTTTTGTATGCAAGTTAAGTGTGCTATGATGTTCGATATGATTGTGTAAACTATATAAGTTTTTACTGAGCATCAGCAATGCATATGGCTGAAAGATGTATTTACGAGCATCGACCGATGGGTCTCTCTCTCCCTCTCTCTTTCACACACACGCACACACGCACAAGTGGGACCCGTTGAATTATTTCTTTGCTCGTGACAGCTTTTAATTAGGTTCCACTGTAATCTAACTTTTTTCTTAAGTAACTAATTGAGCTTAGTGACTTTAAAAAGTTGTACAGAAGCCTCGTTTTGGCCATTCCGGCGTCGCTGAATGTAGGCTGAGTAGCCATGTTAGGTTGTACTGTACTACATAGGCCTTTTTTTCAACATCAGCAATGCAACTGGGCCGACAGTTGTACACAATATCCGGGTCAACTTCTCCGCCTCGCTGGGCCGCAAACTTTCCTAGGAGGTATGCATTAGGCTTAACAAGAAAATGGACTTTAAGAAATAATAAATGGGATGTAATTATAATAACTGGGCAGTAACTATAAAAATGCACCAAACGCGTAATTAGTTTAAAGAATATATTATTTTTGGAATTTGAAAATTTTAATTTCATTACTTGTTGCGCGCGCAATATTTTGTTGGATTTTAACGTAATACAACTTTATTTTGAAATTATATTTAATCTGACTAGAAATTTCGGATAAAATTATTTCGGATCCCATAAAAATGTGGGAATTATTTTTGAATTATGTTTTGAGTGGTTGGTTGAAATTATTAATATTTTTTTAGGAATGGTTGAAATTATTAATCATTGTCCTAGCTAGAAAATGGGTTGTATTTTTAACAAACTGTAAATGGGTTGTAGTAAATTCCATTAGAATCAAAAAATGGGATGTACATTCTTACAAATCCCAAATGGGCTATATGTTCTCTGCCACACATTTGTGGGCTTTCTAAGTTGATGCGTCCCCTAAAATAACTAAGTTGACACGTATGCAAGGCTTTGTCAACGACACATGGTTCTGGTAGTTGTGGCCGTTGGATGTCCATCCAATGGATGTCGTGCTTCTTCTTCAATATCGCATATTCTTGCTTCAGCTGCCCAAAAATTGATTCCTCCCCCTGACATCTGGGGCACACTGTTTCGAAGGCTGACCTGTGGGCCTACTAAGTTGACGCGTACCAAGGGCTTTGTCAACATAGTCAATATAAACGATTCTAGCTGCAGTGACCGTACGATGTCCATCCAACGGCCGTAGTGCTTCTTCAACCTCTGGTCTTATTGCTCCTGTCGCCCAAAGCAGCGCCAGCCGTGCCGCATGCTCCTGCGTCCCGTGGCCGGCTGTGATGCCGCGGAGGCCTCACCACCCCTACTAATCCCACCGCTGGCCAGGCCATCCCTCTACTCACCCAGGCCCCATGTTATTCTGCGGTGACGGCAGCTTTACACCGCAGCGAACCAGTGAACCCTCATACTCCTCTACGTGTAGGCATCCACTATCGCGTCTTCCCCGGCTCCGCATCGTCCCCTTCCTAGGCCTTGCCGTCGTCCACCGCCTTGGTGTTCTCGGCGCGGCGTGGTCAAGGAACGGCTTCCATCGGACGTGGACTATACGTGGAGCGGCTGACAGATGGGTCCACGGCTGCAGCAAGGAAGTGCCTCCTTATTACGCAGAAAATAATGATTCCTCCACCTGATAGCAGGGACCCACCGGGCGGGTAACCGTATTTCATGAAAAGAAACGTTTCCCCCCTGACTGCTGGGACCTACCAGCTACATCTTTGCACGCAAGGAAGTGCGTCCAGGCAAAAAAAACGATTCACCCCCTTGACTGCTGGGACCCACCAGCTACATCTTCGTACACAAGGAAGTGCCTAACAGTCGGGACCCACCTGGTCGAAGCGTACGTAGCGTTATCAATCTGGTCACAAACGTGTACGTACATACTGGTCGATGTAGAGGCGCGCACGTGTCGTAGTAGAGGCGCGCACGTAGCATGTACACGTACATACATTGGCCAGTGTGCAAGAAAGAAAATATGGCCACGTACGTACATACGGGTGGGGTCTCGAACACCTACTCACGCATACATACGGTCAGGGCTCGTGTACATGGATGGGTCGGAAAGGAGAAACAACATTGTCGTCACCCGCCAAAAAAACAATAGTGTCGTCGTCGTGTTCATGGGGAGGCAACGAAATGCGTCGTGTTCATTGGGAGGCAATGGAACGCGTGGGAGCCAACCGGCTTGGACGGAATAGCCGATGGATACGAGGCATGTCGTATCGCAGAACGGAGGAAACAACCTTGTGTTTGACTGGCCACGTTCGAAACGGGATCCTGTTCATTGGGAGGGGTCTGCCGTACCGCAAAACGGAGGAAGCGGACTTGTGTTGGACCTCCTACGATCGAAACAGGGTCCTGTTGATCGGGAGGGGTGTGGCGTACCGCAAAACGGAGGAAACAGGCTTGTGTTGGAGCGCTACGGTCGAAACGGGGGTCCTGTTCATCAGGAGAGGTGTGGCGTACCGCAAAACGGGACTCCATGGGATACTGCTCATCTCCACCATCGACCCCCCTCCAGCCTCCACGGGCTACTGTTCATCCACCGTCGACCTCCTCCAGCCTCCACCTCCGACTGTTCATCCACGGGCTCCTGTTCATCTAGCCTTCACCGCGCGCTACTCCACCGACTAGTGTTCAACCAGCCCTCTCCACGGGCTCCTGTTCAACCACTCCTCCACGGGCTACTGTTCATCCAGCCCTCCACGGGGTGGTCCTGTTCATCCAGCCCTCCACGGGGTCCTGTTCATCCAGCCCCAACCGGCTCGATCGATCGGGGTCCTGTTCATCCAGAGGCAACACCACGGGGTCCTGTTTATCCACCCCCACCGGGAACTGTTCATCCAAGCCCCCCCAACAACGCTCACTGTTCATCCAGAGGCAGCATCGATCGGCTTCAGTTAGCAGCAGTAGCGAAGGAATCGCTCGATCGGGTTCAGTTAACTGCCATCGATTGATCACTCGGGTTCAGTAACGTGTAGCCTGCAGTGCAATTGCTCGGGTTCAGTTAGAGCCCAATGCCTCGCTCGGGTTTAGTTAGAGCCCAACACCTCGCACCCACTCGCATGCGTGTACGAGAGAAACGCGCATCACTCGGCCCCGACCACCCACCATAACCGGGAACACCCCGATATTTTCCTCGCTCTCGCTTCTACCATGATTTTTTCCGTCATGGACGGCCCAAAGAATGTCATGCAGCTGCGTCTCCGGCCCGCCCATGAAGAAAAGCCCATTTTCTGTCATGATTTTTTGTCATAGAAGTAGGAACCCACCACATCTATGATGATACCAGGTTTTGTCAAAATTATCGTCATAGAAGTGTCATAAGTATGACAGAAAGTTTTTTCATTCGGCCCAAAATGTCACGGATGTGTCTTTTTTGTAGTGGTGGCTGCTGATCTATCTAATTTAATAGGTATCACTACCTTTTCTAAATACCTACTTTCTACTCCTTGAGGATCTGCGCTCACCCTCTTCCTTTTGGACTTCTATTATGAAAGAACAACATTTGACTAGAAAAACATAGTATGATGACACATGGTAGGTATAGAAAATGGATAGGTCTGGTATATACTCATATATGATGCTTAAACTAAGCATATGGTGGTGTAACAAAGTAAATGTAATGCAAGAGGTCATCTGCAAAAATATGTGCGACCAATACAACCTTGCCAAGTTAGAGCAAGCACCTTGATGGGTGAATAAGATAGGCCCTCCTCCACCATGCCAAGTTTGTTAGCCAGTGGATTGTTCCGCAATATTCCTCTCGTGCGCTCATTCTTATATTCATTTTGATCATGTTCAATACCTCACATGCATGTAAACATAAAGACAAGTGAGATTACCTTTGTAATTCAAAAGTGATTCTAATCCAATACTGCCTCCTTGTAAACCCATTTGTGCTATCACTGCAATTCTTCTGAGAGATTCCATGCATGCTGTAATTTGGTGTGTGCATTAGTATAAGGTGACCTCTACTCAAAATATGAGAGCTCCAGAAGTGATGATACTTCACAGATGACAGCTTCAACATATAGTAAAGAAGAACAAGTCACCCTGACCTGACAGATACAAAATATACTAACGGAGAACAACTCGACCTGACCAGTCAACCACAAATGTCTCTGCTACTCTTCCCAACAAGGAACATACTTATTAAAGAAGAGAAGAGGATCATGTTAAAGAAGAGGAGAAGAGCAAGCAGATTGAAGATATTACAAGTCTTTCTATACAATGTCGGTTGCCCACCCATGATGAACCAGAGCGCACAGAGAAATAATATTCCTTCTGGTCTCTCCATATGTAGCTCACATGCATTTCAAAACAAAAGTAGGAACATTTAGCTGACCAATTAAACATGTCTCAGTTTTACTAATATCAGAATAATATCATATTCGAATTTTCACAACTAAACTTGTTTAGCTCGATGGGTGGAGCGGTGCTTTTACGACACGAACCACGTAGGCTAATCGTGGTCATCATAAGATGGGGAAACCGTAAGCATGATGAGTATAGTGTTGACCATGGTAGTGGGATGGCAGATCTGAAGCTGCAAACCACGCAAAGGGTAGTTAGCAACCGATATTTTCTTTGAAATAACAACTAACGACACGTTTGGTTCGGCGAAAAAGGTGCAACTTCCGATTACATTGATTTTCAAAACCATAGCCACCGTTTGTTTCGCAAACGACGTAGTCCGAAACAACGGTTCCTGATACACCGCTTCAGAGAATCTAAACCGCCGAAGCGGAGAGGATTAGAAAAACGCGGGCCTCGGACGCAACAACCAAACAAAGAGTATATTGCGTAAAATTTATCGGAAGCATCACTTCCTATTACGGCAAACCTAATGCGTTACCTGGGCCGAACCAAACGCGTCGTAAGATTTGGTATGGACAAGAAAGTACAGTCAACAAGTGACAAAGAAATGCAATTCTACTATCTCTCTATATGTTGCGACATGCATTTGGAAACTTAAGTGGGACCTTTACCTAACCAATTAAATGTGTCTGTTAACTAATACCAGTATCATATCATAATCATATTTGAACAACTAAGCTTTGGAATTATGAGTGCTTGTTGTTTAGCTTGAAGGGTGGAGTACTTTTATTACGACATCTAGAATCATTGAAAACATCCATATGAAGCGACCCAATAGACATGTCGACTAGAAATGTCCGTGCTCCACTTCCCGACACGGAACATACTATACTACTCCCTCTTTTCTTAAATATAAGTCTCTTAGAGATTTGAATGTGGACTACATATGGAGTAAAATGAGTGAATGTACATTGTAAAATATGTCTATATACATCCATATGTAGTTTTTATTGGAATATCTAAAAAGACTTATGTTTTACCGAAAAAGGCTTTCGCCTCCCTTTGTAAATAAAGCAACGATGAAACGATGAACAACACCAGGGACAAACGCACGCCACCACAACAAATGAATGCACCCAAGGCAGTTTAGGAATGGAGGAAGTAATATACTTATTAAGAAGAACATAAGAGGAACATGATAACAAATAGCAAGTAAATTTCACTACTTTTTTATCTCCTCTTATACTCTTATCTCTACTCTTATAAAAAACAGAGTTGGTGATGATGGTGTGCCTGACATCCTGCAATAAGTTGTCTGACTTATATCTGACGAATAGGAAGGAAACTATGGCAATTTTGCAAAAAGATACCCACACCCCTCTCCACATTTGCAAATAAGGCCTTCCCTCCTTCATCCTTTTCTCCCACAAGATAAACTGCTCATACAAATGCATCTTGATGTTCCATGCAATGCACGAGCATCTTGCTAGCTAGCCCACTCATGATGAATCAGAGCGCACAAAGAAATGCATATCCCAGTTGTCTCTCTATATGTGGCGCACATGCTTTTCAAAACGAATATAGGAACATTAGCTGACCAATTAAACATTGTCTATTTAAGTAATGTGAGCATCATATCAGATTCGTATTTCAACAACTTAGCTTTGGAATTATCAGTGGCATGTTGTTTCGCTTGATGGGTTGAGGTCTTGAGGAGCAGTGCTAGCATGACACGAAGCACCAACGATGATGGTAGTGAATATAAAGGGGGAACCCATATGCTTTACACGTATAGTGACCATGCCATGGCGGGTCTGAAGGTGCAAACAGGACAAAGGCTACTTTGCAACCAATGTTTGCTTTCAACTAGCCACTACGATTTGTTATGGACAATAAAAGTACAGTAAACAAGTTACGATCTATTTACCGGTTGAGATCAATAACTTAAGCAGATATGAAAGAGTACCACCTCTCTTGCGACACTGTGTAGGCCCCTGCTGATACGTTGAGGGTGCTAAGGGTGCGATGGTTGTCGGCGGCACGGAAGAATACTTTAAATGCTAGACGACCGGATCGGGGGATAAGCCATGTTGCCGTGGACAAGGCAGTCGTAGGAGCGGCAACGACAAGGTGGACGATGACGCCGATGAAGCAAAAGGATGCGATGAAAGAATCCTGGTCTAGCGGCATGGATGAGAGATGTCCATCTCTTGTAGTGGACGGCAGGGTAGGGGCGGCGGCTCGGCAAGGTGGAGGATGGGGTGGCGGACGGAGGAGGCTAGCCGGAGTGGACAGGTTGTTGTGGCGTCGATGGTGTATGAATGGGGAAATGGAGGGGAAGGGGGATCTCAAGATTTGGGACACGCTTGTATGAAATGTGGGAAAGTAACGAACTTATCCCCCATTTAAAATTTCGGACATCTCGTCGGTTGGTGATAGGACGGTAATCTCGCATCTCCCCAATATTTGCCGCTAGCGATTTAGGGTGAGGAAAGGTGTTTTGCCGCCCACGGTTGGCGCCCACGGTGTATGAACGGGGCTGACAGTTCAGGCGGTTGTGTCATGTCTGAGGGAAGTTACACATCTGCCCCTATTCAAAATATTGGCCTACGTCGATTTTGAACAAGGAGAGTTTGTTTTGCTTCCCACCGTGTATGAATGCGGAAATGGAGGGAGAGACACTGGTGTTTTGGACGAGCTTGAATCAAATGTGCTTTGCCACCTACGTTCGGCGCCCACCGTGTGTGAATGGGCTCGGAGGCAGTCGTGTCACGTCTGATTAAAGTTACTAGTCTATCCCTATCGATAGCAGTGGAAATCGAGTCAATTAGGATGTGAAGTGTCAGGGGTAGACAGTAATTTCCATCTCACAAACGCTTGGTTCGGGCAGCCGGCAAATGATAGTGGGTGTTTTGATGCTTCGTTCAAAATTTGGGAGAATTATCATTCACGTTTACCCCGGGCCCTGGCAACTAAATTCAAACCCAATTTTTATTCGATTACGCATATCCATACATAATTCTATGTTTTGTTATTTATTTCTTCAAAACCACGACAAATATTTATTCCACCTTTATATATGAATATGATTTAGAAATGTCGTGATCTTCGAATTCAGTAGGTTGGATACACTTTGAGTCAAACAGTTATTTCATCTGATACAATATGCTCACATGAAAAACAGTTCACCTTATGTCAATCATACAAGTACTGAGGATTACCTCGCCTAAAAAATTTAGATCATTACAACACATGGACAACATAGGGGGTCTTACAACATAATCGATTCAAAGACATGACACAACATGCAAGTATAGTAATCTAATGACAATTTGAACTGGCATCAAAAGAAGAACTAGGATTAGCCTGGGCTTTAGATAACAGAAGCAGTAGGACCTCCTCCATCTTTAAATGCAACATTCTTACTTCCTTCCATTCTTGGGTTTCTTGCATAATGCATGCAACTAATTGCATAATTTCTAGCCCCATTATCAAGATTACCTCATTCATGGCAGCCACACCATCTTTTTCTACCTCTAGTAGGCCTCAAGAACAATAATATCTATGCTCAGACTGCTCTTCGGCGGTGTTGCCTCTGAACTGCTACCATCTGGTAACATGGATGGCACACTACTTCCACAAATATATTCTGGGGTTGTACATTGTGTCCTAGTGTGAGCGGCATCCTGAAAGGTTTCTTCTGGACATAAGTAAGAGATAGTTATCGCATGATCCAGGCAGTAAGCTTACATGGTAAACGACATACGAATTATTGCCGAGCATGGCAAGCTATATTTAAATGGTTCGAAGCAGCATCGGCCAAAAAGAAATTAAAATGGTAAAATGAAACTAGGGATGTAAGTGGCAAATAAACGGCATCTGCCAGTCCCATCTAGTTAGTTTTTGCTAGCTTGCTAGTTCATGTTCCTCAAAAAACAAAAACTCTATCGAACTATCATACCATTAGTGGACTTTAATTGGGATTAAACGGGACCCAGTTGACATCCCTAGTTGAAAGGCAGTGTACCACCGCTATATTTAAGTTGCCAAGGCATCTAAGCAGTTGAAATACTCTGAGAAAGCACTTAACGGTGTGGCCTCATATAAACTACGAAGACAGTCTTGTGATGAAGTTCATAGGAAAAGTTAAGGAGTCAAATGAACTGGGCATGCATTTCTTTACCATAGTACATTAGGCACTGCTGACATATTGGCCAACTCAGGTATAGCCTAACATGTAACAAGCAAGCATTCAAATCAAGCAATACAGCAAAGCAGGCAACTGAACTATTTGTAATTCTGTAGGATTACAGGTTGAGGGCACAAGCCAAGAAAGCAGCCCACATGCATTACATTTCACATGTACTAAAGCACACTGGCTTACCATATGTTGCTGTGAAGCCTCGCTGCTGTTGCAATGTTCTTCGAATATATCGTCACCTTCCAGTGGTTGCAAATCTAGTTGTTGTAGTTTATTCCTCACCCTCTATTTAGGTAAAAATAAATTTAATCACATGCACTGGTTCGAATTGATCATCAATGGTTCATCTAAACTAATGAAAGAAGGGTGTGTGCTTACACGACAATATATGTGCTTCACTCTTTTTTTATGCTTGTTCGAGGTGCCAGCCCCAAAAGAACAAATATTTTGCTTGATGGGGTTGGCAACTCCATAATTAATAGAAGCATCAAATTAGTCATGCAACTTGGGAAGATCAAGAACGCACAAAAAAGTAGTGAACAGAGGCTCGAAGTAGTGATGTAATAGCTAGCATCAGAAAATGTAGGGTAAAACGAACAAAAAGCAGCGGAACCACATGCTAGTTTGTTGATGTGTAATTAAGCATACAGAACATGAAGCAATCTCATGGAACCAACAGGTGGCATCAGAACAATACCATTATCATAAATATAGCATGTAAGAAGTAAAATAGTAGGTAGTGATATCTAGGAAGTACAATAATACTTAGGACAAAATAAAAGCATCGCAACTATATGTGCACTAGTTTGTAATTTAGCACATGTAACATGTTCACTGCCAGAAGTACTAGAGCTATAAGTGTATGAAATCTCAACAAAATAAACTAAGTGGGTGTGCATCCAACTTGCTTGCTCATGGAGACCTAGGGCATTTCGAGGAAGCCCATTGTTGGAATATACAAGCCAAGTTCTATAATGAAAATTCCCACTAGTATATGAAAGTGACAAAATAAGAGACTCTCTATCATGAAGATCATGGTGCTACTTTGAAGCACAAGTGTGGAAAAAGGATAGTAACATTGTCCCTTCTCTCTTTTTCTCTCATTTTTTGGGCCTTCTATTTTTTTGGCCTTTCTCACTTTTTTTTATTTCCTCACATGGGACAATGCTCTAATAATGATGATCATCACACTTCTGTTTGTTTACAACTCAAGGATTACAACTCGATACTTAGAACAAAATATGACTCTATATTAATGCCTCCGATGGTGTACCGGGATGTGCAATGATTCAAGAGTGACATGTATAAAAAATTATGAATGGTGGCTTTGCCACAAATACGATGTCAACTACATGACATGCAAGGCAATATGACAATGATGAATCATGTCATAATAAACAGAATGGTGGAAAGTTGCATGGCAATATATCTCTGACTGGCTATGGAAATGCCATAATAGGTAGGTATGGTGGCTGTGTTGAGGAAGATATAAGGAGGCTTATGTGTGATGGAGCGTATTATATCACGCGGTTTGGATGCACCGACGAAGTTTGCACCAACTCTCGAGGTGAGAAAAGGGCAATGCACGGTATCGAAGAGCCTTGCAATGATGGAAGGGTGAGAGTGCGTATAATCCATGGACTCAACATTAGTCATAAAGAACTCACATACTTATTGCAAAAATCTATAAGTCATCAAAAGCAAGCACTACGCGCATGCTCCTATGGGGATAGATTGGTAAGAAAAGACCATCGCTCGTCCCCGACCGCCACTCATAAGGAGGACAATCAAAGATACACCTCATGCTTCAAATTTGTTACACAATGGTTACCATATGTGCATGCTACAGGACTTGCAAACCTCAACACAAGTATTTCTCAAATTCACAAATACTCAACTAGCATGACTCTAATATCACCATCTTCATATCTCAAAACAATCACCAAGTATCAAACTTCTCATAGTATTCAATGCACTCTATATGAAATTTTTCTTATACCCATCTTGCATGCCTATCATATTAGGACTAATTTCATAACCAAATAAAATTACCATGTTTTTCTAAAGGGCACTCAAAATAATATAAGTGAAGCATGATAGATCAATAATTTCTGTAAAATAAAACCACCGTCGTGCTAAAAAAGATATAAGTGAAGCACTTGAGCAAATGACAAACTACTTCGAAAGATATAACTGAAGATCAATGAGTACTTGAATAATTATGTAACTATGTGAAGACTCTCTAACATTTAAGAATTTCAGATCTTGGGATATTATTCAAATAGCAAGCAAAACAAAACAAAATAAAATGACGCTCCAAGCAAAACACATATCATGTGGTGAATAAAATATAGCACCAAGTAAAGTTACCGATGAATGAAGACAAAAGAGGGGACGCCATCCGGGGCATCCCCATGCTTAGGCTCTTACCACTCCTTATTCCATTGTCCATAGAATCTTTACCCAAAACTTGAAAACTTCACAAAACAAAACTCAACAGAAAACTCATAAGCTCCGTTAGTCCAAGAAAATAAATCACCACTTAGGGTACTGTTGTGAACTCATTCTGAATTCATATTGGTGTAGTATCTACTGTATTCCAATTTCTCTATGGTTCATACCCTCCGATACTACTCATAGATTCATCAAAATAAGCAAACAACACATAGAAAACAGAATCTGTCGAAAACAGAACAGTCTATAGGAATCTGGAGGTTTCGAGTACTTCTGTAACTCCAAAAATTCTGAAAAATTATACGACCAGGACAATTTGTATATGGATCTACTGCAACTGGAATTGGTATTTTATCGCTCGCCAGTAAAAATGAAAATTATCTTCGTGAGCGCATACTTTCTGTTTTTATCAGCAAGATCAAACAACTATCACCCAAGAAGATCCTAAAGGCTTTACTTGGCACTTTATTGAAACAAAAGCTATAAAACGTGATTACTTCAGTAGCTTAATCATGAGGACACACAAAAACAGTAGGGGTAAATGGTGGGTTGTCTCCCAACAAGCGCTATCATTTAACGCCCCTAGCTAGGCATGACAATTTCGATGATGCTCACATAAAAGATAAGAAATGAAACATAAAGAGAGCATCATGAAGAATATGACTAGCACATTTAAGTCTAACCCACTTCCTATGCATAAGGATTTTGTGAGCAAACAATTTATGGGAACAAGAATCAACTAGCATAGGAAAACAAAACAAGCATAACTTCAAGATTTTAAGCACATAGAGAGGAAACTTGATATTATTTCAATCCTACAAGCATATATTGCTCCCTCACAATAATTTTTAGTAGCATCATGAATGAATTCAACAATATAACTATCACATAAAGCATTCTTTTCAGGAGTGACAAGCATATAATTTTTATTACTCTCCACATAAGCAAAAATTTTCTCATTCGCAATAGTGGGAGTATCATAAGAAACTCGAATACTATAAATTGTTTCCACATTAAAAGAGTAATGTCCAGAAAAAGGGTAATCATAATCATGACAAGTTTTGTAAATATAATCATCACTACTTTTTACAACATAAGTATCATCACAATAATCATCATAAGTAGCAACTTTGCTCTCATCATAATCAATTGAAACCTCTTCCAAGATAGTGGAATCATTACTAAATAAAGTCATGACCTCTCAAAATCCACTTTTATAATTATCACAATAAGATTCAACATCCTCAAAAATAGTGGGATCATTGCTTCCTAAAGTTGACACTCTTCCAAACACACTTTCATCAATATAATCGTCATAAATAGGAGGCATGCTATCATCATAATAAATTTGCTCATCAAAACTTGGGAGACTTAAAATATCATCTTCATTAAACATAGCATCCCCAAGCTTGGGACAAACATTAATTGCAGCAAATAAATTCTCAAACATGTCATTCTCATCAAACATAGAATCCCCAAGCTTGGTCCTTTTCATATCATAAGCATAATCACTCTCATCATTAATAGTATGGATAGCACCAATAGTATATCAATTATCATCATCACAATGAGTAATAGGAGCAACATCATTTGGGAGGGATACCTTTTTACCTTTGCTTCTCCATCTTTTCTTCTTCTTCTTCTTCACATTATGTGTGGGTTTAATCCTCCTTTGGAGCTCCTTATTAATGAGATTGGTTGAACAGAAAGCTCCTCCTCGTTACCTGATTCATCATAAGAAATAATAGGAGGATATTGGGAAGTGTCTTCCCTTTCATTAGTATTCTCTTCATCTTCTATTTGTTTTCTTGTCTTTATGTAATTGGAAATATAAGGATTTTCAATGCAATTCACCGCACAATACCGATCAAAATCAAGAACTTTATCAATGGAAAATTCTGGCATATCCTTAGTTATACGTTTCATTTCTTCATAACCCACAAGCAAACTAAGTTCATTATGATGAAATCAAGTCATCACAATTGTTGGACACGATTCGATCATGAAACAGTTGCATTAGATATTTAAATGACCACGTTCATTGCAAAGTTCACAAGGATGGATAAGAAAATTTAAATTTTCAGCACAAACATCTAGCCTTTCTTGCAACCATTTAGTTTCTAAATACTTATGCCTCTTGCAAAATCTATCTTCCCTATTTGGTGTGTACTTGCAAACTCTATTCACTCCACAAAAATTGACATGCTTATAAGAGACATTTTCATCATGACTAGTGCAATCATCATTAGTACTATGGATATTCAAAGAGTTCCTACTAACAGCATTGCAATCATGCTCATCATTCGAAGATTTAGTGCCAAAAAATTTAATGCATTCTTCTTCTAGCATTTTGGCACAATTATCGGAATCCTTATTTTCACGAAAGATATTAAAAATATGAAGCATATGAGCCACCCTCAATTCCATTTTTTGGTAGTTTTCTTTTATAGACTAATAAAACAAAAACTAAAAGATTCGATTGTAAGATCTAAAGATATACCTTCAAGCACTAACCTCTCCGGCAACGGCGCCAGACAAGAGCTTGATGTCTACTACACAACTTTCTTCTTGCAAACATTGTTGGGCCTCCAAGTGCAGAGGTTTGTAGGACAATAGCAAATTTCCCTCAAGTGGATGACCTAAGGTTTATCAATCCGTCGGAGGTGTAGGATGAAGATGGTCTCTCTCGAACAACCCTGCAACCAAATAGCAAAGAGTCTCTTGTGTCCAACACAACCAATACAATGGTAAATTGTATGGGTGCACTAGTTCGGCGAAGAGATGGTCATACAAGTGCAATATGGATGGTAGATATAGGTTTTTGTAATTTGAAAATATAAAAACAACAAGGTAACTAATGATAAAAGTGAGCGAAAACGGTATTGCAATGCGTTGAAACAAGGCGCAGGGTTCATACTTTCACTAGTGCAAGTTCTCTCAACAATAATAACATAATTGGATCATATAACTATCCCTCAACATGCAACAAGGAGTCACTCCAAAGTCACTAATAGCGGAGAACAAATGAAGATATTATTGTAGGGTACGAAACACTTCAAAGTTATCCTTTCTGATCGATCTATTCAAGAGTTCGTAGTAAAATAACATGAAGCTATTCTTTCCATTGATCTATCCTAGAGTTCGTACTAGAATAACACCTTAAGACATGAATCAACCAAAACCATAATGTCACCTAGATACTCCAATGTCACCTCAAGTATCCGTGGGTATGATTATACGATATGCATCACACAATCTCAGATTCATCTATTCAACCAACACAAATAACTTCAAAGAGTGCTCCAAAGTTTCTACCGCAGAGTCAAGACGAAAACGTGTGCCAACCCCTATGCATAAGTTCAAAAGGTCACATAACTTGTAAGTTGATCACGAAAATGTACATCAAGTGGATCACGTGAATATCCAATTGTCACCATAGATAAGCACATGCAAGACATACATCAAGTGTTCTCAAATCCATAAAGACTCAATCCGATAAGATAACTTCAAAGGGAAAACTCAATCCATCACAAGAGAGCAGAGGGGGAGAAACATCATAAGATCCAACTATAGTAGCAAAGCTCGCGATACATCAAAATCGTGCCAAATCAAGAATACGAGAAAGAGAGATCAAACTCATAGCTACTGGTACATACACTCAGCCCCGAGGGTGGACTACTCCCTCCTCATCATGGAGAGTGTTGGGATGATGAAGATGGCCACTGGTGAGGGATCCCCCCTATGGCAGGGTGCCGGAACAGGGTCCTGATTGGTTTTTGGTGGCTACAGAGGCTTGCGGCGGCGGAACTCCCAATATAAGAGGCGTTGGCATCGGGAAGAAGTCAGGGAGTCCACGAGGGGGGTAGGGTGCACCCCCACCCTTGTGGTGGCCTCGGGACTCTTCTGGTCCATCTCCGATGCTTCGTGGGCTTCTTCTGGTCAAAAATGATCTCCGTAAATTTTCATGTCAATCGGACTCCGTTTGATATTCCTTTTATGTGATACTCAAAAACAAGGAAAAATAGAAACTGGCACTGGGCTCTAGGTTAATAGGTTAGTCCCAAAAATCTGATAAAATAGCATATAAATGCATATAAAACATCCTACATGGATAATATAATATCATGGAACAGTTAAAAAATTTAGATACGTTGGAGACGTATCAAACTCCAGGGCATTCAAAAGTGGCACGTGGACGTGTCACAAGATACAGTCGTAGTGCGGCATGCACGCGATGTGGCACAAGACCGGCAATACCTTGCGGGTGATAGTCAACGGCTGGCAGACAAGCAGCAAAAAGGTTATGGTGCTGCACACCAGCAAGAACTTCGACCAGCAGAGGACCAACTGGGTTGTGCACCTGTACCACCTCGGGGACCTGGAGCAAGGGAAGGAGCGGGAGCTGGTCCTCTGCAAGATTTTGTGCCAGACGAACACTAGGGCTGTCACCCCCAATATGTGATCCTATTCGAGAGGAACTCGAAGGTCCCACCAAGGATAGAACCGCATATTGAAATGCTTTTGCAAGGTGGATATCATTACATCGTACCATTACCTAATGCATGGGGATACATACAAAGGGCATAGAAATGCCACAAGATTACATCAAACATCATACATGAGAACAAATTCCGACTGCGGATGCAACACAAACAAAAACTCAAACGACATCCACCCTGCTAGCCTAGGCTTCCAACTAGGAACCTATCCCAAGATCGACAAAGAAGAAGAACTCCAAAACAAGTAAACATCGCTCTCACATCATGATCATCGCATTACATGCACCTGCAACTATGGTTGTAGTAATCTGTGAGCCACGAGGACTCAGCAATCCCATTACCATGGGTATCAAGACTAGCAAAGCATAATGGTTATGGAATGGATAAGTGGTGAGGTTGCAGCAAGCAACTAAGCATAGTATGGTGGCTAACATATGAGTGCAAGAATAAGAGGAGAAGCTACGTAAACCGTCGCAAACTAGTAATGATCAAGAAGTGATCATGAACTACTTACGTTCAAACATAACCCCACCGTGTTCTCTTCTCGACTCACTTGAAAAGAGACAGTCACGGTTACGCACACGGTTGGTTTATTTTATTTTGGGTCTGATGTCAAGTTCTCTACAACTGGATATTAAAAATATCCATCTGCCACATAACCACGGGCACGGCTCTCGGAAGTTTAAACCCTGCAGGGGTGCCCCAACTTAGACCATGACAAGCTCATGATCCGCAGAGACAATCCTCCATCTCGGGACCCTCCGATCAGACTCAGAATCCTGGTGCACCAGACATTTCAACAATCGTAAAACAAGTCCAGCAAGACCTCCCACCGTGCCGACACCCTGATAGTAGCCGCGCGTAGCTAGTCTCAGGCCACGACCGGATGAGCAGTCCGTACAACTAAGACCAGTCCTCGGGTTTCCCCGTGGCGGCGCTGCTAGGGGCTCTAGTTTGGGACCAACACCATCAGCACTGGCCCCCTATATTACATGGAATTAAGAATCCCCGGGTTCATGACGCTTATGCAAATTAATTATTTAGTTCAATATTATTATGTTGGCAAATGTTAAAACCAATGTTGGGCCTTGCTGGAAGAATATTATTCAAAGCGAACTGTCAAGAGGGGCGCATAAACCCTCACCATGTTAGGGACGCAAAATCAAGGAACATAACACCGGTATGATGGAAACTAGGGTGGAAAGAGTGGAACAATACACTAGGCAAAAGGCCGAGCCTTCCACCCTTTACCAAGTATATAGATGCATTGATTAAATAAGAGATATTGTGATATCCCAAGAAATCCATATTCCAACAAGGAACAACCTGCAACTGCACCTGCAACTAGCAACGCTATAAGAGGTGATGAGCAAGCGGTAACATAGCCAAACAACGGTTTGCTAGGAAGGGAGAAAAGGTTAGAAGCTAACATGGCAATTTTGGAGGCTTGATAAACAAGTGGTAGGTAGCGCGACATAGCGATAGCATCAGGACAACTAGCAAAGCAAAGATAGTAGTGGTATCCAGGGTAACGGTCATCTTGCCTGAAATCCCGCTGGGAAGAAGTCCGAGTCCATGAAGAAGACGAACCCACGTAGTCGAACGAATCCTCACAATCGCAACAAAATCGGGACTATCGACTAGAAGCACAACCGGAAAGAAGCAAACAACATGGTAAACAAACAACACATAAACATGACATGATGCTCAACCAAGTATGATGCATGACAAGGTTAAATGTTGTTACTCATGGCAAGAGATGGTGCATAATAAATCTTCCTATCTAGGTAATTTAAATGGGGCCGGAAACAACAAACAATAATTCTGGAAAATCCCCATATGCATATTTCGAATTTGGTACTGTTCTTCCCTAAACCATATTTTAAAGTTGTTAAACAGGAAAATAAGGTGGATCATGTTATTCTATGCATTTTCTACCCCATTTACATATAAAGTTTATTTAATTAGGAGCTACGATTAATTAGTTATGGAATAAAACATTTTAATATGCTATTTATGCAAAGTAAATGCGGACAACAATTTAAACATTTTAAACATGGATTAAAGCAGCATATTATGAAATTAGAAGAAATTCTAAGCATTTTACATATATGACATGTTTTATTATGATGCAACAATATTTATATATGAGCAATGCATTTTTAATGGCATTTATGAAAATATACATGCACTTGATATATGCCAATATCACAGAATAAAAGAAACATCCGCGGGCCAAATTGCAGCAACCTGGCGGCCGAGGAGGATTTCGACCGAGTGAGCGCTGAGTGTGGGTGTGCGTGCAACAGTAAAGGAAAACATAGCAAAAATTGGGGCGCCTGGGACTCAAACCCCAAACCCCTCGGACGGATAGTGGTTGCGCTAGCCACTGGGCTAGCTATGTGTTTGTGTCGTAAAGGGAGATCAGAACAAGATAAACCATATGCGCATCGCAACCAGGACCAAAACTGAAGCATGCGCACGGGGACTCGCCGGCGACGGAGCCAGTAGCAGCCCCTATTGTGGGTGTGGAAAAGGTTCAGGTGCAGCGCACAGGTGTGGAGAATGCTCAGGACGTGTGTGGCATGGTATCGATATCGGCCATGGGGGTTTCGACTCGTTGCTGGGCCGGTGCAAGGCGACGGGCGAGGCTCTGGTTGTGCGCAAGAGCTGCTGGTGTGCGTGGTTTGTGCAGAGCAACACGCGAGGGTGTTGGAGCTGCAAATTGGACTCGGCCGAAGCCTGAAGCGAGGCAATTACAGAGAAACATGGCCGGTCTTGCAGGTGGCCACGGTGCGACGTGCAGGCGTGCAGCGGGGCGCGGAGGAAAAAGACCGGAGCTTGAGCATCGAGCTGGAGTTCGTCTCGGCTGCGGTGGACAATGATGCATGGGCGAGCATGGCACGGTGAACGAGCGGCAAGCAGGCAGGGTGCATGCACGGGTGCAGATGCATGCGGGGGTTACGGGCGCTTGTACGTGGGCGAGCTTGAGCGTGCAAGCAGGGGTACAATAGAGGTTGCGATGACCTTCAGCGATCATGGCCACAGATATGTGCAGAACGTCGGCTTCATGGACAGAATCAACAAGGGGACAAAGACCGGGAGGAGCAGGAGCTCACCACGGGTTTTTCTGACGTTGTGGTTCAACCGGAACACAGTGTAGACGGTGGGGAAGCGCGCTCAACAGCGGTGATGGACTTGGCGGGGCTGCCAGTCCATGAATCAGAGGAAGCAGGGGAATATGACGTTGAGGAGGAAGCACCAGAGTCCTTGAGGAAGCGAGCGTAGACGACGAAGACTGAGGCAAGGGTCGCAACACTCCCCGCGGAAGTAGACGCGGCGAAGGGAAGGATGATCGCGCCGGAGAAGAGCTCGGGCTCTCTCCAGCCATGGCGTCGGTGAAGCGTGGGCGACCTACCTGGAGCGGCGGCGGCACGGAGGAAGGAATGAATGGGAAGAGGAAACCCTAGGGCGTCACGGGGCTACTTTACAGGGGAAGCGTGGGCATTGGGGTGGCCATGGTGGCCTTGTGCGTGGTGCCCTCTCTTTTTACTATGAGAAGGAGAGGAACTAGGAGGAGGAAGAAAAGGTGAGGGGAGAGAGGTTGACAGGTGGGCCCAGGGTGAAAACATGTTGCGTGGAGGTGGAATTACCAGAGGGCGAGGTAGTTGGTGGGCTGGGTTGTGGCTCGGCTGGGCCGCACTGCTGCTGGGCTACTAGGCTGCTGTTACCGCTGTTCTCCTTCTTCCTCAAACATAATAAGGAGCAAAATGCACAAGGGGATTGGAGAGGAGTGTGAGAGATATGAAAGTATCCCCATGACCCTAGATTTATGCATGTAATTGTAAAAATGGTTTGGACATTTTTAGAGGAGGAAAAAAATATTCAAGTTTGAATTAGATTCAAACTTGAGGCATTTTTTACCCCAACCAGACCAAGTCCAATTGAGATGAAATTTGACAGGGAGGGTGCAGGCATGGACTAATATTTGTAGGGAAAAGATGAACATTAATGGAGAAGGGAAAATGTGGCACTTGCAAAAAGAAAGTAAGTAGAAGGAAAAGGAGAAGGTGATGATCCATGGGGAAAATGCATAGGCAAGCAAGCACGACAAGATGAATACCACAAGGCATATGATGAGCATGAAGAATGCATAATGACAAGAGGCACAAATGCAATATGACAATGATGGGCAAGGCAATGCAATATAACCAAATGATGAACATGATGCAAGAAGCAAAATATGACAATGGCACTCTTCAATCCTGGCAACAAATAGTTGAAACACACAACGACAACGAGAAAGAAGGAAGGCATCTGGAGCATCGGTCTTGGGGCATTACAAGGGCCAGGACTAAAAATATTATAAGTTAGTTTGGTATTGGTACTTGGACTACATGGTCGTCTGCAAGTTGGTATTATTGTTAAGTATCTTTCAGTATGAACTTGGAATTTGCTTCCAACCATCATGTTGAGGGTCGACGTGGGTATAAAGCCAAATCATTTGTTTCGAAACAAATTTTCAGGCGCCTGATTTTTATTTAATGGGTAGCATAAGCACCTGCCGTTCGAATTCACAGTTCTCCAAATTTTTTACATCTTCGAAGTACGCAGGGGATCTATCCGGTTTCACAAGCTGATGGATTTAGGCCTTCCAGAATAGTGAAGTGTCGTGACCTCGATCGTGAAGCGCCTCCCATGGACTAAAAAGTCCTAGTCCATTATTATTAGTTGAAATACGTAAAATGTTCCATAATGAAAAGAAATATGTAAAATGCAATGAATTTAATCTACTTTCACTAAAAACCATCCGATTTGCATGAAATTCGTCCGTGGAACCACAAGATGGCTGTCCATACAGAGCCTAACCGTACGGAACTAGCAGGTCCATGGCCGTATGCAAGCAAGTGCATGCACTTATTATCACGATTGAAAAATATTGCTGACGTCTGAGAAGGTGAAACCCATGAAGTTTTCTACGTAGTCAATAAAGGAGAGAATTTTGCAAGTACAAACTGATAATTGGGATCCAGCAGGTATATTATTTTTTCCGGTCGAGCAAGTTTCAACTGGGCTGTAGACTACCCAGGCTTGGTTTTGTTTTTAATAGGCCTAGCCCATGACGACAATGGGGCACAAAGATCCAGCAGGTATCAATTGGCCTCTGGCCCGCCAGCCTTAGTTATATTTTGTCTTAGAACATCCGTAGGCAGTTTTTTACTGAATCAAACACACATCCCAGTTCTATTTTCCTCTTGAAACGCCATGTCCTACTTTCGTTTTCTAATCTCTACCTATAGTTTTACTAGTTCATATATACGTATTATTATATTGAAAATACATAAAGTTCCCTTTTCATCTTTATGTCCTTTTTTGTTATTGTTTTCCCTCCCAGCGCTATTTTTTACCACTGGTTTTCCCTAAAACCAACTCAATTGTCCCACCTCTTATTAGCTTACTAAAACAAAACGATATTTTATTTGGTAAATCAATAAGTTCTTAAAAAATAAATGTTTATCATTTCTGGATTAAAACTGTTCGGACCCACTGAAATATACAAATAAGGTTGAACTTTTTGACCGTGGTCCTGGGCAGAAAATGGGATGTAATAAATTCCTTAAGAATTAACAAATGGGCTGCAAATCATTAAAAAAATAGCAAATGGGATCTATGTTGTCTGCCATAGATTTGGAGGCTGACTTGTGGGCCTACTAAGTTCATGCGTACACAAGGTTTCTCAAAAAGGAAACTTAGTCAACAATCGACTCTACCAGAGTCAGACCATTAGATGTCAATCTAACAGCAATCGTGCTTCTTCAATCTCTGATCTTCCTGCTCCTGTCGCCCAAACCAGCGCCGGTGGAACCGCCTGCTCCCGCCTCCCTGGCCTGGCTATACCTCTACTAACCCACACCTCCTGTTATTCTCCAGGGATGGCAGCCTCACACTATGGCCGAACAGGTAAACCCTTGTACCCACTCCGTGCGGGAAACAACTGCCGAGTCTTGCTCGGCTCCGGGTCGTTCCCTTACTTGGCCTCGCCGTCTTTTCACCGCCTTGGTGCTCTCAGCATGGCGTGGTCAACGAACGACAACCATCAGAAGAGGACTGTAGGTGGAGAGCCTGCCAGCTGGCTTCACGGCCGCACGCAAGGAAGTGCCTCCTTTTTTGCGAGTAGGAAGTGCCTCCTTATTACGCGTAAAATAATGATTCCTCTTCCTGACAGCTGGGACCGACCAGAAAGGCCTCTATATTTCGCGAAAAAACATCCCCCCACTGCAAGATCGGATCCACCAACTATTACCCACACAAAAATGAATACCCCGCTGCTAGGTCGGTCCCACCATATTTAGAGGTTGACTTGTGGGCCTACTAAGTTGACGCAGACGCCTAGCTTTGTCAACTTAGTCAATGTAAACGATTCTAGCTGTGGTGACCGTACAATGTCCATAAACTATCATCATGCTTCTTCAACCTCTGGCCTTCTTGCTCCAGCTGCCCAAACCAGCGCCGGCCGTTCCGGCTGTGTGGCCGGCTGTGTTGACACACATGCCTCACCACCCCACCCTACTCCCACAATTGGCCAGGCCTTCCCTCTAATCACCCACACCCCTTGTTATTCTCCGGTAACGGCTACCTCAAACTGTTGGTGAACCTAGCAATTTCAAAACAATTCCTACGCACACGCAAGATCAAGGTGATGCATAGCAACAAGAGGGGAGAGTATCGTCTACGTACCCTCGTAGACCGTAAGCGGAAGCATTATGAGAAGGCAGCTGATGTAGTCGAACATCTTCACAATCTGACCGATCCAAGTACCGAACGCAGGACACCTCCGAGTTCAGCACACGTTCAGCTCGATGACGTCCCACGAACTCCGATCCAGCAGACCTTCATGGGAGAGTTCCGTCAGCGCGACGGCGTGATGAAGGTGATGATGTTGCTATCGACGCAGGGCTTCGCCTAAGCACCGCTACGATATGATCGAGGTGGATTATGGTGGAGGGGGGCACCGCACACAGCTAAGGGATCAATGATCAACTTGTCTGTTCATGGGGTGCCCCCCTCCCCCGTATATAAAGGAGTCGAGGAGGGGGAGGGCCGACCCTCTACTATGGCACGCCCTGGGGAGTCCTACTCCCACCGGGAGTAGGATTCCCCCCTTCCATGTAGTAGGAGTAGGAGAGAAGGAAAGGGAAAAGAGAAGAGAAGGAAGGAGGGGGCACCGCCCCTCCTCTTAGTCCAATTCGGACTAGGCCTTGGGGGGGGGGGGTGTGCTGCCTCCCCTCTCTCTCTTTCCCCTAAAGCCCAATAAGGCCCATATACTCCCCAGCGAATTCCTGTAACTCTCCAGTACTCCGAAAAATACCCGAATCACTCGGAACCTTTCCGATGTCCGAATATAGTCGTCCAATATATCGATCTTTACGTCTCGAGCATTTAGAGACTTCTCATCACATCCCCGATCTCATCCGGGACTCCGAACTACCTTCGGTGCATCAAAACACGTAAACTCATAATACCGATTGTCACCGAACGTTAAGCGTGCGGACCCTACGGGTTCGAGAACGATGTAGACATGACTGAGACTCATCTCTGGTCAATCACCAATAGCGGAACCTGGATGCTCATATTGGCTCCTACATATTCTATGAAGATCTTTATCCGTCAAACCACATAACAACATACGTTGTTCCCTTTGTCATCGGTATGTTACTTGCCCGAGATTCGATCATCGGTATCTCAATACCTAGTTCAAGCTCGTTACCGATAAGTCTCTTCACTCGTTCCGTAATGTGTCATCTCCCAACTAACTCATTAGTCCCATTGCTTGCAAGGCTTATAGTGATGTGCATTACCGAGAGGGCCCAGAGATACCTCTCTGACAATTGGAGTGACAAATCCTAATCACGATCTATGCCAACTCAACAAGTACCATTGGAGACAACTGTAGAGCACCTTTATAGTCACCCAGTTACGTTGTGACGTTTGGTAGCACACAAAGTGTTCCTCCGGTATTCGGGAGTTGCATAATCTCATAGTCATAGGAACATGTATAAGTCATGAAGAAAGCAATAACAATATACTAAACGATCGAATGCTAAGCTAACGGAATGGGTCAAGTCAATCACATCATTCTCTAATGACGTGATCCCATTAATCAAATGACAACTCCTTCCTATGGTTAGGAAACATAACCATCATTGATTCAACGAGCTAGTCAAGTAGAGGCATACTAGTGACACTTTGTTTGTCTATGTATTCACACATGTACTAAGTTTCCGGTTAATACAATTCTAGCATGAATAATAAACATTTATCATGATATAAGGAAATATAAATAACAACTTTATTATTTCCTCTAGGGAATATTTCCTTCAGTCTCCCACTTGCACTAGAGTCAATAATCTAGTCCACATCGTCATGTGATTTAACACCAATAGTTCACACCTTTATGTGATTAGTTCACATCTCCATGTAACTAACACCCAAAAGGTTTACTAGAGTCGATAATCTAGTTCACATCGCTATGTGATTAACATCCAAAGAGTGATCATATTTTGCTTGTGAGAGAAATTTAGTCAACGGGTCTGCCACATTCAGATTCGTATGTATTTTGCAAATTTTCTATGTCTACAATGCTTTGCATGGAGCTACTCTAGCTAATTGCTCCCACTTTCAATATGTATCTAGATCGAGACTTAGAGTCATCTAGATCAGTGTCAAAGCTTGCATCAACGCAACTCTTTACGACGAACTCTTTGTCACCTCCATAACCGAGAAACATTTCCTTATTTCACTAAGGATATCTTTGACCGCTATCAAGTGATCCACTCCTGGATCACTATTGTACACACTTGCCAAACTTATGGTGAGGTACACAATAGGTCTGGTACACAGCATAGCATACTTTGCAGAACCTATGAACGAGGCATAGGGAATGACTTTTCATTCTCTTTCTATTTTCTGCCATGGTCGGGTTTTTGGGTCTTTACTCCACTTCACATCTTGCAACACAGGAAAGAACTCCTTATTTGGCTGTTCCATTTTGAACTACTTCAAAATCTTGTCAAGGTATGTACTCATTGAAAATATATCAAGCGTCTTGATCTGTCTCTATAGATCTGGATGCTCAATATGTAAGTAGCTTCACCGAGGTCTTTCGTCGAAAAACTCTTATTCAAGTATCCTTTTATGCTATCCGGAAATTCTATATCATTTCCAATCAACAATATGTCATCCACATATAATACTAGAAATGTTACAGAGCTCCCACTCACTTTCTTGTAAATACATGCTTCTCTTAAAGTCTGTATAAAACCATATGCTTTGATCACACTATCAAAACGTTTATTCCAACTCCGAGAGGCTTGCACCAGTCCATAAATGGATCGCTGGAGCTTGCACACTTTGTTAGCACCCTTTGGATCGATAAAACCTTCAGGTTGCGTCTTATACAACTCTTCTTCCAGAAATCCATTCAGGAATGCAGTCTTCACATCCATTTGCAAATTTCATAATCATAAAATGCAGCAATTGCTAACATGATTCAGACGGACTTAAGCATCACTACAGGTGGGAAGGTCTCATCGTAGTCAACTCCTTGAACTTGTCAAAAACCTTTCACAACAAGTCGAGCTTTGTAGATAGTAACGTTACCGTCAGCGTCAGTCTTCTTCTTGAAGATCCATTTATTCTCGATGGCTTGCCGACCATCGAGCAAGTCGACCAAAGTCCACACTTTGTTCTCATACATGGATCCCATCTCAGATTTCATGTCCTCAAGCCATTTTGCGGAATATGGGCTCATCATCGCTTCCTCATAGTTCGTAGGTTCGTCATGGTCAAGTAACATGACCTCCAGAATAGGATTACCGTACCACTCTGGTGCGGATCTTACTCTAGTTGACCTACGAGGTTCGGTAGTAACTTGATCTGAAGTTTCATGATCATCATCATTGGCTTCTTCACTAATTGGTGTAGGTGTTACAGGAACCGGTTTCTGTGATGGACTACTTTCCAATAAGGGAGCAGGTACAGTTACCTCATCAAGTTTTACTTTCCTCCCACTCACTTCTTTTGAGAGAAACTCCTCTAGAAAGGATCCATTCTTAGCAACAAATATCTTGCCTTTGGATCTGCGATAGAAGGTGTACCCAACAGTCTACTTTGGGTATCCTATGAAGACACATTTCTCTGATTTGGGTTCGAGCTTATCAGGTTGAAGCTTTTTCACATAAGCGTCGCAGCCCCAAACTTTAAGAAACAATAGATTTGGTTTCTTGCCAAACCATAGTTCATATGGTGTCGTCTCAATGGATTTAGATGGTGCCCTATTTAATGTGAATGCAGCTGTCTCTAATGCATAATCCCAAAATGATAGTGGCCAATCGGTAAGAGACATCATAGATTGCGGTATATCCAATAAAGTACGGTTATGACATTCGGACACACCATTATGATGTGGTGTTCCAGGTGGCACGAATTTATGAAACTATTCCACATTGTTTTAAATGAAGACCAAACTCAAAACTCAAATATTCGCCTCCGCGATCAGATCGTAGAAACTTTATTTTCTTGTTACGATAATTTTCCACTTCACTCTAAAATTCTTTGAACTTTTCAAATGTTTCAGACTTATGTTTCATTAAGTAGATAGACCCATATCTGCTCAAATCATCTGTGAAGGTCAGAAAATAACGATACACGCCGCGAGCCTCAACACTCATCAGACCGCATACATCACTATGTATTACTACCAATAAGTCAGTTGCTCGCTCCATTGTTCCGAAGAACAGAGTCTTAGTCATCTTGCCGATGAGACATGGTTCGCAAGCATCAACTGATTCATAATCAAGTGATCCCAAAAGCCCATCAGCATGGATTTTCTTCATGCGCTTTACACCAATATGACCTAAATGGCAGTGCCAAAAATAAGTTGCACTATAATTATTAACTTTGCATCTTTTGGCTTCAATATTATGAATAGGTGTATTACTACGATCGAGATTCAATAAACCATTCACCTTGGGTGTATGACCATTGAAGGTTTTATTCATGTAAACAGAACAACAATTATTCTCTGACTTTAAATGAATAACCATATTGCAATAAACATGATCAAATCATATTCATGCTTAACGCAAACACTAAATAACATTTATTTAGGTTCAACACTAATCTCGAAAGTATACGGAGTGTGCGATGATGATCATATCAATTTTGGAACCACTTCCAACACACATCGTCACTTCACCCTTAACTCGTCTCTGTTCATTCCGCAACTCCTGTTTCGAGTTACTAATCTTAGCAACTAAACTAGTATTAAATATTGAGGGGTTTCTATAAACACTAGTAAAGTACACATTAATAACATGTATATCAAATATACCTTTGTTCACATTGCCATCCTTCTTATCCGCCAAATACTTGGGGCAGTTCTGCTTCTAGTGACCAGTCCCTTTGCAGTAGAAGCACTTAGTCTCAGGCTTAGGTCTAGACTTGGGCTTCTTCACTTGAGCAGCAACTTGCTTGCCATTCTTCTTGAAGTTCCCCTTCTTCCCTTTACCCTTTTCTTGAAACTAGTGGTCTTGTCAACCATCAACACTTGATGCTTTTCTTGATTTCTACCTTTGTCAATTTCCGTATCACGAAGAGCTTGGGAATTGTTTCCGTTATCCCTTGCATATTATAGTTCATCGCGAAGTTCTAGTAACTTGGTGATAGTGACTAGAGAATTCTGTCAATCACTATCTTATCTAGAAGATTAACTCCTACTTGATTCAAGTGATTGTAGCACTCGGAGATTCTGAGCACATGCTCACTAGCTGAGCTATTCTCCTCCATTTTGTAGGAAAAGTACTTGTCAAAGGTCTCATACCTTTCGACATGGGCATCAGTCTGAAATACTAATTTCAACTCTTGGAACATCTTATATGCTCCGTGGCGTTCAAAATATTTTTGAAGTCCCGGTTCTAAGTTGTAAAGCATGGTGCACTAAACTATCAAGTAGTCATCATACCGAGCTTTGCCAAACGTTCATAACGTCTGCATATGCTCCTGCAATAGGTTTGTCACCTAGCGGTGCATCAAGGACATAATTCTTCTGTGCAGCAATGAGGATAATCCTCAGATCACGGATCCAATCCGCATCATTGCTACTAACATCTTTCAATTTATTTTTCTCTATGAACATATCAAAAATAAACGGGGAAGCTATGTGTGAGCTATTGATCTACAACATAGATTTGCAAATACTATCAGGACTAAGTTCATGATAAATTAAGTTCAATTAATCATATTACTTAAGAACTCCCACTTAGATAGACATCCCTCTAGTCATCTAAATGATCACGTGATCCAAATCAACTAAACCATGTCCGATCATCACGTGAGATGGAGTAGTTCTCAATGGTGAACATCATTATGTTGATCATATCTACTATATGATTCACGCTCGACCTTTCGGTCTCCAGTGTTCCGAGGCCATATCTGCATATGCTAGGCTCGTCAAGTTTAACCCGAGTATTTCTGCGTGTGCAAAACTGGCTTGCACCCGTTGTATGTGAATGTAGATATTATCACACCTGATCATCACGTGGTGTCTCGGCACGACGAACTTTGGCAACGGTGCATACTCAGGGAGAACACTTGTACCTTGAAAGATAAACATCACATGCAATCAAAAATACTAAGCAAAATAAGATGTATAAAAGATAAACATCACATGCAATCAAAAATATGTGACATGATATGGCCATGATCATCTTGTGCCTTTGATCTCTCCAAAGTATTGTCATGATCTCCATTCTTACCGGCATGACACCATGATCTCCATCATCTTGATGTTTTATCAACGTGTCGTCACATGGTCGTCTCACCAGCTATTGCTTTTGCAACTATTGCTATCCCATAGCAATAAAGTAAAGCAATTACATGGCACTTGCATCTTATGCAATAAAGAGACAACCATAAGGCTCCTGCCAGCTGCCGATAACTTTAACAAAACATGATCATCTCATACAACAATTCATATCTCATCACATCTTGACCATATCACAACACAACATGCCATGCAAAAGTAAGTTAGACATCCTCTACTTTGTTGTTGCAAGTTTTACGTGGCTGCTACGGGCTGAGCAAGAACCATTCTTACCTACGCATCAAAATCACAACGATATTTCGTAAAGTTAGTGTTGTTTTAACCTTCAACAAGGACGGGGCGTAGTCACACTCGGTTCAACTAAAGTTGGAGAAACTGACACCCGCCAGCCACCTGTGTGCAAAGCACTTCCGTAGAACCAGTCTCGCGTAAGCGTATGCGTAATGTCGGTCCGGGCCACTTCATCCAACAATACCACCAAACCAAACTATGACATACTGCTAAGAAGTATGACTTGTATCGCCCAAAACTCACATGTGTTCTACTCGTGCATATAACACCTACGCATAACCTGGCTCTGATGCCACTGTTGGGGAACATAGTAATTTCAAAAAAATCCTACGCACATGCAAGATCATGGTGATGCATAACAACAAGAGGGGAGAGTATCGTCTATGTACCCTCGTAGACCGTAAGCGGAAGCGTTATGAGAACGCGGTTGATGTAGTCGAACGTCTTCATGATCCGACCGATCCAAGTACCGAATGCACGGCACCTTCGAGTTTAGCACACATTCAGCTCGATGACATCCCATGAACTCCGATCTAGCAGAGCTTCACGGGAGAGTTCCGTCAGCGCGACGACGTGATGACGGTGATGATGTTGCTACCGACGTAGGGCTTCGCCTAAGCACCATTACGATATGATCGAGGTGGATTATGGTGGAGGGGGGCACCGCACACGGCTAAGGGATCAATGATCAACTTGTGTGTTCATGGGGTGCCCCACTCCCCCATATATAAAGGAGTGGAGGAGGGGGAGGGCCGGCCCTCTACTATGGCACGCCCTGGGGAGTGCTACTCCCATTGGGAGTAGGATTCCCCCCTTCCATGTAGTAGGAGTAGGAGAGAAGGAAAGGGAAAAGAGAAGAGAAGGAAGGAGGGGGCGCCGCCGCTCCCCTTAGTCCAATTTGGACTAGGCCTAGGGGGCGCGCAGCCTCCCCTCTCTCTTTCCCCTAAAGCCTAATAAGGCCCATATACTCCCCAGCGAATTCCCGTAACTCTTCGGTACTCCAAAAAATACCCGAATCACTCAGAAACTTTCCGATGTCTGAATATAGTCGTCCAATATACCGATCTTTACTTCTCGACCATTTCGAGACTCCTCGTCATGTCCCCGATCTCATCCAGGACTCCGTACTACCTTCGGTACATCAAAACACATAAACTCATAATACCGATCGTCACCGAATGTTAAGCGTGCGGACCCTACGGGTTCGAGAACTATTTAGACATGACCGAGACTCATCTCCGGTCAATAACCAATAGCGGAACCTGGTGCCCATATTGGTTCCTACATATTCTACGAAGATCTTTATCGGTCAAACCGCATAACAACATACATTGTTCCCTTTGTCATCGGTATGCTACTTGCCCGAGATTCGATCGTCGGTATCTCAATACCTAGTTCAATCTCATTACCGACAAGTCTCTTTACTCATTCTATAATGCATCATCTCGCAACTAACTCATTAGTCACATTGCTTGCAATGCTTATAGTGATGTGCATTACCGAGAGGGCCCAGAGATACCTCTTCGACAATCGGAGTGACAAATCCTAATCTCGATCTATGCCAACTCAACAAGTACCACTTGAGACACCTGTAGAGCACCTTTATAATCACCCAGTTACGTTGTGACGTTTGGTAGCACACAAAGTATTCCTCCGGTATTCGGGAGTTGCATAATCTCATAGTCATAGGAACATGTATAAGTCATGAAGAAAGCAATAGCAATATACTAAACGATCGAATGCTAAGCTAACGGAATGGGTCAAGTCAATCACATCATTCTCTAATGATGTGATCATGTTAATCAAGTGACAACTCATGTCTATGGTTAGGAAACATAACAATCATTAATTCAACGAGCTAGTCAAGTAGAGGCATACTAGTGACACTTTGTTTTTCTATGTATTCACACATGTACTAAGTTTTTGGTTAACACAATTCTAGCATGAATAATAAACATTTATCATGATATAAGGAAATATAAATAACAACTTTATTACTGCCTCTAGGGCATATTTCCTTCACAAACCACATCCGAAATAGTCAATCCTCGTACCCCCTCTACATGGGCATCCGTTGTTGCGTATTCCCCAGCTCCTGGTCGTTCCGTTCCTAGGTCACGCCGTCGTCCACCACCATGGTGCTCTCGGGCGGTATGGTGTCGTCAATGCGGTCAACTAATGACAACCATCGTAAGAGGATTGTAAGAGGAGAGGCTGACAGCTGGGTCCATGGATGCATGCAAGGAAGTGCCTCCTTATTGCGCACAAAATAATGATTCCTCCACCTGACAGCTCGGACCTATCGGAAGGGCCCCTGTATTTTGCGGAAAAAACATTCCCCCTGATAGCTGGGACCCACCAGCTTTATCTTCGCACAAAAGGAACTGCCTTCTAACCCCCTGATAGTTGGGACCCACCAGGTTGAAGCGAAGGTAGCGTTATTTGTCCAGCCGCGAACGTGTACGTACATATCGGTCGATCTGTCTCTCTGCAGCGACGTACCTTGGCTGAGTAAGGAGCGACACATGTTAAAGTAGAGGCGCCGACGTACCATGTAACGCAGTCCCGTCTATATCATGTACACGTACGTACGGCCACACCGCAAGATAGTAAATACGGCTACATACGTACATATGGGCGGGGTCTCTAACGCATACAACAACGTCGTCATGTACATCAGCAGCCAACCGGCTGGGTCAGAACGTAGTAAACACCGTCGCGCATTCATTGGGAGCCAACCGGCTTGGATGGAACAGCCGAAACGAGGTCTGGCTTACCATAGAATGGAGGAAACGACCTTCTATTCGACCGCGTATGGTCGACACGGGGTCCTGTTCATCGAGAAGGGCTGGTGTACTGCAAAACAGAGGAAACAGACTTCTGTTCAAGTGCCTACGGTCAAAACGGGGTGCTATTGATCGGCAGGGGTGTGGCGTACCGCAAAACAGAGGAAACAGACTTGTGTTGGAGCGCCTATTGCCGAAATGGGGTCCTGTTCATCGAGAGGTGTGTGGTGTACCGCAAAACAGGACTCCACGAGCTACTATTCATCCACCGTCGACTTCCTCCAGCCTCCACCTACTACTGTTCATCCACCGTCGACTTCCTCCTGCCTCCACGAGGTCTTGTTCATCCAGCCTCCACCGACTACTGTTCAACCAGCCCTCGACGGGGTCATGTTCAACCAGCCCTCCACGGGGTCCCTCCACCAGCTACTGTTCATCCACCCCCACCTCCTTGATCAGGGTCCTATTCATCCAGCGGCAACGGCCTCTACTACCACAGGATCCTGTTCATCCAATCCCCCACCGGGAACTGTTCATCCAACCCCCACTGGGGACCATTCATCAAGAGGCAGCTTTGATCGGCTTTAGTTAGCATCAGTAGCGAATGAATCGCTAGGGTTCAGTTAACAGCAAGGGATCGATCAGGGTTCAGTAACATAGCTAGTGCAATCGCTCGGTTCAGTTAGACCCCAATGCGTCGCACACACACACGTACGTGTACGAGAGAAACGCGCAAACCTCCATGCATCGCTCGGCCCCAACCACCCATCGTGACCAGGAACTCCCTGAAATTTCCCTCGCCCTCGCTTCCAGCATGGTTTTTTCTGTCATGGACGGCCCAAAGAATGTCATGCAGGTGCATCTCTCGCCCGCCTAGGATGAAAAGCCCATTTTATGTCATGATTTTTTGTCATAGAAGTAGGAGCCCACCACATCTATGATGATACCAGGTTTTGTCACAATTATCATCATAGAGGTGTCATACGCATGACAAAAAAAATCGTTCAACCCAAAATGTCATGGATGTGTCTTTTTTTTGTAGTGGTTCCTTCTGTGGAAGGAGCTGCTAATCACTGGGCCGCCCTGGTTCTTGATGGTCGCCCGTGAAGATACCAACAAACTCATTGCACATGTGAGCCCAAGTCAAGATGGAGTTCTCCCGCAAGTGCATCAGCCATGACCTCAGATTCGGCTTGAGTTCCAAATGGAAGTAGTTGGCGAATACCTTTTCATCTCTTCCTCTGGTAGCTTGAACAGCGATGGTGTAGATGCTCAAGAACTCTGCCGGGTTGAGTCTTCCATCGTAATTTTCTGGTATCTCTGACTTGAACATACGGGTAGATGGCCAATGGACTTGCCGCAACCCGCGAGTGAAGGTAGGGCACCCAACCTCGAAAGGCAGGTATCCGCCTTCGCCTGGTGCGGGTTTGTCGACGTCCAGGCCATTGTGTCTGCCAGACTGTTGGTGGGTTTCGCAGCGTCGTTCTATGGTGACGCGTGTGTCTTCCCTCCGCCTGTCTTCCAAGAACTCCCATTGGTCTCGACGGGCTCGAGGATCGGATGAAGCCATTGCCACCTCGTCGGGTTCTTGGTCATGTGTCTCTGGCTGCAGCCCCTGCACTGGCTATCGTGGAGGGTATTGAACTGTTGGAGTGGCCCCTTCAACACGGCCTGTGGCTCGGGCCGTTGTTGTTGCTTGCGGGTGCTGTGGCGGGCCTGCCCACTGTGATCCTCCTGCCTAAGTGAAACCAATCAAACTTTGGATGGTAGCTCTCCACTCATCCACTTAGTTGGCCGCTGGCGGGAATCTCGGCAGTAGCTGGGCTTGCACCATGGCTTCCGAAGCAATGCTCGCCATGGACGACGACGTAGATCGCTATGTCTCCCAACTTCTGACTGTATCGGTTGTGGCGATGTCATGCTCTCTTCACCACGAGCCAGTCGCTAGGGCGGCATGACGACAGGAAGGATGATCTTGGCGGTTGGTGACCTGATTCGGCACTTCTCCTTGATTATCTTGCCATAGGGAAGCTGCGCGCTCTGTAGCTGCACTCGCAGCAGGGGCAGCTAGGGGGTTGTGATTCGTGTCAGAGAGGGTGCCATCGCCGCGGCTACGTCCTCCAGTCAGGTGGAGAGGTGGAGATTGAATATTCCCTCCACCCGCACCTTGTGGAGCATGGCCGCTAGGGTGCTGCTGATGATGTTCTCCTCTGGTGCCTCCTACCCCCACTTCAGCCGCAGGGGGAATGGTGATGATGCTGCCTGCGTTGTTCACGTTCCCCGTGGCGTCCATGTCCCCCGAGGCCACCGCAGCTCCCACGGTATCAGTGGCTACATGCGAGGGGGCCTTCGGAGGTGGAAGAGTGAGCTGTTGTGCCGGATTTTTTCTTGGGCGCTATTGATGATGAAGTTGTCGATGAAGAAGTTCATGATGATGATTGACGCGATGTTTACGACCTCAGGTTCACGCAAATGCTTCACCCTACCTGGTGCACCAAAGATGTCGTGGCAGAACACAATCACCTATGGGGCCATCGGGCCCTTTGTGGTTCGGCAAGGGGGAAGGGCACATTGCACAAAGAGCGGAGACCGTAGGGCAGCACGACAATGGTGACGCGGGTGGTTTTCACCCAAGTTTGGGCCGCTACAAAGCGTAAAACCCTACTCCTGCTTTGGTGGATTGGATGGAGGACCGTGATGAACACGCAGCGCTCAAGCCCGACAAGGTCGCCTCGGGGACAACAGCTATGCATGTAAGAGTGACAAAGGTCTGAATCCTATTCTAGGCCGCCATGGCCCTTCTTTTATAGGCTAAGGGGTTACCATAGTGGCAATCCAATCATTATACACTGATTAGATAGCCAACAGTGCTATCCTACCTAACTCTAGTAGTCAGGACAAAGTGCATTAAATGCACTACTAGGTGTCACGCTGAGGATGAAGCCCGGCAAGCCTACCAGCCGCTCAACCACCCTCTCATCTATCTGCGTGACACGCCTTTGGACGGGTGCCGTGCAGGGTGAATTTTCTTCCCAAATTGCTGCCACGTGCCAAATGATAGCCACTTAATCACTTGGAGGCTTGACACCGCACTGATAAGTGACTTCCGTCGCTGTGCGGTGGAGCGGTGGAGTCTTGGCGGGGTGGCTTGCCCTTGGAAAACCCTACTCCTGCTTTGGTGGATTGGATGGAGGAACACGATGAACAGGCGGCGCTCAAGCCCGGCAAGGTGGCCTCGAGGAGAGAAGCTATACATGTGTACAAGTGTGCAAGGGTCTGAATCCTTTGCTAGTTTGCCTTGGACCTCCTTTTATAGCTCAAGGGGTAACCACAGTGGCAAAACAGTCTTTATCTAGTAATTAGAAAGCTAATAGTGTTATCATACCTAACTCTGGCAGTTAGGACAAAGTGCATTAAATGCCCTGCTAGGTGTCGTGCTGAGGGTGAGGCCCGGCAAGCCTGTTTTGCTACTTAATCATCTTCTGCTTATCTGTTCCACACGCCTCTGGACGCGTGTCACATGAGAGTAATCTGTCTTCCAACGGGCTGCCACGTGCCGAGTGGTAGCTACTTAATCACCTGGAGGCTTGACACCGCATTGATAAGCGATTTGCATTGTTGTGCGATGGAGTGGTTCAGTGGTGGTGCCTTGGTGTGGTCCTCGCCTTTGGCTGACCCAGCAAGCCTGCCGGGTAAATCTTGGACTTCTCCATGGAGCGGCCTCGACCATGCTAGGCTCTCCTGCCTGGTGATGCTCTGTTGTCTTGTTTTGACTTGGTCTTCTTGATCCACTCCTTGATCTCACGAAGAGTGGTTCCTCTGGCTTGGTCTTGTTTTGTATGTTGGTGTTGGACATGTGATGCCAGCACTCCTGTGTATAAGTCCGAGCAACAAACATAACATGTTTGTTGCACTGACAGGAGCCCCCGGGATTGGCCCATACGTGCCACCTGGCATCGTTGCCCCAACAAATACACACGTGCACACTTTGGCCAAACCACAATGGGATTCATGTCTCCCTTGATACCATCCTTGTTCTTCATTAACCTGTGATTGAATCAGTTTCCGGTTTTCCCGTGGGTCGTGTTGAACAACGTGGGGCAACCCACCGCTACAAAAAAGTACACTTCTATGATGATACGTGTTTGTCATAGTAGGTCACGTTTTTTGTCATGCATGTACATCCATGACGATTTTATGATAGAATCAAGCTAGTCAAACTTGTGCTGTCGTAGAAGTGTTCCATGACAATACCAAAATTATCATCACGAAAGTTGTAACACCCTCGATGCGGCTATATCTCCCACGTGTCAAAGCACGACTTAGAGGCATAACCGCATTGAAAGCAATGTCGCAAGTGAGGTAATCTTCACACAACCCACGTAATACATAAGGGACAGAGATACATAGTTGGCTTACAATCGCCACTTCACACAATACAAGAATAAAGCATTACATCATCCAGATACAATCAAGGACCGACTACGGAACCAAAATAAAAGAAGACTACCCCAAAAGCTACATAGATCCCCGATCGACCCCAACTGGGCTCCACTACTGATCAACTGGAAACGAAAACGACATAACGAATACGATCTTCATTGAGCTCCTCCTTGAGCTCGGTTGCATCATCTGCACGGTTCAACGACCCCTGCAAGCTGGTTTTGGAAATATCTGTGAGTCACGGGGACTCAGCAATCTCACACCCTCGCGATCAAGACTATTTAAGCTTATGGGTAAGGTAAAGGTATGAGGTGGAGCTGCAGCAAGCGACTAGCATATTTGGTGGCTAACATATACGCAAAAGAGAGCGAGAAGAGAAGGCAAAAGCACGGTCAAACAACTATGATCAAGGAGTGATCCAAGACTACTTACGTCAAGCATATCTCCAACACCGTGTTCACTTCCCAGACTCCGCCGAGAAGAGACCATCACGGTTACACACGCGGTTGATGTATTTTAATTAAGGTCAACTTCACGTTTTCTACAACCGGACATTAATGAATTCCCATCTGCCCATAACCGCGGGCACGGCTTTCGAAAGTTCAAATCCCTGCAGGGGTGTCCCAACTTAGCCCATCACAAGCTCTCATGGTCAACGAAGGATATTCCTTCTAGCGGGAAGACCCAATCAGGCTCGGAATCCCGGTTACAAGACATTTCGACAATGGTAAAACAAGACCAGCAACACCGCCTGAATGTGCCGACAAATCCCGATAGGAGGTGCACATATCTCGTTCTTAGGGCACACTCAGATGAGACTAGCTATGAGTAAAACCAACCCTCAAGTTTCCCCGAGGTGGCCCCACAGGCAGCTTAGTTCGGACCAACACTCAGAGGAGCACTGGCCTGGAGTGGGGTTAAATAAAGATGACCCTTGGGCAGGCCTACCCAAGGGAAAGAAAAGGCTAGGTGGCGAATGGTAAAACCAATGTTGGGCATTGCTGGAGGAGTTCTATTCAAGGCAAACTTTCAAGGGGTTCCCATTAGAACCCAACCGCGTAAGGAACGCAAAATCCGGGAACATAACACTGATATGACGGAAACTAGGGCGGGAAGAGTGGAACAAAACACCAGGCATAAGGCTGAGCCTTCCACCCTTTACCAAGTATATAGATGCATTAATTAAATAAGAGATATTGTGATATCCCAACAAAATATCCATGTTCCAAACATGGAACAAGCTCCAATCTTCACCTGCAACTAACAACGCTATAAGAGGGCCTGAGCAAAGCGGTAACATAGCCAAACAATGGTTTGCTAGGACAAGGTGGGTTAGAGGCTTGGTTTAACAATATGGGAGGCATAATAAGCAAGTGGTCGGTATCGCAGCATAGGCATAGCAAAAGAGCGAGCAACTAGCAAGCAAAGATAGAAGTGATTTCGAGGGTATGGTCATCTTGCCTGAAATCCCGCAAGGAAGAAGAACGAGTCCATGAAGAAGACAAACGGTCGTATTTGAACGGATCCTCACAACTCCGGGACGGAACCAAAGCTCACGAGAAAGGCAACCCGGAAAGAAGCAAACAACCACTACAACAACATGGCATGATGCACAACAAGTATGATGCATGTCCGGTTTAATGAAGCATGGCATGGCAAAGTGCACAAGCAATTCTACAGATTAAGTGGAGATCAATATGCAACGAGTTGCATATTGACGAAACACCACATGACTTATTTAGTTCGATCTTGTTTATGTATTCAACAATATTAAATGTTGTTAAACATGGCAAGATTGCTGGAGGAGTTCTATTCAAGGCAAACTTTCAAGGGGTTCCCATTAGAACCCAACCGCGTAAGGAACGCAAAATCCGGGAACATAACACTGATATGACGGAAACTAGGGCGGGAAGAGTGGAACAAAACACCAGGCATAAGGCTGAGCCTTCCACCCTTTACCAAGTATATAGATGCATTAATTAAATAAGAGATATTGTGATATCCCAACAAAATATCCATGTTCCAAACATGGAACAAGCTCCAATCTTCACCTGCAACTAACAACGCTATAAGAGGGCCTGAGCAAAGCGGTAACATAGCCAAACAATGGTTTGCTAGGACAAGGTGGGTTAGAGGCTTGGTTTAACAATATGGGAGGCATAATAAGCAAGTGGTCGGTATCGCAGCATAGGCATAGCAAAAGAGCGACCAACTAGCAAGCAAAGATAGAAGTGATTTCGAGGGTATGGTCATCTTGCCTGAAATCCCGCAAGGAAGAAGAATGAGTCCATGAAGAAGACAAACGGTCGTATTTGAACGGATCCTCACAACTCCGGGACGGAACCAAAGCTCACGAGAAAGGCAACCCGGAAAGAAGCAAACAACCACTACAACAACATGGCATGATGCACAACAAGTATGATGCATGTCCGGTTTAATGAAGCATGGCATGGCAAAGTGCACAAGCAATTCTACAGATTAAGTGGAGATCAATATGCAACGAGTTGCATATTGACGAAACACCACATGACTTATTTAGTTCGATCTTGTTTATGTATTCAACAATATTAAATGTTGTTAAACATGGCAAGAGGGTGAAGCAAATGAAAACTACCTATCTAGGCAAGTTTAAATGAGGCCGGAACAACAAGACAACAATTCGGGTAAATCCTCAGGTGCATACTTTGGTTATGGTACTAATCTTCCCTAAAGCATATTTTAGAGTTATTAAACATGCAAAGTAATGTCACCAAGATAATCTAGGCATTTTTCTACCCCAAACACATATAAAGTTTATTACAAACTGAGCTACGGTTATTTAGTTATGAATTAAAGCATTTTAGCATGGCATAGAGCAAAAATTAATCAAACAACATTTTAAACATGTTAAACATGGATGAAAGTTGCATATTATGAAACTAGATGAAATTCTAAGAAAGTTTCATATATTATTTATCTAGATCCGATGCACGGTTAATTAGTTATTAGATGCATGAAGTCTAGGGGGTTTTCTGCAAAAACTACTGACTCTGGAATAAAGCTAAAATTGCAGCAACAGAAAAAAATAGAGACAGGCCACATCCGGCTAGCCCAACCGAGGAAAGGCCAGGGAGCTACTCACATTGGGCCAAGGGAGATGGGCCTTGGCGCGGTGCAGCAGAGGAGCAGCTGGGCCTTGGCTAGAGGCTGGCCCATGCTGGAGCAGCCGAGGTCAACGCGTGCGTGCACCCGCAGCGAGATGAACTAGGGGCGCGGCCATGGTCGCGGGGCTCGCAGCGGTGCGAGATCCGGCGCGGAGGGCGGCGGAGCACTGCAGGGGAGGTGAGGAACGGGTAGCTCCGGCGATGGGGGTTCCGGATCCGGGCGGAGATGGCCGGCGGCGTCGACCTGCGAAGGGCATAGAGAGAGAGAGACCATGAGAGAGCAGGGAGACGAAGAGGGAGCAACGAAGAGAGAGGAGAGCAGGGAAGGGGCCTGGGGTCACCGGCGGCGGCTCCTGGTCGCCGGAGTTCGGCAGCACGGAGATGGGGTCGCCGATGAGGCAAGGCGAGGCGGTGGTAGCGAGCCGACGCAGGAGACGTTCGGGAACGAGGGCTGTAGCGATGTACGAGCAGCGGCAGAGCGATCCGGGCCCATATGGGTGCTGGCGGGCTTCCCGCGGGCTCGACGGGCCTGTGGCTGGAGAGAGGAGGCTGGAGGCAGGGACAACAAGTGGCGACACCCAGTTGGCCGATCCGGTGGCTGGGTGGCGGTGCAGCCACTAGGACGCTGCCAACTGGCGCTGGTGAGGTGGCTGGCGCCGGATTTGGAGGGGGAAGGAGGCTGGTGGCACGGAATTTGAGGAGGGAGGCGGCAGGGAGGTAGGGGAAGGGTTAGGCTGCCAAATTTGGAAGGGGTTGTCCATATATAGGCAGGGATGGCTAGGGTTTGGGTTTATGGGGGTTTTAGGAGCGTTTCGTAGCCTCCGATCGCGATCTGACGGTCCGGAATGGAGGGGGTTTAGGTGGGCTGCAGGTGGGTTGTGAAAAGAGGTTGGGCTGGGATGAGAGGAGAGGAGTGCAGCCCGACAACTGTTTTCGGAGACCGAAAACGTCCAACATTTTGACCGACTATAATGTCGTTATAGTTATCCGTTGGGGCATCAATCGAACTCCGAAAGTGATGAAACTTGGCAGGCGGCCTACCTACAACATAACAACACATCATGCCAACTTTTAACCCATTCCGAGAACATTTTCTGGCCACTTATAAAATAATATTTCGGACATACTGCGGGCGCGTGCAAGTGTGTCTCGGCTCAGAACGGACAACGAACAAAATGAGGAGACCGGGACGGATGCAAGTTTTGAAAACATGATGATGCAATATGCACATGATGACATGACAAGATGCAACACGCAAGCGAATGACATGGCAATGATAGCGAATAACTGGAAGACACCTGGCGCATCGGTCTCGGGGTGTTACAGAAGTGTCCACTTCCATGATGATAAATGGCGCGTCATGGAAGTGCTTTCGTCAAGGGTAACCGACATGTGGCATCCACCGTAACTGGTCGCCATTAAGCTATCTGGTTCCGGTTTGGATCCGATAACTTGTTAACAGCCCGGACCATGGGGATTTTCCACGTGTAAAATCATCATTGGCTGGAGGAAACACGTGTCGGCTCACCGTTGGGATAGATGTCATCCACTCATTGGACCGAAGGTGCCTATGATACGTCGACATGTCGCAAGGCCCAACAGAGGCCAATTCCTGTGAAAAGGCCGGCCCGTTCGACTTGGTCAAAAGGTAGTGAGCCGGCTGTCGGGGGGTGCTGATTCCACCAACACCTATGGGGACGGGGCCCCTTTCGGTTCGATGAGGGGCGGAGAGCGCACAAAGAGCGGATCGAGGCAGTGCACGCGGGCGATTTTACCCAGCATCGGGCCGCATGGATGCGTAAAACCCTACTGCTGCTTCTTTATGTATATTGGATTCTTGCTCAGGAGCGATGGACGCTGCCAGACTGAGCGTGAGAGTGTTCCTAGTGTTGAATGAGCCGAACTGGCCGAACCCCTTCTACGTTGTGCTTGGGCCTCCTTTTATACTCTCAAGGGGTCACCCACAGGTGGCAACGTAGACTAGAAGGGTAAAAATGGAAAATGATGCGGTAGGTGCAGCTACCGCTTACTGTGGATACAGTGCGCCCTACCTAACTCTAACGGCAGGGGACAAGGGCATTAAATGCCTGTCTGAGTCTCCTAAACAGTGCAAAAAGTGACCGTTTGGAGCGCCACCGTTTGCCACGATGGGCTTCTCTTCATCTCCACTTGCCACCACGTACCCCTAGCTGCACGGCCTCCTGCCACGTGTGCTTGGGAGAGTCCTAGAGCGACACGTTAGCAGGTGTGCTGGAGCGCGGGCACGAAGTGGGGGTTTCCCGCGGCAAGCTCCTTGCCGCGGCCGTCGTCTTGTCGCGTCCGGAAGCTTGTCGCTCGCGATCTTGCCGGGACGCAGGGCACGTCGCGGCAAGCTTTCTTGGTATGCCTTGAGTGGCCTTCCCGGCAAGCTCCTCTTGCCGGGGTCTCGACTCTTCCCGGCAAGCTCCTCTTGCCGGGGCCTTGGTTGGCCTTCCCGGCAAGCTCCTCTTGCCGGGGCCTTGGTTTCAGTACTTTGTTCTTGAATGGTCTTCAAGGTAACCACGGAGGGTCCTGGCGGTTACCCGGCAAGCCTTGCCGCGGGGCGCTGCAACTGCCCGTGCACGAGTTCGGGGTAATAGGGTACCCCTACTCTAGTACACCGACAGGAGCCCCCGGGCTTGGGCCATACACGGTGCTGAGCGCTGTTGGGCCAGGCCCAAAACAGTGCACGGGCACGCGCGGCCTAGGTCACACCGCATATCTCTCCGCCCCCACCGCGCACGCCCAGAATGGCACGCGTCAAACGCGGCGTCGTGGGTGAGATCATGGGTGGCGTGCGTGGGGCTAAGCCTCCCGAGCATGCGTCAGGCCACAGTGATGGGGACGGTTCACGCCCTGCTCCTTAAACGGAGGTAGGTGTGGGGGCGTGGTGCATTTACTGGACGGGGCTGGTGCGCAGCTTTCGGGACGCCCACTCTCCGCGTTCACGGGGCGGAGCGAGGCTGCCTCATCTGTCGCCTTGGTTCTGCATCCCCGCCACGCGGCTCCCATGCACTTGGGGTCACGGACGGTGGAGTGGGAAACTGGGTCGTCACGAGCGGGTTGGCCCCGACTCCCTGCCCTTCTCGTGCCTTGATTCGCTAAGCAGGGCGGCCGAGGCCCCACCTCGCTCCTTTATAAAGAGCGGGATGGGAGCACAGAAATCCGCACTCTCTCATCTTCTCCTTTCTTCAGCTTCTGCTCCCCTTTCTCTCATCTGCCATGGAGAAAGGGAACCCAGGCCCTTCATCGGTGGCGGCGAGGGTCGCCGCCAGACAGCGCATCTCTCCCTCTTCCGCGCCCGTGGTGGCAGAGCCAGCTATAGGGGGAAGAGGGAGGGGGCGAGGTCGCGGACGAGGTCGAGGACGAGGTCGAGGCGCTCGGGGAAGAGGCGGACGGGGCGGCGCGTCAGCTTCACCTCCGCCGGCGGCTCCTCCCCCCACGGCGGTCCATATAGGGGACGACCCTTGCGAGTTCTTCGTCAGACTGCGCCGGGCGCCTCGTCGTCGCCTCCGGCTTCCAGCTCCGTTTGCGCGCGTGATGGAGTTGGACCCGCCCGAGATGCTGAGACTGCACATGAGGGGCTGTGGGATCAGCGGCACGCGAGTCCGCGTTGCATTCCCAGCCCCTAATGTGATGTATCTTGATCGAGGGTGGAAGACGTTCGCCCGCATCCACAGCTTGACGGAGGGGTTTACCCTCCATTTTAAGTTGGTGGAGGGCGATCTCCTCTCCGTCAAGGCCTTCGGGTGCTTCGGCACTCGGGCGAAGTGCTGCGTGGACAGCTCCTCCGACAGCGAAGGCTCCTCCTCGAGCGAGAGCGACGAGGAGGGGAGCGACAGCGACGACGAGGGTAGCGGGCGGCGGGGTAGCGGGTCCGACTAGGCGTCGGGCGCCGCTTTGCGCGGCACCGGCGACCCCATCATCCGCGTCGCCGGCTTCTTGAACTCCCCGGGGTCGTCTCCTTGGGCGGCTGGCGTAGGGGGGCTGCGGAAGGGGAAGAGGGCTGGCGACAAGGCCGTCAGGTCGGAGTACGAGGGCGTGGTGCCCTCGACAGCGTGCTGACGCCCTGCCGCCCCGTCTTTGAGCCCCGCTTCCAGCGCCGCCGTCGCCGTCCAGCCTTCGGACGGCCCCCGGGATGTTCCCTTGGTGTCTTCTGGCACCCGTAGCTCGCCTAGGCACTCCTTTTGCCCTTTTCGTCTCCTTGACCTGCCTCCTGAAAAGAGGGACAGGAAAGGGATTACGGGTATCTTATCTTTTCAATTTGTAAGCCTTCGGGCCTTAGCTGTATCTAGAACTTGTAATCCTCTCTTTCATGTTTTCATCCTCTATGGACTGTACCTGAGTGGGATGTTTTTTAATGAAAAGGGGATGCTTGCCGGGTTATTTGTCTCGCGAGTTAAACCCACGCCAAGGAGCAAATCCTTGGTATCCCTCGGACAGACATTTCATCTCCCGGCAACAGACCCTGCCGCCTTCCCACGTCGCTCGACCTTTCTCACGCTCTTGACGGAGGCAGGAACGAGGTGGGTGCGGTCTCCTCGTTTCATCCCTTTGCTGCCGCGACTACGACCAAACTTGGCCCCGAGAACAAGCCCCAGGGCCTAGAGTCGAGGGAGCACGGCAGTTTCCAGGAAGAAACGTGGTTTCGCATTCCCCAGTCCATAAGAGGATGCATGATGAGGGATGAAAGACTTATCTGATATTGCAGCCCTCGGCAACTCTGGTTTGCCGTGGACGATTCTTGGCACTCACAGCCCCCAGCGATACTGGCTTGCCGGGAAGGCTTTTATCTTCAGCAGAGAACTTTGACGTTCTCGATGCCGGCTTCCGGCAAGCTTGTTGCCAGGAAGGCTTTTATTTTCAGCAGAGAACTTTGACGTTCTCGATGCCGGCTTCCGGCAAGCTGGTCGCCAGGAAGGCTTTTGTTTTCAGCAGAGAACTTTGACGTTCTCGATGCCGGCTTCCGGCAAGCTGGTCGCCATGAAGGCTTTTGTTTTCAGCAGGGAACTTTGACGTTCTCGATGCCGGCTTCCGGCAAGCTGGTCGCCAGGAAGGCTTTTGTTTTCAGCAGAGAACTTTGACGTTCTCGATGCCGGCTTCCGGCAAGCTTGTTGCCAGGAAGGCTTTTATTTTCAGCAGAGAACTTTGACGTTCTCGATGCCGGCTTCCGGCAAGCTGGTCGCCAGGAAGGCTTTTGTTTTCAGCAGAGAACTTTGACGTTCTCGATGCCGGCTTCCGGCAAGCTGGTCGCCAGGAAGGCTTTTGTTTTCAGCAGAGAACTTTGACGTTCTCGATGCCGGCTTCCGGCAAGCTGGTCGCCAGGAAGGCTTTTGTTTTCAGCAGAGAACTTTGACGTTCTCGATGCCGGCTTCCGGCAAGCTGGTCGCCAGGAAGGCTTTTGTTTTCAGCAGAGAACTTTGACGTTCTCGATGCCGGCCTCCGGCAAGCTTGTTGCCAGGAAGGATTTTATTTTCAGCAGAGAACTTTGACGTTATCGATGCCGGCTTCCGGCGAGCTGGTCGCCAGGAAGGCTTTTATCTTCAGCAGAGAACTTTGACGTTCTTGATGCCGGCTTCCGGCAAGCTGGTCGCCAGGAAGGCTTTTGGCGAGGAACTTCGTTGTTCTTGACACCGGCTCCCGGCAAGATCGTTGCCGGAAAGGCTTATGGCGAAGAACTTCGTCGTTCTTGGCACCGGCTCCCGGCAAGGTCGTTGCCGGAAAGGCTTATGGCGAAGAACTTCGTCGTTCTTGACGCCGGCTCCCGACAAGATCGTTGCCGGCAAGGCTTATGGCGAAGAACTTCGTCGTTCTTGACACCGGCTCCCGGCAAGATCATTGCCGGAAAGGCTTATGGCGAAGAACTTCGTCGTTCTTGACACCGGCTCCCGGCAAGGTCGTTGCCGGAAAGGCTTATGGCGAAGAACTTCGTCGTTCTTGACACCGGCTCCCGGCAAGATCGTTGCCGGAAAGATTGGCCCTAGGGGCGTTGCCAGCCCCCGGGCCATGACTACGTTTAAACATGACAAGTGATTAGCATCCTAAGTGCACTTAACTTGCTTGCGAATTTTGACTTTTGCTGCATATTCCCTATGCCTGCTGGAATGCTTTCCGGTGCGTACGATCCAGCCAGTAGCGCTTGAGGGAACGGGCCCTTAGCGGCTATTCGGGAACAACGCCTCCCGGAAAGGTTTACCTTCTTGGTTCTAGCGCAACCGCACAAGTTGCCGAGCGGACTCGAGGCAACATGGAGCGCAACTAGCCCCGAGAAGGCTCCTCGGCATACAGGTCTATGCAGAAATCTCAAATAAATAGCGCATGCTATCTTCCTGTTCAACCTCTCTTTGTACATCCACCCTACTCTTTCTAGGGAAACTTGCTGGTGCAGGCACCCTTGCCGCGAGCGCCGAGTGCGGAACTTCAGCAGCCTGCTGGCGGGGTCGCTACCGACAAGCAATCTTGTCGCAACTAGTTGCAGCTCGCTTAAGTTGTTGAGCTGACTCGAAACAAAGTAAGGGCGCTAGCGGCTCACTTAAGTTGCTGAGCGGACTCGAAGCAAAGTAAGGGCGCTAGCAGCTCACTTAAGTTGTTGAGCGGACTCGAAACAGAGTAAGGGCGCAACTAGCTACGAGTTGATTCCTCCGCGCATAGGTTTTCCGTACAAAGAACAAGGTCTCTGAGGCGGATAACCTTATATAGAAAGGAAATATCTAAAGTTTCGCACGACTTAGCTTTTTCTGTTGCCGCACTGGCATCGTTCTTTTACTCGCCCGCTCCTTAGGAGCCATGACGATGAAGAACAGTTGAGCCTTGCATGCACGCCGGATCGGATTCGCACAATCTCGACGCCCCCTACCTGGCGCGCCAGAGATGTCGGGGGGTGCTGATTCCACCAACACCTATGGGGACAGGGCCCCTTTCGGTTCGGTGAGGGGCGGAGAGCGCACAAAGAGCGGATCGAGGCAGTGCATGCGGGCGATTTTACCCAGCTTCGGGCCGCACGGATGCGTAAAACCCTACTGCTGCTTGTTTATGTATATTGGATTCTTGCTCAGGAGTGATGGACGCTGCCAGACTGAGCGTGAGAGTGTTCCTGGTGTTGAATGAGCCGAACTGGCCGAACCCCTTCTACGTTGCGCTTGGGCCTTCTTTTATACTCTCAAGGGGTCACCCACAGGTGGCAACGTAGACTAGAAGGGTAAAAATGGAAAATGATGCGGTAGGTGCAGCTACCGCTTACTGTGGATACAGTGCGCCCTACCTAACTCTGACGGCAGGGGACAAGGGCATTAAATGCCTGTCTGAGTCTCCTAAACAGTGCAAAAAGTGACCGTTTGGAGCACCACCGTTTGCCACGATGGGCTTATCTTCATCTCCACTTGCCACCACGTACCGCTAGCTGCACGGCCTCCTGCCACGTGTGCTTGGGAGAGTCCTAGAGCGACACATTAGCAGGTGTGCTGGAGCGCAGGCACGAAGTGGGGGTTTCCCGCGGCAAGCTCCTTGCCGCGGCCGTCGTCTTGTCGCGTCCGGAAGCTTGTCACTCGCCGGATCTTGCCGGGACGCAGGGCACGTCGCGGCAAGATTTCTTGGTATGCCTTGAGTGGCCTTCCCGGCATGCTCCTCTTGCCGGGGTCTCGTCTCTTCCCGGCAAGCTCCTCTTGACGGGGCCTTGGTTGGCCTTCCCGGCAAGCTCCTCTTGCCGGGGCCTTGGTTTGAGTACTTTGTTCTTGAATGGTCTTCAAGGGAACCACGGAGGGTCCTGGCGGTCACCCGGCAAGCCTTGCCGCGGGGCGCTGCAACTGCCCGTGCACGAGTTCGGGGTAAGAGGGTACCCCTACTCTAGTACACCGACACCGGCCTACGGAAAGCATGTTAACGACATGTTCGCATATAGCCCATTTACAGCCCGCTAACCTAGGGCCCGTTACGGCCTATCCGAATTAGGCCCAGTATCGTCATCTGGGTCATCCAATATGATTCCAGCCCATTGTAACTTCTGGCCCCTGTATGGCCCATGACGTCTTTCGGCCCATATGACGCCCTTTGTAACTCTTGGCCCATTAACGACCCATGGTTAAACTGGCCTGTAATGAATAGTGTATCGGTTTATACCCATTAACGGCCCATTATTCCAATGGGCCATTTCCAGCCCATGTTATCTTTCGGCCTTCTCAGGACCCATTTATTCTTGGGCTCATTTCCAACATTCGGTTACTTACGGCCCGTTACTAGCCTTTTCTGCTTGTGGGCCAGATTCAGCTCATGGTTACAGTTGGCCCGTTTGTGGCCCATCAATCCGTTGGTCCGTTTTCATAGCATCATCAAATACCGCTGATTAACAACGACCTGTTATGGTCGGCCCATGAACAGAAGATTCCAACTCTAGCTCGTTTACGGCCCATAATGTGGTCCGTTATTGGCCCATGTTTAGCCAATAGATCATACGGCCCATAGAAGGACCATTGATGCTATGGCTCGTAGAAGGCCCATTGATGTTATGCCCCATAGAAGCCCATTGTTTCTACGACCCGTAGGAGGACCAGGGTCACTACAGTAAATATGTAGCCCATGGTTATTGTGGCCTAGTTTTAAAAAAATAGGTTATTGCGGCCACTAGCAAACCATGGAAAAAGAACTGCACTGACTACAAGCAAACAAATAAACAAGACAACAAGGAAATAAATAAGCAAGCAACTTACGCTAAGCTATGGCAACTATTACACATATTACATCCATTGAGCATCAAAGTTTGCCACCAGTGCAAATATAGGGAACAAAGCAGCATATCACACACACTAGTTGTCAAAGTTGGCGACCAGTGCAAATAAACGCCGCAGCAAAACAAGTCCAGAACTGAAACCACTTCAGAAGAGCTCAAGAAACAATATCCTGGGTACCCATAATGCTGGCAAGATGCTTAGCAAGCTTATTACCTTTCTCTTGTTTAGCACTTAAATCCTTCAGCGCTTGCTATTGCACCAGAAAGTATGCATCTGAATTCTGCAGGGACTTCCTCAGTCCTTCGGCTTCCTGTTGCAGAACATCTGATCGATGTATTTCAACTTGAAGTTGAGACTCAAGTAGCCGAACTGATTCAGGCAGCGTATTCGAAGAGCTGGTGCCAACAGTAGTGGCCAGTAACTCGAACACTGCATCAAGACAGGACTTTGGGGTTGCCTCAGTGTCTTCAATATAGTTTTTATCAGCTTTCTTGGAGATTAACGGGGGTGTCTCACTATCTTGAACCTTATATGTATTACTTCCTTTACCATTGCATAATGGGGTACTCTTCTCCAATATTTTATCCGCATTCTAAAAGAGAAACAAAAAGACACATCACAGGTTTACCATGTTGTATATGAGTCTCATTTTGGTAAACCAGTTCAGTAGTAAGGTGGACAGGATAACAACATGAAACAAACATATATCTATGTAGTATGGTCACTGTATGGTCTATATCATTCTAGTTTATGTTGCCAAATCAAGATAGAGATAGTTGAAATGATATCTCTTTCAGACAAAGCATCATAGACAGAATATAAGTGTGGGAAACTACACATAAACAACACTTGTAATGTGCACGGTATGAGAACATATTTTTTATTCAATTGAAACTGAAATCAACATAGAGCAAGTTACAACAGCAACCACGTCAAATAAACAGGTTTCAAACATACCTGTTGCGCCATTGGAGTTTCAATTGCATCCTTCAAATTTGAAATTAGTTGGTATGAGTAAATATAATGATGCAACAGCAAATGAGTATGAACCATAGCTACGGAACCTGACCTGAGAACAATTCTTCTTCTGCTTTAAGAGTTGACTTGGGGTTCAAAGTGGTGGTCCTCGTGCTTTGGGCACTGCAGTTGCCTTACTAACTGCTTGTGTAAGGGTGTTCTATGGTGGAGATGGTGCTATGTCAACTGGATATGGGTTACTATCTGTTGGGGTTGGGGTTAGAAGGGGTGTTGTTGGTTCTCTGTCCAACTGGGTAGGGGCACAATCTGCGTGAGTCTGGGTTATGTGTGGTGGGGCTGGTTCTTTGGCAAGTACAACCGTGGTTCTATCTGCATCGATAGGTAGCACGATCTTTTCTGACGCCCGTGTTTTTACTCCCATAGATACTTCCATCACCCCCTCCAATTCAAATGGCTCGTAAAGAAGAAAAGTAATTGAATGTACATACATTGCAAGATAGACAGGTGCAATGGATAATAGGGAAGAAAACAGGGCATGAAATATGATGACTATCTAAACATGATGACATGATATAACTATGTGATGTGTCTATTAAAGTGGTTGGCATGCCATAATTCACAAACATGTCATCGATGGAAACATGATGGCATGATATAATTCACAGATAGAATGACATAATTCAAAATATGATGACTATGTAAACAGGATGAGATGATATAACTATATTATGTCTTTAGAAAATGGGTTGGCATGCCATAATTCAGATACATGTTGTCTATGTAAACATCATGGCATGATATAATTCAAATATATGATTTATATACTAAGCAAGTGAGAAGAGGGCAATCACATATATGATATGTGTCAACTAAGGAGATGGCATTCAATATTGTGTATATGATGTAAAAACTAAGCATTGCAAGACAACAAATGCATGATATGAGTAATATAACCCTGCCAAGTTTGAGCATACACCTCAGGGGGATAATAGGACTGGTCATCTTCCTCTGAATCCTCCTCCAAGGAACTATCTGTAACTAGCAAGATATCTCCTTTAGCAGGTAGCATTGTCTGCTCTGAAGACCTTGTTTTCACTCTAGATTTCTCCATCACCAATTCAAATGGCTGATGCACAGGAAGAGCAGTTGAATATACAAATATTGTCGACAAATGCAATGAGTAATACAAAAAAGGACGGCATGATATAATTCACATATATGACGCTTGGCTAAACAGCATGGCATTGCATAATTCACATACATAATGCCTTGCAACAAGATAGCATTGCATAATTCACATATATAATGTCTTGCAACAAGATGGCATTGCAAAATTCACATACATGGTAATTAGAGACTAAACAGGTGGCATTCACACAAAGCATGTCTAAACTAAGAAAATGACATACCAATGCAAGACACCATATACACGATATGAGCAATATAACCCTGCCAAGTTTGAGCATGCACCTCGGGGGGGGGGGGGGACAGGACTGGTCACCTATCTCTGAATTCTCCTCTGAGGAGCGATCTGTAACTAGAAAGACATGCGCTTCGTTAGATAGCATTGTCTGCTCTGGGGACCTTGTTTCAACTCCAGATTTTTCCATGACCGTGTCGAATGGCTGATGCACAAGAAGAGTAATTGAACGTACTAAAATTGTTGACAAATTTAATACGTGATAAAAATGATGGCATGATATAATTCACATATAAGATGACTAGCTAACTAGGGTGGCACTTCAAATTTCACATATATGATGCCTGGCTAAACAAGATGGCATTGCATGATGCACATATATGATAAAGAAACTAAACATATGGCATTCACACAAAGCATGTCTAAACTAAGCAGATGACATATTTGATGTATAAAGTATGCAATGCAAGGCACCATATGCATGATATTACCAACATCAGCATGCCAAGTTAGAGCAAAGACCTCATGGGGTAAATAAGAGTGGTCTTATCCTTCTGAATCCCCCTCAGAACAATTATCTTCCTCTTGATTACAATCCGAAATGGGTGGAGGGGGATGCCTTTGCACCCACCATGGAGCGATGTCTGCATGAAATTTCATTGCCATGCAAGGGTCATCTCTTTTGATCTACATGTTCATTTCCATTGTGTACAATAACTCACATGCATAGGAATAAAACATAGTGAGATTATGTAAGGAGTGCATGCACAAATCCAGAGTGATGGTAGCAAACTGTGGATAGACCCAAAACCAATGATAGCGGGCAGATAATAGCTTTAGTTAAAAAATACAGAGAATGTCTCCTTTAATGTTTGTTTCCACCCAACATGAAACTCATAGTAGACACCCAAGATTAACTACATAGTAGACAAATAGTATTGATTGCTGCCCCAATATGTACCCCACAACCATTTAAAAACTCAAGTTTGACCATTAGTTTGGACCTGACTAGGAGTCTAACAGGTGAACATGACGATAAAGTAGCATGTCATCATATTAAGCGATGCATAACATAAGCAGACATGAAAGAGTGCAACCTCACTTGTAGACTCGTGTAGTCCTCAAGGTCATCTACTCAGTTGATTATTGTACTGCAGTTGTCGTGGCTGTCGGCGGCGGGGAAGAAGATCTAAGGCGGCAAAAGGCAGTCTGGAGAGCGGATCCCTGCTATGTTGAACCCTTTCGTCGTTGGAGCACCTGAGCTGGGGTGGAACATAGTGCGGCAGGAGCAGGAGAAACCACACAAGGTTATCTTTGACACATATTTGTAACAGAAGTAATTGTGTAAGGGCTCGTTCGAATTTGAGGATTTTAACAATGCAGGGGTAGGAAATACACATGAATAGGATAGGAATGCACATGCAAAATAGAGAATTTTGAAACATAGGATTTCTGCCAATCCGGGTGTTTGGTTCACAAGAATTGGAAGATCACAGGATGCAAAGAAGCATGGTGAGATTAAGTCAAACCACAAGAAAATGTATGGTTATAATGCTATTATGCTACTATCTCTTAGTCTTGTGCTTCATGAATAGGAATTTGAAAAGGAGGACACGTGGATGTTAAAATTCCTACATTTTTTCTTTCAAAGAGACACTAAAGGAACAAATCCTAAAGTTTACCTTTGGCCCATTCCTTTGAACCAAATGCATGAATAGTAGTACCATAGGAAACTTTCCAATTCCTATGTTTTTCCTTCACTTTTCCTTTCAAACACTGGCGATTCTAGTAGGCAGGCTTGAGCAGGTAAAAGCCTACACTCAAAAAATGTTTTTGTGCTACATCTACTACTTTGGACCCAGGCCACTGCCCTACTAGCTCAACTCCCAGGCCCATCTACAAATGCACAGCTCAAACACGCGGAGATAAATAATGATGGCATTCAAGAGTGCCATCATGGATAGCTAAGTTGCCTGGTACCTCACTTCTTGTCATATAGTAGGTGAAACTAATAGTATTTCACGGTACTACGTGTGCGCAGTGGATAATATATGTAACATGTAGAGTAAAAAAGAGATGCAACAAGTTTACCACCTCTTTGGTGAAGCCATTTCGATCTCAGCGTGATTGGGTTGGTCAGTGAGGATGCTCCGGCTGATTTGGCTATCCGAGGAGGGGAAGAAGATCTTAGGCGTCTAAAGATGGAGCCCGGAGTACTGCTCCGCTGTGATGGAGGGTTTCGTCTTCGGAGCAGCTCCGGTGAGTTGTACGACGGCGAGGCTGAAGCAGGACAAGAGAGACAACGTTAACCTGAGTGGAATTCTAATAGCATCTCCAGTCGATGATGTAAAATACATAACCACAAAGTGCTAGATGTAAAATACATCAGCCGCTCATCTCTGAACTTAACTATTGAAACTGAATTTAACTTCGAAACTGAATTTATCAAAACTGAATTTTACTGTCGAAACGGAACGCACTAGTAGACAGTTCGGCTAGTAGTCTGGCGCCTGATGATAGGGCAACATCGGAATCATCCCGCTCATCTTCTATGAGTCCGGTGTCGAGCCCAGACCTCGATTATATCCGGTTCATGGAAGGGACACTGCCTCTGGAGTCGTCAACAACAACCAGACGGACGAGGAGCCGTCGGAGGATGAAGAAGAGGACGGCGATGATGAGGAGGAGGAATGGTCTAACGAGGAGGAGGACGACGATGACAGTAATGACGATGACGACAGCGGCGGCGATGAAAAGCCAATGGTCAGTGGCAAGAAGCATCATCGCTAAGACGATGTCGTGGGGCCATCCAACAAGAACAACAACAAGAAGAAGGACTAAATTAAGCAAACTATACATATCTCTGTTTATCCTGTCAATCTCATCTCAGCTGGTTAGTAATATGTATTCGACAGAGATCTTCTACATTATCACCAACAGGTTGGTTTGTTGAACCGTGTGCCCCGACGAGCACACAATTCACAAATAAAGACCGTATGGGCTGTCTATAATGATCGCACACAATTCTGATTACCGATCTATTTGCCGGGTATCACACACATCTTTGTGTTCACCTCACTCATTGCAAACGGTTCACCGGAGTGAACTATATGCCGTATATCACACACACCTTGATCTGGCTGCCCATTTTTGTTTTTCTGTCTCGTCGCAAACAATTCATACAGCTAAACCGTATGCCCCTCATCATACACACAACTATAATCTGAACCGTATTTGATGTATCATTCATTGGGAACATTTTGCATGATTTCAGACAGCTTTCATACAGCATCGTTTGCGATTATTGCATTGCACATAGTTTATCGAAGGGTCTCTCATCGTAGTGTCGCGTTAGCAGCATCCTGCAGTAGTTAGAACTGCTTGTGTTTTGAGGTTTGTGCATTATGCTTAAGTTCAACCATGGAGTCTTCTAGATTGTACATGTGGCAAAATCTTGTGGAATGTAGATGATATCCAATGGCCAGTAGTGCTCGGATTTGCCATCTCTGCACCATCGGATTGGCTTCATCCAACGACCATCTTTCAAAGTTAAAGTTATTCGCAAACTATATAAAAATATAAAATAATATATATATATATAGGGGTATAGATATAGATATGTGATGTGAAAGCCACACATCATCTCCAATTAGAATAGTGTGTCCATGCATCAATGCAATGTGGCCAAACGATGTCTGCCATCGGTATCTCAAATTCAAATCTGCCAGACCTTCTTCAATGTGTATACAGTATAGCATGCTCGTTTCCAAACCACACCGCGCATATCTCAGTTACATTCACGCATGCATGGGTTTCAAACATCATGATCTATTATTCAAATATTTAAATTCAACTTTACATTGATTATGACCTCACCTAGTCTTTTACACCCACACATTCATCTTCTCTTTATGATTTTACCAGTAACTTTCTCTCATGCATGCATGCACAAACACTACCACTCGGCATTATCCATCGCACACATGCAATCTTTTTCTTCAGGTCGGTCTCCCATGCATGCACACACACACACCTCCCCCTCTTCATCATATCAGGCATTCTTTATGTCTCATGTGCATGTGTAAAGATCGATGTTCCTCTATGTGTGTGTATATATAACTAGGTCTTTCACAGTTTTCCAAACAAACTGATCGATCTATATATCTAGTGAGGTCTCACCCTCTTCCCCATGTACTCATCTATCGATCTATACCTCTCTATATAGGATTACATAGATAATACACCCATATTAATTACATATCCAACGCCCCCCTCACATCATCCATGCCTCCCGCTTCATCTCTCAGATGCGTGCATAGTGGCGAAGACTAATATGAATGTGATCAGTAGATCAATTGCTGGTGAAATGGTTAAGTTGATGAACTGGCCCTCCTCGTAAAGGATTAGCAATGCTTGGCCCCCTAGCTCATTTATTTTCATTGGCTCCGCCACTTCACGGAACAGCGCACATTCTCACCCCTGTCTTTAAATAGTGATCTTGCACTTGTGCACTCCTTCATTTGTCTCCCTCCAATTGGCCCGTCGCACCATCTTCCAGCCCCCACCAGATTTTGCCCCATGTACAATCTAGAAGACTCCATGGTTGAACTTAAGCATAATGCACAAACCTCAAAACAAAAGTGCTTCACCTTTGCTCTAGAATCTTCCGTATCATAACTGCCCAAACTTTTTTTCTAGTTGAATTGCCATTATTTGTTTTTACTTTATGCTTTACAACACAAAATTCCATGAATCATAAAATAGATTAACTTTTTTATAAAAATTAATTGATTTTGAATGAGATGAATTATACCAATTAAACGAACGTCTACATCATGCATATATGACTCAAAGCATACATGCTATAGTGTGGTATTTATTCATAATTTGGTTGCCAAATATGATGCGTGCAATGCACGTGTACCTTACTAGTACTTCCAGTATGTGCAAAACACGTAAATTAGAATTCCAATAGCATGCTACACAGTGTCTCTCTTTCAGTTGATGAAGCCACGTGGCACATGTGGAGGCGTTGTCACGACCTCCTTGTGTGGACTGATCATAGTGATGTGCTGCTAGTTCCAAAAGAATGTACTCGTCCTCTCTCACGCACACTAGTAGTACATGCATGAAGCAAAGATGTGCACACACGTACTCATTCCCTTGCACGCACACATGGGTACACAGTGGGATGCATTTTTGTACGAAAATCCACCCCATGTGATAATTTGACGCATGTAAAGTCCTTCACTTAATTGATGGTCAATTAATATAGCGCATGCAAATTGAGTGGACGTGAGGGAGGTAGTAGTTGAGAAAGACATTACTACACCACTGCGTGCATGCGAGTAGTTAAATCATGGGTTGCTACTTCGAGTGGTCTCCTTCGTATTTTGTGCCAATTTTTGACCATATTTTTAAGTAACATAATATTTATGCATATCATAAAAAGTGGCACAAAAAAGGGGCCAATAAACCAGGATGCATGTAGCATGATCAATTTTTGCAAGGGCTACTGTTGTTGGCCTTTGTATTTAAATATGGAGGGAGTGGAGTAGTACTATCTTTATCTTCGCCTCGTAGGGCTCTCGCAGCGTCTAGGCTCGCCTCGCCCACCGGATCCCTCCATGGATAATCCCTTAGATCTCAGGATCCCGCGGGCTGCCGTCTCGCTGCAGCCCGCAGCACTGCCACCTTTGACCTAAACCCACATGTGTTTTAGAGGGGATCCATTGCTCTGGAATCATATATCAGTGTTGCCAGAGGACATGCCAGGGCTGCGTTTCAGGTGGTGGGCAGCAAGGTCAAATCGAATCGAGGAAGTGTCGCATCGATTGGAGAGAAGTTTGAAGGAGCTGCGCCTGACGCAGCACAAGGTGGAGACACAAGTCAGCATCTGGCAGCGTCGTGTTGATTTCGAGCTAGGGCTGATGGCAGAGATCATATTCATGGAGTCAACTACGGAGGAAGGAACGCGCATGCCTACGGAATGGCATGAGCAGCCAGTGCAACTGTTCAAATGGGCTGTAGGAGAAGCCAAATTGCAAGACTAGCTGTGGTGGCGCCGTTGGGCATGCATCATATGCGCGGTGAGCTACCCTCCTTCCCCGCCAGCGATGCAGTGACCTACTCGGTTGCTATTGTAGTGAACTTGCGGCGCCATGGCGGTTTGCAGCCGTGACAATCAATCCATCCATATGTATTGTATTCCTGTGTAAATACTTGGTCGTTTGGAAAAAGAAGGTAATTGATTTATCACTAGTTTTTGAATGCTTGGTCATGACAATCACCCGAAGCCACAAACCAGAAGTCTCCATCGCATAATTCTTATTGTTGGTCGCACCAATAGACGGTCGGTTGGACCCGCGACACACATCGACTTGGTCTGACAAGTACGACCAGTTACATCACTGACTTGTGCGACCACATTTGAGCGGTAGTACTTGAAATTTGTGTTCCAGGAAACTCACTGGGTGCCGTTTCGGGCCTCGAAACCAAAACCATCAATTAATCTTTAGCTTGTTCCCATCACATTCCAAAGTCTATAGTATAATTGACCATGTACGTATCAAACCTGAATGTGTTCCCACTATGCAGGTTTTAGTATTAGTGATAGTACTGGGTTATAAAAAGGGGAACTAGTACCTAGCCAAAAATCACTCTACCTCTTCCTCCTCATAAGTCTTTATTGTTCGTCCATCTTGGCCATGGCTGGTGTGTAGAGCTCTCAGTCGAGAACTACTCGTAACAAGGGAGCGACAACCAAGTCCACGGAAAAAAATAGAGGGCTCGTCGCTTGGCAGAGCCTCGAAAGATCTCTCACGGGCAGGCGAGGGCTCCCAGGAGCGCCCTAGCCACAGAGGCGAGGAATCCTAGGTGCACCCTAGCCGCGGTGGCGAACATGCTGAGCTAGCGGCGCTAGAGTCGTTATCCCTCGACGACATGTCCGATCAGCTCAATAAGCAGGAGGAGTTCATCGATGACTTGGTGGAGCTGCTGAAGGAGAGCCTCGACGACATGCCCGCTGAGCTCAATTAGCAGCGGGAGTTGACCGCCGGCTTGGTGATGCTGCTGAAGAAGAGCATTGCCTCAGATAAGAAGGCAACCGGTGAAATACTGCAACTTCAGGAGGACAAGGCAAAGCTCTACGATGAGCTCGACCTGCTGAAGGAGGAGAACACCAGCTGGAAGAAGCTGCATGAGAAGAGTAGTTCCTCGATGAAGATGTTGCAAGCCCTCATCATGGAACAGAAGGAGGAGTTGGTGAAGCTCCGCATCGAGCACCCAGCTGCTGTTAAGGTACGTAATGCAGCCGTGGAACAGATGATGAAGGCTCGTGTCCAGAAATCCTGCATCATGGACAGAATGAAGAAGATAGCGAAGGAGATTGAGGGAGTCTTGGACTAAGGGGTCCTTGGGCGTCCGGCCTGTTAGCCATGGGCCGGACTGATGGACTGTGAAGAAACGAAGACCAAAGACCACACCCGTGTCCGGATGGGACTCTCCTTGGCATGGAAGGCAAGCTTTTCGGTCAACTATGTAGATTCCTTTCTCTATAACCGACCTTGTGTAACCCTAGATCCCTTCCATGTCTATATAAACTAGAGGGCTAGGTCCTTAGATCGGCCGAATACTCATCATCATAGCCATACAAGCTAGACCTATAGGGTTTAGCCATTACGGTCTCAAGGTAGATCAACTCTTGTAATACTCGTATTCATCAATATCAATCAAGCAGGACGTAGGCTATTACCTCCATAGTGAGGGCCCGAACCTGGGTAAACATCATGTCCCTTGTCTCCTGTTACCATCGACCTTAGATGCACAGTTCGGGACCCCCTACCCGAGATCCGCTGGTTTTGACACCGACGTTGGTGCTTTCATTGAGAGTTCCGCTATGCCGTCGATGAAAGGTCCGATAGCCTCTTCAATCGTCGATAGTGACGCTGTCCAAGGAGAAACCTTATTCCCCGGACAGATCTTCGTGTTCAGCGGCTTCGCATTGTGGGCCAACTCGTTTGGCCACCTGGAGCAGATCGATAGCTATGCCCCTGGCCATCAGGTCAGATTTTGGAGCTTGAATTATATTGAGGACATCGGTGGAGATTTGATCTTCGCCAGATTCGAGACCGTAGTGACCGCTCCTGGTCACCTTGACGAACATGAACTAAATCTGTCGTCAGACCGCATCCAGGAGATAGTTCCTGTGACAACTCTGGCCTTTGAGCCGGAGCATACGGCGCCATCCAAGGATTGGAGGCTCGACCCCACCACGGAGGCCATAGATTCCCCGGCGTTGGACTTAACCTCACACAATATCTGTGTCACCAGAATTCCAGACTCGTCTCTGGTTACAAGTTTCGAACCATGTAAGCCCGCGGACGCCGAACTTGATCCCACATCGATCTTGGAATTCAGCGCCGCATACATCTTCCAGCACTCGCTCTTGGGCGATGTGTTGAACTCATTAAAGAACTTGTCCTTGACGGAGGACTCTCAGCCGAACTATGTATGGTTCGAACTAGAGGTTGATGATGGGGAATTTTGCTTCCCACTCACCACCCACTTCATAGCCACTGTCGAGGATTTAACCGACATGCTTGACTATGGCTCCGAAGACATCGCCAGTACGAACGATGATGCCGACAAGGAGCAAGGCCAAAACCCGCAATTCACTGGACGACAGACGACCAATTCTTCCTACGACGTATACATGGTGGACACGCCTGGAAAAACTAACAATGATGAAAAAGAGGATCCAGTTGAGGATAAACCTCCTGAGAGACAGCCCAAGCACCAACTTCCTCGATGCTGCTCTAAGTCACGTCGTTATAAAGACTGCAGTACGGGCACCGGAAAAAATAATACTCTAAATGATGCCGAAAATAATGAAGACCCCGTCAGGGTAGCCTCCGAACAGGGGGAACGGGATAATGGGAAAGTTAGCCCTAATGAACAGGCCATACTCGGAGACTCGGAGGACAGTAAATATCTTCCGCTCTTCGAGGAAGAGGAGAGCCTTGGCGACGAGGATTTCATCGTGCCTGAGGAACCTCTCGAGCAGGAGCGCTTCAAACGCCGGCTAATAGCCATTGCAAGGAGCCTGAGAAAGAAACAGCTACAGCTTCAAGTGGACCAAGATCTGCTCAATGATAGATGGGCCGAAGTCCTGGCTGACGAAGAATACGGCCTTAGTGGCCCAGCCAAAAGCTACTCGAAGCATAGATTGCTACCTCAGTTTGATGACAAGACATTGGAGCCCATACCGTCATCGTACAATGCGGCAGGTCGACCACAACTTGTTCTGGGTAAAGCGGCAACCCAAGCCGAACACCAAACCGCCTCACCTCGCTGTAAAGGCAAGAACAAAACAGCTCGGGGTTGTACATACGATGTAACACCCTCGATGCGACTATAGCTCCCACGTGTCGAGGCACGACTTAGAGACATAATCGCATTGAAGGTATATGTCGCAAGTTAGGCAATCTTCACAACATCCCATGTAATAGGATAATAAAAGGGGAGATAACATAGTTGGCTTACACTCGCAACGTCAATCAAGTACATAAATAACATTACAACATCCAAACACTCAAGGCCCGACTACGGCGCCAAAATAAAAGATAACCCAACATGCGACACGGTCCCAATCACCCCAACTGGGCACCACTACTGATCATCAGGAAAGGAAACATAGTAACGTTGAGAGTCTTCGTCGACCTCCCACTTGAGCTCAAACACATCTCCTGGAGCGGAATCATCAGGCCCTGCATCTGGTGTAATAGTAATCTATGAGCCACAGGGACTCAGCAATCTCGCACCCTCGCGATCAAGACTATTTAAGCTTATAGGTAAGTCAAGGTACAAATATATGTGGAGTTGCAGCAAGCGACTAGCATATATGGTGGCTAACTTATTTGCAAAAGAGAGCGAGAAGAGGAGGCAAAGCGCGAGCGAGAAACTAGAGGACAACCTGCGCAAACATTACTCCAACACTGTGTCCACTTCTCGGACTCCGCCCAGAAGAGGCCATCACGGTAACACACTCAGTTGATTCATTTTAAATAAGTTAAGGTTCAAGTTATCTACAACCGGACATTAACAAATTCCCATCTGCCCATAACCGCGGGCACGGCTTTCGAAAGTTCAAATCCTCGCAGGGGAGTCCCAACTTAGCCCATGACAAGCTCTCACGGTCAACGAAGGAATAGACCTCCTCCCAAGATGTTCCGATCAGACTCGGTATCTCGGTTCTTCAAGACACTTCGACATGTTAAAACAAGAGCAGCAACACCGCCCAAATGTGGCGACAAATCCCGATAGGAGCTGCACATATCTCTTTCTCAGGGCACACTCAGATGAGCGCTCCATACAACTAAAACCAAACCTCGAGTTTCCCTGAGGGGGCGCTGCACAGGACTCTAGTTTGGACCAACACTCAGAGGAGCACTGGCCTGGGGGGGGGGTTAAAATAAGATGACCATTGGGCTCCGGAAACCCAAGGGAAAAAGAGGCTAGGTGGCAAATGGTAAAACCAAGGTTGGGCATTGCTGGAAAAGCTTTAATCAAGGTGAACTATCAAGGGGTTCCCATTATAACCCAACCACGTAAGGAACGCAAAATCCGGGAACATAACACCGATATGACGGAAACTAGGGCGGCAAGAGTGGAACAAAACACTAGGTGAGAGGCCGAGCCTTCCACCCTTTACCAAGTATATAGATGCATTAAGATAACATGGCAATATAATGATATCCCAACAAGTAAATAAATGTTTCAACAAGGAACGGCCTTCAATCTTCACGTGCAACTAGCAACGCTATAAGAGGGGCTGAGCAAAGCGGTAACATAGCCAATCAACGGTTTGCTAGGACATGGTTGGTTAGAGGTTTGACATGGCAATTTGGGAGGCTTGAAAGCAAGTGGTAGGCATCGTAGCATTGGCATAGCAAAAGAGTGAGCAAACGAGCATAGCAAAGATAGTAGTGATTTCGAGGGTATGATCATCTTGCCTGCACAGTTGTCAGAGTTGACTGGATCCTCGAAAGAAAACTCAACAGGCTCCTCATTAACGAACTCGTCTCCCGGCTCTACCCAAACAAGACAGACAAGAAACAAGGACACAATCAACCACGTGCAAGGAACAAACAAAATGATGCAAAGATGATATGCTATGCGGGATGTGATGGGGGATGCATATGCAAGATCTGACAGGAAATGCAATAACCTGGCCTCAACTTGGAAATCCAAGTGTGCCACTGGAAATATGAGATGAAATCTCTTGAAAACGATAAAAAGAACGCCGGAATCGGAGTTACGGTTTGGAAATGGCAAGCGATTCAAATAGGACACCGGTCTGCGGTTTACAGCGAGTAGCCATCTAAATGCAATGAGATGAACATGCTACAGCACCCAAACATGGCAACACAATACATGGCAGGGATGCATTCATGATGCTTAACAAAAGTCTAGCACTGAGCTACGGCTAATTCATCCATTAACAGGTTCAAACAAGCATGGCAAAAATGCATATGGCAAACAAATCTTAGACTTGGTGAAATTAACACTTGTCTGGAATTTCAGATCAGGTAGCACTCTTCGGAGTAACAAAACTATATTCTACAGGACCTGAACATGGCAAAGTAAAGCATGGCATGGAGCTACTCAAAGAGCTTAACAAAAGTCCCTTAGTGACCTTGAGCCAAAAGGGATCAGAAAATACAATTGCAAGCATGTGAACATAGCAAAAACATAATCAGATCACAGACTTAGTGAAAACTGGAGCATGCTGAAAACAGATATCAAGTAGGCATGTTTACGAGCTCGATGCACTCAATACGGAGCAAGTCATGATAAGATAAGCATACATCCATCAAGAATACACAAAATTCAAGCTAGACATGGCAAGAACAATAGCATAGCATGCACAGATCAACTACAACATCATCGGCAAAATTGCAAACAAGTTGACAATCTGCCCAGATTCACAAAGTAGCAAAAGTAGAGCTCGATTGACTCAAGCTAGGGTGCTCCATAATTGCAAACAAAGACATGGATGGATATAGCACTACAAGATTAACAAAACATCCTTACTGATCATCCTCAAAAGAGGCACGGATCACTAGGAAACAACATGAACATATGGCAATATGAAATAAATAGCTCAAGGACTTAGTGGAATTGCTAAGTCCCTGAAAACAGAATTACCAAGTGCACCACTTTGCAAGCTTGTGCTAGTCACCACACACATCACAAAAATACATGGGTTGCACCTCTGGAAAGATGACAAAAACCTTAACAAAACATATGTAGAGCTCATGGGCATATCATGCACACATTAATCATGGCAAAAATGACAAAAAACTAAACGGAGTAGCAGATCTGACAATTATCTCAAGTAGTCCTCTTCTAACAGCATTTCGGGCATCAAGATGAACTCAAATAAAATGATGCAATGGAATGAAATGATGTACTCTCTGAGATGAACATTTTGATATGCTATATGCACGAATCGGAGCTACGGATGCAAAGTTACGAGGCTATGAACATGGGCATATGGATTAGGGTTCGAGAGAAAAAGTCAACCCGAGGAGATATTTTCAGATCTGGATCGGGGGCATGCAAAACGAGGTCGGCCGGGGCACTGTTCACCGGCGGCGGTGATGACGCCGAAGGAGGTCGCCGGAGTGGCCGGACGTCGAGGAGGCGGCGGACGACGGTGGCGGTGCTCGGCGGCCGGGCGGCGAGCACCGGGGACGGCGGGGTCGCGGTGCGAGGCGTCGGCCGGCGTCGATGGCGGGCGGCGGCGCCAATGGCCTTGGGTGGCCAGCCGCGAGGAGGGTGGCAGCGCCCTTGGGCGAGTGGAGGCGGGGCGATGTGGACCACGGAGGGCCCCTCGCAGGCTCCGGCGGGCCCCGAGCGGTGGCGGCAAAGTGGGGCGCCCGCGGGGACACGTGGCGCTCCCTGGTTGGCGGCGGCGGATCAGGCGGACACGTCCGATCGCGGACGGACGTGTTCAGCCGACGTGGAGACAAATTTTTAGGGTTTTGGACGAGGGGGATCCGGATTTGGAGTGGGGGTGTATATATAGGCATAGGAGGAGCTAGGAGAGTCCAAATGAGGTGCGGTTTTCGGCCACGCGATCGTGATCGAACACTCTAGTTGATGGAGAAGGCTTAGGTGGGTTTTGGGCCAAATTGGAGGGGCGTTGGGCTGCAACACACACGAGGCCTTTTCGGTCCCTCGGTTAACCGTTGGAGTATCAAACGAAGTCCAAATGATACGAAACTTGACAGGCGGTCTACCGGTAGTAAACCAAGGCGACTTGGCAAGTCTCGGTCCAATCCGGAAATGTTTAATCCCCACACACGAAAGAAAGCTAGAAATGGCCACCGGAGGAGAACGAAGCGCCGGAATGCAAAACGGACGACGGGGAAAATGCTCGAATGCATGAGATGAGTCCGTATGAAAATGCAATGCACATGATGACATGATATGAGATGCATGACAATGATAACAACACACGGCGACAAAGACCCAAACCCGAGAAAATAAAATAACTTAACGCCGGAAACGGCAAGAGTTGGAGTACAAATTGGGAAAGTTACATCCGGGGTGTTACAACACTCCACCACTACGAAAGGATCTCGTCCCGAGATCTAGGACTAAAAGAACGCCGGGTACTTAGAACGAAGGAGATCCTCGCGTTCCCAGGTAGCTTCATGGTCGGAATGGTTTGAGCACTTGACTTTGAGAAATTTGATTGACTTGTTGCGAGTCTTGCGTTCAGTCTCTTCAAGAATAGCAACTGGGTGCTCACGATAAGAGAGATCTTCTTGGAGCTCAATGTCCTCGAAGTTGACGGTGCGGTCAGGAGTCTTGAAGCACTTTCGAAGCTGAGAGACATGGAACACGTCATGAACATTTGCAAAGTTTGAAGGAAATTCGAGTTGATAGGCGAGTTCGCCTCTCTTGCTGACAATCTTGAAAGGTCCCACGTATCTAGGGGCAAGCTTCCCTTTGATACCGAAGCGATGAGTACCTTTCAAAGGAGAGACACGGAGGTAAACATGATCTCCGATCTCGAAAGCCAAATCACGATGCTTACTATCATAGTAGCTCTTATGACGGGATTGGGCTGCTTTGAGGTTATCTCGAATGACTTTGCACATTTCCTCTGCCTCTGTGATTAAGTCATTACCCAAAAGCTGACGTTCACCGGTTTCAGACCAGTTGAGAGGGGTACGACACTTCCTGCCATACAGAATTTCAAATGGGGCCTTGCCTGAACTTGCTTGAAAACTGTTGTTGTAGGAGAATTCAGCATAAGGAAGACAATCCTCCCACTTCATGCCGAAGGAGATCACACAAGCCCTGAGCATATCTTCAAGAATCTGGTTGACACGCTCGACTTGACTGCTAGTTTGAGGATGGAATGTTGTGCTGAAGCGGATGTTGGTGCCCATGGCCTTCTGAAAAGAATCCCAAAACTTTGAGGTAAAGATGCTGCCACGGTCTGAAGAGATCACTTCTGGAATGCCGTGCAGGGAGACAATACGAGAGGTATAGAGTTCCGCCAATTGAGCTGCAGTGATCGACTCTTTAATAGGCAGAAAGTGAGCCACTTTGGTGAGTTTGTCGATGACAACGAATATAGCATCATTGCCACGCTTGGACTTTGGAAACCCAGTCACGAAGTCCATTTCAATGTGGTCAAACTTCCATTCTGGAATGGCAAGAGGTTGGAGGAGACCCGCTGGCCTTTGGTGTTCTGCCTTCACTCTTCTGCAGACATCACACTCAGTCACGAACTGAGCAATCTCGCGCTTCGTTTGAGTCCACCAATAAGCCTGCTTAAGGTCCTGATACATCTTCGTGCCCCCAGGGTGGATGGAGAGGAGAGAATTGTGAGCCTCGTTCATGATCACTTTACGGAGGTCACCTTTGGGTACAACAATACGATCCTCGAAGAAGAGAGTGTCCTTGTCATCAAGGCAGTAGCACTTGTACTTGGGTTGACTCTTGGCAATCCCAATCTTCACCTTTTTCACCATAGCATCAAGAAGCTGAGCTTGGCGAATCTGGTCTTCCAAGGTAGGAGAGACTTGAAGGTTGGCGAGGAAACCTTGGGGAACAACTTGCAGATTAAGTTTGCGGAAAGCTTCACAAAGCTCGGGTTGATAAGGCTTGAGAATCAGACTGTTGCAGTAAGCTTTCCTGCTCAATGCGTCAGCAATTACATTTGCCTTGCCTGGAGTATACCCGATACTCGGATTATACTCTTGAATCATTTCGACCCATCGAGTCTGCCTGAGGTTGAGATTAGGCTGAGTGAAGATGTACTTGAGACTCTTGTGATCAGTGAAAATATCCACTTTTCTTCCCAATAGAAGATGTCTCCAAGTCAAAAGAGCATGCACAACTGCCGCCAACTCGAGATCATGAGTGGGGTAGTTCTTCTCATTAGGCTTCAATTGGCGAGAGGTATAAGCAACAACTTTCTTCTCTTGCATCAATACTGCGCCAAGACCTTAGAGAGAGGCATCACAAAAGACCTCGTACGGCTTGGATTCAATAGGTGGAGTGAGAACTGGAGCAGTGATCAATTTCTCTTTCAAAGTGTTGAAAGCAATGTCACACTCCGGAGACCAAACGTACTTGACGTGCTTCTGGAGAAGATTAGAGAGAGGCTTCGTGATCTTAGAAAAGTTTTCAACGAATCTTCGGCAGTAGCTTGCGAGACCGAGGAAGCTACGGAGTTGCTTCCCGTGCTGAGGAGGTTCCCAATTCACAATTGTAGACACCTTCTCAGGATTCACGGCAATGCCCTTGGCAGAGATGATATGACCAAGATAAAGAACCTTATTGAGCCAAAATTCACATTTGGAGAACTTGGCGTAGAACTGATGTTCCCTGAGCTTATCGACTACCAAACGCAAGTGCTTGGCATGATCTTCCTTGTTCTTGGAGAAAACCAGAATGTCGTCGAGATAGACCAAGACGAAGTCATTGGTGTAGGCATTGAAGATGAAGTTCATCATGCGAGAGAACGTCGGAGGAGCGTTGACGAGACCAAAAGACATGACTGTGTATTCATATGAACCAAAGCTTGTCCTGAAAGCCGTCTTGGGAATATCTTGCTCACGGATTCGAATCTGATGATAACCCATATGGAGATCAAGCTTGGAGAATACTTGGGCACCTTTGAGTTGTTCGAACAGCTCATTGATGTTGGGAAGTGGTTATTTGTTCTTGATGGTCTTCTTGTTCAATGGACGGTAATCAACACAAAGTCGGTCCGTTCCATCCTTCTTCTTCACAAAAAGAACACCACAACCCCACGGAGAAGAACTAGGCCGGATGAGACCCATTTTCTCTTGAATTTCGAGTTGCTTCTTCAGCTCCTTCAAATCTTTAGGTCCGAGCTTGTAAGGACATTTGCACACAGGTTCCGTGTCGGGCTCAAGATCAATAACGATTCAACTGGCCGGTGCGGAGCCATTCCTGGAAGCTCTTCTGGAAAGATGTCTTGATATTCGCAAACGACTGGAATTTGCGAGATAGCATCCAGTTCACCCTTCTCATTGAGAGAAAACAGACGGATGGTATCATCACGAGCGGCAAAGACAATTACATCCTCAGACGAATGAGTCAATTGAATCTGCCTGGCTGCACAATGAAGTTGAGCCTTGTTCTTAGAAAGCCAATCCATTCCGAGAATAAGATCAATATCCGAGTTACCAAGAACAATTGGGGAAGAAAGGAACTTGTAGTCGCCCAATGTGATAGTAACCTCCGGGACGCAGGTGTTAGCTGTCATCTGCTTGCCCGGTGACACAATTTGCAAGGAACTTTGCAGATACTGATAATCGCAGTCATGCTTTGATACAAAAGGTTTGGAAATGAAGCAATGCGATGCACCCACGTCAAAAAGAACTTTTGCAGGAATATCATTAATAGGAAGGTTACCCATGATGACATCTGACGAATCCTCTGCCTGAGCTGCATTCATCAAGTTGACCTTGGCGTGCTTGGGGTTATGCTTGACCACACCTATACTTGCCTATCTGACAGGGGGGGAGGAGGAAGACGCCTCTGGTTGAAACACTTGTTGGCATAGTGACCCTTTTGTTGGCACTTGTTGCACGTGACCTCTGAAAGCGGACGGTGATACGGAGCACTAGATCTTGGAGCTTGAGACGAAGTCTTGTTCTGAAAGCCAGGGTTGGGTGGGTGGGAAGAACCACTGCCACTTTTGCTCTTCTGCTGATACGGATGACAGAACGGAGGAGGAGGAAGCCATACTTCTACTGCTTGGCCATTTGAGTAGAGGAAGAAGGAGTAACATCTCTGACTCGCTTCTTGGAAGCATCACACCTCAACTGAGCAGCCTCTTGCTTCAGTGCCATGTTGTAGAACTCATCGTACCTCAAGCGCTCGAAGAGAACAAGAGCTAGCTGAATTTCTTCTCTGAGACCACCCCTGAACTGGTATATCATGCTCTTCTCATCAGGGACGTCCTGCTTGGCAAAGCGGGCGAGCTTCTGAAACAACTTGTTGTAGTCATAGACAGGCAAAGAACCTTGCTTCAGGTTGCGGAATTCCTCACGCTTGCTTTCAACCACGCTCTGAGGAATATGATGAGCTCTGAAATCTCGAAGGAAATCATCCCAAGTGATAACACGTCCACCTCTGGAGTCCTTGTACTGCTGGAACCATTCTGCAGATTGATCTTTGAGTTGGAAGGAAGAGAACTTAACAAAGTCCTCAGGCCTGACGTTACTACACTCGAAATGCTTGCACAGATCCACAAGCCAATCATCAGCATCGGTTGCCTCAACACAATTGCTGAAAGTCTTTGGCCCGTTTGCAAGGAACTGGTTGAGTGTAGCAAAGTGATTCTGATTGTTGCCTTGGTTCCCTTGATGACCTTGATTGCGCTCTTGAAGAATTTGCATGATCAACTGTGTGTTTGCATTGGTTGCGGCCATCACAGCTTGCCATGCCTCCGGAGGAGGTGGAGGTGGTGGCGGATTAGGATTCAGAGTCGTGCGTGTTGGAGGAGCCATCCTGAAGAGGTTGGCATCCATTAGCACATTGATAGACAAATATTGAAGCTGAATCCAACGGAATGAAAATTGCAACATATAGTCTTCACATCCGAACAAAATGAACGAATGCATTCCTCTTGAAATGGTCACATATCCATAAATTGAGAAGCCACGTAGAATTAAGGTAGAGAAATAAATCAATAAGGTACGGATCAAGAACGAATAATCGGTAAGAAATCCCAATCTCAAACCAATATCCGTGGAAGAAGAACTAGAGCTACTAGAATTCCCACCTATGAAACTCCCGAACCTTTCCGGTTATGCAATCAGGTGTTGGGGATACAGGGGAAGCATAATATCTCACCCAAATCTAGCAAATCCTACATCCAGCTGTATCCATCCTTCAACACATAACCAAGAAACTTTCGGAAACCATCTACCTCAACCTTCGAAAAGCATCCGTTATACAAGTTATGGCGATACTCCCGAACTCCCGCCCCAGTACTGGGTGGCGTCGAGGTTATCTCACCAACGAACTGCATAAAAGAGATTTTCGATGTCGGCGTACTAAACTCAGGTATTCCAGAACTGCAACGATAAAATTATGACAACAACACCTCAGAGCTCAACTCCTCGGGGCACTTCCTCTAAACCCCTGACAGGAGGCACCAAGACAATGTTCTCATCATAAAACCATCGAAACGATTCCAAGATACCCGCGTGATCGTAATTTTTTTTTAGTGAAATTAGAGAAGAGAAGAGTCAAAACTCTACATCAGGATGCCTTACCAGAGCGATGAGGAGACTGGGAAGTAAAAAGAATTCCTAAACTCTCCGATATATAATTCCTAATGACTCAAAACATTTTTTTAGACACAACTCGGCCGCTAAAAACGATCAAGAAATGGGGCTCCTAAGGTCGGGGAAGGCTCTGATTACCAACTTGTAACACCCTCGATGCGACTATAGCTCCCATATGTCGAGGCACGACTTAGATACATAATCGCATTGAAGGTATATGTCGCAAGTTAGGCAATCTTCACAAAATCCCATGTAATAGGATAATAAAAGGGGAGATAACATAGTTGGCTTACACTCGCCACGTCAATCAAGTACATAAATGACATTACAACATCCAAACACTCATGGCCCGACTACGGCGCCAAAATAAAAGATAACCCAACATGCGACACGGTCCCGATCACCCCCAACTGGGCACGACTACTGATCATCAGGAAAGGAAACATAGTAACATTGAGAGTCTTCGTTGAACTCCCACTTGAGCTCAAGCACGTCTCCTGGAGCGGAATCATCAGGCCCTGCATTTGGTGTAATAGTAATCTGTGAGCCACAAGGACTCAGCAATCTCGCACCCTCGCGATCAAGACTATTTACGCTTATAGGTAAGTTAAGGTACAAATATATGTGGAGCTGCAGCAAGAAGAGAGCGAGAAGAGGAGGCAAAGCGCGAGCGAGAAACTAGAGGACAACCTGCGCAAACATTACTCCAACACCGTGTCCACTTCCCGGACTCCGCCGAGAAGAGGCCATCACGGTAACACACTCAGTTGATTCATTTTAAATAAGTTAAGGTTCAAGTTATCTACAACCGGACATTAACAAATTCCCATCTGCCCATAACTGTGGGCACGGCTTTCGAAAGTTCAAATCCCTGCAGGGGAGTCCCAACTTAGCCCATGACAAGCTCTCACGGTCAACAAAGGAATAGACCTCCTCCCAAGACGTTCCGATCAGACTCGGTATCTCGGTTCTTCAAGACACTTCGACAGGTTAAAACAAGACCAGCAACACCGCCTGAATGTGCCGACAAATCCCGATAGGAGCTGCAGATATCTCTTTCTCAGGGCACACTCAGATGAGCGATCCATACAACTAAAACCAAACCTCGAGTTTCCCTGAGGGGGCGCTGCACAAGACTCTAGTTTGGACCAACACTCAGAGGAGCACTAGCCCGGGGGGGGGGGGCTTAAAATAAGATGACCATTGGGCTCCGGAAACCCAAGGGAAAAAGAGGCTAGGTGGCAAATGGTAAAACCAAGTTTGGGCATTGCTGGAAAAGCTTAATCAAGGCGAACTATCAAGGGGTTCCCATTATAAACCAACCGCGTAAGGAACGCAAAATCCGGGAACATAACACCGATATGACGGAAACTAGGGCGGCAAGAGTGGAACAAAACACTAGGCGAGAGGCCGAGCCATCCACCCTTTACCAAGTACATAGATGCATTAAGATAACATGGCAATATAATGATATCCCAACAAGTAAATAAATGTTCCAACAAGGAACGGCCTTCAATCTTCACCTACAACTAGCAACGCTATAAGAGGGGCTGAGCAAAGCGGTAACATAGCCAATCAATGGTTTGCTAGGACATGGTGGGTTAGAGGTTTGGCATGGCAATTTGGGAGGCTTGAAAGCAAGTGGTAGGCATCATAGCATTGGCATAGCAAAAGAGCGAGCAAACTAGCATAGCAAAGATAGTAGTGATTTCGAGGGTATGGTCATCTTGCCTGCACAGTTGTCAGTGTTGACTGGATCCTCGAAAGCAAACTCAATGGGCTCCTCATTAGCGAACTCGTCTCCCGGCTCTACCCAAACAAGACAAACATGCAACAAGGACACAATCAACCACGTGCAAGGAACAAACAAAATGATGCAAAGATGATATGCTATGCGGGATGTGATGCGGGATGCATATGCAAGATGTGACAGGAAATGCAAGAACCTGGCCTCAACATGGAAATCCAAGTGTGCCACTGGAAGGATGAGATGAAATCGCTTGAAAACGATATAAAGAACGCCGGAATCGGAGTTACAGTTTGGAAATGGCAAGCGATTCAAATAGGACACCGGTCTGCGGTTTACAGCGAGTAGCCATCTAAATGCAATGAGATGAACGTGCTACAGCACCCAAACATGGCAACAAAATACATGAAAGAGATGCATTCATGATGCTTAACAAAAGTCTAGCACTAAGCTACGGCCAATTCATCCATTAACAGGTTCAAACAAGCATGGCAAAAATGCATATGGCAAACAGATCTCAGACTTAGTGAAATTAACACTTGTCTGGAATTTCAGATCAGGTAGCACTCTACGGAGTAACAAAACTATATTCTACAGGACCTGAACATGGCAAAGTAAAGCATGGCATGGAGCTACTCAAAGAGCTTAACAAAAGTCCCTTAGTGACCTTGAGCCAAAAGGGATCAGAAAATACAATTGCAAGCATGTGAACATAGCAAAAACATAATCAGATCACAGACTTAGTGAAAACTGGAGCATGCTGAAAACAGATATCAAGTAGGCATGTTTACGAGCTCGATGCACTCAATACGGAGAAAGTCATGATAAGCTAAGCATACATCCATCAAGAATACACAAAATTCAAGCTAGACATGGCAAGAACAATAGCATAGCATGCACGGAACAACTACAACATCATCGGCAAAATTGCAAACAAGTTGACAATCTGCCTAGATTCACAAAGTAGCAAAAGTTGAGCTCGATTGACTCAAGCTAGGGTGCTCCATAATTGCAAACAAAGACATGGATGGATAGAGCACTACAAGATTAACAAAACATCCTTGCTGATCATCCTCAAAAGAGGCATGGATCACTAGGAAACAACATGAACATATGGTAATATGAAATAAACAGCTCAAGGACTTAGTGGAATTGCTAAGTCCCTGAAAACAGAATTACCAAGTGCACCACTTTGCAAGCTTGTGCTAGTCACCACACACATGAAAAAAATACATGGGTTGCACCTCTGGAAAGATGACAAGAACCTTAACAAAACATATGTAGAGCTCATGGGCATATCATGCACACATTAATCATGGCAAAAATGACAAAAAGCTAAATGGAGTAGAAGATCTGATAATTATCTCAAGTAGTCCTCTTCTAACAGCATTTCGGGCATCAAGATGAACTCAAATGAAAATGATGCAATGGAATGAAATGATGTACTCTCTGAGGTGAACATTTTGATATGCTATATGCACGAATCGGAGCTACGGATGCAAAGTTACGAGGCTATGAACATGGGCATATGGATAAGGGTTTGAGAGAAAAAGTCAACCTGAGGAGATATTTTCAGATCTGGATCGGGGGCACGCAAAACGAGGTCGGCTGGGGCACTATTCATCGGTGGCGGTGATGATGCCGGAGGAGGTCGCTGGAGTGGCCGGACGTCGAGGAGGCGGCGGACGACGGTGGCGGCGCTCGGCGGCCGGGCAGCGAGCACCGGGCGACGGGGCGGCGAGCACTGGGGATGGCGGGGTCGCGGCGGGAGGCGCCGGCCGGCGTTGATGGCAGGCGGCGGCGCCGATGGCCTTGGGTGGCCGGCCGCGAGGAGGGTGGCGGCGCCCTCGGGTGAGTGGAGGCGGGGCGATGTGGGCCGCGAAGGGCCCCTCGCGGGCTCCGGCAGGCCCCGAGCGGTGGCCGCGAAGTGGGGCGCCCGCGGGGACACATGTCGCTCCCTGGTTGGCGGCGGCGGATCGGGCGGACACGTCCGATCGTGGACGGACGTGTCCGGCTGGCGTGGAGACGAATTTTTAGGGTTTTGGACGAGGGGGATCCGGATTTGGAGTGGGGGTGTATATATAGGCATAGGAGGAGCTAGGAGAGTCCAAATGAGGTGTGGTTTTCGGCCACGCGATCGTGATCGAACGCTCTAGTTGATGGAGAAGTCTTAGGTGGGTTTTGGGCCAAATTGGAGGGGTGTTGGGCTGCAACACACACGAGGCCTTTTCGGTCCCTCGGTTAACCGTTGGAGTATCAAACGAAGTCCAAATGATACGAAACTTGACAGGCGGTCTACCGGTAGTAAACCAAGGCCGCTTGGAAAGTCTCAGTCCAATCCGGAAATGTTTAATCCCCACACACGAAAGAAAGCTAGAAATGGCCACCGGAGGAGAACGAAGCGCCGGAATTCAAAACGGACAACGGGGAAAATGCTCGAATGCATGAGATGAATATGTATGCAAATGCAATGCACATGATGACATGATATGAGATGCATGACAACGATAACAACACACGGTGACAAAGACCCGAACCCGAGACAATAAAATAACTTAATGCCGGAAACGGCAAGAGTTGGAGTACAAATTGGGAAAGTTACATCCGGGGTGTTACATACGACCTTCGACAGGAATTGGGCAGTAGAGCCTGACACGCAAGATTGATCTAGGGATCATGAGGATGTGCCTCGACACGGGACGACGGCTACCTATTCGGACGTGACAAGCCTAGTCACGCCCGGGCCAAAAACCTCAAATGGACTCCATCGGAGGTACGCCATAGTGTGTCCCAACATAGAGGCGCCGCACACCCTCTTTGCTTCACTAACGAAGTAATGGAGCATGAATTCTTAGACGGGTTCAAACCCCTGAATATCGAATCACATGACGGAACAACGGATCCCGTGGTATGGATTGAGGATTTCCTCCTCCATATCCACATGGCCCGTGCAGATGACCTTCATGCCATCAAATACCTACAACTAAAACTCAAAGGACCAGCTCGGTACTGGTTAAACAGTCTGCCGGAAATTCTATTGGCAGCTGGGAAGATTTGGAAGACCCCTTTCGCGACAACTTCCAAGGAACATATGTCCGGCCACCGGACACCGATGAATTAATCCACATTGTCCAGCAGCTCGGAGAGTCAGCCAGGAAGCTCTGGACTAGGTTCTTAGTTAAAAAGAACCAAATAGCCGACTGTCCATACGCGGAAGCCCTCGCGGCCTTCAAACACAGCGTCCGGGATGAATGGCTTGCGCGCCGCCTCGGTTAAGAAGGACCTATATCCATGACATCCTTACCGCACTAATGACACGCTTTTGCACGGGAGAAGACAGCTGGCTCGCTCGTAGAAGCAACAGCGCCAGCAACTCGGGCACTTCCGAAATCCGAGACAGAAATGGCAAGCCACGATGAAGCAAACACAACGGTCGCAGTGATAATGAAAGATCACGTGACACATCGGTCAACGCCAGATTCAGCAATCCCAAATCCGGTCAACCAAAAAAGCCATTCAAGGCGAACCGAGACGGACCATCCAACCTAGACAGGATATTGGACCGACCCTGCTAGATTGACGGACACCCCGATAAATTAGCTAATCATACCAACAGAAGCTGTTGGGTCTTCAAGCAGGTCGGCAAGCTCAACGCCGAACACAAGGGGAGGAGGCCGCCAGGCGATAGGGATGACGGAGAGGTTCACCAACCAAATACGGGGGGTCAGAAACAATTTCCCCCCGAGGATCGATCAACCCCGGAGCAGAAATAGCAGTTTGGCTTCCTTTGCCCACCTCATATACCCGCGAAATTTGCACCGCGCATACATCACTACGCACTTAAGATACCATGGGCATTAGAGGAAGCACAAATACGGACAAGCCGGCAAGCACTCCCGTAACATTTATTATCTGCTTTCCTTTTTTTACTTTCTTCATTATCTCTTAGAAATAGGTGACACAGAGGACAAACATCTAAACTGGCTCTATCGGAGTTCAGATCCGAACACTCACCTACGGGGCTACTTCCGTTAAGGATTCCCCTCACCGAGGACAGGCGGCGCAAACGTGCGACAGGAGGTCCAAAACAACTTTTTGTAGACTACACTCTTTATTTCGAGCCTGTAATATGCTTTTTTCCTTCGCCTCCGACCCCAGGCATGTCAAATAGCCAGGGTTGTGGTCTTTTTACATATAAAGTAATCATGGTCATATTACTCAGGTCCGAGTAAACATAATCCGCATTAATCATTCGTTTCTTTTTCACAAATGAATTTGGCCCCTATAGCTTTCTCACAGCCATACCTCGGCACAACGTGCCAGGGGCTCGGTATGGGAACAAATGAGTTGCCAACAAAGTCCGAACATCTTTAAAAGCGTACTTCGGCGTCACGAGTTTGGCCTTATATGCATCAGCTCCGAATCATGTCTTGGGTCAATGGTTGGGTTGCCCGGCTCCTGTGCTTGCTACCTTATGTTCCGCTCTATCAGCTAGGGTAGTAAAGGGAGAACTACTGAGGTTGTGCTTCCGGTTCATCTGGTCAAGCACCTTAGTAGAGAAAGCCGAAAACTGACTGTCATGATGCTGCGAGAGCTGGTCAACCACTCGATGACTTCTCGGAATCTGTCGTGATTCCCTCTGTGTAACACGAAGGACATTTTTTTTGGGTCATATATGTAACGCACCATATTAGAATAAGCTGTACACATACTAGGGGATATATCGTAGTCCCCCCTATAAAACTCATGTGGCTAAGTGAAAGTGTTAATGCCCTATAGTATGATTGCCTGGTTCGCCGCATTGTCACCTCCTTCATGGACCAAGACGTTGGGTCAAGAGTGATTAAATGCTTTTCCGAACACCCCCGTACTTCCTATGTGGGGGCTAAAGCCGACGACTGGAAAACTTTCAGATTATATAAAAACGGCCGCACAGGAGGAACACAAGCTTTCGAGCAAAACATAAAAATAGATTAACTATAAAATTGTCTTTTACAATTCCAATACACCTCACTCGAATATTTTGTTTTTCGAGCATTGACCCTCTATTAAGCGGGCGTCCTCTAAGACGTCTTCAAAATAATGCTCCGGTGCGTGATAGTCCTTCCCTTGGGTGGACTCTTCGCCGCAACATCGATGGCCTTCATCTTCCCGCAGAATGTCTTGACACGGGCAAAGTCCATCCACGCACCCTCATGCACGCCGATCGCTTCATAGCATCGATATGTGGCACCGCATTAACAAGCTGCTGCACCATTGGGACATATGTTCATTCAACAACAGGGGGCACTTTGATGCGCCAAATTGTGACCAGAAAAGCTTCTCTGTTGCATACCCCTCTCGCGCTTGGTAAAACTGCGCCGCATCAGATGAACTCTTCGACAAGTCTAAAAACTCATCCGGAGAACTCCACACTTGGTTAAGCTAAGCATAGTTCGGATCGCCGAACTTAGCCTGTAGCAAAAAGGGCTTACCAGCCGCAATCTCCCCAGCTTACCGGATCTCCTCATGGGCTGCTCTTGATTCAAACCGCGCCTCTCTCGCCTCTCATAAGGCTTTGTCAAGTTCAGTCGTTTTTGCTTCATTCTCCTTCTCAAGAAGGCCACAGCGGCTAGCAGCATTTTTTAGATCGAGCGCCATCATGGATATCTTCTCCTCGTCTAGGCACCGAGCAGTTTGTTCGGCTTTTAACTCAGCCGATGCATGTTTGGCAGCCGCATTGCTAAACCGGACATGTTCCTTGGCCCGGGCCAGCTCCGCCCAAAGAATCTCAACGGCGGCAGCACATCTGCAGTCATGCATATCCCAGTATATAACTTTCAGCGTCATGCTTACATTACAAAAATGTATGTGAAAGGACTGCTCCCAATACATATCTTGCGACTCGTCAAGACGCATATTGATTACCGCAATGTCATCCCCTGCCACATCAAGCTTCCGCTCCAGCTCGACAATATCCGTAGTCCGGGCAGTCGTCAGGGGAGAAACAACATGTGTTCCAATTAATCAGGTTAGACACTGGGCATTTCTTTTGATCCTCCGATTGCCTCCCTCGGGAAGCCAATCAGAGTCTCAGGGGCTACTATCTATACACAGGTGCATTTTGTGAATAAAACACAATGGAACATATTGCAATACAAACCTCAAAACCTTTTAGCAGTCCCACAAAAGTCTCATTCAATCTGCGCTTCACGGACAGGACCTTTTCAACCAACGTACCCATTAAGGTACAATGTTCCTACGCGACGGGCGCCTGCTACAGCATGTTCGTCAAGATATCCGGCGCCTCTGGGTCTCCGGAGGCTGCCGTAGGAGTACAACCACCCTTTGAAGGGATCCATTTATTCGTATCCGGTTGTATACCGGATTGTTTAGGGCCTTCATAATTGGTCCCCGGGCCCTAGGCCACCGAAGTATCACCTTCGAGTAATGTCTTCATCATCCCTTGCACCACCTGTTCGTCGGGGGAGACCCTCCGTGATGACACCTCGAAGTCGTCCGCCTCATGGGGCGGAGAAGCCGGTGGAGGCGTCTCGCTTTCCATCATCTCAGGGAGAAGGTCCCCCGAAGAAGAGGATTGTTGTAGAAGACCGTGTGCCGAGCTGCAAAAAACATATATTCTAGGCATTACAAGAAAAGAACGGGATATGTTTAAAACATCCTAGTTCACTTATGATTTGGCCTAAGGCTTCTCCTCATCACGAGGCTGTGTTTCGACGTCCTCCGAGCCCGAGCCACCCAACAGAGGCATCTTGCCTCGCTTAGGAGCCTTTTTCTCCAAATCTTCGGAGGCGGCCCTTTTCTTCCCATGAGGGGAGGAGACGGTGCCCCCCCTTCACTTTTGTCTTCGGATGGGGGAATTTTGATTCCTCCGGACTCAATGTCTGATGTACCCTGGGAATAGGGGCCATCTTTGGCTCTCCCACTCTCCGTCTCGCCCTCCTTCACAGGCGTCTGGTATGGTGCCAGGACCAGCATTCTTGTTAGAACAGGATTCGCTGGGCCTTCAGGAGGAGGTGCCGAACACATAATTAGTTCCGCCTTCTTTATCCAGCCCTGGAAGAAGATAGCTTGCTCAGTACCATATTACTGTATGCATAATTACAAAGTGTTCGGGAGACAAGTGCTTACCGTGGTATCCGGACGGTTGCAGTTAAGGCCAGCATCCTCATTAGTGTCTGGCCAATGTTTTTGCTTCCCGAAAAACAACTTCCACATCCCTTCGTGCGTAGTGCCGAAGAAGTGTTGGAGGGTTTGTGATCCTTCTGGATTAAACTCCCACATACGGCGAGACCTGCGCTGGCACGACAGGATTCAGTGAACTAGCATCACTTGAATCACGTTGACAAGATCGATGTCTCTCTGAAGGAGGGTTCAGATGCGGCTCTGTAGAGTCTGCACTTCATCAACTGATCCCCAGTCCAGCCCCTTATTGATCCATGATGCAAGCTGTGGCGGAGGGCCGGAATGGAACGCAGGTATAGCTGCCCACTTGGTACAATGGGGTTCCGTGACATAAAACCACTCTCGCTGCCATTGGTTGGAGGTTTCGGTGAAAGAGCCTTTTGGCCAGGGAGGGTTGATAAGTTTGCTCACTACAGCACCACCGCACTCTGCCTGTTCCCCATCAATTACCTTCGGCTTCACACTAAAGGTCTTTAGCCATAAGCCAAAGTGTCGGGGGATTCGGAGAAAGGCCTCGCATGTGACGATAAATGCCAATACATGGAGGAAGGAGTCCGGAGCTAGATCATGAAAATCTAGTCCGTAATAAAACATTAGCCCTCAGACGAAGGGGTGAAGAGCGAACCCTAGCCCTCGAAGGAAGTGGGAGATGAATACGACCCTCTCACCAGATCTGGGGGTCGGAATAACCTGTCCCTGAGAAGGAAGCCTGTGGTGTATCTCCGTGGTCAAGTATCTGGCCGCCCGGAGCTTCGCAATATCCTCCTCTGTAATGGAGGAAGCTACCCATCGGCCTTGAGGGCCGGGTCCGGACATGATGGGGATGCTTGAAGCAATGAAATCTAACCTTGGGTGCTAGAACTCGAGGTTGGGAAGGCTGAGGAGAAGTTTGGCATAAAAAAGACGGCCCTTGGTTCCTTTATAGAGGCAGCGGGTATTGAACGCCTCCTCCTAAAGACTAGGGACCTGCCTATTCTTAAGGAATCTTTCCCGCAGGACGGTTGGGTTACCCACGCTCGTATTGATGAAAATCTCGCAATAAGGGGACACGATCTGTGCTTCGACGAGATGTGCCAATAAAAACCACGCCCCGAAACGTGGAACGGCGGGACGAGAAACGATTTGAAATAATGACCGGGAAAGCGTGAGGTCACATTACTAGAGTTGTCAGCAGATCGGATTCGTGAAATACTATACTTTCTACGGCTATGTGTTGCAGATCCGGACCCGATTGTTTCGTCCGAAGACTATCTTGGAGTTCGGAAGGAGGAACCCGCCTTGCAAAGCCGAAGACAGATCTACGCGCCGGATACATTGTCGTTGAACCCAGGTTCGGGGGCTACTGAGGGAGTCCTGTACTAAGGGGTCCTCAGGAGTCCGGCCTGTTAGGCTTGGGCCGGACTGATGGGCTGTGAAGATACGAAGACCGAAGACCACACCCGTGTCCGGATGGGACTATCCTTGGCGTGGAAGGCAAGCTTGGCGGTCAACTATGTAGATTCCTTTCTCTGTAACCTACCTTGTGTAACCCTAGATCCCTGCTGTGTCTATATAAACTGGAGGGCTAGGTCCGTAGATCGGCCGAATACTCATCATCATAGCCATACAAGCTAGACCTCTAGGGTTTAGACATTATGGTCTCGAGGTAGATCAACTCTTGTAATACTCGTATTCATCAATATCAATCAAGCAGGACGTAGGGTATTAACTCCATAGAGAGGGCCCGAACCTGGGTAAACATCGTGTTCCCTGTCTCCTATTACCATCAACCTTAGATGCACAGTTCGGGACCCCCTACCCGAGATCCGCCGGTTTGGACACCGACAGAGATGTGCAAGGAGATGGACGTCGTGGAGGCGATGAAGAAGCAGTAGCCAGCAACCCTTCATGTAGTAGAGAGTAGTGCCCCAGACTTGTGTGTGTGTCTTCCTTCTTTTTTGGGGTGATAATCTTCCTTTTTCTTTTGCTCCTGTGTTTCTTATTTTGCTTCAGGTGTTTTGCCGGACGTGTCACATTCTCTGCGAGGCATGAATAGAACAATGCTAACGATGAGTGGTGCCGTGGGATCGATGACTAGCAAATTAGATCATTTTTATCGCCATATTGCATTGGGCTGCCGTGTTTCGTGCTCCTCCGTCATACTAGTACTCCACTGGAAAACTTGAGTATACCGCACAGTTCTTTGCTCCTCCTCAGGTCGTCGGCAACATTTATACGAGCAGTCAAATCACAAAGGCCCCGCCTTCCAGCAGTAATGAGCCGTCAAATCACAAAGGCCCTCGCCTCTCGTGAAACCGACCAAGTGAGACTGCCCCGCCCTTTAGCCTTTTAAATGTATACTTTTGTACATTAGTAGTATCGATGGATTGCGCCATGGAGCAAAACTAACAAGATGAAATTAAAGAAAAAAGGTGGTAGATATAGAGAGCGCTCGTTGCCAAATTATGCATATAGTACTATTAAAAAAACTAGTACGTACTTAAATGGCGTTCTAAATTCTATTAAAGAAATTAGCATACCAATTTAATTCTTGGGTTTTTATTATTTATGCCACTAGTTGTGTATCACTACTCAGTTTTGCCATTAGAAGTTACAACTACTCAAAAATGCCATCGACCCGTGAGATGCTTGCTCAAAAATGCAATTAGATATCTCAAAAATACCATCGTTTCGTTAGATGTTTGCTCAAAAATGCCATTAGACATTGTTATTTTCACGTCAAACCCGTTGACCATGTTATATGACAAAAATAAGCCAATTCTATCTATCTCACAATGATAATTGTGGCCTCGCTTGTTAGGAGTAACCAAGCGAATAATTTTATAGGAAAATAAGAACGCTGTTGGGATCAAGTAGGCCCCACACTTTATTGTACTGTAGTGAGATAGAGGGAGTGCTGGCATGTTGGTCCATAGGTATTTATGTGATTATAACAAAGCGAAAGAGATTTGAGTCACAATAATGGTGTCCAGCACAACACACCCCTCAAATAAAACTAACCACCCTGAAATTCTTTGACAACTAAGCTGCTGGCTATATGATGTTGGCCATATATATTGTACGTATATAATGTGAAGAAATGAGTGGTAGTACTCCAAACTACAAGATGAACTATAAGAAATACTAGTATGTACGTACTAAAGAGTTAATGTAACGAGAAGGAACATACCATTGTTCTACTGGGGGCTCAGCACAACACACCCCTCAAATAAAACTAAGCACCCTGAAATTAAACTAAGCAATTAATCCGGTAGACACTGCATTACAGCTACCTTGAGAAATGACACTGCCACCTTACTCGGACTCCTCGTCCACGTGCTCGACTTCGTCCTTGTCCCTCTTCCTCTTGGCCGATACTTCTTTGCTTGAACCGCACACTTGGCTCTCGCACTTCATCCAACCATTGTAGATAATGAAAACAAATGTAGGCATCCACTGCAACATAATTGATGTGGTCTATATCTAGTACATTCCACTGCCATGCACGATGAAACTTGGGCGGAGGTTTCATCAATTTACCGTACGAAGGATCAACCATGGCTGCTGCCAGGGTCGGCATGGAAGGCTGACGGGAGGACACCAGCACATTCCTCTGGAGGTCGAAGGGCCCGCCTACAACGAGGCCTATTCAACCCAGGACTTCTTTGTCATTCGTAAAGTCTACATAAATGAATTTGACTTTGCCGCCCCAGAGGAAGTTCTTAAAATCCTCACACTCAACGTCAGCATGGCATATGTGGTAGACCAAGCACAAGTTATGCACGCAAACCTGGATCACGGCAGGCTTCTTCTTATCTTCCTCCTTTAGATTCTTCTCTTTTTCCAGGACTGTGGTGTACTCAACATCTAGCCCAGCGACCCACTCCACCATTTAACTTTTTGAACATGCGTCTGAAGTGAGCAAGGCATCCTTTCACTGTCGCGGAAGAACGGGTGTAGATGACATCGAACTCATCGATGGTGATGGTTCTAACCTTGTACTCACTGCCAATCATGGAGATTTGGGACACCATGGATTTGGGAGGAGGGTTAGGATTAGTGGAACTGCTGTAATCTGAAAGGACGGGATGACTAGGAGCGAACTGCCGTAATGTTAAAGGATGGCCGGGGACGAGTAGGAGCGAACTATTAGCGGTTTTCCAATTGTAAAAATTCTAAGTGGGGCGTGCGAACGGCAGGGTAGTGGCTTGCCCGGTGGATAAATAGATTCATGCACAGTACTATGGGGCCCCAATTAGATGTCATGTCTACTAGACACCCAATTAAATGGCTTCATGCATCTGCGTATTTGAACGTCAAGCGTCTTAAAAATTATAGGTGATACGAAGCTTTCCATGCTCCCACGATACGGGCTTTCGAGAGCCCTTGGATCTGAGATCGAATAGTTGCATGATGTGACTCTAGACCTATGGGTGAATATCCTATCCCGGAGAGTTATTCTGCAAAGTTTCAGCAACTTAGCATGTGACCGTTCGATCTCAGATCCAAGGGCTGTTAGCAGCCCATATCATGGTTGCAGCCTATAAATGAGCATTTTTATTGCCTACTTAGCATGCATGAAACTACTTCCTCCGTCCAGGTGCATTAGGCTATCTGATGTTGGCATTCCATACATAGTCATCACTCAGTCACTCATAAAACAACTATAAGGTTGGCTATAAGAGTATTTTTTACTTCTGTCTACCTCTTTCTTCATAGTATTTATTGCATTTGCCAAGGAGTGACCTCTTCCAATGAAATGGTGCTTAGATAAGGTGCTAAGGGCATTAAATGGCTTAACAAGTCAAGTTCCCAATGCATAGGTGCTTAGTTTTTTCTTGCTAAGCTTGCTTCATTTAATTATCTATAGACTCAAAATTGTCTTTTCACCTAGATACACGCACTTAGCACTGTTTCTTCTGAAGGTCACCAAACTAGTCTCTCTCTTCATAATTAACTTGCCACATCGGACTTTATGCCTATGTGGCAGGCTTAGCACCTGTATTAGCAAGTACAATAGTGGGTTATAAGCCCGCTTACATGGCATGTTTGCATATGTGGAGGAGGGAGGCAAGCAAAAAGTGGAGGAGTGGGCTCTCATGCAAGAGCCAACCTCTACACATGCTCCTAGACAAAAGCATTTAATATAAGGAGAGAGATAGAGAGGAAGTGAGAAAAAGTTGTAACCTTATAGCCAACCGTATTGTATGACTAATAAATAATACTATCTTTTGATGACATGGCATGTTTATTGTAACACCCCGGATGTAACTTTCCCAATTTGTACTCCAACTCTTGTTGTTTCCGGTGTTAAGTTATTTTATTTTCTCAGGTTCGGGTCTTTGTCTCCAAGTCATGCATCTCATATCATGTCATCATGTGCATTACATTTGCATACGTGTTCGTCTCTTGCATTTGAGCATTTTCCCCGTTGTCCATTTTGCATTCCGGCGCTTCATTCTCCTCCGATGGTCATTTCTAGCTTTCTTTCGTGTGTGGGGATTAAACATTTCCGGATTGGACCGAGACTTGCCAAGCGGCCTTGGTTTACTACCGGCAGACCGCCTGTCAAGTTTCCTATCATTTGGACTTCGTTTGTTACTCCAACGGTTAACCGAGGGACCGAAAAGGCCTCATATGTGTTGTAGTCCAACACCCCTCTATTTTGGCCCAAAACCCACCCAACTTTGCTCCATCATCTAGAGCGTTCGATCACGATCGCGTGGCCAAAAACCGCACCTCGTTTGGCTCTCCTAGCCCCCTCCACCTCTATTTAAAGACCACTCCCCGAAATTTTCGGGCAAAACCTAGTCGTCTTCCACCTGTCGCCGCCGGACACGTCCGATTCGGGCCGGACGTGTCCGACCTGTCCCGCCGCCGCCACATGGCATCGCGTCATTCGCCTGCGACCGGTCCCCAGATCCCCGCGCCGCTCGGGCCCGGGAAGCCCGCATCCGGCCCCCGCGGGCCCATCCATCACGCCGCCCCGCGCCTCCCTCTCCTCCCTCGCCCGCCGCCACCCGCCGGCGAGCCGCCGCCGCCTCTCCACGCCGGCGCCGCACGCTGCAGCTCCGCCGCCCGCCGCCTCCGCCCGCGCCGCGCCGCCTCGCCAGCCCCCGCCGCCTCGCCGCGCCTCCCCGCGCCGCTCCGCCGCCTCGGCCCCGCCTCGCCCCTCGCCGTCCGGCGAGCTCTGGCCACCTCGACCTCTCCGGCGGCCCTGAGCACTGTTTCGGCGAAGATCCGGCCGTCCTCGTAATCCGTGCAAACCCTAGATCTTGGAGGTGTTTTTTTACTAAGTACCGAAATTGCAGATCCATGTGCTCATGTTCACAGCTCCGTATCTTTGCATCCGTAGCTCCGATTCATGCATATAGCATATCAAAATGTTCATCTCAAAAAGTACATCATTTCATTCCATTGCATCATTTTCATTTGAGTTCATCTTGATGCCCAAAATGCCGTTGGAAGAGGGCTACTTGTGATAATTGTCAGATCTGCTATTCCATTTAGGTTTTTGTCATTTTTGCCATGATTAATGTGTGCATGATATGCCCTGATGCTCTACATGTGTTTTGTTAAGGGTTTTGTCATATTTCCATAGGTGCAACCCATGTATTTTTGTAATGTGTGTGGTGACTTGTGCAAGCTTGCAAAGTGGTGCACTTGCTAATTCTGTTTTCAGGGACTTAGTGATTTCACTAAGTCCTGGAGCAGTTTATTTCATGATGCCATATGTTCATGTTGTTTCCTAGTGATCCGTGCCTCTTTTGAGGATGATCAGTAAGGATGTTTTGTTGATATTGTAGTGCTCTATCCATCCATGTCTTTGTTGGCAATTATGGAGCACCCTAGCTTGAGTCAATCGAGCTCTACTTTTGCTACTTTGTGAATCTGGGCAGATTGTCAACTTGTTTGCAATTTTGCCGATGATGTTGTAGTTGATCAGTGCATGCTATGTTATTTTTCTTGCCATGTCTAGCTTGCATTTTGTGCCTGCTTGATGGGTGTATGCTTATCTTGCCATGACTTGCACCGTAGTGATTGCATCGAGCTCGTAAACATGCCTACTTGAGTTATATTTCAGCATGTGTCAGTTTTTCACTAAGTCTGAAAACTGATTATGTTTTTGCTATGTTCACATGCTTGCAATTGTATTTTCTGATCCCTTTTGGCTCAAGGTCACTAAGAGACTTTTGTTAAGCTCTTTGAGTAGCTCCATGCCATGCTTTAATTTGCCATGTTCAGGTCCTGAAGCATGTAGTTTTGTTGCTCCGAAGAGTGCTACGTGATCTGAAATTCCAGACAAGTGTTAATTTCACTAAGTCTGAGATATGTTTGCCATATGCATTTTTGCCATGCTTGTTTGAACCTGTTAATGGATGAATTGGCCGTAGCTTAGTGCTAGACTTTTGTTAAGTATCTTGTGTGAATCCCTGCCATGTATTGTTTTGTCTTGTTTGGGTGCTGTAGCATGTTCATCTCATTGTATTAAGATGCCTACTTGCTGTAAATCGCAGACTGGTGTCATTTTTGAATCGCTTGCCATTTCCAAACCGTAACTCCGATTCTGGCGTTCTTTATATCGTTTTCATGTGATTTCATCTCATCTTTCGAGTGGCACACTTGGAATTCCAAGTTGAGGCTAGCTTCATGCATTTCCTGTCATATCTTGCATTTTGCATCCCGCATCGCATCCCGCATAGCCTATCATCATTGCATCATATTGCTTGATCCTTGCACGTGGTTGATTGTATCCTTTTTGCTTGTTTGTCTTGTTTGGGTAGAGCCGGGAGACAAGTTCGCTAACGAGGAGCCCGTTGAGTTTGCTTCCGAGGATCCAGTCAACTCTGACAACTGTGCAGGCAAGATGATCATACCCTCGAAATCACTACTATCTTTGCTATGCTAGTTTGCTCGCTCTTTTGCTATGCCAATGCTACGATGCCTACCATTTGCTTGCAAGCCTCCCAAATTGCCATGTCAAACCTCTAACCCTCCTTGTCCTAGCAAACCGTTGATTGGCTAGGTTACCCCTTTGCTCAGCCCCTCTTATAGCGTTGCTAGTTGCAGGTGAAGATTGAAGGTCGTTCCTTGTTGGAACCTTTATTTACTTGTTGGGATATCATTATATTATCTTGCTATCTTAATGCATCTATATACTTGGTAAAGGGTGGAAGGCTCGGCCTCTCGCCTAGTGTTTTGTTCCACTCTTGCCGCCCTAGTTTCCGTCATATCGGTGTTATGTTCCCGGATTTTGCGTTCCTTACGCGGTTGGGTTATAATGGGAACCCCTTGATAGTTCGCCTTGATTAAAGCTTTTCCAGCAATGCCCAACATTGGTTTTACCATTTGCCACCTAGCCTTTTCTTTCCCTTGGGTTCTGCAGACTCAAGGGTCATCATTGTTTTAACCCCCCCCCCCCCGGGCCAGTGCTCCTCTGAGTGTTGGTCCAAACTGTCAGCCGACAGTGGCTACCAGGGGCAACTCTGGGCTGGCCTACCGGAAGTTTGGACAATCTGAGTGTGTCCTGAGAAAGAGATATGTGCAGCTCCTATCGGGATTTGTCGGCACATTCGGGCAGTGTTGCTGGTCTTGTTTTAACCTGTCGAAGTGTCTTGAGTTACCGAGATACCGAGTCTGATCGGAACGTCTTGGGAGGAGGTCTATTCCTTCATTGACCATGAGAGCTTGTCATGGGCTAAGTTGGGACTCCCCTGCAGGGATTGAACTTTCGAAAGCCGTGCCCGCGTTTATGGGCAGATGGGAATTTGTTAATGTCCGGTTGTAGATAACTTGAACCTTAATTTAATTAAAATGAATCAACTGAGTGTGTTACCGTGATGGCCTCTTCTCGGCGGAGTCCGGGAAGTGGACACGGTGTTAGAGTAATGTTTGCGTAGGTTGTTCTCTAGTTTCTCGCTCGCGCTTTGCCTCCTCTTCTCGCTCTCCTTTGCGAATAAGTTAGCCACCATACTTGCTAGTCGCTTGCTGCAGCTCCACTTATATTTACCTTGCCATACCTATAAGCTTAAATAGTCTTGATCGCGAGGGTGCCGGATTGCTGAGTTCCTGTGGCTCATAGATTACTATTACACCAGATGCAGGGCCTGATGACTCCGCTCTAGGAGACGCGTTTGAGCTCAAGTGGGAGTTCGACAAAGACTCTCAACGTTACTATGTTTCCTTTCCCGATGATCAGTAGTGGTGCCCAGTTGGGGGTGATTGGGACCGTCTCGCATGTTGGGTTCTCTTTTATTTTGGCGCCGTAGTCGGGCCATGAGTGTTTGGATGATGTAATGTTATGTATGTACTTGATTGACGTGGCGAGTGTAAGCCAACTATGTTATCTCCCCCTTATGATTTAATATTACATGGGATGTTGTGAAGATTGCCTAACTTGCGACATATGCCTTCAATGCGATTATGCCTCTAAGTCATGCCTCGACACGTGGGAGATATAGTCGCATCGAGGGTGTTACAAGTTGGTAATCAGAGCCTTCCCTGTCCTTAGGAGCCCCATTGCTTGATCGTTTTTAGCGGCTGAGTTGTGTCTAGAAAAATGTTTTGAGTCATTTAGGAATTATATATCGGAGAGCTCAGGAATTCTTTTTACTTCCCAGTCTCCTCATCGCTCTGGTAAGGCATCCTGACATAGTGTTTTGACTCTTCTCTTCTCAAATTTCACTAAAAAAAATTAGGATCACGTGGGTATCTTGGAATCGTTCCGATGGTTTTATGATGAGAACATTGTCTTGGTGCCTCCTGTCGGGGGTTTAGTGGAAGTGTCCCGGTGAGTTGAGCTCTGAGGTGTTGTCATCATAATTTTATCGTTGCAGTTCTGGAATACCTAAGTTTAGTACGCTGACATAGAAAATCTCTTTTATGCAGTTCGTTGGTGAGATAACCTCGACGCCACCCAGTACTGGGGCGGGAGTTCGGGAGTATCGCCATAACTTGTATAACGTATGCTTTTCGAAGGTTGAGGTAGATGGTTTCTGAAGGTTTCTTGGTTATGTGTTGAAGGATGGATACAGCTAGATGTAGGAATTGCTAGTTTGGGTGAGATATTATGCTTCCCTTGTATCCCCAACACCTGATTGCATAACCGGAATGGTTCGGGAGTTTCATAGGTGGGAATTCTTGTAGCTCTAGTTCTTCTTCCACGGATATTGGTTTGAGATTGGGATTTCTTACCGATTATTAGTTCTTGATCCGTACCTTGTTGATTTATTTCTCTATCTTAATTCTAAGTGGCTTCTCAATTTATGGATATATGACCATTTCAAGAGGAATACATTCATTCATTTTGTTCGGATGTGAAGACTATATGTTGCAATTTTCATTCCGTTGGATTCAGCTTCAATAATTGTCTATCAATGTGCTAATGGTGGTCAACCTCTTCATGATGGCTCCTCCAACGTGCACGACTCCGAAACCTGATCCACCACCACCTCCACCTCCTCCAGAGGCATGGCAAGCTGTGATGGCCACAACCAATGTGAACACACAGTTGATCATGCAAATTCTCCAAGAGCGCAATCAAGGCAATCAAGGGAATCAAGGCAACAATCAGAGTCACTTTGCTACACTCAACCAGTTCCTTGCTAATGGGCCAAAGACTTTCAGCAATTGTGTTGAGGCAACCGATGCTGACATTTGGTTAGTGGATCTGTGCAAGCATTTCGAGTGCAGTAACGTTAGGCCTGAGGACTTTGTTAAGTTCGCTTCCTTCCAACTCAAAGATCAAGCTGCAGAATGGTTCCGGCAGTACAAGGATTCCATAGGTGGATGTGTTATCACTTGGGATGATTTCCGTCGAGATTTCCAAGCTCATCATATTCCCAAGAGCCTGGTTGAAAGCAAGCGTGAGGAATTCCGCAATCTGAAGCAAGGCTCTTTGTCTGTCTATGACTACAACAAGTTGTTCCAGAAGCTCACCCGCTTTGCCAAGCAGGACATGTTGGGTTTCGTAGTAATTTCAAAAATTTCCTACGCACACGCAAGATCATGGTGATGCATAGCAACGAGAGGGGGAGAGTGTGATCTATGTACCCTTGTAGATCGACAACGGAAGCGTTTGGTTGATGTAGTCGTACGTCTTCACGGCCCGACCAATCAAGCATCGAAACTACGACACCTCCGAGTTCTAGCACACGTTCAGCTCAATGACGATCCCCGGACTCCGATCCAGCAAAGTGTCAGGGAAGAGTTCCGTCAGCACGACGGCGTGGTGACGATCTTGATGCACTACCGTCGCAGGGTTCGCCTAAGCACCGCTACAATATTATCGAGGACTATGGTGGAAGGGGGCACCACACACGGCTAAGAATATGATCACGTGGATCAACTTGTGTCTCTAGGGGTGCCCCCTGCCCCCGTATATAAAGGAGTAAGGGGAGGAGGCCGGCCGGCCCTATAGGCGCGCCAAGGAGGAGTCCTCCTCCTAGTAGGAGTAGGACTCCTACTAGGAGGGGGAAAGAAGTGGGGAGGGAGAGGGAAAGGGGGGGCGCCGCCCCCTCTCCTAGTCCAATTCGGACCAGGGGGGAGGAGGCGCGCGCCCACCTTTGGCTGCCCCTCTCTCTCTCCACTAAGGCCCATATGGCCCATTACTTCTCCCGGGGGGTTCCGGTAACCCTTCGGTTCTCCGGTTTTCTCCGAAATCACCCGGAACACTTCCGGTGTCCGAATATAGCCGTCCAATATATCAATCTTTATGTATCGACCATTTCGAGACTCCTCGTCATGTCCGTGATCACATCCGGGACTCCGAACTAACTTCGGTACATCAAAACTCATAAACTCATAATATAACCGTCATCGAAACCTTAAGCGTGCGGACCCTACGGGTTCGAGAACAATGTAGACATGACCAAGACACGTCTCCGGTCAATAACCAATAGCGGAACCTGGATGCTCATATTGGCTCCTACATATTCTACGAAGATCTTTATCAGTCAGACAGCATAACAACATACGTTGTTCCCTTTGTCATCGGTATGTTACTTGCCCGAGATTCGATCGTCGGTATCCCATACCTAGTTCAATCTCGTTACCGGCAAGTCTCTTTACTCGTTCCGTAATACATCATCTCACAACTAACTCATTAATTGCAATGCTTGCAAGGCTTATGTGATGTGCATTACCGAGAGGGCCCAGAGATACCTCTCCGATAATCGGAGTGACAAATCCTAATCTCGAAATACGCCAACCCAACATGTACCTTTGGAGACACATGTAGAGCTCCTTTATAATCACCCAGTTACGTTGTGACGTTTGGTAGCACATAAAGTGTTCCTCCGACAAACGGGAGTTGCATAATCTCATAGTAATAGGAACATGTATAAGTTATGAAGAAAGCAATGGCAACATACTAAACGATCGGGTGCTAAGATAATGGAATGGGTCATGTCAATCAGATCATTCATCTAATGATGCAATCCTGTTAATCAAATGACAACTCTTTGTCCATGGTTAGGAAACATAACCATCTTTGATTAACAAGCTAGTCTATTAGAGGCATACTAGTGACACTCTGTTGTCTATGTATTCACACATGTATTATGTTTCGGTTAATACAATTCTAGCATGAATAATAAACTTTTATCATGATATATAAGGAAATAAATAATAACTTTATTATTGCCTCTAGGGCATATTTCCTTCAGTCTCCCACTTGCACTAGAGTCAATAATCTAGATTACATAGTAATGATTCTAACACCCATGGAGCCTTGGTGCTGATCATGTTTTGCTCGTGGAAGAGGCTTAGTCAACGGGTCTGCTACATTCAGATCCGTGTGTATCTTGCAAATCTCTATGTCTCCCACCTGGACTAGATCCCGGATGGAATTGAAGCATCTCTTGATGTGCTTGGTTCTCTTGTGAAATCTGGATTCCTTTGCCAAGGCAATTGCACCAGTGTTGTCACAAAAGATTTTCATTGGACCCGATGCACTAGGTATGACACCTAGATCGGATATGAACTCCTTCATCCAGACTCCTTCATTTGCTGCTTCCGAAGCAGCTATGTATTCCGCTTCACACGTAGATCCCGCCATGACGCTCTGTTTAGAACTGCACCAACTGACAACTCCACCGTTTAATGTAAACACGTATCCGGTTTGTGATTTAGAATCGTCCGAATCAGTGTCAAAGCTTGCATCAACTTAACCGTTTACGATGAGCTCTTTGTCACCTCCATATACGAGAAACATATCCTTAGTCCTTTTCAGGTACTTCAGGATGTTCTTGACCGCTGTCCAGTGATCCACTCCTGGATTACTTTGGTACCTCCCTGCTAGACTTATAGCAAGGCACACATCAGGTCTGGTACACAGCATTGCATACATGATAGAGCCTATGGCTGACGCATAGGGAACATCTTTCATTTTCTCTCTATCTTCTGCAGTGGTCGGGCATTGAGTCTAACTCAACTTCAACCTTGTAACACAGGCAAGAACCCTTTCTTTGCTTGATCTATTTTGAACTTCTTCAAAATCTTGTCAAGGTATGTGCTTTGTGAAAGTCCAATTAAGTGTCTTGATCTATCTCTATAGATCTTTATGCCTAATATGTAAGCAGCTTCACCGAGGTCTTTCATTGAAAACACTCTTATTCAAGTATCCCTTTATGATATCCAGAAATTCTATATCATTTCCAATCAGTAATATATCATCCACATATACTATCAGAAATGCTACAGAGCTCCCACTCACTTTCTTGTAAATACAGACTTCTCCAAAGGTCTGTATAAAACCAAATGCTTTGATCACACTATCAAAGCGTTTATTCCAACTCTGAGAGGCTTGCACCAGTCCATAAATGGATCGCTGGAGCTTGCACACTTTGTTAGCTCCCTTTGGATCGACAAAACCTTCCGGTTGCATCATATACAACTCTTCTTCTAGAAATCCATTCAGGAATGCAGTTTTGACATCCATCTGCCAATTTCATAATCATAAAATGCGGCAATTGCTAACATGATTCGGACAGACTTAAGCATCGCTACGGGTGAGAAGGTCTCATCATAGTCAACCCCTTGAACTTGTCGAAAACCTTTTGCGACAAGTCGAGCTTTGTAGACAGTAATATTACCGTCAGCGTCAGTCTTCTTCTTGAAGATCCATTTATTCTCAATTGCTTGCCGATCATCGGGCAAGTCAACCAAAGTCCATACTTTGTTCTCATACATGGATCCCATCTCAGATTTCATGGCTTCAAGCCATTTTGCGGAATCTGGGCTCACCATCGCTTCTTCATAGTTCGTAGGTTCATCATGATCTAGTAGCATGACTTCCAGAACAGGATTACCGTACCACTCTGGCACGGATCTCACTCTGGTTGATCTACGAGGTTCAGTAGTATCTTGTTCTGAAGTTTCATGATCATCATCATTAGCTTCCTCACTAACTAGTGTAGGTGTCATAGAAACAGTTTTCTGTGATGCACTACTTTCCAATAAGGGAGCAGGTACAATTACCTCGTCAAGTTCTACTTTCCTCCCACTCACTTCTTTCGAGAGAAACTCCTTCTCTAGAAAGGATCCATTCTTAGCAACGAATGTCTTGCCTTCGGATCTATGATAGAAGGTGTACCCAATAGTCTCCTTTGGGTATCCTATGAAGACACATTTCTCCGATTTGGGTTCGAGCTTATTAGGTTGAAGCTTTTTCACATAAGCATCGCAGCCCCAAACTTTAAGAACCGACAACTTTGGTTTCTTGCCAAACCATAGTTCATAAGGTGTCGCCTCAATGGATTATGATGGTGCCCTATTTAACGTGAATACGGCCGTCTCTAAAGCATAACCCCAAAATGATAGCGGTAAATTTGTAAGAGACATCATAGATCGCACCATATCAAGTAAAGTACGATTACGACGTTCGGACACACCATTACGCTGAGGTGTTCCGGGTGGCATGAGTTGCGAAACTATTCCGCATTGTTTCAGATGTAGACCAAACTCGTAACTCAAATATTCTCCTCCATGATCAGATCGCAGAAACTTTATTTTCTTGTTACGATGATTTTCAACTTCACTCTAAAATTCTTTGAACTTTTCAAATGTTTCAGACTTATGCTTCATTAAGTAGATATACCCATATCTGCTTAAATCATCTGTGAAGGTGAGAAAATAACGATATCCGCCACGAGCCTCAACATTCATCGGACCGCATACATCTGTATGTATGATTTCCAACAAATCTGTTGCTCTCTCCATTGTACCGGAGAACGGTGTTTTAGTCATGTTGCCCGTAAGGCACGGTTTGCAAGTACCAAGTGATTCATAATCAAGAGGTTCCAAAAGTCCATCGGTATGGAGTTTCTTCATGCGCTTTACACCGATATGACCTAAACGGCAGAGCCACAAATAAGTTGCACTATCATTATCACTCTGCATCTTTTGGCTTCAACATTATGAATATGTGTGTTACTACTATCGAGATTCATAAAAAATAGACCACTCTTCAAAGGTGCATGAACATAAAAGCTATTACTCATATAAATAGAACAACCATTATTCTCTGATTTAAATGAATAACCGTCTCGCATTAAACAAGATCCAGATATAATGTTCATGCTCAACGCTGGCACCAAATAACAATTATTTAGGTCTAATATTAATCCCGAAGGTAGATGTAGAGGTAGCGTGCCGACCGCGATCACATCGACTTTAGAACCATTTCCCATGCGCATCGTCACCTCGTCCTTTGCCAGTGTTCGCTTAATCCGTAGTCCCTGTTTCGAGTTGCAAATATTAGCAACAAAACCAGTATCAAATACCCAGTTGCTACTGTGAGCTCTAGTAAGGTAAACATCAATAACATGTATATCACATATACCTTTGTTCACCTTGCCATCCTTCTTATCCGCCAAATACATGGGGCAGTTCCGCTTCCAGTGACCAGTCTGCTTGCAGTAGAAGCACTCAGTTTCAGGCTTAGGTCCAGACTTGGGTTTCTTCTCCTGATCAGCAACTTGCTTGCTTTTCTTTTTGAAGTTCCCCTTCTTCTTTCCTTTGCCCTTTTTCTTGAAACTAGTGGTCTTGTTGACCATCAACACTTGATGCTCCTTCTTGATTTCTACCTCCGCAGCTTTCATCATTGCGAAGAGCTCAGGAATAGTCTTATTCATCCCTTGCATATTATAGTTCATCACAAAGCTCTTGTAGCTTGGTGGCAGTGATTGGAGAATTCTTGCAATGACACAATCATCTGGAAGATTAACTCCCATATGAATCAAGTGATTATTATACCCAGACATTTTGAGTATATGCTCACTGACAGAACTGTTCTCCTCCATCTTGCAGCTATAGAACTTATTGGAGACTTCATATCTCTCAATACGGGCATTTGCTTGAAATATTAACTTCAACTCCTGGAACATCTCATATGCTCCATGACGTTCAAAACATCGTTGAAGTACCGATTCTAAGCCGTAAAGCATGGCACACTGAACTATCGAGTAGTCATCAGCTTTGCTCTGCCAGACATTCATAACATCTAGTGTTGCTCCAGTAGCAGGCCTGGCACCCAGCGGTGCTTCCAGGACGTAATTCTTCTGTGCGGCAATGAGGATAATCCTCAAGTTACGGACCCAGTCCGTGTAATTGCTACCATCATCTTTCAACTTTGCTTTCTCAAGGAACGCATTAAAATTTAACGGAACAACAGCACGTGCCATTTATCTACAATTAACATAAACAAGCAAGATACTATCAGGGACTAAGTTCATGATAAATTTAAGTTCAATTAATCATATTACTCAAGAACTCCCACTTAGATAGACATCCCTCTAATCATCTAAGTGATCACGTGATCCAAATCAACTAAACCATAACCGATCATCACGTGAAATGGAGTAGTTTTCAATGGTGAAAATCGCTATGTTGATCATATCTACTATATGATTCACACTCGATCTTTCGATCTCAGTGTTCCGAGGCCATATCTGCATATGCTAGGCTCGTCAAGTTTAACCTGAGTATTCTGCGTGTGCAAAACTGGCTTGCACCCGTTGTAGATGGACGTAGAGCTTATCACACCCGATCATCACGTGGTGTCTGGGCACGACGAACTTTGGCAACGGTGCATACTCAGGGAGAACACTTTTATCTTGAAATTTAGTGAGAGATCATCTTATAATGCTACCGTCAACCAAAGCAAGATAAGATGCATAAAAGATAAACATCACATGCAATCAATATAAGTGATATGATATGGCCATCATCATCTTGTGCTTGTGATCTCCATCCTTGAAGCACCATCTTGATCACCATCGTCACCGGCGCGACACCTTGATCTCCATCGTAGCATCATGGTCGTCTCGCCAATCTTATGCTACTACGACTATCGCTACCGCTTAGTGATAAAGTAAAGCATTACAGGGTGATTGCATTGCATACAATAAAGCGACAACCATATGGCTCCTGCCAGTTGCCGATAACTCCGTTACAAAACATGATCATCTCATACAATAAAATTTAGCATCATGTCTTGACCATATCACATCACAACATGCCCTGCAAAAACAAGTTAGACGTCCTCTACTTTGTTGTTGCAAGTTTTACGTGGCTGCTACAGGCTTAAGCAAGAACCAATCTTACCTACGCATCGAAACCACAACGATAGTTTGTCAAGTTGGTGCTGTTTTAACCTTCGCAAGGACCGGGCGTAGCCACACTCGGTTCAACTAAAGTTGGAGAAACTATCACCCGCAAGCCACCTATGTGCAAAGCACGTCGGGAGAACCGGTCTCGCGTAAGCGTACGCGTAATGTCGGTCCGGGCCGCTTCGTCCAACAATACCGCCGAACCAAAGTATGACATGCTGGTAAGCAGTATGACTTATATCGCCCACAACTCACTTGTGTTCTACTCGTGCATATAACATCAACATATAAAACCTAGGCTCGGATGCCACTGTTGGGTTTCGTAGTAATTTCAAAAATTTCCTACGCACACGCAAGATCATGGTGATGCATAGCAACGAGAGGGGGAGAGTGTGATCTATGTACCCTTGTAGATCGACAACGGAAGCGTTTGGTTGATGTAGTCGTACGTTTTCACGGCCCGACCGATCAAGCACCGAAACTACGGCACCTCTGAGTTCTAGCACACGTTCAGCTCGATGACGATCCCCGGACTCCGATCCAGCAAAGTGTCGGGGAAGAGTTCCGTCAGCACGACGGCGTGGTGACGATCTTGATGCACTACCGTCGCAGGGCTTCACCTAAGCACCGCTACAATATTATCGAGGACTATGGTGGAAGGGGGCACCACACACGGCTAAGAATATGATCACATGGATCAACTTGTGTCTCTAGGGGTGCCCCCTGCCCCCATATATAAAGGAGCAAGGGGAGGAGGCCGGCCGGCCCTATAGGCGCGCCAAGGAGGAGTCCTCCTCCTAGTAGGAGTAGGACTCCTACTAGGAGGGGGAAAGAAGTGGGGAGGGAGAGGGAAAGGGGGGCGCCGCCCCCCTCTCCTAGTCCAATTCGGACTAGGGGGAGGAGGCGTGCGGCCCACCTTTGGCTGCCCCTCTCTCTCTCCACTAAGACCCATATGGCCCATTACTTCTCCCGGGGGGGTTCCGGTAACCCTCCGGCTCTCCGGTTTTCTCCGAAATCACCCGGAACACTTCTGGTGTCCGAATATAGCCGTCCAATATATCAATATTTATGTCTCGACCATTTCGAGACTCCTCGTCATGTCCGTGATCACATCCGGGACTCCAAACTAACTTCGGTACATCAAAACTCATAAACTCATAATATAACTGTCATCGAAACCTTAAGCGTGCGGACCCTACGGGTTCGAGAACAATGTAGACATGACCGAGACACGTCTCCGGTCAATAACCAATAGCGGAACCTGGATGCTCATATTGGCTCCTACATATTCTACGAAGATCTTTATCGGTCAGATCGCATAACAACATACGTTGTTCCCTTTGTCATCGGTATGTTACTTGCCCGAGATTCGATCGTTGGTATCCCATACCTAGTTCAATCTCGTTACCGGCAAGTCTCTTTACTCGTTCCGTAATACATCATCTCACAACTAACTCATTAGTTGCAATGCTTGCAAGGCTTATGTGATGTGCATTACCGAGAGGGCCCAGAGATACCTCTCTGACAATCGGAGTGACAAATCCTAATCTCGAAATACGCCAACCCAACATGTACCTTTGGAGACACCTGTAGAGCTCCTTTATAATCACCCAGTTACGTTGTGACGTTTGGTAGCACACAAAGTGTTCCTCCGACAAACGGGAGTTGCATAATCTCATAGTAATAGGAACATGTATAAGTCATGAAGAAAGCAATGGCAACATACTAAACGATCGGGTGCTAAGCTAATGGAATGGGTCATGTCAATCAGATCATTCATCTAATGATGCAATCCTGTTAATCAAATGACAACTCTTTGTCCATGGTTAGGAAACATAACCATCTTTGATTAACAAGCTAGTCTATTAGAGGCATACTAGTGACACTCTGTTGTCTATGTATTCACACATGTATTATGTTTCCGGTTAATACAATTCTAGCATGAATAATAAACTTTTATCATGATATATAAGGAAATAAATAATAACTTTATTATTGCCTCTAGGGCATATTTCCTTCAGGACGTCCCTGATGAGAAGAGCATGATATACCAGTTCAGAGGTGGTCTCAAAGAAGAAATTCAGCTCGCTCTTGTTCTCTTTGAGCCCTTAAGATACGATGAGTTCTACAACATGGCATCGAAGCAAGAGGCTGCTCAGTTGAGGTGTGATGCTTCCAAGAAGCGAGTCAGAGATGTTACTCCTTGTTCCTCTACTCAAGTGACCAAGCAGCAGAAGTATTGGCTTCCTCCTCCTCCGTTCCGTCAGCCGTATCAGCAGAAGAGCAAAGGTGGCAGTGATTCTTCCCACCCACCCAACCCTGGTTTTCAGAACAAGACTTCGTCTCAAGCTCCAAGATCGAGTGCTCCGTATCACCGTCCGCTTTCAGAGGTCACGTGCAACAAGTGCCAATAGAAGGGTCACTATGCCAACAAGTGTTTCAACCAGAGGCGTCTTCCTCCTCCTCCTCCTGTCAGATCGGCAAGTACAGCAGTGGTCAAGCATAACCCCAAGCACGCCAAGGTCAATTTGATGAATGCAGCTCAGGCAGAGGATTCTTCAGATGTGATCATGGGTAACCTTCCTGTTAACGATGTTCCTGCAAAAGTTCTTTTTGACACTGGTGCATCGCATTGCTTCATCTCGAAACCTTTTGCATCTAAGCATGAGTTGACTTCCCAAGTTATGCATAAGCTGTTAGCAGTTGTCTCTCCGGGTAAATGTTTGCTTGCTAATCACGAGATTCCGGATATTTCTATCATGATGGGTGATTTCAGGTTTCTGGCTTCTCCGATGGTTCTTGGTAACTCGGATATTGATATTATTCTCGGAATGGATTGGCTTTCTAAGAACAAGGCTCAGCTTGATTGTGCAGCCAGGCAGATTCAATTGACTCATTCGTCTGAGGATGTAATTGTCTTTGCCGCTCGGGATAATACCATCCGTCTGTTTTCTCTCAATGAAAGGGGTGAACTCGATGCCATCTCGCAAATTCCAGTCGTTTGCGAATATCAAGACGTCTTTCCAGAAGAGCTTCCAGGAATGCCTCCGCACCGGCCAGTTGAATTCGTTATTGATCTTGAGCCTGGCACGGAACCTGTGTGCAAACGTCCCTACAAGCTCGGACCTGAAGAGTTGAAGGAGCTGAAGAAGCAACTCAATATTCAAGAGAAAATGGGTCTCATTCGGCCTAGTTCTTCTCCGTGGGGCTGTGGTGTTCTTTTTGTGAAGAAGAAGCATGGAACAGATCGACTTTGTGTTGATTACCGTCCATTGAACAAGAAGACCATCAAGAACAAATACCCACTTCCCAACATCAATGAGCTGTTCGAACAACTCAAAGGTGCCCAAGTATTCTCCAAGCTTGATCTCCGTATGGGTTATCATCAGATTCGAATCCGTGAGCAAGATATTCCCAAGACAGCTTTTAGGACAAGCTTTGGTTCATATGAATACACTGTCATGTCTTTTGGCCTCGTCAACGCTCCTCCGACTTTCTCTCGCATGATGAACTTCATCTTCAATGCCTACACCAATGACTTTGTTTTGGTCTATCTCGACGACATTCTGGTTTTCTCCAAGAACAAGGAAGATCATGCCAAGCACTTGTGTTTGGTTCTTGATAAGCTAAGGGAACATCAGTTCTACGCCAAGTTCTCCAAGTGCGAATTTTAGCTCGATGAGGTTCTTTATCTTGGTCATATCATCTCTGCCAAGGGCATTGCCGTGAATCCTGAGAAGGTGTCGGCAATTGTGAATTGGGAACTTCCTCAGAACGTGAAGCAACTCCGTAGCTTCCTCGGTCTCGCAAGCTATTGCCGAAGATTCGTTGAAAACTTTTCTAAGATCGCGAAGACTCTCTCAAATCTTCTTCAGAAGAACGTCAAGTACGTTTGGTCTCTGGAGTGTGATAATGCTTTCAACACTTTGAAAGAGAAATTGATCACTGCTCCAGTTCTGACTCCGCCTGATGAATCCAAGTCGTACGAGGTCTTTTGTGATGCCTCTCTCCAAGGTCTTGGCGCAGTATTGATGCAAGAGAAGAAAGTTGTTGCTTATACATCTCGCCAATTGAAGCCTAATGAGAAGAACTACCCCACTCATGATCTCGAGTTGGCGGCAGTTGTGCATGCTCTTTTGACATGGGGACATCTTCTATTAGGAAGAAAAGTGGACATTTTCACTAATCGCAAGAGTCTCAAGTACATCTTCACTCAGCCTAATCCCAACCTCAGGCAAACTCGATGGGTCGAAATGATTCAAGAGTATAATTCGAGTATCGAGTATACTCCAGGAAAGGCCAATGTGATTGCTGATGCATTGAGCAGGAAAGCTTACTGCAACAATCTGATTCTCAAGCCTTATCAACCCGAGCTTTGTGAAGCTTTCCGCAAACTTAATCTGCAAGTTGTTCCTCAAGGTTTCCTTGCCAACCTTCAAGTCTCTCCTACCTTAGAAGACCAGATTCGCCAAGCTCAGCTTCTTGATGCTATGGTGAAAAAGGTGAAGATTGGGATTGCCAAGAGTCAGTCCAAGTACAAGTGCTACCGCCTTGATGACAAGGACACTCTCTTCTTCGAGGATCATATTGTTGTACCCAAAGGTGAACTTCGTAAAGTGATCATGAATGAGGCTCACAATTCTCTCCTCTCCATCCACCCTGGGAGCACGGAGATGTATCAGGACCTCAAGCAAGCTTATTGGTGGACTCGAATGAAGCGCGAGATCGCTCAATTCGTGAATGAATGTGATGTCTGCAGAAGAGTGAAGGCAGAACACCAAAGGCCAGCAGGTCTCCTCCAACCTCTTGCCATTCCAGAATGGAAGTTTGACCACATTGAAATGGACTTCGTGACTGGGTTTCCAAAGTCCAAGTGTGGCAATGATGCTATATTCGTTGTCATCGACAAACTCACCAAAGTGGCTCACTTTCTGCCTATTAAAGAGTCGATCACTGCAGCTCAATTGGCGGAACTCTATACCTCTCGTATTGTCTCCCTGCACGGCATTCCAGAAGTGATCTCTTCAGACCGTGGCAGCATCTTTACCTCAAAGTTTTGGGATTCTTTTCAGAAGGCCATGGGCACCAACATCCGCTTCAGCACAACATTCCATCCTCAAACTAGCAGTCAAGTCGAGCGTGTCAACCAGATTCTTGAAGATATGCTCAGGGCTTGTGTGATCTCCTTCGGCATAAAATGGGAGGATTGTCTTCCTTATGCTGAATTCTCCTACAAGAACAGTTTTCAAGCAAGTTCGGGCAAGGCCCCTTTTGAAATTCTGTATGGTAGGAAGTGTTGTACCCCTCTCAACTGGTCTGAAACCGGTGAACGTCAGCTTTTGGGTAATGACTTAATCTTAGAAGTAGAAGAAATGTGCAAAGTCATTCGAGATAACCTCAAAGCAGCCCAATCTCACCACAAGAGCTACTATGATAGTAAGCACTGTGATTTGGCTTTCGAGATCGAAGATCATGTTTACCTCCGTGTCTCTCCTATGAAAGGTACTCGTCGCTTCGGTATCAAAGGGAAGCTTTCCCCTAGATACATGGGACCTATCAAGATTGTCAGCAAGAGAGGCGACCTCGCCTATCAACTCGAGCTTCCTTGAAACTTTGCAAATGTTCATGACGTGTTCCATGTCTCTCAGCTTCGAAAGTGCTTGAAGACACCTGACCGCACTGTCAACTTCGAGGACATTGAGCTCCAAGAAGATCTCTCTTATCGTGAGCACCCAGTTGCTATTCTTGAAGAGACTGAACGCAAGACTCGCAACAAGTCAATCAAATTTCTCAGAGTCAAGTGGTCACACCATTCCGACCGTGAAGCTACCTGGGAACGCGAGGATCACCTCCGTTCTGAGTACTCGGCGTTCTTTCAGTCCTAGATCTCGGGACGAGATCCTTTCATAGTGGTGGAGTGTTGTAACACCCCGGATGTAACTTTCCCAATTTGTACTCCAACTCTTGTCGTTTCCGGCGTTAAGTTATTTTATTTTCTCGGGTTCGGGTCTTTGTCTCCGTGTGTTGTTATCGTTTTCATGCATCCCATATCATGTCATCATGTGCATTACACTTGCATACGTGTTCGTCTCTTGCATTCGAGCATTTTCCCCGTTGTCCGTTTTGCATTCCGGCGCTTCGTTCTCCTCCGGTGGTCATTTCTAGCTTTCTTTCGTGTGTGGGGATTAAACATTTCTGGATTGGACCGAGACTTGCCAAGCGGCCTTCGTTTACTACCGGTAGACCGCCTGTCAAGTTTCGTATCATTTGGACTTCGTTTGTTACTCCAACGGTTAACCGAGGGACCGAAAAGGCCTCGTGTGTGTTCCAGCCCAACACCCCTCTATTTTGGCCCAAAACCCACCCAACTCTGCTCCATCATCTAGAATGTTCGATCATGATCGCGTGGCCGAAAACCGCACCTCGTTTGGCTCTCCTAGCCCCCTCCACCTCTATTTAAAGACCACTCCCCGAAATTTTCAGCCAAAACCTAGTCGTCTTCCACCTCTCGCCGCCGGACACGTCCGATTCGGGCCGGACGTGTTCGACCTATCCCGCCACCGCTACGTGGCATCGCGTCATTCGCCCGCGCCCGGTCCCTAGATCCCCGCGCCGCCCGGGCCCGGGAAGCCCGCATCCGGCCCCCGCAGGCCCATCCATCGCGCCGCCCCGCGCCTCCCTCTCCTCCCTCGCTCGCCGCCACCCGCCGGCGAGCCGCCGCCGCCTCTCCACGTCGGCGCCGCACGCCGCAGCTCCGCCGCCGGCCACCTCCGCCCGCGCCGCGCCGCCTTGCCAGCCCCCGCCGCCTCGCCGCGCCTCCCCGCGCCGCTCCGCCGCCTCGGCCCCGCCTCGCCCCTCGCCATCCGGCAAGCTCCGGCCACCTCGACCTCTCCGGCGGCCCTGAGCACTATTCCGGCGAAGATCTGGCCGTCCTCGTAATCCGTGCAAACCCTAGATCTCGGAGGTGTTTTTTTACTAAGTCCCGAAATTGCAGATCCATGTGCTCATGTTCACGGCTCCGTATCTTTGCATCCATAGCTCCGATTCATGCATATAGCATATCAAAATGTTCATCTCAGAGAGTACATCATTCCATTCCATTGCATCATGTTCATTTGAGTTCATCTTGATGCCCGAAATGCCGTTAGAAGAGGGGTACTTGAAATAATTGTCAGATCTGCTATTCCATTTAGGTTTTTGTCATTTTTTCCATGATTAATGTGTGCATGATATGCCCTGATGCTCTACATGTGTTTTGTTAAGGGTTTTGTCATCTTTCCAGAGGTGCAACCCATGTATTTTTGTGATGTGTGTGGTGACTTGTGCAAGCTTGCAAAGTGGTGCACTTGCTAATTCTGTTTTCAGGGACTTAGTGATTTCACCAAGTCATGCAGGTGTTTATTTCATGATGCCATATGTTCATGTTGTTTCCTAGTGATCCGTGCCTCTTTTGAGGATGATCAGTAAGGATGTTTTGTTAATATTGTAGTGCTCTATCCATCCATGTCTTTGTTTGAAATTATGGAGCACCCTAGCTTGAGTCAATCGAGCTCTACTTTTACTACTTTGTGAATCTGGGCAGATTGTCAACTTGTTTGCAATTTTGCCGATGATGTTGTAGTTGATCTGTGCATGCTACGCTATTGTTCTTGCCATGTATAGCTTGAATTTTGTGCCTTCTTGATGGGTGTATGATTGTCTTGCGATGACTTGCACCATAGTGAGTGCATCGAGCTCGTAAACATGCCTACTTGAGTTATATTTCAGCATGTGTCAGTTTTTCACTAAGTCTGAAAACTGATTATGTTTGTGCTATGTTCACATGCTTGCAATTGTATTTTCTGATCCCTTTTGGCTCAAGGTCACTAAGATACTTTTGTTAAGCTCTTTGAGTAGCTCCATGCCATGCTTCACTTTGCCATGTTCAGGTCCTGAAGCATGTAGTTTTGTTGCTCCGAAGAATGCTACCTGATCTGAAATTCCAGACAAGTGTTAATTTCACTAAGTCTGAGATATGTTTGCCATATGCATTTTTGCCATGCTTGTTTGAACCTCTTAATGGATGAATTGGCCGTAGCTCAGTGCTAGACTTTTGTTAAGTATCTTGTCTGAATCCCTGCCATGTATTTTTTTGTCATGTTTGGGTGCTGTAGCATGTTCATCTCACTGCATTAAGATGCCTACTTGCTGTAAATCGCAGACCGGTGTCATTTTTGAATCGCTTGCCATTTCCAAACCGTAACTCCGATTCCGGCGTTCTTTATATCGTTTTCAAGCATTTCATCTCATCTTTCCAGTGGAACACTTGGAATTCCAAGTTGAGGCCAGGTTCATGCATTTCCTGTCATATCTTACATTTTGCATCCCGCATCGCATCCCGCATAGCATATCATCATTGCATCATATTGCTTGATCCTTGCACGTGGTTGATTGTATCCTTGTTGCTTGTTTGTCTTGTTTGGGTAGAGCCGGGAGACGAGTTCGCTAACGAGGAGCCCGTTGAGTTTGCTTCTGAGGATCCAATCAACTCTGACAATTGTGCAGGCAAGATGATCATACCCTCGAAATCACTACTATCTTTGCTATGCTAGTTTGCTTGCTCTTTTGCTATGCCAATGCTACGATGCCTACCATTTGCTTGCAAGCCTCCCAAATTGCCATGTCAAACCTCTAACCCTCCTTGTCCTAGCAAACCATTGATTGGCTAGGTTACCGCTTTGCTTAGCCCCTCTTATAGCGTTGCTAGTTGCAGGTGAAGATTGAAGGCCGTTCCTTGTTGGAACCTTTATTTACTTGTTGGGATATCATTATATTATCTTGCTATCTTAATGCATCTATATACTTGGTAAAGGGTGGAAGGCTCGGCCTCTCGCCTAGTGTTTTGTTCCACTCTTGCCGCCCTAGTTTCCGTCATATCGGTGTTATGTTCCCGGATTTTGCGTTCCTTACGCGGTTGGGTTATAATGGGAACCCCTTGATAGTTCGCCTTGATTAAAGCTTTTCCAGCAATGCCCAACATTGGTTTTACCATTTGCCACCTAGCCTTTTCTTTCCCTTGGGTTTTGCAGACTCAAGGGTCATCATTATTTTAACCCCCCCCCCCCCGGGCCAGTGCTCCTCTGAGTGTTGGTCCAAACTATCAGCCGTCGGTGGCTACCAGGGGCAACTCTGGGCTGGCCTACTGGAAGTTTGGACAATTTGAGTGTGCCCTGAGAAAGAGATATGTGCAGCTCCTATCGGGATTTGTCGGCACATTCGGGCGATGTTGCTGGTCTTGTTTTAACCTGTCGAAGTGTCTTGGGTTACCGAGATACCGAGTCTGATCGGAACGTCTTAGGAGGAGGTCTATTCCTTCGTTGACCGTGAGAGCTTGCCATGGTCTAAGTTGGGACTCCCCTGCAGGGATTGAACTTTCGAAAGCCGTGCCCGTGGTTATGGGCAGATGGGAATTTGTTAATGTCCGGTTGTAGATAACTTGAACCTTAATTTAATTAAAATGAATCAACTGAGTGTGTTACCGTGATGGCCTCTTCTCGGCGGAGTCCGGGAAGTGGACACGGTGTTGGAGTAATGTTTGCGCAGGTTGTTCTCTAGTTTCTCGCTCGCGCTTTGCCTCCTCTTCTCGCTCTCCTTTGCGAATAAGTTAGCCACCATACATGCTAGTCGCTTGCTGCAGCTCCACTTATATTTACCTTGCCATACCTATAAGCTCAAATAGTCTTGATCGCAAGGGTGCGAGATTGCTGAGTCCCTGTGGCTCACAGATTACTATTACACCAGATGCAGGGCCTGATGATTCCGCTCCAGGAGACGCGTTTGACCTCAAGTGGGAGTTTGACGAAGACTCTCAACGTTACTATGTTTCCTTTCCCGATGATCAGTAGTGGTGCCCAGTTGGGGGTGATTGGGACCGTGTCGCATGTTGGGTTCTCTTTTATTTTGGCGTCGTAGTTGGGCCATGAGTGTTTGGATGATGTAATGTTATTTATGTACTTGATTGACATGGTGAGTGTAAGCCAACTATGTTATCTCCCCCTTATGATTTATATTACATGGGATGTTGTGAAGATTGCCTAACTTGCGACATATGCCTTCAATGCGATTATGCCTCTAAGTCGTGCCTCGACACGTGGGAGATATAGTCGCATCGAGGGTGTTACATTTATATAGCCAGCAGTTGGCTATACTATTAACCATGCTCTACATGGTGCAGCATTGGGAGAGGCACCTATATACCATGGAGGTGGTCAGGAATCAGGAGACTCACATCGTAGCGCCGCTGTTAAAATGATAATGGCAAATCAAATCATAGGGCCCCACCTGTCCAGTAGTAAGTCGTTGTCAAATCACACATCCCTACGTTTGCAGCAGCCTACTCCCTCATCTTCTCGCGTCTCCATCGAACCGACTAGGCGGAACTGCCCCACCTACCATGTGGGAAAAGCCCTGCCCTCGACTTTTAGATATAATTTTGTATCCATGGATTGCACCATGGAGCAAAGCCTCAAGAAAACGGGGGTACACATGTACGGAGTATACAACACGCCCGTCGCGTTCGCGTCGCACCCCAGACGGTCGGTCGGTCTGGCACGCCGCTCTCCAAATGGAACGTGCGTCATATTGCGTTTGCACACACATGTGGGACCGCAATTGAGAACCGACCATAGGAACACTCCCCGGCCCCGCAGTCGGGTGAGTTAATAGAAGAGAGAGATGAGCGATAGTACGTCCATGCATGTGACCAGACTCCAACGGGCGGTTGAATTGGCTATCGTCTACATATCATGTAGGCTGTGTTGTATAAGGCTGTAGTTTTGATGAGAAATCTAAAAAAAAGGTTTCTTGTCATCTCGCAATATTAGGTGTCATGTGCTCCGGATCACTGCGAGGATTAAACAGCGACAACTGAGTTCCTCCAAGGAACTGGTCATTGGGGGCACATACACGAAGACTACTCGGCTGCCATCTAGGTCAAAATGGCTATGATAATTACGACATCTATTGATGGACCCCTTTTTTATGAGTTTATCTTTAATTTGAGCTTTGATCCTCGTCTAATTTCTTCGTCAGGATTCATGTTGTCTCCTTGGGGCAGTGAGGTTATGGTTTCTTGTCATGTGGCATTTTTTCGTGTTATATGTTAATCTGGTGCTTCAGATCAAAATGACGACAATTGCGCCTCTAGGGCACATGCATGAAGACTTCTGGACAGTCATTGATGAGGTCAAGACGGCTCCGCTAGATAAAAGAAAACTACTCCACTATATAGGCAGGAGCCTCTGCGCTTGCTTGCTAGTGTTCCTCTCTTCACACTATCTCGTCCTCTCCAGATCTAAACACGACAGCGGGAGCCATACTTTCTCTAGTCACCGCTGGTCATAGATCCAGCCAGATCCTCTCCACCGGGGAAGGTGAGGAGGTGCAATGTTCATGCGGTGTTCCTCGGCGACGGCTCTTAACCACTGTCGATGTGTCCCGATCAGTGTGCTTTGTTGTTCTCTCCCACGCACGACCGGCTAGGGAGGGTCTCCGACCCCTTCTTCCTCGCTGTCGTAGTGTGGGCAGATACGGCCTCCCGCCGCCCACCTAGCGACATCCCAGCGACCCTCGGGTATAACTTCCTTCGAAACCAGTCTTGCTGTACTTCCCCAGCTCCTAACGTCGCTGCATTTGTATCTTTTACTATTTCTCAGGCCCCTTGTAGATAGGATCGATCGGCTGTTCGAAAGCCACCTAATTTTTTACTGTTAAGAGGTAAAACTAGTTCATGCACTCGAATCTAGTACTACTTAGTTCAAGCAGGGAAGAAAGGGGGTGGGGGTGGGGGAAGATTTGCTACTTAAATCAACGACTTGGTCGAAAGACAAATAATGGTGGCAAAAATTAGTAGAGACTGGCTATCCAACTGGTCTCCTGGTGTAGTAGGGAAATAAAGGGTTACATAGTACAAAGTCAATATAAACCGATCTATTGGTTGAAAAAGGAAAGAAAGTGGGGACTCGGGGACAAGTCAACAGAGTATGTCCAGCAGTAGATTTGCTAGCCTCACACAGTATAAGGAGGCTATACCAAACAAACATGGGACCAACCCAGATATCCTGTTCTGTTGTTTGTTGCCCCGAGCCCCTCTTATGTAATATCACTGGTAGAATGTAGCAGTCGCGTTGTTAAAAGTAAGGACATGTTAAACCAATGTTGTTTTCAATGTAATGCCTCCATTAATATGAATCAGTGGCACTGTTTTTCATGTCATGCTAAATTTCCCATTAAGATATGTTGCTTCTTTTTGTTTGAAATGCAACTTCCTGGTCCGCCTACTCTCCCATGCCCAAATACCAACTCTGTAGTAGCTGTTAATGTAATGTTGCTGGTAAAATGAAGCAATGCCACCATTAAAGTAATGTCGTATTTAACGGTTGTTATAGTTAACCCTAATGCCCACACTAATATCTAGCAATGTTGTCACTTTAGAAATTGCCATTGTCTTTGTAGGATTACCATTCAGATAAGGAACATGCTTCTTTTCATTTGATGTATGTTTCATCACTTGTTAGTCACCCTCCTTTCCACCTTTTTGTGCAAACAGAGATATACATTTCACGCTTGATCTTATTTTTACTGCAAAAATATAGTTGAATAGTCCACGAGCTTCACAACAAACCTTGATGTTGCTCAATTTTATTGCAACTAATGAAGAAGAAGTTGCTAGCTCGTGGGACATTGCTTCATTTTAGGTGAACTGCACGAAAAGGTCCCATGAATTGAATCATCCATGTTGGTGACTGGTGTCATCCCTTCTACGATGGGGTTGACTGTAGATATGGTCCCATCACGAAGTATGTTCCTTTTTGGTCCAACCTTTTGCCAAAGATCCAGCATGTTGAGTCTGCTCTTGTGCTATATTTTGGCACTAACATGATAAAGCGGTAATGTTATCATTTTGCACCTTAATCTAGTGGCACTATTAATTCGAGGCAATGTTTTGGCACCGCTAGAGCCACTGATTTTTTTATATATCGGAAGAGGGGGTTCCTCCGATTTCATTAAAGAAACCCAACCATAGAGAACCATTATCCGACAACATCTCAGTGTAAACAGGCAGTTATGCAACTACTACTAGAACAGACTGAGTACTAGCAGGAGACAAGTTTGCCACATAAGCTTGGCAGGTAGGGGGACGCAACACCAGCTCGATCATGTTTGAAATACAACCCAAATGCTACCACAAAAACATCAGGGGGGTAGATAGGGACTAAAAGAGCCAGCTTCAGCATCCCAGTCTAAGCACCCCCGGCCTCCATCCTTGCGACGCACAGTACACCTCGCTTGCCACCCGCTCGACCCTAGTGCCACTGATAAAATGAAGTAATAATACAGTTAAAAAAGAGCGAGTGTCCTGTCTATCATTTCATTTCCAATGTAGATAAAGAAAGTGCTTCTCCTTGTTAGTATATGTTTCATTAACTAGTCCCATTGTTAATGCTTAAGCATTTCTGCAAACTGGGGTGCTTAATTCTAGTTGATCTGCACAAAAATAGAGACTGGAATGTCTCAAGGCCCCTCCTTGTACTACAGTTGTACACTGATGTTCATCACTGGCAGAAGGTGTATCAAGGAGAATTGGGTCGATTTCCAGTATGAGGCCTACTGTATGAGGCGTCGCAGGGCCCATCTTGACTTTGCAGCATAGCATACTATGATACTATCGTTGTACTCTATTCCAATTATTAGTCTATGTTTCATCAACTAGTGCCACTATAATGTAATCACGCTTTTTCGTTATCTGTGCAAACAGGGTTATTCAGTTACATCTTGGTGGAACTGCACAAATGTAGGGATGGAACCAGCATATATGTAGAGTGCAAGGTGTGCCAAGTGAAAATTACCGACACCAACCATGCTCCATGCAAGCATTGGAATCCACCACCACTAGTGGGATGTGTGGCGCTCTCTGTGGACGGATATTTCTCGGTAGCAAATCCTATAACCAAATACTAGTAGCTTATATTGCGAGTTTTCTAGGGAGTACTCTTTTCTGAAAGAAGCACCAATCTATTTTTCTTTATTTGTACATAGTTTCACAAGTTTATTTTTGGTACAGAGCTATTTTTGGGTGATTGGTGTAGTACTCGGAGACTAATTGTAAGCATGTTCATTAGCTGTCACACTAATTGTAAGCACGAGCAGATGGAAGATTAGGTCAGTGCGAAGCTTACCTTAAACCCTACCGCCACAGATGAAACGAGACGAGCGTTGAGGGAACCGTGGAGAATGGTGGGGAAGCGTCGTCGCGCCATCGGGCCTCCTCTTCCAGTGGTAGAACGAATACTCCTGTGGCTCCAGCTGGCTCTGCACCCTCACGAAAGGCACACCATACTTGATCGATTCATTATCCTATGGATGCTCCACCTTCGACCTATATGGCCTCCACCTCCGCCTGACTTTCACCTCGTGGGGGTGTTTTTGCAATGGAGAAGAGGGAGAGGCGAGATGGTGGTCTTTGTCAGGACCCCGACTCGATGTCACATCGATCTAGCTGGTAACACCTCATATAACTTTGCGGCCTCACGCACGGTATCTCCACGGGTGTCGTCTTACCTTTTCCCGGGACCGTTTGCGCCTTTTGGCTCACGTATATGATAGTGTCGCTAGCATCCATATGATAAGGAGCCCGGGCTGACATGACTACTCGTAAACCCATATGATAAGGAGTCCTCGTAGAAGTCACCTCCATAGCCTGGAAGTTCAACATGATCATCCGGAAACAGACGGTCTCGCGGAGCTTGTGGACCATAGGGGCTAGGATGAGGCCTTGGACCAACAAACGGTGGCCTGCGGGGACCGCGAGGTGGGGTGATGCCTCCTACATCACGCCAAACCATCACGTCCGGCAGAGCAGATCTCACAGGATAGAGATCGCGCATATCTGAATATCCAGCTTGCACCGCCGGTGCGAACCGAGTCAAAGTGGCCCAGTGGTCAGCACGGGTATTGAAGAGCTCTAACCTTAAGGCCCGATTTTCACGGTCCTTATCCTCGAGCATCTCAGCAGTGGTGCGAGTCCGTGAATCCTCCTGAGTGGGGTCGGCATAGATAGCCTGGAGATATCCTTGTGCTCCCGGAAGTGATCCTGGCATATACCGGAAATCAGAGTCCCGAAATAAACCAGATCTGACTCGCATAATGGTCATCATAGAGTAGGCGGCGTCCTGCACAGCCATCTCAATAGTAACCCCGAGTCCATAGGAGCAGTGAAGAGGCTCGGTGGATCCAGGATAAGATGGAAATATCCTGACAGTGCAGAGATACTGGCTTTGATTAAAATCTCGGAATTGCTCTTCGACCGTGTACTCGGGATACCAGCGGTATCCAGCCTCAGTCATTACCCTGACCAACTTAGCAGTATGGCCGGGTACATCTAGACATCGAGTCAGGCGAACCACTTGATTGAGGTCGCGAGTGGCCATCTGAAAGCACAATCATAATGAAAGGCATTAGAATTTCTAGCAAAATTTCGGCAGCATAATAGCTGTAAATGCTCAAGAAGGATTTGAGACATTTGACAAAGGATTTCGTACACACTCAACATCATCACCTCAAAGTTCTGAAACCATTCTGGCAACATAATGTGGTAGTAGATCTGAACTAGGCTTGTATCCATCAAACCTATAAGGTACTACTGATTAGTAACACGTGATCCTGATAGAGAGAATAGATCCTAGTTCCTTAACCCCCGGTGGAAGAATGGACTGACTCAGATCAGAAAGTCATAAGGTATAAGGAGTAAAAAGAGCCTTACGTTCCAACCCACAAACAATTCCCCTACATATAATTAAAGAATTTCTAGACTCAACATCGACCAGTTTGGCTTGGAGAACCTACAGGCAGTCCGGCTCTGATGCCAACGCTGTCAGGACCCCGACTCGATGTCACATCGATCTAGCTGGTAACACCTCATATAACTTTGCGGCCTCACGCACGGTATCTCCACGGGTGTCGTCTTACCTTTTCCCGGGACTGTTTGCGCCTTTTGGCTCACGTATATGATAGTGTCGCTAGCATCCATATGATAAGGAGCCCGGGCTGACATGACTAGTCGTAAACCCAAAGTGGCACAGACTTACAGGGACAGGCATCCATGACCCAGCTTCGAACGTGTCGGTCATCAGCAAGTGGGTCCGGGCTGTAGCACTGGGCTAGCAGGACTCCGGTAAACCGGGCTGTAGCGGGCTAACAGGACTCCGGTACTCAAAGCGTGACATTTCCCCGAAGGGACAGACACAGGAACGAAGAAGGACACATACCGGCCAGCCTAAGTGTTCCAGAGAAGTAGCAAGCTACCATGGCTCAGCGGTAACACTAGGAGACATTTCCCGGTAAGAGAGGCTACTAAAGATAAACAACTAGATAGTCAGATCCCACACATACCAAGCATTTCAATCATACACACAATATGCTCGATATGTGCAAATACAACGAAGCATCACAACATGACTCTACGACACAAGTACTTTATTTAAGGCTCAGGGAGCCATACATATCATACACAAAGGTAAGGGTCTCACGACCCAACATACAAGTCATACAGTCATACAAACCAGCAGCGGAAGTAACTTGTCTGAGTACAGACAACTAGTAAAATAAAAGAGACTTGGAAAGCCTAGCTATACTACGTGGTCCTTCACAAGCTCAGGGTCACCACCTGGGTCTTTAGCCTACTCGTTGATGTCAACGTCTACATAGAACCCATCAGAAGGGGTTGCAGCGTCTTCTGTAAAAATGTAGATTATAGCAACATGAGTACAAAGGTACTCAGCAAGACTTACATCAGATCCTACATACATGCATAGTATCAAGAAGGGTTGGTGGAGTTATTGCAGCAAGCCAGCTTTGACTCTTGGCTAGGCTATCCTACGATACTCCAACTTGAAATGGTTTTGCGCACACGAGTCCACTACTCACCACTTCAATACACTACCGAGGATCCACCTCCGTCTTCCTACGGAAGAGCCATCCTCGGCACTCACACTTATCTTGAGGCTTTTAGTAGTTTCCATTTACTTGTCTATGAACTGTATAGGCAACCAAGTAGTCCTTTACCGTGGACGCGGCTATTCGAATAGATCATGTTAACCCTGCAGGGGTGTACTTCTTCATACACGCTCTCACCACTTACCGTCGCTTACACGACATGTACTCGGCCACCTTCAAGCGGAAGCCCAACGTGGGTGTCGGCCACGACCTACCTAATCACCTAAGCCTCCGGTCCAGGTTTATCACCTATTCAGGTTCCATCCGCAGGGAGTCCGGCCGAGGTTTCCCATACGGCCCCGAACGATGTGAACAGGGTTCCCGAGATACCTAACGGGTATTCGGTACACCGTGCCACGTACCTACCGCATCACAGCCCACCCCTACGGTCAGCGCTGTCCACGGCCTCCAGTAGGCTACAAACACCAGAAACTACTTGCAACTCCTGGACGGAGAACTAGGGTGAATAAGAAGTCGAGAGGGTCCATTGGTTTCGGGCCCAATGCATGGTAGTAGCTGATTCTTAAATCACACATACAGATCTCAGTGCTTAAGGTCGGCTTCAATGAAACAACCCACCATGTACTCCTACATGGCCTCTCATCGATACCTTTACCAAAACGTGTTCACCACACCACTCTCATTACCGACATAATCATTGTGACATCGATAACCGTTGGATTTACATCCAACAACCACAGGGTGAAATGGCACATATAATTAGGGCCTTCCACCAATTTTGAGCTCATTTGGGAAAAGTTGCCAATGCAACTTTTGCAAACCCTAGAAATCCATAGAAATACATTTACCAAGATCTAGTCATGCAAAACCATTCCCCTTGATGCACCACTTGGTGTAGTGTCATCATTTGGGCTTTTGAGCATGACCACAAAGTTTGGGGGCATTTGGAATAAGTTGGCAATGCAGAGTTGTTCAAACTTGAATCTGGACAGAGATGGTTTTGGGGCACTTTGGTGAACCAAAATAGTTTGGATTGAGCTGAAACTTTGCATGGTCATCATATTATGCATATGTGACCTGCTAAAATTTTCCTGGATTTATTGGAAAATATTTCTTGTAGAAATATTTCAAATACTTGGAATGGACAGAAATGGTTTTGGAGGGTTTTGCCCAATATTTTGAACATGACCATGTGCTTAAACTCTTATATATGGAAAATATATGTCCACTGAGTTTCCCTGATTTTTCTCAAATATTTTTGAAGCATTTAAATAATTTTAACCTATTAAAGACCATTTCTGGCCTAAAGAAAAAGCCTTTAAATAAAATAGGAAAATTAATTTTTAAAATTATATTTTTGTGGTTTATGGGGGTACAAGACACACTCAAAATCAAATGGAGTGAAGTGCTCAACACAGCAGCGAAGCACGGCGGTAATCGCCACATCAAGAGCTACCCAAAGCAGAAGTTGCTACCTGAATTCGACGAGGTGGCCTTAGATCCCTAGCAACCAAAAATTAAAACGGCCATCTGGCCGGATAGACGACCTCACGGCCAACATAGAGCAGCGAATAACACTGCACATAAGCCAATACGCGATCCACGTGAGGGCTCGCATCAAAAGGATGGCGCAACCAGATCCATTTATGGACCGCGCAAGCGCGCTCCACCATACGATGCAACACAACAAACATCCGAACATCACAGTACACCCAGATACAGGGGTGCCACACACCCCCTATGTTTCACCGATAAGGTGCTGGACCATGAATTTCCAGAGGGATTTAAACCCGTAAGCATAGAGGCATACGACGGAACAACGGACCCTGGGGTTTGGATTGAGGACTATATCCTCCATATCCATATGGCTCGAGGAGATGATCTCCATGCCATCAAGTACTTACCCCTCAAGCTCAAAGGGCCAGCTCGGCACTGGCTTAAAAGCCTCCCCGAAAGCTCCATTGGAAGCTGGGAAGAGCTTGAAAACTCTTTTCAGGCGAATTTTCAAGGGACTTATGTCCGGCCTCCGGATGCGGACGATTTGAGTCATATAACTCAACAGCCTGGAGAGTCAGCCCGAAAGCTTTGGAACAGGTTTCTTACCACAATGAACCAAATAGTCGACTGTCCGGACGCTGAAGCCTTGGCGGCCTTTAAGCACAGTGTCCGAGACGAAAGGCTTTCTAGACACCCCGGCCAAGAAAAACCGAGAACAATGGCAGCATTAACAAGCCTCATGACCCGCTTTTGCGCGGGCGAGGACAGCTGGCTAGCCCGATGCAGCACCAGTGACCCAAGTACATCCGAAGTTAGAGACGGAAACGAGAAATCACGACGCAGTAAAAATAATAAGTGTCGGAATAAAGAAGACAACCCGAAGAGCACGGCGGTAAACGCCAGATTCAGAAGCTCTCGGTCAGGTCAGCAAAAGGCGCCCTCTAAAGGCGCCAGAGATAAACTGTCTAGCTTAAACAAAATTCTGGACCAAATATGTCAGATCCATAGCACTCCCGATAAACCTGCAAATCAAACCCACAGAGAATGTTGGGTCTTCAAGCAGTCCGGCAAGCTCAACACCGAACATAAGGGGCAGGATACACCAAGCGAAGATGAGGATGATCCTCGCAAGCAAAACACTGGGGAACAGAAGAAATTTCCACCAGAAGTCAAAACAGTAAATATGTTACACGTGATAAAGGGGAGAAGCAAAGTGGCACTCCCAGACAAACATGCCCAAGGGCGTATCACCGCGGAGTTCTGCCACTAGCCGTCTTAACCGATCACCTTCGACCATCAGGATTACTCGGCAAGTATCCAGAATGCAGGGTGGGATGCCTTGGTATTAGATCCAATAATTGGCGGATACCACTTCACACGAGTCCTGATGGATGGCGGCAGCAGCTTAAACCTGATATATCAGGACACAATCCGCAAAATGGGGATAGACCCAACGAAAATTTGCCACAACAATACTACCTTTAGAGGAGTAACGCCAGTCCCATTGGCTCATTGCACAGGCTCCCTGCTACTAGAAGTTATATTCGTCTTCCCCGATAACTTCCGTAGCGAAAGTTCAACCTTCCACATTACTCCGTTCCACAGTGGCTATCAAGCACTACTTGGACGCGAAGCTTTCGCTCGCTTTAATGCAATACCGCATTACGCTTCCCTCACACTTAAGATGCCCGGTCCATGTGGCATCATTACAGTAAATGGAAATATTGAGCGATCCCTGCACGCCGAACAGAGTGCGGCTGCCTTGGCAGCCACACACTAAAATGGCCTCACCAACTAAAGCATTTGATAGGTCGTCAAGACCACGGACACGGTTAGACGAGTCCGGCAGCTATATGTAATTCATACAGGTTTGATGGCCACACCCCTATTACAAATACAAGGGGCTCAACGCACACAAACAAGTGGCAATTTTTACTCATCTTGAACTGTAGATGGTTTCTTTAAACCCACCTTTTTGCATGACAACTTTTCACCTAAGTTCTTCTCTTTTACAGATGACAATCGTGCTACACCCATCCAGGATACGACACAACGGAGACACATGCACAGACATGAAGCAGGGACCCGTTCCAAGGATTCTTTTTAGATTAAGACCCCGCATCAACCTTTTTTACTGTCTCTTGTTGATACACATCCCTCGGATTCTTAGTACAATTGAGAAGGATGCTGACGTCTTGGCATGTAGCCACGTCAGAACAATGCACGTACCTGGACACTAGGGGATTCTTACAAAGGGCACTATTTGGGCCCGATTTACACCATAAAGACCAAATACCTTAGGGAGTGTTCGGCGTCGCGAGTTTGGCCTTATATGCATCAGCTCCGAATCGTGTCTTGGGTCAAATGTTGGGTTTGCCCGGCTCCTGTATTTTGCTGCCTTACGTTCCGCTCTATCGGCTAAGGCGGCACTAGGAGAACTACTGCGATTGTGCCCTGGTTCATCCGGACGAGCACCTCAGTAGAGAAAGCTGAAAACTGACTGTCATGATATAGCGCGAGACTGGTCAACCACTCGATGACCTATCGAAATCCTAGAATTCCTCCGCCTTAACAAAGGGCCGTTTCCCGGCCGGGCATGTACGCACCCCAAACTCGGGTGAGTGCGGCGCCACTAGGGGCTATATAGTAGCCCCACTGTCAAACTCCTATGGCTAAGTGAAAGTGTTAAAGCATTATAGTCTGGTTGCCTAGTTCGCTACGCGCTCACCTCCTTAGTAGGACCAAGACGTTGGATTATGTGTGAATACGCGTCTTCTGCGAACACCCCCGCATTATATGAGTGGGGGCTGAAGCCAACGACTGCAATCTTTCAGGTTATATACATGTATACATAAAGCAGCCGCAAAGGAGGCATCACAATACTTTCCGGCAAAAGTATAAATACAGCCTTGATAAAATTAATAAAACATTGTTTTTACAATGGGAATACATGTCACCCTCAAGAACTTCTTAAAAATAGTGCTCGGCAGCCACGCGGCCTATGGCCGAACTCTGCGTCGCGACAGTGGTAGCATCCATCTCCACCCAGTATGCTTTGACAAGGGCAAGGGCAATCCGCGAGCCTTCTATGCACACCGACCTCTTCATCGCATTGATGCGCGTCACCGCACCAAGGAACTGCTACACCAGGCTAAAATAACTACTCGGTTTTGGCCTTTCCGGCCACACCTCATCCATGACAGACCTCATGGAGAGTCCGGACAACCTATTGAGTTCGGCCCATTCGGCTAACTGATCGGTCAATGGAGGCAGACGCTCCAGAACATTAAACTGTGACCAGAACAGCTTGTCCACTTCCCGGTCTGTTTGATCTTGGAAGTATCCGGCCGCATCGACAGCGCTCGCCGCCAAGTCCAGATATGCATCTGCCGAACTCCACAGCCGATCCCGAGGGGCATACCGCGGAAATCCGAACTTCCTCCACAGCAAAAAGGGCTTCCCAGCCACAATGTCACAGGCTTCACGCAGCTCCTCCTTCTTCGCTCTCATGGCAGAACGGGTGTCTTTGGTCGCCATCGTGGCCTTTTCAAGGTCCGTCGCCTTCGCTTGGTTTTCTTCTTCAAGGAACTGGCAATGGTCGGCAGTGTCTTTTAGCTTTACAGCCATCTTGTCCATTTTCTCTTTGCTCTCACAATGCGCGGCCTTCTCGGCTCTTAACTCTTCGGCCGCCTTCAAAGCAGCCGCATTACTACTCTTTGCTTGTTCTTTGGCTCTGGCAAGTTCCGCCCGAAGGGTCTCCACGGTGGCAGCTCCATCTGCAGTCACAAAATATTAAAGATACTGGCATCACTCTGTTCTTACTATGTGACATTCACCAGAAAATATCACTTACCATGTGCCTCGTCAAGCCGCTTGTTAACAAGCTCGATGTCGGCATCCGCTGCATCCAGTTGCTGATTTGTTCGGCAAACTCATGAGTCCAGCTAGCCACTGGAGCTTCCACTACCTGCACATAAAGGCGGTATTATTATTACCTGGGACTACGATCCTTTGTTTGCCACCATTCTCGGTGACAACCAAAGTCTCAGGGGCTACTATCTACACAGGGCACACCTAAAAATGTGCGGTACTATCACAAAGGTATATCATTTTACATACCTCAAAGCCCGTTAGTAGACTCATAAAGGCGTCATGTAACCCGCTTTCGGCGGAGGAAATCCTTTCCATCACCATGCCCATCAACGCACGGTGTTCTTCCGAGATGGTCGCTCGCTTCAGTAGATCCCTCAGTACGTCCGACCGCATACCAAACGGCGTCGGACTCTTTTGTATGTCATATTCAAGAGCCGGATGCTGGGGACTTCGGGTGATTATGGGATTATCTGCTGGCCTCACCGGATCCGGAGAGGCCCTTCGCGAAGACACTTCAAGGTCGCCCGCTTCTTGAGCGGGGGAGTCCGGGGGAGGCGTTTTGCTCTCCATAATCTCCGGAAGAAGGTCCCCTCAAGACGAGCTCTGTTGAGAGGGGCTAAGACCCGAACTACAAGATAAATGCTCCGGTTATTTTCCTCAGAAGTAAAGTATAATATCTCTACCATTAAGTAAATTTTGATCACTTACGACTCGTTAGAGGGCTGAACCCCGCACGAACTTTGTGCGGCAAAAGCACCCTCCGAGACGGGACCCTCTGGTGGAGTTTTCTTCTCCTGTTTGGAAACCTTTGTTTCCGGATCATCAGAGGTAGTCCTCTTCCTCCCCCGAGGCAAAGGAATGTCAGACTCCTTCTCTTGGCTATCCTCCCTCACGGAGGCGCTTGTTCCCTCGGTGGAGGCCCGCTTTGGCCCTCTTTATTCCCCCCTTCATCTTCCTTTGCGGGCACCAGGTAAGGTGCAGGCTTGAGCATCTTTTCCAGCACCAGATTGTCCAAGCCTTCGGGAAGGGGAGCCAAACACCGGATCATCTTCGCCTTTGCAATCCAGTCCTGGTCAAAGAGCGATCCTTCAGAACGATGTCTTGATAAAATAAAGACAGTGTGTTCGGCTAGAGGGTTACTTACTTGGGCCGCGGTGCGGTTGGTGCTCAGGCCCACGTCCTTGGAGGTGTTCGGACACTCTATCTGGGGTCCGAAGAACAACTTGTACATCTCCTCATGCGTCAGGCCGAGGAAATTCTGAATAGCGCGCGGTCCTTCTGGGTTGAATTCCCATAAACGGAGGGGCCGGCATTTGCAAGGCTAGACTTGACGAACCAAATGACTTGCACTACCATAACCAAACTAAAATCTCCCTCGAAGAGATCCCGGATGTGGCTCTGCAGTATGGGCACATCCTTGGCTGGACCCCAGCTCAGCCCCCTGCTGATCCATGACACTAGTTGTGGTGGAGGGCCCGAGCGAAAGGCGGGGGAGCTACCCACTTGGCACTTCTGGGAGCGGTGATGTAGAACCACTACCTTTGCCATAATCCGGACACCTCTGAAAAGGAACCTTCTGTCCACGGAGCTCCAGCAATCTTGCTTATTAATGCACCTCCGCACGCTGCATACTGCCCCTCGACCGTCTTCGGCTTCACATCAAAGGTCTTGAGCCACAGGACGAAGTGAGGGGTAATGCGGAGGAAGGCCTCACATACGACAATAATGCCGAGATGTGGAGAAAGGAATCTGGGGCTAGATCGTGGAAATCAAGCCCGTAATAGAACATCAAACCCCTTACGAAGGGATCCAGAGTGAGGCCTAGTCCTCGGAGGAAGTGGGAGATGAACACGACGTCTTCGTTGGGTTCGGGAGTAGGGACGACCTGCCCTTGGGCGGGCAGCCGATGCGGGACTTCGGCGGTCAAGTATCTTGCCTCCCTCAACTTCTTGATATGCTCTTCCGTGACGGAGGAGGGCATCCACCGGCCCTGGATGCTGGATCCGGACATGATTGAAGGTTCGGAGCACCTGACCTAGGCTTTGGGTGTTAGAACTCGAGGCGGGGAAGGATTCGATTGAGCATGGGAGGAAAAAAGTAAAAACCTTGACCCTTTATAAAGAGGGTGAATATCAAGCATCCTCCTCGTGGCCGTTTGGCACTTGCCTAAAATCTAGGAGTCCTAGGCGAGGTTGGGTTACCCACGCCCGTATTGATGAGAATCCCGTAATAAGGGGGACACGATCTCTGCTTTGACAAGTCGTGTCAAAAAACTGCCTCGCGTTATGTGCGGGGCTAGTTAAAAGAAACGGTTCGAATAATCACCGGGCCATGGCATAATGTCGTGTTGCCAAAACAAGTCAACAGATTAGATTTGTGGAAATATTATTCTCTCTACGGTGGTATGTGGAACTTATTTTGCAGGGTCGGACACAATCCTTGTATTTAAATTCTTCTGTGGTGTATTCGGAGGAGGAACCCGCCTTGCAATGCCGAAGACAATACTGCGCGCCGGACTCATCGTCATTGAAGCCTTGTTTAGGGGCTACTGAGGGAGTCCTGGATTAGGGGGTCTCCGGACAGCCGGACTATATCCTTTGGCCGGACTGTTGGACTATGAAGATACAATATTGAAGACTTTGTCTCATGTCCAGATGGGACTCTCCTTGGCGTGGAAGGCAAGCTAAGCAATACGGATATGTATATCTCCTCCTTTATAACCAACCTTGTGTAACCCTAGCCCCCTCCAGTGTCTATATAAACTGGAGGGTTTTAGTACGTAGGACAACATACAATCATACCATAGGCTAGCTTCTAGGGTTTAGCCTCTCCGATCTCGTGGTAGATCAACTCTTGTAATACTCATATCATCAAGAATAAATCAAGCAGGACGTAAGGTTTTACCTCCATCAAGAGGGCCCGAACCTGGGTAAAACATCGTGTCCCCTGCCTCCTGTTACCATCCGCCTTAGACGCACAGTTCTGGACCCCCTACCCGAGATCCGCCGGTTTTGACACCAACAGTCTCCAACCCGGAAGGTCACGTCTCGCCGACGTGAGTCACCGTAGCTCTTCTGTCTAGACTTGGCCGTCTCCGAACGCTCCCTGACATGTTGGACTTGCTCTTCTACTTCTCGGAGGATATCAGGCCCAAAGACTAGTCCTTCTCCGGTCTCGGACCAATTGAGGGGAGTAGGGCACTTCTGTCCGTATAGCACCTCAAATGGCACCATCTAGAGGCTTGACTAATAATTGTTGTTGTAGGAGAATTCAGCAAATGGAAGGAAATCTTTGCACTTAGCTCCATATGCTAAGACACAGGCCCGGAGCTAGTCTTCGAGTATCTGATTCACTCGTTCCGTCTGACCTCCAGTCTGTGGATGGAAAGCAGTGCTGAAGGACAACTTGGTTCCCATGGCCTCTTGGAACTTCTTCCAGAACCTTGAGGTAAACTGGGTTCCACGATCTAACACAATCTCCTTCGGAACACCATGAAGGCTTACGATTCTGTTGATGTACATGCTGGCTAGCTGGTTTCCCTTGTAAGTCATCTTGACAGGAATGAAATGGGCTACTTTGGACAAATAATCGACTATGACCCAGATGGAGTCATGTCCCTTATTTGACCTGGGTAATCCAGTGATGAAGTCCATTCCGACTTTATCCCATTTCCATTCAGGCACCTTGAGAGGCTGTAACAATCCAGCGGGTCACTGATGTTCAACTTTGACCCTTTGGCATATGTTACACTTAGCGACGAAAGTGGCTATCTCTCTCTTCATGTATAACGCCCCGAGACCGATGTGCCAGGTGTCTTGCTGTTATTCATTGTCTTTGCCATGTCATTCGTTTGAGTGTTGCATCTTGTCATGTCATCATGTGCATTGCATCATCATGTTTTCAAAACTTTCATCTGTCCAGGTCTCCCCGTTCCTTCCGTTGTCCGTTCTGAGTCCAGACACACTTGCACGCTCCCGCGGCACGTCCGAGATATTATTTTATAAGTGGCCAGAAAATGTTCTCGGAATGGGTTGAAAGTTGGCTTGCGGTGTTGTTGTGTTGTAGGTAGACCGTTTGCCAAATTTTCATCGTGTTCGGAGTCCATTTGATACCCTAACGGATAACTATAGCAGCAATATAGCCGGTCTTTTCGTCGGACATTTTCGGTCTCCGGAAACAGTCGCCGGGTCTCTCTCTCTCTCTCTCTCTCTCTCTCTCTCTCTCTCTCTCTCTCTCTCTCTCTCTCTCTCTTCTTTTTCTCAGCTCGAGCCCTTCTGCACAGCCCACAAGTTCCAATCGACCCCTCGCATGCGTGTCCGAAACTGTCCTCAACCCGACTCGAATAATCCTCACCGTTGGGTCCGGAACATCCCCAAACATCTACAAAATATCACTGTTTTATTATTTGGACTCCCTAGCCTATTCTTTCTGAACCGTCCAATTTTGATCGGAGGCTCCAGATAGCCCCTAACCAAAATCCAGTGCATTATATATAGACCTAGGTAGCAACCCTAAAATCTAGGGGGTTTGTCCCATCGCCGCCGCCACTCCACCGAATCCACAACGGGATCCTCCCATTCCTCCTCCCACCAACTGCTGCTCGAGCCCGAGCTCTTCGGTTCGAAGCCGGCAGAAAACCCCGCTGCCTCGATCGAGAGTTTCCTCCTCCCTTTTTGATCCAGAGGAGTGGAGATCCTCCTCGCTCTCCCGAAGCCCTTGCCTCCTCTCTCGTACACCAGGAACAGTGCCGCCCCTCTTCTTCCCATGCTTCCTCTCCTCTCGCCCATCCCTGACCTCTCTCTTCCCCTTCGCAGGTGCTCCGCTCGCCATGGCTCCGAGCTCTGCTGCACCAAGTCCGTCCCCGCCTCGTCTCTATGTTGCAGCGAGCCGCCGCCTGCGTTGACCCGCTGTTGCTCGTCTTCAATGAGCCGGCCAAGCCCCAGAAATGTTGGCCGCCCCTTTCCTCCTCACGGGTCCTGGACCCCTGTGCCCCGTCACCGGCGTCCGGCGCCGCCATGTATTCGCGCCTAGGGTTCCTCACCTCCGCCCGGTTCCTCTCGCGCCGTCGCCCTGCTTCCCCTGATTCGAATGAGGAGACGAGGGCCTCGCCGCACTCGTTGACCGCATCGCTCCCAGCTTCCTCTTCGCGCTCGTGGCCCACTGCAGCCTCCCCGCAGCCCAGACCTGCAAGGCCCAGGGCCCGCCTCTGCGTTGCCATCGCCATGGGCCGCCAGATCCACAAGCCTCTCCGCAAACGGGCCGAAGCCCATGGTTGAGCCGCCCCAGCACCTGCCCTGTTTCAGACTCAGCCCAGTAGTGTTTTTTCCTACTGCTGCAATTTAGCTATTTTCTAGAAAACTGTTGTTTCACAGATTAGTCCCTCTAGTTCATGCATTTCATAACTCACCAACCGTGCATCATATTAAAATAATTTATATGTGAAATATGCTTAGTTTTTCATCTAGTTTCATAATTTGTCATTTTCATCCATGTTTAAAATGCTTAAAATGATGTTTGTTTAAATTTGCTTGAATAACTTGCTAAAATGATTTAATTCATAACTATTTAATCGTAGCTCGGATTTAATCAATCTTTATATGTAACTGGGGTAGAAAAATGCCTAGTTTAACATGGTGGCATCACTTTGCATGTTTAACAACTATAAAATATGGTTTAGGGCAGAACAGTACCAAACCTAATATATGCATATGAGGATTTTCTGGAATTGTTGGTCGTTGTTTCTGGCCTCATTTAAACTTGACTAGATAGGTAGTTTTACTTTGATTCACCCTCTTCCATGTTTAACAACATTTAATATTGTTGGTTACATAAACGAGATCGAACTAAATAACTTGAATGTGGTGTTTCATCAATATGCAACGGAGTTGCATATTGAGCTCCACTTAATTTGTAGAATTGTTTGTGCACTTTTCCATGCCTTGCTTCATTAAACCGGACATGCATCATACTTGATTGTGCATCATGCCATGTTTATGGGATGGTTGTCTAGTATGTTGTTTGCTTCTTTCCGGTGCCGCTTCTTCGGGTTAGGTCCATTATCGTCGCGTTTGTGAGGATCCGTTCGACTACGTCTGTTTGTCTTCTTCATGGACTCGTTCTTCTTCCTTGCGGGATCTCAGGCAAGATGACCATACCCACGAAATCACTTCTATCTTTGCTTGCTAGTTGCTCGCTCTTTTGCTATGCGTATGATGTGATACCTACCACTTGCTATGTCATGCCTCCCATATTGCCATGCCAAACCTCTAACCCACCTTGTCCTAGCAAACCGTTGTTTGGCTATGTTCCTGCTTTGCTCAGCCCCTCTTATAGCGTTGTTAGTTGCAAGCGAAGATTGGAGTTTGTTCCTTGTTGGAACATGTTTTACATGTTGGGATATCACAATATCTCTTACTTTAATTAATGCATCTATATACTTGGTAAAGGGTGGAAGGCTCGGCCTTATGCCTGGTGTTTTGTTCCACTCTTGCCGCCCTAGTTTCCGTCATATCGGTGTTATGTTCCTGGATTTTGCGTTCCTTACACGGTTGGGTTATAATGGGAACCCCTTGACAGTTCGCCTTGAATAAAACTCCTCCAGCAAAGCCCAACCTTGGTTTTACCATTTGCAGTAACAACCTACCACCTTCCCTTGGGTTCTGCAGACTCAAGGGTCATCTTTATTTTAAACCCCCGGGCCAGTGCTCCTCTGAGTGTTGGTCCAAACTAGAGCACCGTGTAGGGCCATCCCTTGGCAACTTGGGTTACGTCGGCTCCTGTACGCTTAGCTTATCCGGTGTGCCCTGAGAACGAGATATGTGCAGCTCCTATCGGGATTTGTCGGCACAGCGGGTGGTCTTGCTCGTCTTGTTTTACCATTGTCGAAATGTCTTGTAACCGGGATTCCGAGTCTGATCGGGTCTTCTTAGGAGAAGGAATATCCTTCGTTGACCATGAGAGCTTGTGATGGGCTAAGTTGGGACACCCCTGTAGGGTTTTGAACTTTCGAAAGCCGTGCCCGCGGTTATGGGCAGATGGGAATTTGTTAATGTCCGGTTTAGAAAACTTGAAGTTTATCTTAATTAAAATGCATCAACCGTGTGTGTTACCGTGATGGTCTCTTCTCGGTGGGGTCCGGGAAGTGAACACGGTGTTGGAGTTATGCTTGATCGTAGGTTGATCTAGGATCACTTCTTGATCATACTCTCTCGATCGTGCCTTTGCCTCTCTCTTCTAGCTCTCATTTGCGTATGTTAGCCACCAAATATGCTAGTCGCTTGCTGCAGCTCCACCTCATACTTTTACCCTTCCTATAAGCTTAAATGGTCTTGATCATGAGGGTGTGAGATTGCTGAGTCCCCGTGACTCACAGATTACTTCCAAAACCAGCTTGCAGGTGCCGATGATGCCGTGTAGGTGACGCAACCGAGCTCAAGGAGGAGCTCGATGAAGTTCGTGTTCGTTATATTGTTCCGTTTCCCGTTGATCAGTAGTGGAGCCCAGTTGGGACGATCGGGGATCTGTGTAGCATTTGGGGTAATCTTCTTTTATTTTGGTTCCGTAGTCGTACCTTGATTGTATCTGGTTGATGCAATGTTTTATTCATGTAATTGTGTGAAGTGGCGATTGTAAGCCAGCTATGTATCTCTTTCCCTTATGTATTACATGGGTTGTGTGAAGATTATCTCAATTGCAACATTGCTTACAATGCGGTTATGCCTCTAAGTTGTGCTTCGACACATGGGAGATATAGCCGCATCGTGGGCGTTAAATCATGCCATGCCACCAGAATCTTTCCTTTAGGTCTTGATACATCTTGGTTCCTCCGGGGTGGATGGAATAAGGGGTGTCATGAGCTTCTTGCAAGATCAAATTCTTGAGCTCAATCTTGTTGGGTACGCAAATGCGATTCACCAATCCACACAATTCCTTGCTCATCCTCTGAGAATACTGGGGCCTTGCCTACCTTGTTCTTCCTCTTGACGCCTTCAATACTTTCGTGTCCCTTCTGAGCTTCCTTAGCATCATCCACGAAGGTAGGCCTAACCTTGAGGTTGGCCAAGAATCCTGGTGCAACCAGTTCCAACCCGAAGCTTTCAAGTTCTTCATACAAGGCGTGTAGCCTTTCCTTAATCATAGCATTCAAGGAACAAGCCTTTCTGCTTAATGCATCTGCTACCACATTAGCCTTTCCAGGGTGGTATTGAACACTTAGATCATAATTCTTGATCAATTATAGCCATCTTCTCTGCCTCATGTTCAATTCCTTCTGAGTAAAAATATACTTCAGACTTTTGTGATCTGTGTATATCTCACACCGCTTCCCTAGGAGGTAATGTCACCATGTCTTCGGGGCATGAACCACTGCTGCTAACTCAAGATCATGAGTAGCATAGTTCTCTTCGTGAGGACGTAGCTGTCTGGATAGATATGCTATGACTCTGCCTTCTTGCATAAGAACACCTCCAAGCCCGGCTCTCGATGCATCACAATATATCACAAATTCTTTGTGAATATCAGGTGTGGCCAGAACTGGGGCAGCGGTCAATCTCTTCTTCAGCTCCTAGAAGCTTTCTTTGCACTTCGGCGTCCATTCAAACTTCTTGTCCTTCTTCGAGAGCTTCGTCATGGGTCGGGCAATGCTTGAGAATTCTTCAACAAACTTGCGGTAATATCCCGCGAGTCCAAGGAAGCTTCTGACTTCCTTCACATTGCTCAGGGTTCGCCATTAAGTCACGGCTTGAATCTTGGTGGGATCCACTGACAATCCTTCGGCGATCAATTTATGACCCCAGAATCCAACCTCATGCAGCCAAAATTTGCACTTGCTGAACTTGGCCTACAGTTGATGCTCTCGAAGGTTGTCTAGGACCATCCTCACGTGTTGCTCATGCTCTTCTTCCGTCTTCGAGAAGATAAGAATGTCATCAATGAAGACGACGACAAACTTGTCCAAATATTCCATGAAGACCTTATTCATGAGATACATAAAGTAAGGTGGGGCAATGGTTAATCCAAAGGACATGACCGTGCACTCATACAGGCCATATCTGGTTACAAATGTCGTCTTCGGGATATCTTGGGGTCTGATTTTCAGCTGGTAGTACCCAGATTTGAGGTCGATCTTGGAGAACACCTTTGCCCCCATTGAGTTGATCAAACATATCTTCAATCTTGGGAAGTAGATACTTGTTCTTGATTGTAACTTCATTGAGGGAGTGATAGTCAATGCACAAGCGGATGGTACCATCCTTTGCCACAAATAGAACATGTGATCCCCAAGGTGAGGCACTAGGGCGGATAAATCCCTTCCTCAACTGCTCTTCCAGTTGCTTCTTCAACTCTGCTAACTCTTCTGATCCCATTCTATAGGGCTTCTTATAGATGGGTCCTGCCCGGGCATGAGCTCGATGATGAACTCAATGTCTCGGTCAGGAGGCATTCCCGGTAGCTCATTAGGAAAGACATCGGGGTATTCACATACTACTGGTACTTTCTCCAATCCAACTTCAGTCAGACAGTTGACTTGGGTGGCTTGAGCAGAGGAGGGGTTGGAGGCAAATTTAACTTTGACTCCTTGATCATTGGTCACAGTGACAGTTCAGTTGGCACAATCTAACAAGCCTTGGTGCTTGATGATCCAATCCATTCCTAAGATCACATCCAAGCCTTGCGATCTTAAGATGATAAGGTTTGCTAGGAAGTCTACCCCATTAATGACAATCCTGACCCCTTTACATCATATCTTGGCTCTCATCTCTGCTCCGGGGGTTTGTACCACCATAGGGTTATTCAGGGGTGTAGGGTCATGCCACTTTTTAATGCAAACTTTTGGGTGACAAATGAATGTGTGGCTCCAGAATCAAACAAGACAGTTGCAGGTGCTGAGTTGACAAGGAACGTACCCAGCAGGACGTCTGGGTCTTCCTGGGCTTCTTCTGCAGTGACATGATTCACACGACCCTTGCCATTGTTGGGCGGGTTGCAGGGAGCTTGGTTCCTTGGTGTCATTCCACGACCTTGTCCTGGGTTCTACGCATTGGGGCGCCATGCATCTAGCTTCTTGTTGGGGCAATTCTTGGAGTAGTGTCCTGGCTGACCACATCCAAAGCAAGTGACTTGATTGGGGTTGCTGCTCTTGCGGTATTGTTATTGGGGTTGTTGTAAGTTGGCCGGGGGTTGGCGTACTGCTGGGGTTGATAGTTGGTGCGGGGTGCAGGGGCTCTTGGCTGCTGATTGGTTGGCTTGACCGGGGCTGGCTGCCACGGGCAAGGCTTATGGTTGTTGGAGCTACCCTTGCTGATCATCTTGCGCTTACGGGTATTATCCAGAGCACATTGCTTGTCCTGAAGGATCAGTGCCTTGTTCACCAGATCAGGAAAGGTTAGGCAGTCACACACAACAAGCAAGTACTGCAAAGTCTAGTTGAGGCCTTCCATGAAGCGCTCTCCTTTGGCAGCATCAGTGCTGACATCTTCAGGAGCATACCTTGACAAAACACTGAACTTCTGCACATAATCCTTGACAGTGCTACTTCCTTGCTTCAAGGCTCAGAACTCACACTTCTTGATGGCCGTAGTTCCGGAAGGAATATGGCCCTTGCGGAATTCTACCTTGAAGTCATTCCAAGTGATGTTTTGCCCAGCATGCATGACCTTGAATCCATCCCACCAAGCTCTGACAGTTCCCCCGAGACAGTGAGCAGCATATGCCACCTTCTCACGGTCCTTAGTGCAGCCGACTAGTTCCAACAGATCCTCGATGGTGCAGACCCAGTCGTCTGCATCCAGGGGTTCAGCAGTCTCGATGAAGGTGGGTGGTGCATGCTTCTTGAACTCCGCCAACGTGGAACGTCCATTGCCGTTCCCCACCGGCTGGCGGTTGACAGCTTGAGCAATCATCTGGAGGGCTGCGGTGTTGGCTTGGCGTTCCTCTCAGAAGGCTTGGAGAAGTTGAGCCATGTCCATGTTTGGAGGTGGTGGCGGTGGTGGAGCTTGTCCTTGGGTTTGGTCCTGACTGGCTCCTGCTCTGGCTTCTTGCTGCTGGGTAGAGGTACCAGTACGTGTTACAACAGGCATCCTGTTGGAGCGGTCAAGGTCCCATGATTGGGATAAAATGAGGGAGAATAGTGTAGATGGGCTCCTAGTAAGGGGGTGGGTGTGACACAATTTTAAGTTAAGCAAGGGCTAGAAGGGCCAAACTCATGCATTAAAACCAAATGGGTGATGTAGTCATTTACAAGTTCCCGAAGGGAGAGTACGACTTCCATCAAAACAAGTCAAAAGCAAACACAACACAACATGGTTTCATTCGAACCATTACATGGACTCGACTTTGCATAAGGGGTACACGACCTATCTTACCTTAAGGGCTATGGACTGGCCTATCCTAGTCTTGAACGGTGTCTAAGTGGTGGAATGCTCGGTCGCGTATTCCGGCTCCTCTGGGTCTTCCTCCTTATATTCATCCGTCTTAGTTTCTTTGTCACTTGAGGGAGTGGGAGAGTGGAGGAGCTGAACACGGTGCTGCTTCACTGGTGCCACCATGAAGAGGTTGCGCTAGTCCTTCGCAGTCATACGGCGTTGCTGAGATGATCCCTTAGCATGCGTAACCTGTGGGGGTTGCCCGCCTCGATAGGCAACAACGGGCTGTCCAGGGGGTGTACCATCCTTCTTGATCTTGTCCGCCTTTGCCTGAGCTAGGCGGAGGAGTTCCTTAGTCTCGTGGAGTTCCTTTCGGAGCTCCATCGACTCAAAGGCCAGATGCTGTGCCAGGCTGTCAGCACACAAGCTGAAGTAGGTCTGGAAACGAAGGTGAAGTCCTTTGTCCATGGGTGGGGCTGGTGCGCTGCTCTCGTCATCACCCTCCTTACGATAAGGTAGGTAACGAGTGGCTGGCTTGCTTGCCATCTGTGGCAGAAGATCCCGAAGGCGAGTCAGCGCCTTGAGTGCAGCAGTCCCAACGGTGAGGAGCAGGGTCGCCATCTGGGGTCCTTCAAAGAACCAACTCGTCAGAGAGTCGTTCGCCCTCACGACTACCTCTACATGATACTCCTTCTTGGTGCTGCTGATCCAGTGCTCGTGATAGGAGAAGGTGGGGGCTCGTGTGAACTTGCACTTCATGAGGCTGTCCTCAAGAAGCACGGGAAATTCGGTGGTCAGGAGGTCCTCGGGTACGACGACCATCTACAAAAGTGGAAGGGAGAGGGTCAATAGAGGAAGTGTGACCTATATTTGGAATGTCTTTCGAAAAAGATGGTATATAGTAGTGTTGGTAAAGAGTCTCATTCTAACTAACGTCCATGCTAACTAAGGCTTCCTACAGTCAGGATGGCTCTGATACCAGCTATGTGGGGACTCCGACTCATAAGTCGTGATCACCGAATGCACGTGTACAGTGATCCCAGAGATCAATGCTTACTGAACACACAGAAGCTGGATAACAAGAGTCTTACATCCATACATACCGTCTTACATAAATTATGACCATTATGGTCAAGTCTTACATAGATAAATCCACAAGGGATGAATACCAAATAAACTTAAGCAGCGGAAATCTTCGTCAATAAGTAGAACCCATGCAATCTGCCTTAACCCTACATGCATTTTGACTGGGAAACATCCTAGTTCGCATGTTCGTCTCCAAAGAACTCTTCTTCGAACTCATGTTCTTCCATGCCTGGCCAATTAAATAACCAGTGGCAAGCCAATGAGTACTTTGAATGTACTCGCAAGCAACCCATGTTTTGGCTTAAGATACAACAGTGCATGACATAGGTAAATTTTTACAGAAAGCTAATTTTATTTTTATGACATGTTCAACCACTGGTAAATCATGCATCATATGATTTCAAGTAACCATAGGGACTAGTTACAGATATCAACATGAAGGGAGTGGGCTTCAACCCAACTCAATCATGTCAAGTCCTTGACTTGACCCAATTAGTTCTTCCCACTTATCCGAACACACACACATTGGTTTGTAAACAAGTGGACATAGCCCAAGAGCGGTTACCCAACTGTCCTTGACCGTGGACACGGCTATTCGAATAGTTTTACACTCTGCAGAGGTTGCACACTTTACCCACAAGATCCGGGGAACTTCCGTGTCATCCACGACCCGCGGTACCTCAAATACCCGGGGCAAGCACCCGGTCACTATCTTTCCCTAGACGACACTAACATAGAGTCCACTCGATTGGTAGTAACCCCCGTGCCCATCATTTCACATCTTAAAATTGTGGAGCCTCACTCCCATATTCATCACATACCACAATCATGGGGTACCAACGGTGTGTCCGGTGCACTCTGAAAACAGTCATGGCCGCCCTACCTGGCACGACCCCATCCCGAGAGAGCGCAACAACGACTCTCCCGTCACTAGTAATGCGGGCTCCAAGCTAGTATCGGCCTAGGTAATCAATAATGCCCTTTCCCATATAAGGGTAGATTGGTTGCGCATGTAAGGTTGGAATAACGGTCGCAACTTAAATCTATCCATTTTGAAAACAACACACACTTGCCTCAGTACACCACTTCGTCATCAAGTGGTTACCCAATTCATTATCTCCTTCGGGCATAAGTGGCACCCGACAGGGTTCTGAAAAGTCTTTTGAAAACAATCTTGATTCCATCACCATGCATATGCCCAACCCTTTTGCGTAGCAGTTACTTAGCATCCTAACTACTCCCACTCGCATAACCCTCATAGAAAGGTAGGGTCATGCATCATGCAAGTGTCAATGAGAAAAGCAATGGAGGCAAACCACCTCAACTGGTCACCATTTTATCATGACTTCGATGCAAGCAATGAAAGTGCCATATGACATGCATAAAAAGGGTTTCTTAGACATGGTCAAAGGGCTGCTTGCCTTAGTTGGATCGGTCTTTAGAGTCTTCAAGTCCTTCTCCTTCTTCTTCTCCAACTACTTCTTCAAACATGGGATCTATTCGTCGCAATAGAAACAATAGAGAAATAAGGCAATAATAAAAATACAAAAGTCAAAGTGCTCACAAAAATGTCAACCTATTTTTGTTAAATACTAGGAGGAAAACTAAGAAGGGGAAAATTCTTTTGGATTTGGAGCTACAGGGATAGAGTAATGACTTTTCAAACAGGGATTTAATTGCTCAAATTTGAATTTAAATTTGAACAGTACAGAAGAGTTGGTTGGGCATGTATGAAAGCTACACCATCAAATAGGTGGGATTTTTATAAGATTTTAGGAACTGGAATTATTGCGTTTGGATTAATATTTAATCCTGTGTTATTTGTGGAAAAGGGACAGGAAAAGAAAAAGAGAAAGGGCATTGTGCCCGCTGGGCCAGAACAGCTGCAGTGCAGCAGTCCCAGGGGAGCCAGCGCGCGCGCCAGATTTTCAAACCTGACGGGCGAGGCCCGGGCGTCAGTGAGAGAGAGTGGGGCAAGGGAGAGGTCGGCGAGCTCACCTGTCATCCTCACCTCGCGGCAGAGATGTCGGCGAGCTCACCGGCGACACTACAGGGCACGACAGGTCCAGCGGGTGGCACCGTTGGACTCAGGGGGATGTCGCCGTTCGGGTGGTGGTGGAGGTGGTCGCCGGAGCAGCCTGGTTCGCCGGCTACGAGGTCACGCGGCGGAGGTGCTTCGGGCGTCGGTGGTTCACACTGTTCCCGGCTGCAAAAGAGCGGGGAAGAGAGGGGGAAGGGTCAGTGATGCCGCGCGGTTCCAGATAGAGAGAGAGCAGGGGCGGAGGAGGCCTGTACCGCGCGAACACCGACGAGCTGAGGTGGCGGAGCTCGGGCTCGATCTCGAGATCGGGTGGCTCTGGAGACAAATGGGTGATGTGGGAGGTTGATTAGGAGTGTGGGGGAGCGATAGGGAGTGAGAGAGAGGCTCGGGGTCGCCTTATATAGGCTGGCCGAGGTCCACCGTAGGCGCGGCCTACGGTGTCCACGGGATCGGCTTGGGTGGCCGTTAGAGAGGAAATGGAGGGCTCGGGGGTGTCCGTGGAGTGGTTTAGGGTGCCAGGGAGAGAGAGGAGGAGCGGGACGAGCTGTGGGTGGGCCACAGGAGCAGCGCGAGCATTGGCCGAGTGGGGCAGCGCTCTGGCGCGAGCTACAGGAGAGGGAGGAGGGCACAGGAGCAAGTGGGCGGCGTGCAGGCGTGGAGCAGACGTCGAGGGGCTACGAACGGCGCGCGGGGGAGGCTCAAGGTGGTCAGGGGCGCGGCATCATCGGTCGGGTACCCTGCCAGGCGCTCCAGAGCACGACTTTGGGCCGGCATCCGCGGTTTTCCCGTGTCGTCGCGCATCCACTTGCGTCTAGCAGCTGCAGGGGCCGTGGGCAAAAGCGGGGGAGAGCCTTGGATGCTCTGGAAAGCTGAGGGGAGAGAAGGAGGCTGAGAGAGTGGGAGGAATCGACTATCTAGAGAAAAAAATGGGGTTCTCCCCCCTTCATCATTGCTTCCTCGGGCATAAAAGCATGCAGGTGCTAGAGGGGGACTAGGAGGGACTGTGGTAAAACTTTGAGCTCATGGAGATTAGTGGAAGGGGTCAGAATGGTGTTTTTGGAAATGTGGCAGAAGGTGTTTGTTGTTGGTTTGGGCAAGAAAATGAATTACACTTGCCATGAGACTCCACAGGGTGAAATGGCACATATAATTAGGGCATTCCACCAATTTTGAGCTCATTTGGGCAAAGTTGCCGATGCAACTTTTGTAAACCATAGAAATCCAGAGAAATGCATTTACCAATATCTAGTCATGCAAAACCATTCCCCTTGATGCACCACTTGGTGTAGTGTCATCATTTGGGCTTTTGAGCATGACCACAAAGTTTGGGTGCATTTGGAATAAGTTGGCAATGTAGAGTTGTTCAAACTTGAATCTGGACAGAGATGGTTTTGGGGCACTTTGGTGAACCAAAATAGTTTGGATTGAGCTGAAACTTTGCATGGTCATCATATTATGCATATGTGACCTGCTAAAATTTTCCTGTACTTATTGGAAAATATTTCTTGTAGAAATATTTCAAATACTTGGAATGGACAGAAATGGTTTTGGAGGGTTTTGCCCAATATTTTGAACATGACCATGTGCTGGAACTCCTATGATGCGGAGCATCCCATGATCATCCCCATGGACGTACCGACACCTCCAACGACACCACTTGGACCAATGACACGAGCCCGAGCCAAAGCTATCGAAGATAAGGTGAACTCACTCCTCTCCAGAACTTCCACTTTCTATGCATGAGACATGGCTACTACCTACGTCCGAGGTGTTGTGCATGATTAGGCACCAAGAGGGCCCTCCCGAAGATGCGCATGAAGATGTACAAGTCCCCAAGAACACGGATGAGGAGAACCAATGGAAGGAGCCAAGAGCATCTCCCAGGCCCCGGACATCCGGCCAAGGCCCCGAACATCCGGCCCTTGGAGCGTCCTCCTCTAGAGCAGCCCAGCCGCAGAAGGCTACAGGCCCCGGACATCCGGCCCAGGCAACCCGGACATCCGGCCCCTTCCGAGCCCCCGGACATCCGGCCACTGGCCTAGAAATCTGGCCGCTCCGAACCCGAGAGCAACAAATGCCACCGCTCTAGCCCGGACATCCGGCCCCCCAGCCCGGACATCCGACGTCACCTGAAAGCCCGGACATCTGGCCCTACCAGCCCGGACATCCGGCCTCCCCTGTCTGCGCACAATGAAGGGCCGAGGCCCGTGTATCCCTTCTCCCCCCTAGACTATATATACTCCATCCCGTACAACTTTATAGGGTTAGCAAAGGATTAGCCCATATTTTGTGTGAGAGCTTTGCTCGTCCACTTGGTTACCTTCTCCTCGGAGATTCAAGCCTCCACCGGAGAAGATCCCCCAGGCGGATTCAAGACCCGTCTTTAGGGAAGAACATCAAGACCTCCTCACGGAGAAGAACCGGTTACCCTATTGTATCGTCCCTGGTTGACCGTGGATCGTGTATCTTACTTTATGTACTCGAGGATCTAGCCCATGTGTGACTTGTTCTTGTTAGTTTGAGTGTTCCTCTCGTGTTTCCCCTTGTGTTTTCCCTCGTTACCCTCTTTGTGTTCCTCGTGTTCTTCGCGGGATCCGCTCCTTTCGTGAAAGATCGGCCAATTAGGGTTCTACCCTACATCATCTTGGTATCAGACAAGCAAGCCACCCATCGTGGAGATCATAGTGAGAGAGCGAGCCACCAAAAAGAGAGTGAGCGCCACAAGCCAAAATCGTGTGCCTCCACGATGAGTGAAAACAAAAACCTAGTTCTATTTGCCACCAAACGTGAGATAAGAGAAGTCTGTGATAACCCATCTAGTGTCCTACACTACGTCCTTGTGTGCAAGGACAATGCACCACAAACTAACACTTCTCACACTCTTCCTCTAGTGTTGTCTTCTCTTTTGCAGGAATTTCAAGATGTTTTCCCCGATGAGCTACCTCCGGGTCTACCTCCTCTATGAGGCATTGAGCACCGAATTGACCTCATCCCCGGAGCACCTCTTCCGAACAAAGCTCCATACCGTGTCAACCCCGATGAAACAAAAGAAATACAAAGGCAAGTAAAGAATCTCATAGACCATGGACATGTGCGTGAAAGTTTGAGCCCTTGTGTGTTCCGGTCATTCTTGTGCCAAAACGTGATGGTAGTTTTCGCATGTGCTCCAATTGTAGACCTATCAATGCTATCACCGTTCCCTATAGGTATCCCATTCCACGCCTAGATGATATGCTTGATGAGCTTAGCGGTGCCACTATATTTTCCAAAATTGATCTTAAGAGTGGTTACTATGAAATCTGCATACAAGAGGGTGATGAATGGAAAACCGCCTTCAAAACCAAGTTTGGTTTGTTTGAGTGGTTAGTCATGCCTATGGGTCTTTCGGAAGCACCAGGCACTTTTATGCGCCTCATGAATCATGTCTTTCGCCCTTACATTGGTATATTTGTTGTGGTCTACTTTGATGACATTCTTGTGTTTAGAAAATCTACCAAAGGGCATGTCACCCATGTCCGCACCATTTTACAAACTCTTATAAAAGAGCGCCTCTATGCTAATATGGAGAAATGCCTTTTTGGTATTGATAAGCTCGTTTTCTTGGGTTTTGTTGTTTGTTCTAAGGGTGTTCATGTTGATGAGTCCAAGATCAATGCTATTAAGACTTGGCCGCAACCAATTAACTTGCATCAAGTGCATAGTTTTATTGGCCTTGTGGGTTTCTATTGTCACTTTGTGAAGGATTTTAGCACCATTGCTTCGCCTTTGCATGCTTTGAGCAAGAAGAATGCGCCTTTTATTTGGGGACCATCCAAAGATACCGCATTTAATGATCTTAAGAATTTGCTTACTCATGCTCCCGTGCTTGCTTTACCCAACTTCGACAAGCCTTTTGAAATTCATTGTGATGCTAGTGGTAATGGCATAGGAGGTGTGCTAACGCAAGAGAAACGCCCCATAGCTTACTTTAGTGAGAAACTTTCCGGAGCGCAACTCAATTATCCCATCTATGACAAAGAGCTATATGCTTTAGTCCATGTTTTGCATGAATGGGAACATTACCTTCCTCCCCATGAGTTTATCATTCATACCGATCATGAGACCCTCAAGTATCTTAAGGGTCAAATGAAGTTGAACAAGCGTCATGCTAAATGGAGTGAATTTATTGAGTCTTTTCCCTATGTCATAAAGTACATCAAGGGAAAAGAAAACATTGTAGCGGATACTCTTTCCCGCATATGCATGCTTGTCACGCAACTTGAGTTAGATGTCATTGGCTTCGAGCATATCAAAGACTTGTATGAGCATGATGTTTGTCGAATACATCTTGGGAACACTATTACATCAAAGACGGCTATCTTATGAGAGCTAACAAACTTTGCATCCCCGAGTCCTCTCTTTGTTTGTTGCTTTTGCAGGAATCTCATGGAGGAGGCTTAATGGGACACTTCAGACATGACAAGACGTTCGCCATGCTCTTGAAAAGCTACTTTTGGCCAAAGATGTTTCGGGACGTCAATCGTTTCACCAACCATTGTTCTACATGTCGCAAAGCTAAGTCCAAAGTTCAATCTCATGGCCTCTATATGCCTTTACCAATTCCATACCAACCATGGGAAGACATTAGCATGGACTTTGTACTTGGTTTGCCTAGGACTCGAAATGGGAAAGATTCCATATTTGTCGTTGTGGACCGTTTCTCAAAAATGGCACATTTTATTCCTTGCAACAAGATAGACGATGCTTCACATGTTGCTAATCTCTTTTGTAGTGAAAGATTGCGTCTCCATGGTGTTCCAAAAACTATCATCTCGGACCGAGACATCAAGTTCCTTAGCTACTTTTGGAAGACCCTATGCGCCAAGCTCGGAATCAAGCTACTCTTCTCCATGGCGTACCATCCTCAAACCGACCGCCAAACGGAGGTGACAACCCGCACACTCTCCGCTCTCCTTCGAGTACTCATCAAGAAAAACATCAAGGAGTGGGAGGAGTGTCTACCCATCGCTGAGTTCGCCTACAACCGAGCAAGACACTCAACAACTGGCAAGTCCCCTTTCGAGGTCGTCTACGGATTCAACCCTTTGTCACCATTGGATATTCTCCCTCTACCACTCCAAGAGCGCATCAATTTGGACGCAAGTGCACGAGCGACCCATCTCAAGAAGGTGCATGAAGATATAAGAAACACCATCGAGCACCAAGTACAACGCCTTGCAACCAAGCTCAACGTCAACAAGCACCCTATGATATTCAACATTGGAGACCTCGTGTGGCTACACCTTCGCAAGGACCGGTTTCCCTAAGAACGCAAGTCCAAACTTCGACCACGTGTGGATGGACCATTCAAGGTGCTTGCATGCTACAACAACAACACATACAAGATCGACATCCCACGTGACAAGTACTCCGTGAGCGACATCTTCAACATCAAAGATCTCTCGCCCTACCATGGTGATGAGGATTTCGATCCGAGGACGGATCTTCCCCAAGGGAGGGGAGATGATGCGGAGCATCCCATGATCATCCCCATGGATGCACCGACACCTCCAACGAAACCATTTGGACCAATGACACGAGCCCGAGCCAAAGCTATCGAAGATAAGGTGAAGTCACTCCTCTCCGAACTTCCACTTTCTATGCATGAGACATGGCTACTACCTAAGTCCGAGGTGTTTTGCATGATTAGGCACCAAGAGGGCCCTCCCGAAGATGCGCATGAAGATGTACAAGTCCCCAAGTCCACGGATGAGGAGAACCAACAGAAGGAGCCAAGAGCATCTCCCAGGCCCAATACATCCGGCCCCTGGAGCGTCTTCCTCTACAGCAGCCCAGCCGCAGAAGGCTACAGGCCCCGGAAATCCGGCCCCTCCGAACCCGAGAGCAACAAATGCCACCGCTCCAGCCCGGACATCCGGCCCCCCAGCCCGGACATCCGGCGTCGCCTGAAAGCCCGGACATCCGGCATCCCCTATCTGCGCACAGTGAAGGGCCGAGGCCCGTGTATCCCTTCTCCCCCTAGACTATATATTCCATCCCGTACAACTTTCTAGGGTTAGCAAAGGATTAGCTCATATTTTGTGTGAGAGCTTTGCTCATCCACTTGGTTACCTTCTCCTCGGAGATTCGAGCCTCCACAGGAGAAGATCCCCCAAGCGGATTCAAGACCCCTCTTTAGGGAAGAACATCAAGACCTCTTCACGGAGAAGAACCGGTTACCCTATTGTATCGTCCCTAGTTGATCGTGGATCGTGTATCTTACTTTATGTACTCGAGGATCTAGCCCATGTGTGACTTGTTATTGTTAGTTTGAGTGTTCCTCTCGTGTTTCCCCTTGTGTTTTCCCTCGTTCCCCTCTTTGTGTTCCTCATGTTCTTCGCGGGATCCGCTCCTTTCATGAAAGATCGGCCGATTAGGGTTCTACCCTACATCATCTTATATATAGAAAATATATGTCCACTTAGTTTCCCTGATTTTTCTCAAATATTTTTGAAGCATTTAAATAATTTTAACCTACTAAAGACCATTTCTGGCTTAAAGAAAAAGCCTTTAAATAAAATAGGAAAATTAATTTTGAAATTATATTTTTGTCGTTTATGGGGGTACTATATCCCATAGGTTTCAATTATACTCTTTGAAATATTTTTCATACCCCAAATCAAGTACTTGTAGTGCAAACCTCAATTTAGGGGTTTTGGAAAACTATTTTTTGAAAATACTATTTGGCCAAATTATTTTTGTAATAAAATACTATATTGCACTATACACATGGCATGATCCTTGGGCAGAAGTTTGGGGCAGTGAGACGAAGTATATAAAGTGGAGTAGTTGACTTTAAAGAGCACTTGAAAATCACAGAGAGAAAACCAACTCCAAATAAAAAGCCAAATAATGCAAAAGTTTAGGTTGGTCCAAATTTTCATGCTTTAATAATGGAAATGACATGTTACAAAATACAGGGTGTGACACCTCTGGTCTTCTTGCTCTAACCGCCCAAACCAGCGCCGGTCGTGCCGCCTGCTCCTGCCTCACCGCCCCCTACTATTCCCACCGATGGCCAGGCCATCCCTCTACTCACCCACACCCTCTGTTATTCTGTGGCGACGGCAGCCTCACACCGTAGCCGAACCAGTCAACCCACGTTCTCCTCTCCATGTGGGCACCCACTGCCGCATCTTCCTCGGCTCTGCGACGTCCCATTCCTAGGCCTCGCCATCGTCCACCTCAATGGTGCTCTCGGCACGGCGTGGTCAATGTGGTCAAGGAAAGACTTCCATCGGAAGAGTATTGCATGTGGAGAGGCTGACAGCTGTGTCCACGGTCGCAGCAAGGAAGTGCAACCTTATTACGCGTAAAATAATGATTCCTCCAGGGACCCACCAGACGGGCCATAGTATTCCGTGAAAAAAATGTTTCCCCCTGATAACTGGGACCCACCAGCTACATCTTCTGTCGGTGTACAAAAAGAGGGGTACACCTTTTTCTACCCGTATAACTGTGCACGGGCAGTCTGAGCCACAGGCACCACCACACTGAGCAAGGCAAGGGAGGTGAGCCAAGGTCAGGCCGAAGCTCAGGAGAAGCAGAACGATGCCAAGACCAAGACCACAAAGAGCGAAGGGGACGAAGCGGACCCCCCCGGCAAGATCCTTGCCGGGAGGAGGTTTTACCAAACCCGGCAAGACCCTTGCCATGGCAGCTCGCCCCACACCTATGGAGTGAGTCACCCTTGAGTCCACTTCCCCCATGGGGCAAGGATTCGGGAGACATCCCCGTGGTGGCATGCAGAACTTTGTGAAGACATTCAAGATCAGATACACCCTTTAGAAGATGATGATCCTTGGCGGGATCCCAGCCAAGGAGGACCACAAGGCCCCCGGCAAGAGCCTTGCCGGGGATGACAACAGGCGCCACGGCAAGACCCTTGCCGGGGCCCCGCAAGGCCCTTGCCAAGAACACCCGTAGGGCCACCATCAGGCCCACGCCAGTCAAACCTCCACCGCCGTTCGCATGCAGCTACCGACCCAACCAGCTGGGCAGGCACCTGCGTGGCGGAATGCGGATCTTCATGGAGACCCACCACTGCGCCACCTCAGCTGCCTGCCTGCCTACATGGCACCGCGGGCGCCGCTGGCCAGGGCGCGTGTCGACACGAGAGGGAGCAGCAACAAACGAGACAGGGCTCTCCCCCGTCCCCGATAAAGCAATGACACCTGGGCAAGACGCATTAAATGCGCCTTGTCATGTAATGCGAGGAATAACCTCGCATCACTGTACCCTTTCCACCTCCTGTGTGCCACTGTGGCAACCCCTTTCCTATAAAAGGAGGCCCGAGGCGACCAGGAGGACGATTCGGCTTTTTGGAGCTCCTCACGCCCCATAGCTAGCTCAAGAACACAGATATACAATCCACCAAAGCAGGGGTAGGGTTTTAGCCATCCCCGCGACCCGAACCTTGATAAACGAACCGTGTGCTATCTGTTTGATCCGCTCTTCTCACGACCCCGCGCCCCGCAACCGTAGTAGGGATTCTTCTGATCCCATAGGTGTCGTTCCCACCGACATCTTTGGCGCGCCAGGTAGGGGGCGCAGTTGTGAGAATCGGATTTAGTAGTTAGTTCGATGCTTCTTCATCGTCATGGCGCCCAAGAAGAAGACGGCGGTGCCGGTTGGCCCGTCGGAAGTCGGACATCCCGCCCTGACGCGGGCGAGCAGTGGACCGGTCGCAGAAAGGACCCGGGGCGCCGTTCGCGAACACCAACACCGTCCTAGCAGCCGGAGTTTGGGAGGCGGCGATGTTCGTGCGCCTGGTAACGGGCCGCACGCCGCCAAATCCAAAGACGGAGCCAGGCCCTCCGCGGGTGGCGCGGGGCCTTCCAAGATCGCTACCACCCCGCCCGAAGGCGATGCGAGGGCCTCCAAGACTCCCACGCCGGCGCCGACGGCGCGCTCCTCTCAAGCGGCACGCGACGAATGGCGCAATCACGCCGAAGACCCCGGGCGTCGCCGCGGGAAGAGCCCCGAGCGCCACTCCCGGGAGGTAGAAGACCTGCCCGCTCGCCGAGGCGCTGGTGAAGATGGCATGCGACCGCGAGGTCGTGATAGAGCTCCTTCTGACATGGTCAAAAGTAGAAGCGCGTCGCGATCCGTGCAGGTTTCGCTGCCACCAACGCCGGCAGAAGCCCTGGCGCACACGCAGTTGCTCCTCGATTTTCCTCCCACTACGGGAAAACTCGACGAATGGAGAGCCACTATCCGAAGCCTTGTTGCGGTGGCCAACAAAGACGAACCAAGTTCGGTGGAGCCCCCGGGTCGATGCTCTAACGGAGTCCCACGCACCAGTGGCAGGAAAGCCGGCGGCGCCGTGACCACGGTGCACTCGCCTCCTCCTCGCCCGGTACCACGGACGCCAGCCCGTCGTGATGTTGCGGGCGACGAAATCTCCATAGCGTCGTCCGACCCGCGGACCCACTGTGACCAGCGCCAAGTCCTTCGGGAACGAGAACATGAAGACGCTCGAACCACTATCGAGCGCCAGCATGGAGTGCACCACCAGTCAAACAGGCGAGCAGGGCCTGCTGTGAACCACCCAGCACCAGAGAGCCCTGGAGGCCTACATTACGAGGTAGGCTGTTCGGCTTTTACCTGTGAGCTGCGGCAGTTCCAGTGGCCCACTCACCGCACCTTCAAACCTGACGTGGGTGAAAAGTACAGCGGCAAGACCCACCCGTCCGAGTTCCTCAGCATCTACACCATTGCGATGCAAGCTGCCGGAGCCTACAACGATAAGGTGCTTGCGAATTACTTTCCGTTGGCTCTTAAACCCAACGCCATTTCATGGTTGATGCACTTGCCGGTAGACTCTATTTCCTCCTGGTCGGATTTTTGCCATGAGTTTGTGGGCGCCTTTACTAGAGGCCACCAAGCCCATGGCCAAGCGAGCGACCTGCACGTCATTCCCCAGAAGGGAGGCGAGAGTCTCCGCAAGTATATACAGAGGTTCAGCCGGATATAGTACAATATCCCTGATGTTCACCCTACCGCCATCATCAGCGTGTTCCATCAGAACGTGCGTAACCGCAAGATGCGCGAAGAGCTGGCAACGAACAAGGTGAAAGATGTAGCAGAACTCTATGTTCTTCCTGACAGATGTGCCCGGGCTGAAGAGGGAAGGAAGTACCCCCGTGAAGACGCCGGCGTGGAAACCGACTCCTCAGATGAAGATACTGCCGCCCCGACGAAGAAGGGCCGGCGCCACAACAGGAAGCGCAAAGGTAAAGCCGTGCTTGCCGTCGAGGGATCTGGTGACACCGGCTCCACCAACAAAACCAAGGCAAATGACCCCGGCAAGAAAGTTGCCAGATGTGTCGCCTGCCGGGCCTTGGTGGTTGCTGAGAAGCCAGGGAACTCCGACAAGCGATACTGCAAGATCCATCGCACCAAAGGCCATGCTCTCCAAGACTGTCGACAGGTTGAGCTCCTCACTGAGAAGCAGAGGGCTGAATATGAGAGGCGGGACAAGGAGAAGGGCCAAGACGGTGCTGAGGGGTCCGGCAAGAAGCGTGATGGCCAGGCGGGCCGTCGCGGCAAGGATAAACAACAGGAGAGGCCCGCCCAGGGCCGTGACAAAAAGCCAGAAGACGATGATCACGAAGAGGACGACGAATCTGGAGACCAAGAGTTTCAGAAAGCTACAGAGGCCATGTGCATCGACGGCGGCGCCTCGCTACATACTTCTCACCACCAGCTTAAACAGTGGGCGCGAGAGATTACAGCGGCAGAGCCGTCGTTTGATGCCCAAAGGCCGCTGAAGTGGTCCAGCACACCTATCATTTTTGACACTGAGGATCACCCTGATCGCACTACTGCGGTCGGGTGCTTGCCATTGTTGGTTTCACCAACAATAGGCAACCTCAAGGTGACAAAGATGCTAGTCAAAGGCGGGGCCGGTCTGAACTTGATCTCACCTGTCGTGATCGAGAAACTGCAGATTCCTGATGGAGACCTCGAGGAGACGGGCACGTTTCAGGGGGTCAACCTGGGAAGAAGCCAACCTAAGGGAAAGGTCACGCTGCCCGTGACTTTTGGAAGCGATCTGAACTACAGGACGGAGAGGATCGTGTTTGATGTTGCCAAGATCCCCTTGCCCTACAACGGTATCCTTGGCCGCCCAGCGCTGGCCAAGTTCATGGCGGTGTCACACTACGCCTACAACACCCTGAAGATGCTAGGACCTGTGACGATCATCACCATCCCCTCCGATAAGAAAGATGCGCTGATTTGCGCTGACCAACTATACCAGCAAGCAGTTGCAGCAGCTGCCGCCACTAGGGCACTTGCTCCTGCCGCTGGGACCCCAGGAGGGAAGAAGAAGAAGAAGACCGGTGAGATCTCGGACACCCACTCCGGCAAGCGCACCTCTTCGGAGTGTAGCGCTCCCGTCGAGGACGTGCCAGAGAGCTCCACCGGCGGAAACAAGAAGCCCAGGGCCATACCGCCGGGAACCAAGAAGGTTTCTGTCAATGAGGACGGCACGGGAGGGGCTTGCACAATAAGCTCCACCCTTGACGACAAATAGGAAGATGCGCTCGTCACCTTCCTGCGGGCGAATGTCGATGTGTTTGCATGGCAAGCTTCCGAGATCCCCGGCGTTCCCAGGGAGGTGGTTGAGCACCACCTTGCTGTCTGTCCTCATGCACGGCCCGTCAAGCAGAAGGTTAGAAAGCAAGCTTTGGAACGACAAGAGTTCATCACAGAGGAGATCCGGAAACTGGAAGCAGTGGGTTTGATAAGAGGAGTGCTCCATCCAACGTGGTTGGCCAATCCGGTCATAGTGCGCAAGGCTAACGGGAAGTGGACGCTGTGTATTCATTACACAAATATCAATAAGGCTTGTCCTAAGGACCCCTTCCTGTTGCCGCGCGTCGACCAGATTGTTGACTCCACAGCTGGGTGTGATCTATTGTCATTCCTCGATGCCTACTCCAGCTACCACCAGATCTTCATGACAAGAGAAGACGAAGAGAAAACATCATTCATTACCCCATGTGGTACGTATTGTTTCATGCGGATGCCTTTCGTGCTGAAGAGTGCTGGTTCAACGTTTGCAAGGGCAGTCCAGATTGGTTTTGAACCCCATCTCCATAGAAATATGGAAGCTTATATGGATGACATAGTGGTCAAAACCAAGGACAGGCAACCCTCATACCGGATTTGCAAGAAACATTTGCAAACCTGCGCAAGATCAATCTCAAGCTGAACCCTGAGAAGTGCGTCTTTGGCGTCCCGTCTGGCAAGCTTCTCGGGTTCTTTGTGTCAGAGCGTGGGATAGAGGCCAATCCGGACAAGATCAAAGCTATAGAGCAGATTGAAGCACCCAAGTGAATCAAGGATGTGCGTCGGCTTGCTGGTTGCGTTGCCGCCATGGGCAAATTCATTTCCATGTCTGCCGAGCGCGCCCTTCCCTTTTTCAAGATCCTGAAAAAGGCGGGCCCGATGGAGTGGACGCCGGAAGCCGAATCAGCATTGCAAGATTTGAAGAAGTACCTCTCCTCCACGCTAATACTAGTTGCGCCTAGGCCACAGGAGCCGTTGCTGCTATACCTGGCAGCAATGAACCAGGTGGTCAGCGCCGCACTAGTGGCGCAGAGAGAGGTTGACGACGAGGTAATGGCAGCGACAGAGCCCGACACCACCAATGCAGAGACGACACAACCAGTTGAAGTGCCGCCGAAGAAGAAAATGATGCAGCACCCGGTCTACTTTGTTAGTTCCCTCCTGCATGGAGCTAGATCAAGGTACTCCGGCGTGTAGAAACTGCTCTTCGGCCTTCTTATGGCCTCGAGGAAGCTGCGTCACTACTTCCAGGCACACGATATCACTGTCATCACTCGCCTCCCTCTGCAACGGATATTGCACAATCCATATGCAATGGGAAGAATTGTGGAATGGGCACTGGAGCTATCCAGCTTTGGCCTCAAGTTTGAAAGTATTTCGACGATTCAGAGCCGAGTCCTGGCGGAGTTCATTGGAGAATGGACCGCAACGCCTGACGAAGAAGCCCAAGAGACTGCTCTCCCCGGCAAGGAGGCAAGTTGCAGTTGGATCATGTACTTTGATGGAGCTTTCTCCTTACATGGCGCCAGGGCTGGTGTACTACTTGTCGCGCCCACCGGAGAGCACCTCAAGTACGTGATCGAGATGCACTTCCCCAGGGAGGTGTCAACAAACAATACGGCAGAGTACGAAGGGCTGCTTGCCGGTCTTAGGATCGCAGCGGACCTCGGAATCAAGAAGCTCATCATCAGGGGCGACTCGCAGCTCGTCGTCAAGCAAGTCAACAAGGACTACCAGAGCCCGTTGATGAAGGCCTACGTCGATGAAGTGAGAAAGCTGGAAGAGCATTTCGACGGTATACAGGCTGAATACGTTCCCCGAGCGGAGAACGATATCGCCGATTACCTGTCAAAACGCGCTGCCCTCAAGCTACCTGTGGAACCAGGTACCTTTGTGCTCCCGCTAACTCAGCCATCCGTTGATCCATCAACAGAGCAGAACAAGAGGAGGAAATCAGGACCCGGCAAGTACTTTCCCGCCGAGCTCCCCGGAGCAGCCGGCAAGGATGTTGCCGGGGACACTGAGCCCGCCACGGGACGGCTAGCTCCGGCGGAGCGTCAAGCTCTTGCCGTCGAGACAGCCGCTCCTATAGCGGAGGAAATGCCTTTAGTCCTCGCCGTCAAGCCTCAGGCTCCAGCGTGGGCACAGCATACCGTCCAATTCCTCCAAACAGGGGAACTTCCTGAAGAGCGGGAAGAAGCGGAAAAAGTAGCCCGTCGCTCTACCATGTACCAGTTCGTCGATGATGTCCTGTACAGAAAGAGGCCGAACGGTGTGAAATTGAAGTGTATCCCTTGGGAGGAAGGACTAGATTTGTTGGTGGAGATACACAAAGGCATATGTGGACCCACATCGGGTCAAGAGCCCTTGCCGGCAAGGCATTTCGGCAAGGCTTCTTCTGGCCCACCGCCCTTCAGGATGCGACGACACTAGTCACCAGGTGTGAAGCGTGTCAGTTCCATTCAAAGAAGCTTCATCAACCAGCTCAAGCCCTTCAAACCATTCCTCTCTCCTGGCCCTTCTCGGTCTGGGGGCTCGACATACTGGGCCCTTTCCCCCGCGCTGTCAGGGGCTTTGAGTACTTGTATGTTGCAATTGACAAGTTCACAAAGTGGCCGGAGGTGGAGGCAGTGAGGAAGGTCACAGCTCAGTCAGCCGTCAAGTTCTTCAAGGGACTATTGTGCCATTTTGGTGTACCCAAAAGGGTCATCACCGACAACGGCACACAGTTCACAAGCCGCACCTTCATGCAATATATCCAAGACCTCGGCAGCAAAGTCTGTTTCGCTTCTGTTGCTCACCCACGAAGCAATGGTCAACCTGAGAGGGCAAACGCTGAAGTACTGCCAGGCTTAAGGACCAAGACATTTGACAGGCTGCACAAGAGTGGAAGGCGCTGGATTGATGAGTTGCCGATGGTTCTTTGGTCGATTAGGACGACGCCAACTCGAGCCACCGGCCAGACACCTTTTGCCCTGGTATACGAGGCAGAAGCAGTTCTCCCCACTGAACTCATATACGGGTCACCTCGAGTGCTCGCTTATGATGAGCTTGAGCAAGAGCAACTGCGGCAAGATGACGCAATGCTCCTTGAGGAAGATCGTCTTCGGGCGGCTGTGAAAGCAGCACGCTACCAGCAAGCCATGCGCCGCTACCATAGCCGCAAGGTTCATGCCCGAAGCCTTGAGGAAGGCGACCTTGTCCTTCTGCGCGTTCAGTCGGCCAAGAATTCCAACAAGTTGATGCCAAAGTGGGAAGGCCCTTATCGGGTAATACGAGTCACCAGGCCCGGCGCAGTCCGCCTGGAGACCGAAGATTCCGTTCGGGTGAGTAACTCCTGGAACATTGAGCATCTTCGCAAGTTTTACCCGTGAGGCGCGGCTTGCCGGCCCCCCGGCAAGCCACCTTTTGTACAAGCATTGCCGATGATGCATGTAACCCTTTGTACAAAGCCAGGCGCAGACCCTAAGCATAAATAAATGAAGCGTTGGCGCCCTAAGTTATAGCATGCATGCTAGGTCGAGTCTCGTCCTTGGTTAGGGTTGATAGTGCTTAGCGGCGACTAACCCCTAGCTTAGAGGTCGAGTGTGCGTCTCTTTGCCGTTCTTTCATCTTCTTTGGTTCGTAGGACTCACAGGTATCCTTGCCGGATCACTTGAGCACGAAAAAGAGAAGAGGGACAGACCAGCATCTAGACCCCGGCAAGCCAGTATTGCCGGGGGCTGCAAGAGCAAAGATTCACCCACGGAAAACCAGAGTTGCCGGGGGCTACAACTTCAGATAAGTTCTTCATCCCTTATCATGCATTCCCTTATGGACTGAGGTATGTGAAACCTCGTTTTTTCCTAAAACTACCGTGCTCCCCTAACTCTAGGCCCTAGGGCTCGTTCCTGGGGCCATGTTTGGTAGTAGTCGCGGCAATGAGAGGATGAAACAAGGAGCCTGAACCAACCTCATCCCTACCTCCGCCAAAGGTGTGAGAAAGGTCGAGCGAAGTGGGGAGACGGCAAGGCCTGTTGCCGGGCAAGGAAATGTTTATCTTAAGGATATCAAGGATTTACTCCTTGTCGTGGGTTCTACCCACAAACAAATGACCCGGCAAGCATGCCTTTTTCATTAAAAACATTCCACTCAGGTACAGTCCATAGGGAATGAAAAACATGAATGATGGGATTACAAGTTTTAAATTCAGCTAAGGCCCGAAGGCTTACAAACTAAAAAGAGATAAGGTGCCCGTAATCCCTTTCTTGTCCCTCTCCTCAGGAGGCAGGTCAAGGAGGCGAAAAGGGCAAAAGGGGCGCCTAGGCGAGCTACGGGTGACAGAAGACACCAAGAGAACATCTCGGTGGCCGTCCAAAGGCTGGTTGGTGATGGCGGCGCCAGAAGCAGAGCTCGAAGACGAGGCGGCAGGACGTCAGCACGCGTCGACGGTGTCGGTGCCCGCGTACTCCGACTTGACGGCCTTGCCGCCTGCCCTCTTCCTCTTCCGCAGCCTCCCAACGCCAGCTGCCCAAGGAGATGACCCCGAGAAGTTCAGGGAGCCGGCGACGCGGATGATGGGGTCGCCGGTGCCGCACGGAGCGGCGCCCGACACCTAATCGGACCCGTCATCCTGCCGCCTACTACCCTCGTCGTTGCTGCCACTGTCCTCCTTGTCACTCCCGCCCGAGGAGGAGTCTTCACTATCAGAAGAGCTCTCCATGCAGCACCTTGCATGGGTCCCAAAGCACCCGAAGACCTTGACGGAGAGAAGGCCACCCTCCATCAGCTTAAAATGGAGAGTGAGCCCCTCCGTCAAGCGGTGGATATGGGCAAACGTCTTCCATCCCCGACGGAGATACATCACGTGAGGGGCGGGGAAGTCGACGCGGGCCCGCGTGCCACTGATCCCACAGCCCCTCATGTGCAGCCACAACGACTCCGGCAGATCCAGCTCCATCTCCCGCGCGAATGGGGTCGAGAGACGAAGGCGACGGCGAGGCAGCCGGCGCAGCCTGATGAAGAACTCGCAAGGGTCATCCCCAACGTGGCCCTCCATGGGAGGAGGAACTACTGGCAGAGGCGAGGCCGGCGGAGGCGATGCCGGCGCACCGCCCCGTCCTCCTCTTCCCCGAGCGCCTCGGCCTCGCCCACGACCTCGCCCCCTCCCCCTTCCCCTCGCGGCTGGCTCTGCCACCGCGGGTGCAGGAGAAGGAGGGACGCGTTGTCGAGCGGCGACCCTCGCCGCCACCGTTGATGGACCAGGATTCCCTCTCTCCATGGCGGATGGAAGGGGGGGCAGAAGCTGAAGGAAGGAGGAGATGAAGGAATGCGGGACGCCATCCCCCCTCCCGCTCCTTATAAAGGAACGGGGTAGGGGCTCGGCCGCCCCGCTCAGCCAATCAAGGCGCGGAAGGCGCAGGGAACTGGGAGCGACCCGCCGCCCCAGCCCGCGGCGACCCAGTTTCCCGCCTGCACCGTTCACCACCCCAAGCGCATGAGAGCCACGTGGCAGGCATGCAGGACCGAGGCGACGGGTGAGGTGACCTCTTCCCACCCCGTGATCGTGGGGAGTGGATGCCTTGAAGACCACGCCTCGGCCCCGTTCAGTAAATGGGCCGCGCCTCCGCGCCTCCCTCCATTTATGGGGACGGCGCGAACCGCCCCCTTTACTACGACATGACTCATGCATGCAGAGCTCAGCCCCACGCATGCCGCCCACGTCACACACGCCTCCCCACGCCGCGCCACGTGCGGGAAGCATGGGAAGCATAGCGTGCGAAGAGACTTACCGCGGTAAAAACCACCCCGCCTGCTCGCGCACCGTTTTTGGGCCTAGCCCAACGACGCGATTGCGCTTACGTGTGGCCTAGGCCCGGGGGCTCCTGTCGGTGTACAAAAAGAGGGGTACACTTTTTGTACCCCTATAACTGTGCACGGGCAGTCTGAGCCACAGGCACCACCACACTGAGCAAGGCAAGGGAGGTGAGCCAAGGTAAGGCCGAAGCTCAGGAGAAGCAGAACAACGCCAAGACCAAGACCACAAAGAGCGACGGGGATGAAGCGGACCCCCCCCCCCGGCAAGATCCTTGTCGGGAGGCAGTTTTAGCAAACCCGGCAAGACCCTTGCCGTGGCAGCTCGCCCCACACCTACGGAGTGAGTCACCCTTGAGTCCACTGCCCCCATGGGGCAAGGATTCGGGAGACATCCCTGTGCTGGCATGTAGATCTTTGTGAAGACATTCAAGATCAGATACACCCTTTAGAAGATGATGATCCTTGGCGGGATCCCAGGCAAGGAGGACCACAAGGCCCCCGGCAAGAGCCTTGCCGGGGATGATAGCAGGCGCCACGACAGGACCCTTGTCGGGGCCTCGGCAAGGCCCTTGCCAAGAACACCCGTAGGGCCACCATCAGGCCCACGCCGGTCAAACCTCCACCGCTGTTCGCATGCAGCTGCTGACCCAACCAGCTGGACAGGCACCTGCGTGGCGGCATGCGGATCTTCGTGGAGACCCACCACTACACCACCTCAGCTGCCTGCCTGCCTACATGGCACCGCGGGCGCCGCTGGCCAGGGCACCTGTCGACACGAGAGGGAGCAGCGACGGACGAGACAGGGCTCTCCCCCGTCCCCGATAAAGCAAGGACACCTAGGCAAGACACATTAAATGCGCCTTGTCATGTAATGCGAGGGATAACCTCGCATCACTGTACCCTTTCCACCTCCTGTGTGCCACTATGGCAACCCCTTTCCTATAAAAGGAGGCCCGAGGCGACTAGGAGGAGGATACGGCTTTTTGGAGCTCCTCACGCCCCATAGCTAGCTCAAGAACACAGATATACAATCCACCAAAGCAGGAGTAGGGTTTTACGCATACCCGCGGCCCGAACCTAGATAAATGAACCGTGTGCTATCTGTTTGATCCGCTCTTCTCATGACCCCGCTCCCCGCAACCGTAGTAGGGATTCTTGTGATCCCATGGGTGTCATTCGCACTGACATCTTCGCACAAAAGGAAGTGCCTCCTTATCCTCCCTGATAGTCGAGACCCACCTGGTCAAAGCGTACGTAGTGTTGTCAATCTGGTCGCAAATGTGTACGTACATAATGGTCGATCAGTCTATCTGCAGGCTGCAGCGATGAACCGTGACGAGTAAGGAAGGGCATGTGTCATAGTAGAGGCACGGATGTAGCATGTACACGTATGTACAGCCAGGGTGCAAGAAAGTAAATATGGCCACGTACGTACATACGGGCGGGGTCTCGAACGCCTACTCGCGCATACATATGGCCAGAGCTCCTGTATATGGCTGGGTCGGAATGGAGAAACTGCGTCGTCGTGTTCATTGGGAGGCAACGGAATGCATCATGTTCATCAGGAGCCAACCGGCTTGGACAGAACAGCCGAAACGAGGACTGGCGTACCACAGAATGGAGGAAACGGCCTTGTGTTCGACCGCCTACGGTCGAAACAAGATCATGTTCACCAGGAGGGATGTGGCATACCGCAAAATGGAGGAAACAGACTTCTCTTTGACCTCCTACGATCGAAATGGGGTCATGTTGATCGGGAGGGGTGTGGCGTACCGCAAAACGGAGGAAACGGACATCTCTTCGACCTCCTCCGGTCGAAACGGGGGTCCTATTCATCGGGAGGGGTGAGGCGTACCGCAAAACGGGACTCCACGGGCTACTATTCATCCACCGTCTACTGCCTCGCTCCAGCCTCGACGGGCTATTGTTCATCCACCGTCGACCTCCTTAAGCCTCCACATGTGACTGTTCATCCACGGCGTCTCCCTCCTGCCTCCACCAGCTACTGTTCATCCATGGGCTCATGTTCATCTAGCCTCCACCGCTCCTCCACCATCTACTGTTCAACCAGCCCTCTCCACGGGGTCCTATTCAAGCACCCCTCCACGGGCTACTATTCATCCAGCCCTCCACCGACTACTATTCAACCAGCCCTCCATCATTTGATGTTCATCCTGCCCTCCATGGGGTCTTGTTCATCCACCCCCAACCGGCTTGATTGGGGTCCTGTTCATCCAACCCCCACCAGGAAATGTTCATCCAACCCCCAACAACGCTCACTTTTCATCAAGAGGCAGCAGGTTCGATTGGCTTCAGTTAGCAGCAGTAGCGAAGGAATCGCTTGATCGGGTTCAGTTAACAGCCAGAGATCGATCGATCGCTCTGGTTCAGTAATGCGTAGCCTGCTGTGCAATCGCTCGGGTTCAGTAGGCGAACGCCTCGCTCGGGTTCAATTAGAGCCCAATGACTCGCACCCATGCGCGTACGCGTATGAGAGAAACGTGCATCGCTCGGCCCCGACCACCCACCGCAACTGGGAACTCCCCGATATTTTCCTCGCGCTCGCTTCTACCATGGTTTTTTCCATCATGGACGGCCCAAAGAATGTCATGCAGCTGCGTCTCCGGCCCGCCCAAGACGAGAAGCCCATTTTTTGTCAAGAATTTTTGTCATAGAAGTAGGACCACACCACAACTATGACGATACCGGGTTTTGTCAAAAATTCGTTCGGACCAAAATGTCACGGATCTGTCTTTTTTTCTAGTGCGCGTAGTGGCCCGTGGGACACTCACTCTCACGGGGAGGTAACTACCATTTTACTCATCCCACTACTCCTGCCATTTCCGCCACGTACGCTGCATGCATTGCACAGGGTTGGTGGCGGACGCGTAGGGCGAGGAAATGAGTGCCATGGCAGAAAGCTCAGCACTGTGGATAGGTATAGGATGGCGGTCATTAATTATGGATGTTGTCAGCGATGTAGAGGGACTGGATTGGTGGAGCGGGGCTATCAGGGTTCTAGAACGACACATATGGGATCCCTCGACGGAATCCCTTCTACGGTTGCGGGGCATGGGGCTGTACAAAGAGCGGGTCTAGAAGATCAACTCGGTGGGATTTTTACCCAGGTTCGGGCCACAAGCGATGCATAAAACCCAAGTCCTTCTTTGTGTGTATTTCGTGTTCTTGAGTTCTTGAACTAGCTGCCGTGCATGCCCAATCCAAAAAGTCTGAATCCTTCCTCAGTACGCCTCGGGCCTCCTTTTATATGTCAAAGTGGTCGCCACAGTGGCACACAGGAGGTGGAAAGTATGTATGGTGTACAAGTTTATCTCCCGACATCTTGGACAAATGCATTTAATGCACAACCTATGTGTCCTCTTGCTTTATCGGGGATGGTAAAGAGGCCAGTCCCGTCCATCGCCACATTGCCTTTCTTCGACTCGCGTCCCAGGTGACGAGGTATGCAGCGCCACCCTGGCTGGTTGGCTCCTGAGCTAGCGCGGTGGCAGGGTCTTCACGAAGATTTGCATGCCACCATTCAGGTGCTTGGCTGGTTGGCCTAGAAGTTGGATGCTGCCAGGCAGGTGCGTGCCTAGTTGGTAGGCTGGTCGCCATGTCAGAACGGGCGCGGGGTAGCGAAGCTTTGGTAAGTGCGGGCCTGGCTTTTGGCTCCGTAGCGCCCCTGGGAAGGCCCTTGCCAGGATCTCATGGGCGTCCCTGGCAAGGCCCTTGCCAGGATCTCATGGGCGTTCCCGACAAGGATCTTGCCGGGGCGGGGTTGCGAGCGTCCCCGGCAAGGGTCTTGCCAGGGGTCTTCATCTTCTGGTTCTCATCTAGGCTCACAGGCCTTTTGTTTTCACAAAGATCTGCATATCACCACACAAGGCACTCCCGAGCCTTGGTCTTGACGCTTGTCAATGGCGTCATGACTCTTAGGCTCAAGGGTGGCGGTCTTGCTGGTGTTGGGCAAGTTGCCCCGGCAAGGCTCTTGTCGGGGCCATGTAGGCCGTCTCGGCAAGGGCTCTTGCCGGGGGAAGCCCATCTTGTCTCATCGGTCTTTATGCTTCTGGCTTGGGTGCTGCCTTGGCAGCCTTGTATCTTTGCTTCCTCTGCCCTGCCGAGCCCGACCGCAGGTGTGTCTGCAATTACCCGTGCACAAGTAAAGGGGTACAGAAGGCCCCTACTTTTGTACACCGATAGGATCCCCCAGGCCTGGGCCACACATAAGCGCAAGGCGTTGTTGGGCCAGGCCCAGAACGATGCGTGGGCACGCGTGGCGGAGTTTTTACTATGGTAAGTCCTTCGCCAGTTGCAATTCCCCACGACCCACATTGAGTGCGCAATGTGGGGGTCGTGCGTGGAATGACCTCAGCATGCTTGCATCACCCCTGCAGTGAATAGTGAAGAGGCGGCCCGTGTCTTCCCCATAAAAGAGGGAAAACCGCAGGGGCACTGCTCATTTACCCTCCGCACCTTCTTCCAATCTTGGAACCACGTTCCCCTCTTCTTCCTCAAGCACAAATTGAAGCCCTCGCCTCTGCTCACCGCCGCCGCGCCCCCATTGCCCTGGACCCCTCATCTCCTCCCAGCCGCCATGGCGCCCAAGACCGGCAAGGGCAAGGGAGCAACCAAAGACTTCAGAGGGAAGGAGGCGCAGGAGAGCGAGTTGGTGGAGCTTCAGACGCAGCGCACCTTCTTCACCTCGATGGGATATGCACGCATCCTTAGGGACATGTTCAGGCCCCTATGGGGGAGGGAGACGTCGGGGCAACCTGCCACACATATCATCCCCGCTGCTTTTGCCAAGGACGGCCCAAATCGGTACCCCTTCTTTGTTGATTAATTCTCCTGCGGGCTCTGCCCCCTTTCTCCGATTTCTTTAATGACATCATGGACACCTTCGACTTCCATCTTCTGGATTTTATGCCGAAGTCCGTGGCGTGCATGGCCTTCTTTGTCCATCTCTGTGAGGGCTTTGCCAGAGTGCACCCCAGCACGACGCTCTTCCGGCATTACTTCACCCCTTGCATCCAGCCAGGGGGCGCCATCTCCGCCTACATCACCTGGATCCCGATGGGTCAGAGCAAGGTTACATACCCGAAGGGTACCCAGAAGGAGAGGTGGGAAGAGTGGCAGGGCCGGTGGTGCTTGATCGAGGAGGCAGATCCACAGGAGTTCTTCCGGGTCCGTCGGAAGCCACCAGTGTGCCGCAAGGACTGGAGCGATGTTGACGCCGACGACAAGGAGCTCGCTGTCGCCACCACTAGGATCCATCGCCTCACCTTGGCCAGGCTTACCCTTGAGATGATAGGGGCTGACTTCATTCGCCGCCGGATTGCCCCACTGCACAACAAGGGGAGGCGGGCCTAGGACTTCAGGAACGTGGCCGACGTCATAAGGCTCTGCATCGGCCTGAAAAACAATTTCACAGTGCTGTAGCACGCTCATCTTTGCTAGTGGCTCTTTTAGCTTAAGGTCGACGAGGCAGGTGGGGTCGAGAGGACCGGCAAGGCCGAGAAGGCCCGCAAGGTCGCTAAGGTCAGCGGGCCTCTGTTTGGGTTGCCAGCGGGAATGGTCCCGTTGAGCAACAACTACCGCCAGACCGCCTTCATCTCCATGATGCTGGAGTTCAACGCGCACGGCCTCGATCCAACCTGGGCCGAGCCAAAAGCAGAGCGGGTGCAGGCATTCTTCGACAACTTGTGGGAGAGGTATGTTCGCGACGAGCCACTGCTCATCCGCGACACCACTCAAGAAGAGCTGGCGTACATCGCCGCCACGGCAAAGGAGGTGGCCCTTCCTAAGGAGGCCGGCAACATCGGCACCATGGAGGTCGAGGCCAACACGGCCACAGAAGAGAAAGAGTTCGCTGAGTGGGGGGGGGTTGCTTGGGGATCCAGCAACGCCGGTGCTGGGGCCCCCTTGTCAAAGACGTGGTCGAGGAGTCGGCCGAAGAGAAGACCTAGGCGAAGGACCCCGCGGCCCCGGAGAGAAAACGCATCCTGCGGCGGGCTAGCTCCGGCGAGCCGGTCCGCCCCGGCAGGACCACGCAGCGGCACCAGGCCTCGGCGCGGCCCTGCCCGAGACGAGGGTTGCGACAACAAAGAAGGCCACGGCCGCCACTTCTTCCTCATCCAAGCGGCGCAGGACGCCCTCGCCTTCCTCTCCCCCCGTAGACGCCTCCTCGGAGGTCGACTTCGACCTTGGGTCCTACAGCCCGAAGAGGAAGAGGTGGCAAGCAGAGGAGGACGAGTAAGCATCTCTTCCTTCATCATTTCTGATTCTCAATCTGCGCCATCTTTCCTGACTTGATCTTGTCTTTGCAGCGACACGGAGATGCTGGCCCAAAGGGTGGCGAAGAGGGCCATGGCTCGACGGGCGACAAGCCCCCGGCGAGCACCCCGCACACGCCGGAGCTGGTGTTGATCAGCCCTGACAATAGCCCTCGACATAGCCCCTGACTAAACCCCCATCATGAGTTCTTTACTCACTCCTCACCGATGGGCATTGGGGCGCAAACCCTTGGTGTTAACCTTAACATGTTTGCAGGACAAGAACGGCAACAGGAGGAGCCACTAAGGGCCACCCCGACTCGCCGCCCCGGCAACCACGCCGCCCAGAGGGGCGCCCCCGGCAAGGGAACCTTCTGCCAAGCCCACGCACATGGGGGCAGAGGAGGAGGAGGAGGCAAGCATGGATGCTGGCCACTCTATCCCGGCCATGAAGTGGCTCGCCTCCTCTCTTTGCTTTCTTCCTTTTCTTTGTTCTGAATTTTGATTTTCGCCCTGCTTCATCCTCCCTTCTGGTTTTTAGACCCTCCCTTGATGGACCTTGAGGACACCGACACTGTCATTGGGGAGGTCGCCAAGGACGCCGAAGATGAGGCCACCAAGATCGCGGCTGAGGAAGCCGCCAAGTCCACCACCGAGGAGGCCGGCAAGGGGCCTGCCGAGGAGACTAGTGGGACCGTTGCCGGGGAGCCCGGCAAGGGGCCTGCCGGGGAGGCTGCTGAGTAGCCCGCCGAGGAGGAGGTGGCCAATGACCAACCTTCCTCCCCTGCAGCCCCTGCCCCGGGCAAGTACCTGAGGGTGGGCGATGACCTATTCGTCCGCCTCCCACGGACGGTGAGCACCAGAGTGCCAGCCGAAGGGGAGGTGTTGGTTGATGAGGTGCTCGCCACTGCCGGGCTCCAGGTTGTCGATGAACCGAGCACCGACGATGGCGATTCCCAGGAGGAGCAGCTTCTCCGGGCCATGAGCGCCAACTTCCAGAAGCTCCAAGGACTCCACCGTGCCCGCCAGGACAAGGTGATGTCCAGGATGGTGGCGGTGGACAAGTCAGAGGCGGATTTTGAGGAGCGCGTCGCCCAGACACAGGTCTGGTTTGGCGAGGGCCGGGAAGAGCTGAGAACTACCCAGGGTGAGCTGGATGAGTGCAAGCGAGAGCTCATCCTGAAACAGGCTGACATCAAGAAGGTCTAAGAGGCAGTGAAGTAACACACCGGCAGCAGCAGCAAGCTCTACTGCCAGGAGGAAGACCTCGTTGCGCGTGAGCAGGCGCTTGTCGCCATGCTCCGTGGCAAGGATGAGGAGGTTGGGAAGATTGTGATAGAGGCAAAGGTGTCCCGTCTTTTGATGAGATGGTGGCTATCATTTTAGAGGAAGTCGACTTTGACGATCCGACTACGAACGTGTGAGGACGTCGCGCCTTAGGAATCGCTAAACCAACTCCAAGGGGTTATTGACCACGCCGGAGCACGATCAACCTAACCACGAGGGCCTGTTTCCTGCGAGCAAACGAAGAACCAGCAAGAAACTGAGATTGCAATCTGGATATTGCGAATATAAGATGAAAGCTTTATTGATCAAGGTGGGGTTCTGTGACGTCTTGGTCTAGTCGCTGGACACAAACGAAGTATGCGAAGTTGCAGCTATGGCGAACTTTTACTGTAAACAAAACCCAAAGTATAAACGATGCCCTAAGGGCTGTATATATGGAGGAGAGAGGGGGAATTTCGTTGCCCTTGGTGGAGGGGTCCGAAACCAACCCCAACTCTTGTTTCCCCACATATACGGACTCTAAAAACAGCCTATACTTAAGTATTTCGAAAATACATGGGCCTGGCCCGATAATAAGGTGACGCAGCACCTAAAATAGCCTCTGGATGAAATTTATGAAGTGGCATCTTGTATATTTGGTCCAAGGCTTCATGCACTCCTTATGGTGGCTTCAAAGTCCTGAAATCATCACTTCTAACTCCATTATTGATCCCCTTGCGCATGCCATCATCTCCATGCTTGAACTTGCTCCAAGGTTCATCTTTCTTGTCCAAACTAGGCCCTTCATTTGTAAGCAAAACAAATGTATCCAATTTAGGCAGCATCATATTCTCACGAACATTAGAATCGTTACCAAGAAATGGAAGTACCTAATAATTCAATTGGCGTGCGCGAGCTCTAGTAATTGGTCTAGTATGTATAGCAGCAGGGGCTGTGGGTGTAACAATGGTATTGATGTCCTCATTAGATTGTCGCGCAGCGGACCCAGGAGCTGGAGCAAGGGCACAAGAAGGCACTCAATGCTCTGACCCTGGACCACGCCGGCAAGGTGTAGAATCGGGAGATGGAGTGGGAGGAGCTGAAAAAGAAAGTCTCAGGGCTGACGGAGGAGAGGGAGGCGACCAACCATTCTCTGGCGGATTCGCAGATCACCATCTCCGACTAGACCAAGCTGCTCACCGAGGCCAACAGCTCCATTGACGATCTGAAGCTGCAGCTGGCGCTTTGGAGGGGAAGCTTTCAGAGGTCACTTCCCGGGAGGAGACCCTGATCAAGGCCCTGGAGACCGAGAAGCAGCTGCGGAGCGATGATGCCGCCGCCCATAAGACATATTCGGGTAGCATAAACCTCTGGATCAGCCGTCTCACTGATGTGCCAAGAGGCTCATGGTGCAGCTAGCCGTCATGGGCATGCCGGATGTTAGGTACTCCCAGGAGTCGAATGTGAGCCCCAACGCCAGGCTGACCTTGTTCTTCGAGGGTGTCCTCGATGCTCTGGAACAGCTCCACTCCAACCGAGCGACCTATATGGCGAATGAGTCCCGGAGGCATTGCCGGGGTGCCCTGACCAAGGTGCTCACCAAGGGGGCATTCTGGAACCCCAACGTCCGCTTCGTCGACGCGCTTGAGAGCTTGCCAGAGGGCACGAACCTCACTTTGCTCAAAGAGCGCATCGAGCCCATCATCAGCTGCGTTGACAAAGTCCAGAGGGTGGAGGGCCAGAGCCGGGACTAGTCACCTCATTTCTCCTGACCTCCGCAAGTTCGTGCCCAAGATAATTTTTATCTTAAGTTAGAACTGCGGCAATCATTGATGTAATATAACTCTGTAGTACTTTGAAATGAAGCATGTTGTCTTCCTGTTTGATCTTTCTTTGTATGTACACACCCTACGCCTAGTTGGACAGGTTTGCTGGTGCGTAAACCCATGTTGTGGCCGTTTGAGGAATGGATCCTTAGCAGCCTGCCGGGGGGCGCTTGCTGCCGGGCAAATCACCTTGCCGTTCTCGGCGCAGCCGCCTGATCTGTTGAGCGGACTCGAAACGGAACATGGGTGTTGCCAATAGTGGAAGGGTTCCCTTGCGTGCAGGTTTTCCATACAAGGAGCAAGATCTTTCGAGGAAGATAACCCTGTAAAAAAGGAAAATTGCTCAAGGTTTCGCGCGACTTAACTTTTTGTCGCCATGCAGATGGTTGTTGCGGCTGCGGACAGCATAGCCCCGCCTAGCCGATGGCACTAGAGCGTGGCTAATCGGTGTCGCCTTCTTCTCTCGAGCCATCGCAAAGGAGGAGTCGATGAGTTGGCCAAAGATGTCGGGGTTCTGGAACCGACACCTATGGGATCCCTCGACGGAATCCCTTCTACGGTTGCGAGGCGTGGGGCTGCGCAAAGAGCGGGTCTAGAAGATCAACTCAGTGGGATTTTTACCTAGGTTCGGGCCGCAAGCGATGCGTAAAACCCTAGTCCTGCTTTTTGTGTATTTAGTGTTCTTGAGTTCTTAAACTAGCTATCATGCATGCCGAGTCCAAAAAGTCCGAATCCTTCCTCGGTATGCCTCAGGCCTCCTTTTATATGTCAAAGGGGTCGCCACAATGGCATACAGGAGGTGGAAAGTATGTATAGTGTACAAGTTTATCTCCCGACATCTAGGACAAACGTATTTAATCTGCCGCATATGTGTCCTCTTGCTTTATCAGGGACGCCAAAGAGGCCCGCACTACAAAAAAAGACACATCCGTGACATTTTGGGCCGAATGAAACTTTTTTCTGTCATACTTATGACACTTCTATGACGATAATTGTGACAAAACCCGGTATCATCATAGATGTGGTGGGCTCCTACTTCTATGACAAAAAAATCATGACAGAAAATGTGCTTTTTGTCCTGGGCGGGCCGGAGACACAGCTGCATGACATTCTTTGGGCCGTCCATGACGGAAAAAACCATGGTAGAAGCGAGGGCGAGGAAAATATCGGGGTGTTCTCGGTTACGGTGGGTGGTCGGGGCCGAGCGATGCACGTTTCTCCCGTACACACATGCGCGTGGGTGCGAGGTGTTGGGCACTAACTGAAGCCGAGCGAGGCGTTGGGCTCTAACTGAACCCAAGTGATTGCACTGGAGGCTACACATTACTGAACCTGAGCGATCGATCGATGGCTGTTAACTGAACCTGATCTAGCGATTCCTTCGCTACTGCTGCTAACTGAAGCCGATCGATGCTACCTCTGGATGAACAGTGAACGTTGCTGGGGGTTGGATGAACAGTTCCCGGTGGGGGTGGATGAACAGGACCCCGTGGTGTTGCCTCTATATGAACAGGACCCCGATCGATCGAGCCGGTTGGGGCTGGATGAGCAGGACCCCGTGGAGGGCTGGATGAATAGTAGACGGTGGAGGGCTGGATGAACAGTAGCCCGTGGAGGGGTGGTTGAACAGGAGCCTGTGGAGAGGGCTAGTTGAACAGTAGCCGGTGGAGTAGCTCGTGGTGGAGGCTGGATGAACAGGAGCCCGTGGATGAACAGTCATAGGTGGAGGCTGGAGGAGGTCGACGGTGGATGAAAAGTAGCCTGTGGAGGCAAGAGGGGGTCGATGGTGGAGATGAACTGTATCCCGTGGATTCCCGTTTTGCGGTACACCACATCCCTCCCGATGAACAGGAACCCCGTTTCGACCGTAGCACTCCAACACAAGTCTGTTTCCTCCGTTTCGCGGTACGCCACACCACTCCCGATCAATAGGACCCCCATTTCGACCATAGGAGGTCCGTTTCCTCCATTTTGCGGTATGCCAGACCCATCCCCATGAACATGATCCCGTTTCGACCGTGGCCGGTCGAACACAAGGCCATTTCCTCCGTTCTACGGTACGCCAGGCCTCATTTCCATTGGTTGTTCCATCCAAGCCCTCCCGATGAACACGACGATGCATTCCGTTCTGACCCGGCCGGTTGGCTCCCCATGAACACGACGACGTTGTTTCTCCGTTCCGACCCAGCCATGTACACGAGCCCTGGCCGTACGTATGCGCGAGTAGGCGTTCAAGACCCTGCCCGTATTTACGTACGTGGCCGTATTTTCTTTCTTGCACACTGGCCGTTGTACGTATGTGTACATGCTACGTGCGCGCCTCTTCTATGACACGTGCGCGCCTCTACATCGACCAGTATGTACGTACACGTTCGCGACCAGAATGACAACGCTACGTACGCTTCAACCAGGTGGGTCCCGACTGTCATGCACTTCCTTGCCTGCGAAGTTGTAGCTGGTGGGTCCCAACAGTCAGGGGGCGAATCGTTTTTTTTTGCCCGGATGCACTTCCTTGCATGCGAAGATGTAGCTGGTGGGTCCCAGCAGTCAAGTGGAAACATTTTTTTTGCAAAATACGGTGGCCCGTCCGGTGGGTCCCTGCTGTCAGGTGGAGGAATAATTATTTTGCGCGTAATAAGGAGGCACTTCCTTGCGACCGTCGAGGACCCAGTTGTCAGCCTCTCCACGTATAGTACTCTTCCGATGGAAGTCGTTCCTTCACCACATTGACCACGCCGCGCCGAGAGCACCAGGGCGGTGGACGAGGCGAGCGGCGAGGCCTAGGAAGGGGATGCCAGGGAGCCGAGGAAGACGTGGAAGTAGAAGCCCGCGCGGAGAGGTGTACGAGGGTTCACTGGTTCGGCTATGGTGTGAGGTTGCCGTTGCCACAGGGCCTGGCCAGCGGTGGGAATAGTAGGGGTGGTGAGGCCTCCGCGGCAGCACAATCGGCCACGGGAGGCAGGAGCATGCGGCACGACCAGCGCTGCTTTGGGTGGTTGGAGCAAGAAGACTAGAGGTTGAAGAAGTACTACGGCCGTTGGATGGACATCGTACGGTCACTGGAGCTACAATCGTTCATATGGACTAAGTTGACAATGCACTCCGTCCCCGTCAACTTAGTAGGCCCACAAGTCAGCCTCCCACCAACGTGGGTCCCAATTAGTAGGGGGAGTATTCATTTTTGTGTGCGTAATAAGGAGGCACTTCCGGTGGGTCCGAGCTGAGAGCGGGGGGGGGCTTTTTTTCGTGAAATACGGTGGCCCGTCCGGTTGGTCCCAGCAGTTAGGGGGGAAACGTTGTTTCGCCAAATACGGTGGCCCATCTGGTGTGTCCCTGCTGTTAGGTGGAGGAATAATTGTTTTCCACGTAATAAGGAGGCACTTCCTTGCGGTTGTCGTGGACTCAGTTGTCAGCCTGTCCACGTACAGTACTCTTTCGATGGAAGTCGTTCCTTGATCACGTTGACCACACCGTGCCGAGAGCACCAGGGCGGTGGACGGCGGCGAGCGACGAGGCCTAGGAAGGGGACGACGCGGAGCCGGGGAAGACGGGGCACTGGAAGCCCGCGCGAAGAGGAATACGAGGGTTCACTGGTTCGGCTGCGGTGTGAGGCTGCCGTTGCCGTGGAATAACATGGGGTGTGGGTGAGTGGAGGGATGGCATGGCCATCGGTGGGAGTAGTAGAGGGCGGTGAGGCCTCCGCGGCAGCACAGTCAGCCATGGGAGGCAGGAGCAGGCGGCATGACCGGCGCTGCTTTGGGCGGTTGGAGCAAGAAGACCAGAGGTTGAAGAAGCAAAACGGCCATTGGATTGGACATCGTACGGTCACTGAGGCTAGAATCATTCATATTAACTAAGTTGACAAAGCCCTTGGTACGCGTCAACTTAGTAGGCCCACAAGTCAGCTTCCGAAATGGTACGCCTCAGATGTCAGGGGGAGAAATTATTTTTTGGGCGGGTGAATCAAGAATATCTGAGATTGAAGAAGAAGCACAGAATCTGTTGGATGGACATCCAACGGCCACTGTTGCTAGAACCGTGTGTTGACTAAAATAAGTTGATAAAGCCTTACATACGCGTCAACTTCTTTTTTTCGGGGACACGTCAACTTAGTAGGCCCACAAGTGTGTGGTAGAGAACTTATAGCCCATTTGCGATTTGTAAGAATGTACAACCCATTTTTGAATTCCAATGGAATTTACTACAGCCCATTTACAGTTTGGTAAAAGTACAGACCATTTTCTAGCTAGGACAACAATTAATAATTTCAACCAACCAATCAAGACAGAATTCAATAAAATTTCCCACATTTTGATGATATCCGAAATATTTTTATCCCGAAATTTCTAGTCATATTAAATATAAATTTGTATTACGTAAAAATCTAACGAAACATTGCGCGTGCAACAATTAAAAATTAAGATTTTCAAAATCCATAAATAACATTTTATAAACTAATTTCGTGCTTGGTGCATTTTTTATAGTTACTGCCCAGTTTTTATAATTACAACTCATTTATCATTATTTAAACCCCATTTTCTTGTTAAGCCTAATGCATCCCTCCTAGGAAAGAATTGCAGCCCAGCGGGGCGGAGAATAACAAGTTGACCTTGCCCGGGTATTCCTCAAAAAAACGTATAGCTGGGCTAGCCATTTTCATCTTGAAAAAAATTAATATCTGGGCTGGATATCTCTCCTGGGCTAGACGAGCCACAGCCTGCCCAGTTAATACCCTGCTCTCCTCTGAACAACAACGAAAACATCGCCAAGAAAAACTCTGCAGTGCTCACGCCTCAAAAACACAAATACTACTCGAGCTGCTTGGTCCCAGCTGTGGGCCGCACCTTGTGCAATTCTCTCGTTTATATTGACTACATAGGTTGACAATGGTGTGGGACCGTGATGTCAGGAAACCAGGAGGAAGCAAAAAAATATAGTTGTACATAATCAGGAGGCACTTGCGTACGTACGACTATGGCCCTAGATATGACGCCATATATATATAGGTAAAATGTTTGGGGCACCTAGCTGGTTTTTAATTAATGCCTCATGAATTCAAACCCATTAAATTTTGCATGTAAGATTTTCCATATGTGATACTAGCATGCATGCATTTGTTTCCGAACAATACATCCATACATAACTTCCCTTCCATGCATGATCGTCCTTTGATTCTGTCCAAAATAAAAATATATACCTTAGTACAGACAACATGCTTGATATACCCAAGGTACGGTAGATGGAAATGATATACCAAAGAAATATACAAAATCAAAGGACATACATATGGAGAACTGATGGAGATACATGGTACGTTGGTCTCAAAGGATATACGTATGTATCACATACTCTCCACTAAGTATGAAGAATTAATGAAGATACACGATGTTGGGCTTGATTTTAAAAAATACCCACATACGTATGGTCTCATACTGTGGGTATATAATACCTTGTAATTTTCTTAAACGTCTTAAACATCTATGGGTATATGATACCTTCAATTCTTAAAATATTTACATTGAGTCGCAAGTTTTCGCATGGACGTTATATTCTATTCCCGCAAAAAATGGACGTTATATCCTAATTAGTGGATAGCCATTTTCTATATGATATATTCATCGTGCGTATCACATACTCTCTACTGTGTACAAAGAACTGATGGTTTTATCATTTTTTTTATTTATTGTGTTGCTTAATAATTTTTGGGCACGTCGATAGTTTTGCTAATTTTCGTTTTATATCAATTTTTATATATTTTAAATATGGCAACTTTTTTTGTGGTATATTATTGCTAGCTATGTCACATATCATGGGTATATATTTTTGGAATATGGTTTATGGCTATCTCACACTTATTTACTTTTATAATGTAAAATGCATTGGATATGACATACCCACAATATTTAAAAGTATTTGTGGGTATTCGATTCCTTGGAATGCTTTTCTAAAGTCACAAAAGAACACATTGCATTTTTATACGATAGTTTTCTAATAGGTATCTGATAATAAAGGCGGAAAATCTTTCAGCCACGAGCCAACTGTGGGTATGTGAAATTTATGCATATGCATGAGATATTTGGTCTAATATGTGAGCTATGGATTATTCTCCTTAAACACATTACTACCATCGTACTACAAGCAACTTCAAGCCGAGAGCTTCATCATCATCTACCCCAACCGATGAGACCGTCAAGATGATTTCCTTTAAATGCTTCAGATGCGGTGGCCGAGGCCACAAGTCATTTGAGTGTACAAACAAGCACACCATGATACTCGACAATGACGGAACCCATGACTCCATGAGTGAAGAGGAGATGAAAGCCCTTAAGAAAGTGGCAATGCACCGGCGCATGACCGATGAAGAAGAAGATCAAGTCATTTGTGATGAAGATTAAAGTCTCGCTCTTGTTGTCTCCAAGGTCTTAACTCTTCATCACCATCAACAACAAGAAGACCAAAGATGCCACATATTTCATACCAAGGCCGGCATCAATGGAAGATCTGTCAAGGTCATCATCGATGGAGGGAGTTGTCATAACCTCGCAAGTGAAGAACTTTGCTCCAAGCTCCAATTGCCCAAGATGAAGCACCCACATCCCTACAAAGTTCAATGGCTTAGCGACTCCGGCACTATCTAAGTCGAGCATCAAGTACAAGTCTCCTTCAAAATTGGTGCCTATGAAGACACTTTGGAGTGCGAAGTTGTTCCCATGACCGTTTGCCACGTTCTCCTTGGACGCCCATGGCAATTTCATAGATGTGTGATCCACAACGGCCAAACGAACCAATACATCTTCCGGATGAAGGAAAAGGAGTACGTACTTCGCCCCATGTATCCAAGCCAAGTGATCGCCGACAAGCAAGCCACCCATCATGGAGAGAATAGTGAGAGAGCGACCCACCAAAAAGAGAGTGAGCGCCATAAGCCAAAATTGAGCGACTCCACGATGAGCGACAAAAAGAACCTAGTTCTATTTGTCACCACACGTGAGATGGGAGAAGTGTGTGAGAACCCATCTAGTGTCATGCACTATGACCTTACATGCAACGACGAGGCACCAAAAGCTAACAACTCTCACACTCTACCTTTAGTGTTATCTTCTCTTTTGCAGGAATTTCAAGATGTTTTCCCCGACGAGCTACCTCCGGGTCCACCTCCTCTAAGAGGCATTAAGCACCGAATCGACATCATCCCCAGAGCGCCCCTTCCTAACAAGGTTCCCTACCGCGTCCACCACGAGGAACCTAACAAGACCCAACGGAAAGTTCAACTACTCATCCACTTTGGACACGACAAGACACTTGCTACGCCCTCCAAGCACTATTTTTGTCCAACGACGCTTCGCGATGTCAACCGCTTCACCAACCAATACTCTACGTGTCGCCAAGCTGAAGAAATCTTGCAACTGTGCCTACCGATCGCCGAATACGCCTGCAAGATAGACCTCCCGCGTGACAAGTATGACATGAGCGACATCTTCAACGTCAAAGATCTACCCCCGTACCATGGTGATGAAGAATTTGATCCGAGGATGGATCTTCCCCAAGGGAGGGGAGATGATGCAGAGCATCCCATGATCATCCCCATGGACGCACCAACACCTCCAACGTCACCACTTGGACCAATGACAAGAGACCGAGCCAAGGCTATCAAAGATAAAGTGAACTCACTCATCTCCGAACTTCCACTTTCCATGCATGAGAATTGGCTACTACCTCAAGTGGAAACCCTATGTGTGATCAGGTACTTGGAGGAAAGCCATGGACCAACCACACTCAACGAACAAGACGGTGAGGACGCCAAGTTCATGGGACAAGAAGGAGAACTCCTCGAAGTCCCCAGGCTCCGGACGACCGACAGACCCCGGACGTCCGGCCCCCTCCGGACGACCGGCGTTTCCACACCCGAGCCAAAACCCACGGACATCCGACGCCTGACGGATGACCGACGCCCGGACGTACGACCCCGACCAAACGTCCGACCGAAGACCAGCCGAGCCGAATCTACGGACATCCGACAGGCACTGCACGTCCTGACCCTCGCGAGCCTCCGGACGACCGGTGACTCCCGGACGTCCGATGCCTGTACGCTGTTTCGAGTTGGGCCATAGCCCATGTACCCCTTCACCCCCCCTCTTTTGCACTAAGACTATATATAGACCTCCTATTACTTCTAGCTAGGGTTAGCGAAGGATTAGCTCATATTTGTGTGAGAGCGTTGCTCATCCACTTGGTTACCTTCTCCACGGAGATTCGAGCCTCCACCGGAGAAGATCCCCCAAGTGGATTCAAGACCCCTTTTAGGGAAGAACTCAAGACCTCCTCACGGAGAAGATCGTGCCTCTTGTATCATCCCTAGTTGACCGTGGATCATGTATCATTCTTTGTATCCGAGGATCTAGGACATGTGTGACTTATTCATGTTGGTTTGAGTGTTCCTCTTTGTGCCTCTTTATGTTTTCCCCTCGTGTTCTTCGTGTTCTTCGCGGGATTCCGCTCCTTTCCTGAAAGATCGGGCGATTAGGGTTCTACCCTACATCAAGGTGCCCAGGCACCGAGGTGTCCCATATGGGCTTCATATATATATATATATATATATATATATATATATATATATATATATATATATATATATATATATATATATATATATATATATATATATATATATATAAACACTATTATATATATAGAGTAGCACTATTCTGATCCCAGGATCAGAATGGTTATTCAGATCAGGGCGCGCCTTATAGGTGCGATGATGTGTTCCCGGATTCCGGAGAAACAAAAAGAAAAAACACGGACTGCCCACACCTCCCCGTCCCCCGATCTAATCACTGTCGTGACCCACCCCCGCGCCCCGATGCGACACCGCCCGACCTACCGGAATCCCCGCCGCCGCGCCACCTCCCGGACACCCCCGCTGCCCCTGCCCAACCCATCCCACCCACCTCCCACACCACCCACCCGAACTGGCGACACCACCGTCACACAGCCGTCGCCCCGCCCCCTAGCCGGTGATGCTGCCGCCGCCCCGCCCCAAACGGGCGACACCGTCGCCCCGCAGCCATCGCCCCGCCCCTAGCCGGCGACTCCACAGGAGCCCGCCCCAACCGACGACGCGCCGCACCACCTGACAGAGCACCTCGAGGTCGCCGGATCCGACGATGATCCTTCACCACCGTCCACTCTCTGAGACTCCAACGACCACCAGCTCACGCGCGGATTGGGTGCTATGCTGCAAATGGAGGAGACGTCGAACTTCAGATGGTGGAGGCCACGACATGCAGCCAGCCGCGCGTAACCGCCGTCCCATGCCATGGATCGAGCAGTCGCCATCCCCAGCGGGTCCGGACGGCCACTCCAGAGCCATCCCCTTGGGTCTGCACTACCTCCGCCGACCCCCGCCACTCACCGCCCGACGCGTCACCGCCAGACGGATCCATGCCGCTCCTTCCCCTCCTGGCTCATACCACGGCGGTGGTAGGCGCTGTCCCATTGCCTCTTCAGCACCCAACACAGTGTGGCCATCGTTCCCAGCTCGATCATTGTCTCTGTTCGATATCTTTGCAATACCAGAGTTCAGAGTGACTGTTTGTTTAGTTTGCGTGGAAGGTGCTCGTCTAAATGTCTGTGAGCATACTTTTTCATTCCTCAGCAAAATACTACTCCATGCAAAGATACATTAAGTTAAACTATCAGATGTTCCTGATAGTTGTTACTCTGAATGTGCATGGTTAACTGATGTGAAACTTTTGGTTTTGGGAATTCTGATCTTCTGTTTGTTTTTATTTGTGGTCAATTCTAGTTTTATGTTCTATACAAATTAGATGGCACCGCGTTCACATACATATGAATAAGAGAAGTGTACAAAGATACATTAAGTTAAACTGTCAGATGTTCAGAGGTGAAAAAGAAGGGAAGAAAGTCAAAAACAAAACAATAGAAGTTCAACTTGAGAGACCTCGCTCGTCTGAAAAAAGTAGTTTAGGGTGAGTTCCAGGAGAGCAGCATCCGCACTACTAATGATGCGGTCTAGTGAAGAAGCAAAATTAAGCAGAATGTTCAGAGATCCCACTCCTAAAAGTTTAGAAAAAAAGAGGGACAAAGTTCTTTGTTCGGTGATGTGTGGTGAGTGGATAGGGAAACAGAAATGAAGTTGTGGTAGAGAAAAAGGCCACCTCTTCTCACGTGGCACTCTGCTTCTCAATTATGTAATTATTAATGTAACTTATTAAGAAGAATATTCTTCTATATAGAACAAAGCTATGTTGGAAAAAGAAAAACGTGCACGCATTAGTGCATGTTGTTTATTTTGGACTCTAGTACAACCTTGATCAAAATGGAATTTTTTCCTCCTTTTATTTTGAAATGAAGCTTCTTTGGGTGATGATCTACTAGCAGAAAAAAAGTAACAACTATAGTTTTGAAAACGGCATACAAAAATGGGGGGAAATGGTAATGTACCATTGAAAACTAATGCGACAAAACCAGGGGGTTAGCGTTCTAGTGTTTTTCAATCACTTTCTTTCCGTACTTCACTTGCGAAAACACATGAGAACTTGGAATATAGAAAATACAGAAGTTCACATTAAGTAAAAGGTTAATCCAATTAGAAAACTTAAAATGTGGTGACCTTTATATTCTTGATTTTTTTATATATGTCAAATTTTCATGGTTTCTAAAAGAACTAGAAGTTCAAAGTAAAGTAGGAGCGGTTTAATTTTAATTACAAAACTGAACAATCCTCGTTACTAAAGAATACAACCAAGAAGTTTAAATTAAAATAACAAAGAAATTCAAAAAAAACTTAAAAGACGGATTTTTCTCATTTAAAAAAACCCTAGAAGTTCAAATTTAAATAAGAAAAAAGTTTGATGTTTATTACAAACCAAGAATTTCAAATTTCAAAAACAGAGTAGTTCAAAAAAGTTTATATAAAATGGATATTCCCCGTATCTTAAAAACCTAGAAGTTCAAATTAAAACAACGGTGTACTTCAAAGTTAAAAAAATCCAAAATTTTGTTTTTTCAAAATAAAGAAAGTCCTGGAAGTTTAATTTAGAATAACAGAGCATTTGATTTTCACTGTTACAAAAAACCCGAGAAGTTCAGATTTTAAAAACTAAGAAGTTCGATTTAAAAAAATCAATTTTTCCTTGCTACTAAACAAAATAAAATTGAGAAGTTCAAAATAAAATAACAGAGTAGTTTGATGTATACGAAAAAACTCAAATTATTTATGTTTCTAGGGAAAATAAAAGTATGAAGTTCAATTTAAAAAAATAGTTTGATACTTGTTTGAATTCAAATTCATAAAACAAAGAAGTTCGAAATATATATAAAAACTCAGATTTTTGCTCGTTACTAAAGAATAAAATGAGGAAGCTCAAATTAAAAAAAAAGGAAAAACACAAAAATGGTTAAAAAGAAATTTTCTATCGAACTACACGGAGCCCGCGCACCACCGCCCCTGACCCCACGCGACGCCGCCGCCACCACACACCCCAGCTCGTCGGCGCCGCCTCCGACCCCGCGCGTCACCGTCTCCGCCAACCCTCCCATCGCCGTGCCCGCCACATCCAGCATGCCTCCGCCGCAACTGCCACCCCAGTGACCGCCTGCACGCATGGATCCGGCAAGATCCCGGTCCTTACAGTCTAGGGATGACCTCCGTGGGCGCTGTGGTCGCCGCGGACTGCACCAACCGTCGTCATGGACTGCTCCTCTCTCTCTCGCCATCCATCGTGCCTACCTGGACCTCAAGGAGGGCTCGACCTGCAGCAGGATGAGGGCATGACCTGCTGCTTGGTGGCCACATCCGGCAGAGAGAAAAAAGGCGGTTGGGTGACAGATCTTGCACGCGGCCCTCCGGCCATAGGGCTGCCGAGCTACTGGGTCGCCAGCCACCACTACCAGCAGGCCGCCTTTGCCATCTCCTGTACAGAACGCTAACACCGAGACTCTCAGCCCCTCTGCCTCCTCCAGTGTTTGTTTCTAGAAAAACTCTGGTCACCGTCATGTTCCTCCCGACCTCCCTCTTCTCCAGCAGTGACAAAGCTTCTCCCAGCAGCTAGCTGCTGTCCGTGGCGTCCTCTCAGGCACCGTCAAACTGTTGTTCATGCGCTGCTACCGAAGTTCAGCTTGAGTGCGAGAGGAAAAAGATTTTTGAGACAAATTAGCTGCTGCTGTTGTCCTAGGTTTTTTTGGTCTTAAATTATTTCCGTTTCTAGGAAGTGTATGTGTTGGTTGTGCATGAAGCACGTGCAGTGTATGTGTTTTATTCTGCATAATTTTCTTGATTTTCAATAGCACGTTAAGTTAATGTTTCGGAAATTCCGAAGTTCACATGTACTACATACAGAAGAAATTCATCAAATGAGAAAAAGGGACCGCATGGCCATTTCACCAAAAGCAAAAAATGAATAGAATGTCATGACAAAAAAATAAAAAGTTCACAAGATGTAACATAGTGACTTCTAGAAAAATGAAAAAAAAAACATAATTTTGTTTTGTATGTTTAACCATTTCAGAAGTTTCAGAGTTTATAATTACTAAAGAAATAAACCAATAAGTTCAACTGAAAATAACGAAGAAGTTCGATGTTTCTAACAAAACTCCAATTTTCACATTTCTAAAAAAATACACAAAGAAGTTCAAATAAAAAGTTAGAGAAGTTTGATGTATATAAAAAACTCAGACTTTTTCTGTTACGAAAACGAAATAGAGAGAAGTTCGGTTTGATAACTGTCAGAAGTTCATTTACTGTGTGGTGTGCATTTCGTATGAGAGAAAAAAGAAATAAAAAGGCAATGTCCAAAAAATTTGTTGCTAGAAGTTCAAGTGCTCGACCCGAGAAAGTTCAAAAATTCTTGTGAGAGAAGTTGAACAAAAATAAGTGACAGAAGTTCAAGGTGAAAACAATGAGAAGTTCAACTAGTCCAAGGAATGCATTTCAGGTGAGAATAAAAGTATAGAAAAATAGAAGCATAAAATGTTTGTTGAAAGAAGTTCAAGTGCTTTGTCCCGGGAGGTTCAAAAATCCTTGCGAGAGAGGTTCACCTTGTATTTCCATGCTCGATTTTGTCGTATAAAAATCGAATACAATTCTTTAATCAAAATATAAAAAGATGAAGTTCAAATTGGAATGACACAGAAGCTCGGAGTTTATTAAAACCTAGGATTTACATGTTCAAAATATTAAAAACACAACGCCATTTTTTGCACTTTTAAAAATAACTCATAAACGAAAAAATGGTTGCTAGAAGTTCAAGTGCTCGGTGAGGAAAAGTTCAAAAAATTCTTGTGAGAGAGGTTCATCATGTATTTAGATGTCCAAAATACATAAAAATGTAGTTTTGTGTGTTTTAAAATAATTCTCTCAAACCAGAGAGAGGTTCAAAGTGATAACAACCAGAAGTTCACGTGCTACATGGTGTGTATTTCATATAAGGAAAATACAAATAAATTCTAACAGAGTGAAGTTCAAACAGACATGCCCCAGAAGTTCAACTACTTCACATAGTGCAAAAAACAACACGTTCAAAACAGATTGAGGTTCAAACAGACATGCCAGAGAAGTTCAACTACTTCACATACTACAAAAAACAGCACGTCAAAAACAGAGTGAGGTTCAAACAAACATGCTCGAGAAGTTCAACTACTTCATGCAGTGCGTTTCTGTTCACGATGAAGGGAGAAATCATGATCTCGTCATATTCTAATTTACTACAAAACGGCAGGAATATCATTTGTGTAAGGTCAAGACCTCGGTCGGAAAAAATTAAAAAATTGTTGTGAGAGAGGTTTGTACAAAAAGAATATCATTTGTGTAACACTAACGAATGGATGAGAAAATTACAAACGAAAATATGTCATAGAAGTTCAACGTGAAAACAGTAGGAAGTTCACCTACTACACTGAATGAATTTCAGATGAAAAACTTTCAAAATCGTCGCGAGTATGAAAAAATGACCAACACGGGAAAGTTGCGTGTTTACAGCAGCTTTCCATCGGTATATCACCCGCTCAATTCCCGTGAGTGGGATGGAGAGCTACGAGCAGTGGATGAAGATCTACGAGCAAAAAAATCACATGAAAAACATAGTGAAGTTCAGGTACACGCGCCGAGAAGTTCAGGTTCTTCACGCGGTGCATTTTCGAAGAATCTGTTTCGCGATATAGGCAGAACGCATGATCCTGCCGTTTTCGAAATTACATGAAAACGGCTAGGAATCAGAAAAAAACATCAACATGAAAAAGTTTTGCATTTTCCGTAGCTTTTCAGCGCTATATTATTTGCCCCATTCCGATAAAGTTTGTAGAAATTACGGTAAAAATACATTTTTAACCATTTTCAAAACTGACATAAAACTGTAATGAATTAGGAGAAATAATATATACAAAAAAGTTTCGCATTTCTTCAAGCTTTCCAACGCCGTATCATTTGCTGCATTTGGACGTACGGTTAAAAAATTAGCTCGAAAATACGAACTCGGTGAAACTTGTACCGTTTTCTAAATTACTTTTAAACCGTTCAAAATTAGAAAAAACTTTTAACATAAAAAGTAGCGCATTTTCATAAGCTTTCCAACGCCATATTATTTGCCTCAATTGGATTAGCCGTTTAGAAATGGTGTCAAAAATACGAACTCGGGTGTTCGGTTTGCGAAATTTTATGATTTTCCGAATTACTCTTTAACATAGGGAATTAGAGAAAAGTTTAAACATGTGGAAGGAGCGGTTTTGCAGAAGCTTTCCAACGCCATATTATTTGCCTCATTCCGATAAACGGTTTAAAAATGCGATCGAAAATACGATTCACGTTTTTTGTATCAAGAAAAAACGGTTTTCAAAACTGCTCTTAAACCGCTGACATTTTGCCAGAAATTTAACTTGGGTCATGATACTGATGTCCATAGCTATCCAACGGTATATCACAAGCCCCATTTGGAGACCTTTTGGCTGGAGTTCAACCTAGTACTCGGGGAAGGTCAGGTGCGTTACTCGGGAAGTTCATGTTGTGATCAGAATATTATTCTGATCCCGTGATCAGAATAGTGTTGATGTATAAACATTATTCTGATCACGGGTTGAACTTCCTAAGTTACACAACCTGAACTTCTCTCTGTAGGAACCTGACCTTCGGGCTATCTTCGCAACCGTGTCTCCCCGCGTGAATTATTCTAGTCACTCGTGTTCTATGTGATGTAAGTGTAACCTAGAAAGGATTTTTAGCAACTAAATGCCCATTTTAAATAGGAATCTTGCTTGTTGTTGGATTTGCTCTCGGGGCATGATGAACTTGAGTTTGTTGCAATTTTACTGCCTGAGTTATTCGACCTGAACTTCCCTTGGTGACAGGTTGAACTTCCGCAAACATTGCCCAAACGGGGCTTGCGATATATCGTTCGAAAGCTACGGATACGAGTATCATGACCAAAGTTGAATTTTTGGCAAAATGTAAGCAGTTTAAGAGCAGTTTTGAAAACTGTTTTTTCTTCATACAAAAAATGTGAATCGTATTTTTGATCGCATTTCTAAACCGCTTATCGGAATGGGGCAAATAATATGATGTTGGAAAGCTGCTGCAAACCCGCTCCTTCCACATTTTGATATTTTTCTCTAATTCCCTATGGTTAAAGAGTAATTTGGAAAATTGCAAAATTTCGCAAACCAAATAGCCAAGTTCGTATTTTCGATGTCATTTCTAAACGGCTATTCCAATTGAGGCAAATAATATGGCATTGGAAATCTTATGAAAATGCGCTACTTTTTAATGTTAAACGTTTTTTCTTATTTTGAACGGTTTAAAAGTACTTTAGAAAATGGTACAAGTTCTACCGAGTTCGTATTTTCGACTTACTTATTTAAATGTACGTCTGAATGCAGCAAATGATATGGCGTTGTAAAGCTTGAACAAATGCGAAACTTTTTGGTATATATATTGTTTCCCACAATTCTTTACAATTCTAAGTCAATTTTGAAAATGGTTAAAAATATATTTTCGTCGTAATTTTTCCAACTTTTACTGGAATGGAGCATATAATATATCGTTGAAAAGCTACGAAAAATGCAAAAAAAAATCATGTAGATGGTTTTCTCTGATTCCTCCACTCACCGGAATTGAGAAAGTGATATATAGATGGAAAGCTGATGTAAACACGGAACTTTCCCGTGTTGATCGTTTTTTCATACTCCTGACGGTTTTAAAAGTTTTTCATCTGAAATTCATTCAGTGCAGTAGTTGAGACTTCCTACTATTTTCATGTTGAACTTCTGTGGCGTATTTTCATTTGTAATTTTCTCATCCATTCGTCAATGTTACACAAATGATATATATGGATCTTGGCTGTTAGAGGAGTCAAACACCCATTGCGCTCGCGCTGCCCCCAGGGGGGTGGCTTGGGCGAACCCTAGCTGCCGCCCCCGACCCACCCTCCCCCGTCGCCGCCGTAGGAAGTCGGCGAGAAAAGCTCGTCCGACGGACGGCGGTGGCGAGCTCGCCCTTCATCTTGGGGGCGGACTTGGGCTGCGCGCGACGACGACCCTGGGCGTCAAGCGTGACGTCAGAGATAGGAAGCTGGACGGCGGATCCATGGCTTTTCGGTGGGACTACGCTACCATGGCTGCCGAGGCAGCATGGTGGTCAGCCATGGCGCGCGGTGGCGGCAGATCTGGGTGCCCCTGCCCAAATTCGTCCCGCTGTGGGTGGTGGCAGCCCGTGGTGTTGCCGGCTGCGCATTCGGGGTGGTTCTCCACTCGGGCGAGTGGAGGTGGTCGTCGGCGTGGCGGGTGCGTCCCGATCTGGGTGTGGCTAGATCTATGGTCGGCGTTTTCAAGGTCGGCTTGTTCAGCTGCCGGTGTGCGCGGGTGGTGGGTTCTAGTGCCAGATCTGGCTGTAGTCATCCGGCCCTGATCAATGGGCTTCTCTCCTGCGGGTTCCTAACAGTGCCGACATGGTTGCCGGGACCCTAGCCGCGGGTGAAGCTGGTGAAGGAGATCCATATTGGGGGAAACCCCTTGGTCGGCCCTGGTAGGCCGGGCCACCGATGACGCTCAAGGGCGCCGCTTTTCTTCTTGGAGACGTCGGTCTATGTCTGCTCCTTCGTTTCCCCCCTTTCTGCCTCTCGAGTGAAAACCCTAACTCCGGTCGGAGGCGGCGGTGTCCTTGACACCGTGACCTTCCTGAAGGCGTCGCCTTGAGGGTTGAGTGGTGGTGGGCATTGTGTGGGTCCTTGCCAGTTGCTGGTGATGGGCACTGCTTTGGGGGAAACCCTAGCATCTGGTTCTCCAGATCAGACGATGGCGGTATTGTAGTGCCATTTCTCTCCTGGGAGCATCGTTTGTGGACCAGCGCTAGAAGACACAGGCAGGAGGTGGAGCGGCTCCGTCTTGCACAGAGCTTTGGTGGAGTTGTCAAGTTATGCCTGGCCGACAGGTGCTACGCTGAGTCATGCCTGGTTGGTAGGTGCTACGCACGACAGATCTTCCGGAGTCTTCGCGTCTGGACGGACGAGCGCAGGGCGGTGGTGCCGTTGGGTGCCGTGGTGGCGTCGATGGATGTCCAGACTGGCAAGGATGATGTGGACTTATCTCCTAAAGATGGATCTGTGGTCCGATGAAGATGGCGGCTTCTAAAACGTGTGCATGTGGTGTGCGCTTTAGGTCTGCTGCACCGGCTACTAGTCTCGATACGTTATGTGGATGGATCGGCGACGACACTGGTTGTAGATATGGGAGTGAGAGCACTCCTCATTATCGAATTTGTAGACGTGAGTGGTGGATTTGATGTATGTTCTTGTCAGACCTTTGTGGAATAATTAATGGAGATGGCCGCATGCAAGATTGATGCAGAGGCCGGGGGTTCAAACTCCATTTCTAAAAAAACAAACATCTCTCACAATAAATTTTTTAACTTTCTCCGACCGAGGACTTGAACTTATAACAACAACAAAATTGGACCTTGCCTTTCTATTCATTTTTCTCATATTAAACACACACCATGTAGTACATGAACTTTTTCCATTTTTATAATTTGAATTTTGTTTTTCTTTTTGTAATCAAATTGCTCCCAAATAATATACTAAACTTCTTTGTGGATTGAGAGAATTATTTTAAACTGCAAAAAAAACAATTTCTTTTTTGTGTTTTTGAACAAGGAAATACAAGGTGAACCCCTCTCGCAAGAAATTTTGAACTTCCTCGGACAAAGCACTTGAACTTCTTTCAACAAACATTTTAAGCTTTTATTTTCCTATACTTTTATTCTGACCTTAAATACATTCCTTGCAGTGCTTGGACTTCTCGTTGTTTTCACTATGAACTTCTGTCACATTTGTGTGTATACATTGAATTACACGCCATTGAAGGTCACATGTCATTTTTTGCCATTTTCAAACATGTAATTGGAGGTCGGACGTTCCGCAATATAAATTCTGAACCGTGAACGGAGGTGCACGTGAACTTCTTGCAACAAATCTGAGTTTTTTATTTACTTCGAACTTCTCTGTTATTTTAATTTAAACTTCTTAGTCATATTCTTAGAAAGGAAATATGTTTTCAAATAAGCATCAAACATAACGAATTTCGTGTAGTAGTTGAACTTCCCGCTGTTTTCACCTTGAACTTCTGTCACACATTTTTTGTTCAACCTCTCTCACAAGAATTTATGAACATTCTCAGGTCGAGCACTTGAACTTCTAGCAACAAAACTTTTAGCCTTTGTTTTTTCATTCTTAATTTTTCATACAGAATGCCCACTATGTACTACATGAACTTCTGGCAGTTATCAATCTGAACTTCTCTCTGTTACACGAAAATATCTGAGTTTTTATAGACATTGAACCGCTCTACCCTTTTTATCTGAACTTCATTGTGTATTTTAGAAATGTGAAAATTGAAGGTTTTGTAGAAACATCAAACTTCATTGTTATTTGAAATTGAACTTATTGGTTTTTATTCTTTAGTTTGAACCAATCTCTAATTTTTTTGCCTCTAACTCCTAATGCACTTATTGAATATGAGCAAATGATACCAATAGAAAACTATTGGAAAGCATTTTTTACAAAATCATGATGGGTTATACAAGCATCTTTTTGAACACGCTAAAACTTGTTTTGAACAATATACACAAAACATTCAAATTATCAGATACTGTTGGAAAGCTTATGTTTTTAAGCAATTTTTCATGTAGACAATTTTTCTAAATTCATTGCGACTCATGAGTAGTTTTTAAAATGCCAAAAATGGTATCGATTTTTTTAATGTAAATATGAGTTTTGATAAACATCACACGTCTCTGCTTTTTAATTTGAATTTCACATTGAACTACTCATGAACTTCTATGTTTTTTAAGTTTGAACTTAACATTTTTTATTAAAGAAGTGTTTTTTATTTTTAAATAAAAATCGAGTTTCACATGTTTTTTTTCAATTTGAACTTTATGGTTGATTCTTTAATATTGAATGATATCTGAGTATTTTAATAATGTTAAAATCCTAGTTTTTCAATAAACATTGAACCACCTCGTTATTTTTGTTTGAACTTCTATTTTTTAGATATGGGGAAAATCAAATTTTTAAATGTTTTTAGTTTTCCTTTTTTTAATTTGAACTTCTACGTTTTATTCTTTAGTAGCGAGGAAAACCTAATTTTCTATAATCTTTGAACTTCTCTCTTATTTTAATTTGAACTTCTTAGTCTTGTAATTTGGACTTCTTAGTTAATTTCTATTTTTGTAATTTGGACTTTATGGTTTATTTCTTTTGGTAACCACAATATCCTAGTCTTTTTAACAAATCTTGAATTGTCCGTTATTTAAATTTCAACTTCTAGAGTTTTTTTAATTTTAGAAACGATGAAAGTCCTTTTATGATTTTTGAACCTCTAATTTTAAAATTTGAACTTCTTGTTTTTCTATTTTAGAAACGATGAAATATCCTCTTCTAAGTGCTCTTTTACTTTTGATCTGCTCTATTATTTCTGCTTGAACTTCCTATGATCTTCTTGTTAGCAGATTTAGATTTTCAACTTCTATACATCGAACTACTACATTATTTTATTTTGAACTTCTTGTTTCCATTCTTCAATAACGAGGAAATCTAAATTTTGTATAATCATGGAACTGATCCTCTTTTTTTATTTGGACTTCTTGGTTTTATTTTTTTAGTAACCAATAAAATTCTGGGTTTTTCTAATAAACATCGAGCCACTCCGTTTTTAAATTTGAACTTCTAGGTTTTTTAAAACCTTTTTAGGTACAATTTTTCACCTTGTATGTACTTGTTTTATTATAAAAGTTGTGAGAGATTTGATGTGTAGTAAAGTGATGTATAACAGTAGTAGAACTTGTCATATAGTGTTGGTAGAACTTCTGTGCGGAAAAGAAAAAATCACAAGTGAGTAGCAGGTGCTGCATGCACGTGAGGTTAGAGTAGCAACAGAGAGAGTGGTGAACATGCATCCCATGAGACACACACGCACCCAACACACCACATTGGAACACGCACGCATGAACCATAGAAGAACTTCAGAAAATGATTATGAAATTTGAACTTGGCACAAAGTCATAGTAGAACGTCACAAAAACGTTTCTAAAATCTGAACTTGGCATGTAGGCTGTAGCCATACTATAATTTCCTGATCATCTGCACTAGGACTAGCATCTGCACATATCTAAAGCCATAGTAAAACATCTCTAAAGTCTGAACCGAAGAGAGATTGCATTTTGCTGCTGCATCTGCACAAAAATTTGAATACATGGTTGAGAGCAATCAGAGAGCAAACCACATAGCTCCACTACCAGTATAATATGGCGTCTATTTTTTGGAGCCTCTAATATGAGCAAGAAGGCATAGGGGTTGTGCAATTCAGATCTGCTGCATGGGGAAGAAATACATTGATAGGAGAAGCAGTCCAGGAGGATCCTAGCCCTTTCCCTACCTCAAGCTCGTCTTCCTCGCATGTTTGCTTGATGGAGTCTAGGAGCAGCGCGAGAGAAGGAGAGCGTGGCCACCCCAGACCACCACCAACTTCTGCTGCTACCACGAGCGGTGTTTCATGGTCGACGCGGACGGACTAGGACACAGTACCAGGTCTGCCATGGTGAAGGTCATGTGCGGGGCTCTACGGAAATGGGGTTCTTCTCCCCTTCGCATCAGAGAGGAGGAGAGATGGGACCTGTTGCCGGCGGTGAAGCGCATGTGGAAGGGGAGGGGTGGCGGCGGGATGCGATCTAGGGAAGGAGGGCAATGGCGGTAGGAGCGCAGTATGGGGAGGAAGACGATGGCAGAAAGCGCACCAAGGCTGGAGGTGTGGCGGTGGGAGGCGCGCCGGAGCAGGACAAGACGGCGCGTGCATGGCGGCCAGAACCAAATGAGAGGGCGGCGCGGCGGCAAGGCCCAGGCGCGGGTGGCACTGAGGCCAGATCCAGGCGATGGGGCAGTTTGGGGGCCGGATCCAGGCGATGGGCAGCAAGAGGTGAGACGAAGCCAGGGGCTGACGGCGGGAGGCGCGCTGGAGCCAGGGGACCGGTGGCGGGGATGGGGCACAGGTGGTGCGGGAGGTGGGGTGGTTGGGAAGGTCGTCATGGGGGAGTGGGTCGGTCGAACACGTTTGATGGACAGGCCAGGTTTATTCTATTTTCTGTTTTCGGGAGATTGAAAAGATCCGTCGGGCCCTTGTAGGGCCGACCATGATCAGAATAACTATTCTGATCTTGTGATCATAATAGTGTTACTCTCTCTCTCTCTCTCTCTCCCCCCTATATATATACATCTGGTCTATTCTGCTAATATTAGTAGAGTAGTTATTCTAATAACACTTCCATACTGCATGCTCAACACAACTACACGTCATTGTTTGGAGCAAGTGTGCTGCAGTACTCACGCGAGTGAACTTCCCGTCGCAAAAAACTGCAGGCGGTGTTCTTTCGGTACTATTTTCGCTTCAGCTTTTAAACCTTTTGTCGGAACGAGGCATGTAATAGATCGTTGAAAAACTATGGATTAGGCGCAACTTTGCCATGTTGAATTTTTTTCAAGATTCATCACGGTTCAAGAGCAGTTTCAAAAATGGTGCAGCGCACGACGAGTGGCAGCAAGCATTCTTTCGCAGTTTTTATTCTAAACCGCTTATCGGAATGAAGCCAATGATACACTGTTGGAAAGATATCATCGAGGCACATCGTTTTCATATGTATTATTTTCTCTAATTCGTTACGGTCTAACAATAGTTTCAAATTTACTAAATTGCGGAATTGTGTTTTTAAAAAAATGAATTTCTCAGTATTGTTTTCGCTCCAATTTTTTAACTGTTTGTCAAAACGAGGCGTGTGATACGCCATTTGAAAGCTACGGACAAGGCGCAACTATCATATGTACAAATATTTTTGATATTCCTTATGGTTTTAAGTTAATTGTAGAAATTGTGCGGCGGACGACGAGTGGCGGCGGTGGTTTTTTAGTGAATTTTTTGCAAATCGCTGATCGGAATGATCCAAATGATACGCCGTTGGAAAGATATCGCCGAGACGCAAATTTTCATGTAGAATGCTCTCTCTAATTATTTATGGTATAAGAGCAATTTTAAAAATACGGAAACACGGAAACTTTCTTTTTCGCGACACCAAAATCGTCGTGTTTACTCCATCAGACACATGAACGCACTGCTTCGGGGATAAAACCGCACTGATCAGACAGTCAAGTGAACTTCATGATTTGTTTTGTTGGGCGTAAGTTTTCTCAAACGAGTTTTTCGTGAGTTTTTGTTGTCATTTTTTTATGAATGAGAGTCGACCGCAGAGACGAGGGCAAGTGAACCGCGACATATATCGAAGTGAACCGCAATAATATCTTGTTGTTTCTCTAAATGTTTCACATTTTCATATTGGGCACAAGTGAATAACATCACTCTTGAAAGTTAACCACATTCGAGGACCAAACACACTACAAGTATTGATGTAGTCCACTGTACAAAATAGGTAGCCGAGCCGCACACACGCGCAAACTGAGCTTCATGTAGACACCAAAATCAGTGCGTGGACCGCATCAGAGAGTAGAACACACTGCTTGAGACAGGAAATAGCACAACATCAAACAGTCAAGTGAACTTCATGAATTATTATTATCTGACGTATATTTTCTCGAATGAGTTTTCGTTGTCTTATTTTCAACATTTTTTATAAAATAAGAGTGAACCGCATAGATGAGCAAGTGAACTGAAATATGTATCGAAGTGGACTGCATAATTGTTTTGTCTTTTGAAGCTTCTTTTTGTAAATTCATCTAGACTATTAGTGAGCTGCATCAAATTTTATATTTTTATAGAGTGGACCACTTAGAAATTCACAATAAGATACCTCACATCGGTTTTTAACTAGTGAACTACCAAGCCACATCAAACTGCATCTATTGTCAAACAACACTTTTACAAACTCAGTAGACTATACAAACGTTGTTGTTATTTGTACAAAGAGAACTACCGGAACCCCACAATGGACTGCAATGATTTTCAACTAGTTTCTCAACTATTTTCTTTATATAACACAAAAGAACTAAACCATGGAAGTCGACGCCCACAATGGAATACAAAATTTGGCGTCGTCATCCCACGAACTGCATAGTAACATCTTTGCCTCCGAACTATGGAAAACAAAAATTAAAGGAGTTATAGTCTGCAAAATGACATGAGCACGCCAAAAACTCTGGTCGCGCTGGTGCACCGCATGCATGTGCCTGCTGCACTTCACCCGTGATGGAGGCAAAGGTGTCTCATCTTTCGATGAGATGGTGGCTATCATTTTGGAGGAAGTCGACTTTGACGATCCGACTACGAACATGCGAGGACGTCGCGCCTTAGCAATCGCTAAACCAACTTCAAGAGGTTATTGACCACGTCGGAGCATGATCAACCTGACCACGAAGGTCTGTTTCTTGCAAGCAAATGACGAACAAGCAAGAAATTAAGATTGCAATCTGGACATTGCGAATATAAGAGGAAAGCTTTATTGATCAAGGTGGGGTTCTGTGACGCCTTTGTCTGGTTGTTGAACACAAACGAAGTATGCGAAGTTGCAGCTATGGCGAACTTTAATCTAAAAAAACCCAAAGTCTAAACGACGCCCTAAGGACTGTATATATGAAGGAAGTGTGGGGAATTTCGTGGCCCTTGGAGGAGGGGTCCGAAACCAACCCTAACTCTTGTTTCCCCACACATACGGACTCTAAAAACAGCCTATACTCAAGTATTTTGAAAATACATGGGCCTGGCCCAATAATAAGGTGATGCAGTACCTAGAATAGCCTCTGGACGAAATTTATGAAGTGGCATATTGTATATTTCGTCCAAGGCTTCATGCTCTCCTTATGGTGGCTTCAAAGTCTTGAAATCATCACTTGTAACTCCGTTCTAGATCCCCTTGCACATGCCATCATCTCCATGCTTGGTCTTGCTCCAGTGTTCATCCCTCTTATCCATGCCAGGCCCTTCATTTGTAAGCAAAACAAATGTATCCAATTTAGGCAGCATCATATTCTCATGAACATTAGAATCATTACCAAGAAATGAAAGTACCTGATAATTTAATTGGCGTGCGCGAGCTATAGTAATTGGTCCAGTATGTATAGCAGCAGGGGCTTTGGGTGTAACAATGGTATTGATGTCCTCATCAACCTGGGAACGCCATAAACTGCAGAGGGCGCCGAAGTGAGCTACAAACAATTTTGTGCCTGTAAAAAAACCACAAACTATTCTGCAAAAAAAAGTATGACGACGCTCGTCCACGATGTGTGGCGGAAAGAACTGCACCTGGGATTGGGGTGGAGGTCCTCCTCTTCTTGCATGGAGGAGATCGTCGGTTAGCCGAAGAGCCAGGAACCAGTGACGAGTACAGAACACCTCGATCTGGTGGGAAGCCAACGAGCAGAGGATTCATCGGGAGCCACCCGTCAATTGATCCGGAGAACAGAAGGTGAAATTATGCTTGCGGGAGCTTGGTCGGGGGCAGCACTCGGTGGTAGCTGCGACGGCTCGCACCGGGAGCGGCCCGGCTTGATCCGGACGGGGCGGAGCGGGATCCGGCCATGGGAGGCATGAAGCATAGGATCTCATCGGATCCGATGCGGAGGGCAGCGCATGGTTAGTTGGCCGTGTGGGGCGGTGAGTCTCCGAAACAGACTCAGTGGAAGGTGGTGGGGCTCGGTTTGATCTCATCTCCGCCGGCAGCCGCATGGGGCTCCTGGGGGTGGCGCGCCCGGATCTGCGCCGACAGTCGCGCGGGGGTGTGATACGTCCATTTTGCATCATGCTTTTATATCAATATTTATTGCACTATGGGCTGTTATTACACATTATGTCACAATACTTATGCCTATTCTCTCTTATTTTACAAGGTTTACATAAAGAGGGAGAATGCCGGCAGCTGGGATTCTGGGCTAGAAAAGGAGCAAATATTAGAGACCTATTCTGCACAGCTCCAAAAGTCCTAAAACTTCACGGAAGATGTTTTCCAAATATATAAAAAATACTGAGAGCAAGAACTTCACCAGGGGGGCCACACCCTGCCCACGAGGGTGGGGGCGCGCCCTACCCCCTGGGTGCGCCCCCCTACCTTGTGGGCCCCCTGGTGGCCCTCCGGTGGCCATCTTCTGCTATATGGAGTCTTTCGATGGGAAAAAATGATAAGCCATATTCTCAGAGGAAACTCCGCCGCCACGAGGCAGAACCAATCTAGGGCTCTGGTGGAGCTGTTCTGCCGGGGAAATTTCCCTCCCGGAGGGGGAAATCATCGCCATCGTCATCACCAATGGTCCTCTCATCGGGAGAGGGCAATCTCCATCAACATCTTCATTAGCACCATCTCATCTCAAAACCCTAGTTCATCTCTTGTATCCCATTCTTGTCTCCAAGTCCGGGATTGGTGCTAGTAGGTTGCTAGTAGTGCTAATTACTCCTTGTAGTTCATGCTAGTTGGTTTAATTGGTGGAAGATCATATGTTCAGATCCTATATGCATATTAATACCCCTCTGATTATGAACATGTTTATGCTTTGTGAGTAGTTACTTTTGTTCCTGGGGACATGGGAGAAGTCTTGCTATTAGTAGTCATGTGAATTTGGTATTCGTTCGATATTTTGATGAGATGTATGTTGTATCTCCTCTAGTGGTGTTATGTGAACATCGACTACATGACACTTCACCATTATTTGGGCCTAGAGGAAGGCATTGGGGAGTAATAAGTAGATGATGGGTTGCTAGAGTGATAGAAGCTTAAACCCTAGTTTATGCGTTGCTTCATAAGCGGCTGATTTGGATCCATATGTTTCATGCTATGGTTAGGTTTACCTTAATACTTTTGTTGTAGTTGCGGATGCTTGCAATAGAGGTTAATCATAAGTGGTATGCTTGTCCAAGTAAGGGCAGTGCCCAAGCACCGGTCCACCCACATACCAAATTATCAATCTACCGAACGCGAATCATATGAACGTGATGAAAACTAGCTTGACGATATTCCCATGTGTCCTCGGGAGCACTTTACATCATATAAGAGTTTGTCCAGGCTTGTCCTTTGCTACAAAAAGGATTGGGTCACCTTGCTGCACTTTATTTACTTTTGTTACTTGTTGCTCGTTACAAATTATCTTATCACAAAACTATTTGTTACCACTTATTTCAGTACTTGCAGAGAATACCTTGCTGGAAACCACTTATCATTTCCTTCTGCTCCTCGTTGGGTTCGACACTCTTACTTATCGAAAGGACTACGATAGATCCCCTATACTTGTGGCTCATCAAGACTCTTTTCTGGCGCCATTGTCGGGGAGTGAAGCGCCTTTGGTAGGTGGAATTTGGTAGGGAAAAATTTATATTGTGTGCTGAAATTTACTTTTCGCTTGAGGACAAGCGAGGTCTAAGCTTGGGGGAGTTGATACGTCCATTTTGCATCATGCTTTTATATCAATATTTATTGCATTATGGGCTGTTATTACACATTATGTCACAATACTTATGCCCATTCTCTCTTATTTTACAAGGTTTACATAAAGAGGGAGAATGCCATCAGCTGGGCGCGCCCTACCCCCCTGGGCGCGCCCCCTACCTTGTGGCCCCCCTGGTGGCCCTCCGGTGGCCATCTTCTCGGACGAAACTCCGCCGCCACGAGGCGGAACCTTGGCGGAACCAATCTAGGGCTCTGGCGGAGTTGTTCTGCCGGGGAAACTTCCCTCCCGGAGGGGGAAATCATCGCCATCGTCATCACCAACGCTCCTCTCATTGAGATAGGGCAATCTCCATCAACATCTTCATCAGCACCATCTCATCTCAAAACCCTAGTTCATCTCTTGTATCCAATTCTTGTCTCCAAGTCCGGGATTGGTGCTAGTAGGTTGCTAGTAGTGTTAATTACTCCTTGTAGTTGATGCTAGTTGGTTTAGTTGGTGGAAGATCATATGTTCAGATCCTATATGCATATTAATACCCCTCTGATTATGAACATGTTTATGCTTTGTGGGTAGTTACTTTTGTTCCTGAGGACGTGGGAGAAGTCTTGCTATTAGTAGTCATGTGAATTTGGTATTCGTTCGATATATTGATGAGATGTATGTTGTCTCTCCTCTAGTGGTGTTATGTGAACGTCGACTACATGACACTTCACCATTATTTGGGCCTAGAGGAAGGCATTGGGGAGTAATAAGTAGATGATGGGTTGCTAGAGTGATAGAAGCTTAAACCCTAGTTTATGCGTTGCTTCGTAAGGGGCTTATTTGAATCCATATGTTTCATGCTATGGTTAGGTTTACCTTAATACTTTTGTTGTAGTTGCAGATGCTTGCAATAGAAGTTAATCATAAGTGGGATGCTTGTCCAAGTATGGGCAGTACCCAAGCACCGGTCCACCCACATACCAAATTATCAAAGTACCGAACGCGAATCATATGAACGTGATGAAAACTAGCTTGACGATATTCCCATGTGTCCTCGGGAGCACTTTACATCATATAAGAGTTTGTCCAGGCTTGTCCTTTGCTACAAAAAGGATTGAGCCACCTTGCTGCAGTTTATTTACTTTTGTTACTTGTTGCTGGTTACAAATTATCTTATCACAAATCTATCTGTTACCACTTATTTCAGTACTTGCAGAGAATACCTTGCTGGAAACCCCTTATCATTTCCTTCTTCTCCTCATTGGGTTCGACACTCTTACTTATCGAAAGGACTACGATAGATCCCCTATACTTGTGGGTCATCTGGGTGCCTGGTGTGGAGGCGAGCGGGGCGCCTGGAGAGGTGGTGGCGGGCGGAGGTGGCGAAGGGAGAGGGAGGCACGAGCCCCTCAGTGTGGGCAGAGGAAGGTGGAGGGATGGTGGGAGGAGGCGGATGAGGAGGAAGAAGGTAGGAGGGAGGGTGGGTGGTTCATTTGCTGGAGTAGGTGTTTTTTGGGAGTGGGAGGTAGGTGTTATCATAATAAGAATTAGTGTTAGTAGAATAAGGTCTTAAAGGTGTTATTAGAATAGATCAATCCTATATATATATGGTGGGTCTATTCTAATAAGACCTTTAAGATAGGGAGTCATGAAAGTGGTACGCTAGGCTTGGCGGAAACGGGGCGACAGCACGCCGCCACCGCAGGCTACCATCGCCAGCGAGGCTGGCCTGTGCTCCGAATGTGGAAGATGTTCCCGTGCTGGAGATGTTGCGGCAGAGTCCGCCCGTGCGGCTCTGTCCGGCCCTGTCCGCCATGCTCGACGCTAAATCGTCAGGCTTAGGTCTTGCAGCCGATTCTATCCTGGTGGTTGTGCCCGGCCTGTCCAATGGGGGAGTCCGCCTTGCTGATGAACTGGAGGCCGGAGAGAGCCGATGAAGCAGCTGGTATCCGTCAGCCATACAGTTTGATCCCGGAGGCCTCATCACCAACCCTAGGTCTGATCTTCCTAATCACCAAAATTCCTCGCAAGCACAGGGTCTGGCTCTGAGCAGGGACGTCCATAGCAGGCCTGTTGCTATATTAAATCTCTCAACTCACAGGAGTCACTACAAAAAAATACACTTCCGTGATGATACGTGTTTATCACAGTAGGTCGTGTTTTCTGTCATGCATGTACATCCATGACAAATTTATGACAGAATCAAGATAGTCATACATGTGCTGTCGTAGAAGTGTTGCATGACATTGCCAAAATTATCATCACGGAAGTGTCCACTTCCATGATGATAAATCGCGCGTCACAGAAGTGCTTTCGTCAAGGGTGACCGACATGTGGCATCCACCGTAACGGAACACCGTTAAGCTATCGGGTCGGACTTTGGATCCGATAACCCGTTAACAGCCACGGCCAATGCCGAGTTTCCACGTGTAAAATTCTCATTGGCTGACGGATCCACGCGTCAGCTCCGCGTTGGCACATGTGTCACTCATCCAACGGTCGAGATGGGCCTATGATATGTTGACACGTGGACCGGCCCAAAAGTGGCCCACAAAGATTAAATGGACCGGCCCAACCGAAGGCCCATAAGATTTAGCAAACCATAATGGGCTGGCCCAGCTAAAGGCCCACAAAATTTAGCGGACCATAATGGGCCGACCCAGCTAAAGGCCCACACGATTTTGAAGACCATAATGGGCCGGCCCAGCTAAAGGCCCACAAGATTTTGCGGACCACAATGGGCCGGCCCAGCTAAAGGCGCACAAGATTCTGCCGACTATAATGGGCCGGCCCAGCTAAAGGCCCAACATTCTCTGTCAAATCGGCTCGTCAACGGCCTGTCCTAAACTTGTCATCAACGCGGCCCATGGTCACTTCTGGCCCGTTAACAGTCCGCTAAGTAATTGGGCCGAATTACGGCCCGGTGTATTTCCAGCCTATTAAAGGTCCGACTTCATTTGGGCCCATTTACAGGCCATTAAAACTTTCAGCCCATAAATGACCGTGAAGGATTTGGGTCATATTCGGCCATGTCTGACATTCGGCCTGTTAGAGGCCCACTATAGCTTTGGGCCACTTTCGGCCTGTTGTCATTTTCAGCCTGTTAACGCCGGACGTAAACCATGGGCCATATGTGGCCCAACGTCATATCGGGCCGATTAACGGTCCATATAAAAATAACGATAATCTAGCCCGACCGAAGTTCCGGCCTGTTAAAGGCCCGTGTATTAGGTCGGTGCATTTACGGCCCGTCCGAATTTTGGCATGTTAAAGTCCAGTGGGTTATTTGGCACAATCAGGGCCCAATCTCACTTTCGGTCTATTAAAGACCCATGTATTTTATGGTATCGAGATATTTACACCTGTAAATGGCCTATTTTTACTAAGGGCCCAAATTATGTTTAGGCATGTTAAAGGCCCACTATGGCCACAGGCCTACCAGAAAAATATGAAAGCTTATGCTGATTTAGGCCCAGATATTTTTAGTGGGCTACATGCCAATTTCGGCCCGTAATTGTTTTTAGCCCAATTGGAATGGGCCCGACGAATGTTGGCATGTTGGGCTCCTATGAAGCTTTCGGCTAAATACATTACTAAGATAAATCTACACTATACAAAAATAGCGTCGTAATTACTGCAGCCTGAGGCAGCATCATAAATGTTGTATCACAACAAATAAATTCCAACCATACAACAAAAGGCCTGTTGGCATAAAGTTTACTGTCCTTCCAGATAAAAGAACCATCAGATGTATAGAAGCACATATCATTTGAACTGAGTGCTAATGTTTCAGGCTGTAGAATATGATGGAGCAGCACGATCTCCACCTTTTTCCGCCATTGCTCTTGAACAACAAAGCGAATGTCTGATAGTCTGGTTTCAAAACCATTCATATCTTGACGACATTTCTCATCCACTATTCTTGTTTCTGAAACAACGTCCATTAGGGATTGGACTTGTGTCTGGAGCACAGATATATCACTCTGTCTAGCAGGAAGATTTTGTTCAGTAGGCGATTTGGACGAGGTTACCTTGACAACCAACCCAGAATTACACAGGAAGGTGCTTTTTGCACTGTTAGTGGAGAGATACTGACGCACTGTAGCAAGAGGTGACATTGTGCCTGTAGTAGCCTCGTCACCTTCAGGTGGTTGTGGTTGTTCAACCATTTGTTCCATAGCTTCCTGAAAGTTTGAACTTGTAGATTAGTGTACCAGATAAGTTACTAATGAGACAAAAACAAACAAGGTAGGTTAAACGTTTATATACAACTTATTTTGGTGAACTACTATAATACATTAGCATGTATTGTAGTGCCAACTACATAATAAAATCACTTTAGGAACATATGTCCATGTAGCATGCCTACTGTATTGTCTATTTCCTCACATTCGTTGGCATCTAAGGATAGAGAGACATGGTTTAAAGTAGGATGAACATAGTATGACATCATTCATATCATGGGCAAACAGATATAAAACAAACATGCTATTTTGTCATTGTGTGCGCACGTGAACATAACAACTAGATTACAGTTCAAGACCAAAAGAATATCCTTCATCTCTTTTAAACCATGTAAGGTGAAATGATACATTAAGACAACTGTGAATAAAAGTGAACAGAGTAACTGACATTGGCTGCAAACCAAGTAGTTAAATGAACACATCATAGTACCAATCAGTTCAAGGCAGGAGGAGTAAGGACTTACAATAGTGGCTTGAACTGGTGTGCTCATGCCCTTCATCTTGCTGGTGTGGCAATCCTTGAAGATTTGCACTGCATTCGGTTCAGGTTCTTTTTGGTCCACACTGGATTTCCTCTGTATTTGGAACAAGTCAATATAGATACGATACTATGGCACAAAAAAGAAGGAAGTAGCATCTATTTACAAGAGCCTCGTAGTGTGCAATATAGCTACGAGATCATGTGGTATGTTGGAATTTCACTTTAGAACGGTTGGTTTTGTTCTTCAAACAGTTAGCCTAGAAGAAGATACACTTGTAAGGCACATACATAAATACAAGTTCAATATGTGGTCTGATCAAATACATATAGCCTACCTGATACTTTGGATCAGACCAGTGTTTAACAAGGGCTGTCCAGTCTTCATCTGTAATATATTCCACTGGAGATGTTTGGGCGATTTCATTGTTAGCCTTGCCTTCAAAGTGAGATTTTCTAAGGTGGTACCGATAGTGTCGCAGAGCAGACTGAAAAGCATGAGTGCCTGCTTGTCTAGTTGCATCATCTTTCGGATCCAACTTGAACCTCATCTGTTGAAAAAAGAATGTGAGTCTTATTAGGAGGAAGCTAGAAAGTATGGGACAGAGCAAGACAATATTACTAATTGCGATGAATAACATTACTTACGGATAAATGGTCAAGGAAGGTGTTAAACTAGGTATTGTCTTTCTCATTCCTGTACTGGATCCACGTTGGGAGGATACGTGCATGACACCTAACGGCAACGACTGCCTCTGATACTAACTTGGCTGACTCTGTAGCATCACGTGGCCTTTTTAAACCTGCCTCAAAATGGATCTCCATTCGTCCTCCTTTAGATTTTGTTAATCTGTCAAGCATTATCCCTGATGTCTGTTTCCGCTTGTGCCGTGGTGCTAGTTCAACAACGAATATGGAAAGTGTTAGTGTACATCAAACTGTGAGAGTACATATAAAGGAGCATGCAACTGCAACTTGACTCGGTCAGGTATCGTCTTGGTGGTGATGCTCCTGTAACGCCCACGATGCGGCTATATCTCCCACGTGTCGAAGCACGACTTAGAGGCATAACCGCATTGTAAGCAATGTCGCAAGTGAGGTAATTTCACACAACCCATGTAATGAATAAGGGAAAAAGACACATAGTTGGCTTACACTCGCCACGTCACACAATAGCATAAATATCATTACATTCATCCAGATACACTCAAGGTCTGACTACGGAACCAAAATAAAGAACAACCCCCAAATGCGACAAAGTCCCCGATCGCCCCAACTGGGCACCACTACTGATCGTTTGGAAAGGAAACGTAGTATCGTCCTGAGTCCTCATCGAACTCCCACTTGAGCATAGTCAAATCTCCTGGAGAGGGATCATCGGTCCCTGCATCTGGTTTTGGAAGGAATCTGTGAGTCATGGGGACTCAACAATCTCACACCCTCGCGATCAAGACAATTTAAGCTTATAGGAAAGGTAAAAGGTATGAGGTGGCGCTACAGCAAGCGACTAGCATATAAGGTGGCTAACAAACGCAAATCAGAACGAGAAGAGAAGTCAAAGGCACGGTCGAGAAACTATGATCAAGAAGTGATCCTAGAACAACCTACGTTCAAGCATAACACGACACCGTGTTCTCTTCCTGGACTCCGCCGAAAAGAGACCATCACGGCCACACACTCTGTTGATTCATTTTAATTAATTTTAAGTTTAAGGTTATCTACAACCGGACATTAACAAATTCCCATGTGCCCATAACCGTGGGCACGGCTTTTGAAAGTTCAAATCCCTGCAGGGGTGTCCCAACTTAGCCCATCACAAGCTCTCACGGTTAACGAAGGATATTCCTTCTCCTAAGACAATCTGATCAGACTCGGAATCCTGGTTACAAGACATCTCGACAATGGTAAAACTAAACCAGCAAAGCCACCCAAATGTGCCGACAAATCCCGATAGGAGCTGCACATATCTCGTTCTCAGGGCACACAGGATTGTCCAAGGTTCTGGTAGGCCAGCCTAGAGTTGCCCCTGGTGGCCACCGGCGGCTGACAGGTTGGACCGACACTTAGAGGAGCACTGGCCCGGGGGTTTAAATAAAGATGACCCTTGAGTCCGCAGAATCCAAGGGAAAAAGAGGCTAGGTGGCAAATGGTAAAACCAATGTTGGGCATTGCTGGAGGAGTTTTATTCAAGGCGAATTGTCAAGGGGTTCCCATTATAACCCAACCGTGTAAGGAACGCAAAATCAAGGAACATAACACCGGTATGACGGAAACTAGGGTGGCAAGAGTGGAACAAAACACCAGGCATAAGGCCGAGCCTTCCACCCTTTACCAAGTATATAGGTGCATTAAGATAGATAAGATATAATAATGATATCCCAACAATAAACATGTTCCAACAAGGAACAAACTCCAATCTTCACTTGCAACTAGCAACACTATAAGAGGGGCTAAGCAAAGCGGTAACATAGCCAAACAACGGTTTGCTAGGACAAGGTGGGTTAGAGGTTTGACATGGAAATATGGGAGGTATGATAAGCAAGTGGTAGGTATCGTAGCATAGGCATAGAAATAGAGTGAGCATCTAGCAAGCAAAGATAGAAGTGATTTCGAGGGTATGGTCATCTTGCCTGCAAAGTTTTCTGAGTTGACGTTAGCTTGATCCTCGTAAGCGTACTCAACGGTCTCCTCGATCACGTACTCGTCTCCCGGCTCTACCCAAGCAAGAACAACAAACAAAGGGGAAGACAATCAACCACAAGCAATGCACAAGCAACATGATGTGAGACATGGTATGATATGCGGGAAAGGGTATGCGGTGCATATGCATGTTTCATAAAGGAAAAATTGAACCTGGCCTAAAAGTGGAAAACCAAGAGTGCCACTGGAAAGATGAGTTGATTTCAGTCGAAATCGATATAAAGATCACCGGAATCGGATGCACGGTTTGGAAATGACAACCAAAACAAATATGGCACCGATCTGCGATTAACAGCACGAGGTCATCTAAATGCATCAAGAACAACAAGCTACTGCACTCTAACATAACAACAAAATGCATGGAAGGGATCCACTCAAGATTCTTGACAAAAGATGAACACTGAGCTACGGCTAATTCACTCAATAGCAGGTTCAAACAAGCATGACAAAAGTGCAAGATATCAGGTTACAGACTTTGTGAAAATAACATATCAGGAATATAACATCAGGAAGCAATGTTTAGAGCAAGATAACAACATGATGCAGGAACATATCATGGCAAAGCAAGGCTTGGCATGAATCTACTCAAAGCATACAACAAAAGTCCCTTACTGACCATAAGCCAAAAGGGATCATAAAATACAATGGCAACCATGTGAAAATAGCAATTATCGTTAACAGATTCAGACTTAGTAGAAAACTGGAACATGGCAAAACAGATATTAAGTAGGCACGTTTACGAGCTCGATGCACTCACTACAAGGCATTGCATGATAAACTAAGCATACGCCCAACAAGTAGACATGGCATAGAAGCTAAACATGGCAAGAACAACAACATATCCTGCATGGATCAACTACAACAACCTCGGGAAAAATGCTTAATACGTAAACATTCTACCAGGAACATTCTATAGCAAAATTTGAGCTCAATTGAGTCAAGCTAGGGTGCTCCATAATTGCAAAAAAAGACATGAATGGATAGAGCACCACAATATCTACAAAACATCCTTACTGATCATGCGCAAAAGAGGCACGGATCACTCAGTAGCAACATGAAGACATGGCATAAAAATATTGACAGGACAAACACTTAGAATATTTCTAAGTCCCTGAAAACAGCAACATTAAGAGGGCTACTTTGCATGCTTGTGCTAGTCACCACAGAGATCACAAAAATACATGGCATACACCCCTGTAAAGATGGCATGGCATACTTCAAAACTCATGTAGGGCTCAAGTTCATAGGATGCAGACAACAATCATGGCAAAAATGACAAAAGAGCAATTACTGATAAGAAACTGAAACTAACATAAACTAGCACTCTTCCAACAGAATTTCGGGTATCAAGATGAGCTCAAATGAACATGATGCAATGAGATGAAATGAAGTATTCGTCGAGACGAACAATTTGATATGCTACACGCCCAAAACGGAGCCACAGATGCAGAGTTATGATACGATGAACATATGCAAAAATTACCAAGAGAGAGGAAAAAGTCAACCCTGGCTAGGGTTTACTATAGCGCGGATCCAGATCGGCGCGGAAGTCGAGGATGGCCAGGGCTCACCGGAAATGGAGACGTGGTGGCCGGACTGCGGGGATCTCCGGTGCCAGGAGGCGGCGGAGGACGGCGTCGGCGGCGGGCGGTGAGGAAGGCGGCAGGGCGCCGGCGACGAGGCGGAGCGGCGAGGTCGGCGGCGCCAACGGGCGGCGGCCGGTGCGGCGGAGTCGACGGCCAGGCGGCGAGCGGCGTCGGGGGCGGCGATGGCGTCGGGCGGCGGACGAGGAGACGGGCCACGGGGGCTCTCCCCGGGCCGAGCGGGCCGGAGCGGGCGCCGGTGGTGGCGCGCCACATGGCGGCATGCCACTGGCTGCGGGCGGCGGTGACGACTCGTTCGGTGGGAACCGGACGTGTCCGGCGGCGGAGATGGGCGAGGCTAGGGTTTAGGGGTGGATGGGATCCGGAAATTTTGGTGGAGAGGCCTTTTTATAGGTAGGAGGAGCTAGGAGGCTCCAAATTGAGCACGGTTTTCGGCCACGCGATCGTGATCGAACGGCCTAGATGATGGAGGGGGTTTAGGTGGGTTTTGGGCCACTTTGGAGGGGTGTTGAGATGCCACACACATGAGGCCTTTTCGGTCCCTCAGTTAACCGTTGGAGTGTCAAATGAAGTCCAAATGGCACGAAACATGACAGACGGTCTACCGGTAGTAAACCAAGGCCGCTTGGCAAGTCTCGATCCAATCCGAGAACGTTTAATGCCCGCACACGAAAAGAGGTAGAAAGGGACACCAGAGGACATAGGAGCGCGGGAATGCAAAACGGACAACGGGGAAAAAGCTCGGATGCATGAGACGAACACATATGCAAATGCGATGCACATGATGACATGATATGAGATGCAAGACAAAGACAAAAGCACACGAAGACAAAAACCCGACAACAAGGAAAGAACATAACTTAGTATCGGAAATGGCAAGAGTTGGAATACAATTATGGCATGTTACATACGGGGTGTTACAACACTCCACCACTACGAAAGCATCTCGTCCCGAGATCTAGGACTGGAAAAACTCCAGGTACTCAGACCGTAGGTGGTCCTCGCGTTCCCAGGTGGCTTCACGGTCAGAATGATGTGACCACTTGACTTTCAGGAATTTGATAGACTTGTTGCGAGTCTTGCGCTCAGTTTCTTCAAGAATAGCAATGGGATGCTCATGATAAGACAGGTCTTCCTGGAGATCAATCTCTTCAAAGTTGATGGTGCGGTTAGGAGTCTTGAAACACTTGCGGAGTTGAGACATGTGAAACACGTCGTGCACGTTTGCAAAGTTGTATGGAAGCTCAAGTTGATAGGCAAGATCGCCTCTTTTGCTAATGATCTTGAAAGGACCCACGTATCTAGGGGCAAGCTTCCCTTTGATACCGAAGCGACGAGTACCTTTCATTGGAGAGACGCGGAGGTAGACATGGTCTCCGATCTCGAAAGCCAAGTCACGATGCTTGCTATCATAGTAACTCTTCTGGAACGATTGCGCGGCTTTGAGATTTTCACGAATGACTTTGCACATTTCTTCAGCCTCTGTGATCAAGTCATTGCCAAGAAGTTGACGTTCATCAGTCTCTGACCAGTTTAGAGGAGTACGGCACTTCCTGCCATAGAAAATCTCGAATGGGGCCTTGCCCGAACTCGCTTGAAAGCTGTTGTTGTAGGAGAACTCGGCATATGGAAGACAATCTTTCCACTTCATACCGAAAGAGATGACACATGCCCTGAGCATATCTTCAAGAATTTGATTGACTCGCTCGACTTGGCCACTAGTTTGAGGATGAAAAGATGTGCTGAAGCGGATGTTGGTGCTCATGGCCTTCTGAAAAGAATCCCAGAACTTAGAGGTAAAGATGTTGCCATGATTTGAAGATATCAACTGCGGAATGCCGTGCAAGGAGACAATCCTGGAGGTATATAGCTCTGCCAACTGAGCTGTTGTGATAGATTCTTTGATAGGAAGAAAATGAGCCACTTTAGTGAGCTTGTCGATGACAACAAAGATAGCATCATTGCCACGCTTGGACTTTGGAAATCCAGTCACGAAGTCCATCTCAATATGGTCAAACTTCCATTTTGTAATGGCAAGAGGTTGGAGGAGACCAGTTGGTCATTGATGTTCTGCTTTCACTCTTCTACAGACGTCACATTCATTAACGAACTGAGCAACCTCGCGCTTCATTCGAGTCCACCAATACGACTGCTTGAGGTCATGGTACATCTTTGTACTTCCAGGGTGAATAGAGAGGAGTGAATTGTGAGCCTCGTTCATAATGACTTTACGAAGGTCACCTTTAGGAACAACAATGCGATCCTCGAAGAATAGAGTATCCTTGTCATCAAGACGATATCACTTGTACTTGGGTTGACTCTTGGCAATCCCAATCTTCACCTTCTTCACCATAGCATCAAGAAGTTGAGCCTCGCGAATCTGATCTTCCAAAGTAGGAGAGACTTGGAGGTTGGCAAGAAATCCTTGAGGAACAACTTGAAGATTAAGTTTGCGGAAAGCTTCACAAAGCTCTGGATGGTAAGGCTTGAGAATCAAACTATTGCAGTAAGCCTTTCTGCTCAAAGCGTCAGCAATTACATTGGCCTTGCATGGAGTATATTCAATACTCGGATTATACTCTTGAATCATTTCGACCCAACGAGTCTACCTGAGGTTGAGGTTTGGCTGAGTGAAGATGTACTTGAGGTTCTTATGATCAATGAAGATGTCCACTTTCCTTCCCAATAAGAGATGTCTCCATGTTAAAAGAGCATGGACAACTGCCGCCAACTCGAGGTCATGAGTGGGGTAGTTCTTTTCGTTGGGCTTCAACTGGCAAGAGGTATAGGCCACAACTTTCTTCTCTTGCATCAACACTGCACCAAGACCTTGAAGGGAAGCATCACAGAAGACCTCGAACGGTTTGGATTCATCAGGAGGAGTTAGAACTGGAGCAGTAACTAACTTCTCTTTCAGGGTGTTGAAAGCGATGTCACAATCAGGCGACCAGACATACTTCACATGCTTCTGGAGAAGGTTGGAAAGAGACTTCGCGATCTTTGAGAAGTTCTCAACGAACCTTCGACAATAGCTTGCGAGCCCAAGGAAGCTGCGGAGTTGCTTCACATTCTGGGGTGGTTCCCAATTCACAATTGCAGACACCTTCTCAGGATTAACAGCTATGACCTTGGCGGAGATGATATGCCCAAGGTAGAGAACCTCATCGAGCCAAAACTCGCACTTTGAAAACTTCACATAGAACTGATGTTCGCTGAGTTTGTCCAGCACCAATCTCAAATGCTTGGCATGATCCTCCTTGTTCTTGGAAAAGACCAAAATGTCATCGGGGTAGACCAAGACGAAGTCATTTGTGTAGGCGTTGAAGATGAAGTTCATCATGCGGGAGAATGTTAGAGGAGCGTTGACAAGGCCGAAAGACATGACAGTGTATTCATATGAACCATAGCTTGTTCTGAATGCTGTCTTGGGGATATATTCTTTACGAATGCGAATCTGATGATAGCCCATATGGAGATCAAGCTTGGAGAATACTTGAGCACCTTTGAGTTGTTCGAAAAGCTCATTGATGTTGGGAAGTGGGTACTTGTTCTTTATGGTCTTTTTGTTCAATGGACGATAGTCGACACAAAGTTGGTCCGTTCCATCCTTCTTCTTGACAAAAAGAACACCACAATCCCACGGAGAAGAACTTGGTTGGATGAGACCCATACGCTCTTGAATATCGAGTTGCTTCTTCAGCTCCTTCAACTCTTCAGGTCCAAGCTTGTAAGGACGTTTGCAAACAGGTTCTGTGTCGGGCTCAAGATCGATGACGAATTCCACTGGCCAGTGTGGAGGCATTCCCGGAAGCTCTTCTGGAAAGACATCTTGATACTCACAAACGACTGGAATCTGAGATATGGCATCCAGCTTGCCCTTCTCATTGAGAGAAAACAGACGAATGGTATCATCACGAGCAGCAAAGATGATTACATCCTCAGATGAATGTGTCAATTGAATCTTCCTGGCAGCACAATCAAGTTGAGCCTTGTGCTTATAAAGCCAATCCATTCCAAGAATAAGATCAATATCCGAGTTACCAAGGACCATTGGAGAAGATAGAAACTTATAGTCGCCCAACGTGATGGTAACATCCGGAACCATGGAGTTAGCGTTAATGCGTTTACCCGGAGAGACAACTGCTAACGGTCCTGGAAAAACTTTGAAAGCGAACTCATCCTTAGATGCAAATGGTCTCGAGATGAAACAATGCGATGCACCAGTGTCAAAAAGAACTTTTGCAGGAATATCGTTAACAGGAAGGTTACCCATTATCACATCTGACGAGTCCTCTGCCTGAGATGCGTTCATCATGTTGACCTTTGCAAACTTGGGATTATGCTTTGACCACTGCGGTGCTAGCAGACCTCACAAGAGGAGGAAGAGGAAGACGCCTCTGATTGAAGCATTTGTTGGCATAGTGACCCTTCTACTGACACTTCTTGCACGTGACCTCCGAGAGCGGACGGTGATACGGAGCACTTGATCTTGGAGCATGAGACGAAGTCTTGTTCTGAAAGCCTGGGTTGGGTGAGTGGGAAGATCCATTGCCACCTTTGCTCTTCTGCTGATAAGGCTGACGGAACGGAGGAGGAGGAAGCAACCAATACTTTTGCTGCTTAGTTGCCACTTGAGTTGAAGAAGAAGGAGTTGCATCCCTGACTCGTTTCTTGGAAGCATCACACTTTAGCTGAGCAGTCTCTTGTTTCAGTGCCATGTTGTAAAACTCATCATACTTCTACGGCTCAAAAAGCACGAGAGCAAGTTGGAGATATTCTCTAAGGCCACCTCTGAACTGATAAATCATGCTCTTCTCATCGGGGACGTCCTGCTTGGCGAAACGAGCGAGCTTCTGGAACATGATGTTATACTGGTAAACAGACAAGCTGCCTTGCTTCATATTGCGGAACTCCTCACGCTTGCTCTCAACAACACTCTGAGGAATGTGGTGAGCTTTGAAGTCTTGACGGAATTCATCCTAGGTAATCACACGACCTCCTCTGGAATCTTTGTATTACTGATACCATTCTGCAGCTTGGTCTTTGAGTTGGAACGAGGCAAACTTGACAAAGTCCTTAGGCCTGACGTTGCTGCACTCGAAATGCTTGCAGATATCCATGAGCCAATCATCAGCGTCTGTTGCCTCGACACAGTTACTGAAGGTCTTTGGCTGGTTTGCGAGGAACTGGTTGAGTTAGCAAACTGATTCTGATTGTTGCCATGGCCTTGATTCCCTTGGTTGCGCTCTTGCAAGAGTTGCATGATCAGCTATGTGTTTGCATTGGTAGCGGCCATCACAGCTTGCCATGCCTCCGGAGATGGAGGTGGCGGTGGCGGTTCAGGATTCTGACGCGTTGGAGGAGCCATCCTGAAGAGGGTGACATCCGTTAGCATCTTGACAGACATATATTCAAGCTGAATCAAATGGATCAAAATTGCAACAAATAGTCTTAACATTCGAACAAAATGAACGAATGCATTCCAATTGAAATGGTCACACTTCCATAAATTGAGAAGCCACTTAGATAGAGGTAGAAGAATAAAACAACAAGGTACGGACAAGAACAAATACTTGGTGAGGATTACCCAATCACAAACCAAATATTCGCGGAAGAAATACTAGAGCTACATGAATTCCCACCTATGAAACTCCCGAACCTTTCCGGTTATGCAATCAGGTATTGGGGATACAGGGGAAGCATAATATCTCACCCAAAGCTAGCAAATCCTACATCCAGCTGTATCCATCCTTCAACACATAACCAAGAAACCTTCGGAAATCATTTACCTCAACCTTAGAAAAGCATCTGTTATACGAGTTATGGCGATACTCCCGAACTCCCGCCCGAGTACTGGGTGGCGTCGAGGTTATCTCACCAACAACTGCATAAAAGAGATTTTCGATGTCGGCAAAACTAAGGTATTCTAGAACTGCAACGATAAAATTGTGATGACAACACCTCGGAGCTCAACTCCCCGGGACACTGCCACAACCCCTAAATGTCAGGAGGCACCAAGAACAATGTTCTCGTCACAAAACTATCGGAATGATTCCAAGATACCCGCGTGATCCTAGAAAAAAATTTAGTGAAATTTGAGAAAAGAATAGTCAAAACTCTACGTCAGGATGCCTCACCAGAGCAACGAAGGGACTGAGGAGTAAAAAGAATCCTACTCTCCGATATATATAAATCCTAAATGACTCAAAACATTTTTCTAGACTCAACAACGCCAACGATTCGATCAAGCAGGGGGCTCCTAAGTCGGGGAAGGCTCTGATTACCAACTTGTAACGCACACGATGCGGCTATATCTCCCACGTGTCTAAGCATGACTTAGAGGCATAACCGCATTGTAAGCAATGTCGCAAGTGAGGTAATCTTCACACAACCCATGTAATGAATAAGGGAAAAAGATACATAGTTGGCTTACACTCGCCACGTCACACAATAGCATAAATATCATTACATTCATCCAGATACACTCAAGGTCCGACTACGGAACCAAAATAAAGAACAACCCCCAAATGCGACAAAGTCCCCGATCGCCCCAACTGGGCACCACTACTGATCGTCTGGAAAGGGAACGTAGTATCGCCCTGAGTCTTCATCGAACTCCCACTTGAGCTCAGTCGAATCTCCTGGAGAGGTATCATCGATCCCTGCATCTGGTTTTGGAAGGAATCTGTGAGTCACGGGGACTCAGCAATCTCACACCCTCGCGATCAAGACTATTTAAGCTTATAGGAAAGGTAAAAGGTATGAGGTGGAGCTGCAGCAAGCGACTAGCATATATGGTGGCTAACAAACGCAAATGAGAGCGAGAAGAGAAGGCAAAGGCACGGTCGAGAAACTAAAATGAAGAAGTGATCCTAGAACAACCTACGTTCAAGCATAACACGAGACCGTGTTCTCTTCCCGGACTCCGCCGAAAAGAGACCATCACGGCCACACACTATGTTGATTCATTTTAATTAAGTCTAAGTTTAAGGTTATCTACAACCGGATATTAACAAATTCCCATGTGCTCATAACCGCGGGCACGGCTTTCGAAAGTTCAAATCCCTGCAAGGGTGTCCCAACTTACCCATCACAAGCTCTCACGGTCAACGAAGGATATTCCTTCTCCCAACACAATCCGATCAGACTCGGAATCCTGGTTACAAGACATCTCGACAATGGTAAAACTAAACCAGCAAAGCCACCTGAATGTGCCAACAAATCCTGATATGAGCTGCACATATCTCGTTCTCAGGGCACACCGGATTGTCCAAGGTTCCGGTAGGCCAGCCCAGAGTTGCCCCTGGTGGCCACCGGTGGTTGACAGGTTGGACCAACACTCAGAGGAGCACTGGCCCGGGGGTTTAAATAAAGATGACCCTTGAGTCCACGGAACCCAAGGGAAAAAGGGGCTAGGTGGCAAATGGTAAAACCAATCTTGGGCATTGCTGGAGGAGTTTTATTCAAGGCGAACTGTCAAGGGGTTTCCATTATAATCCAACAGTGTAAGGAACACAAAATCAAGGAACATAACACCGGTATGATGAAAACTAGGGCGGCAACAGTGGAACAAAACACCAGGCATAAGGCCGAGCCTTCCACCCTTTACCAAGTATATAGGTGCATTAAGATAGACAAGATATAATAATGATATCCCAACAATAAACATGTTCCAACAAGGAACAAACTCCAATCTTCACCTGTAACTAGCAACGCTATAAGAGGGGCTGAGCAAAGCGGTAACATAGCCAAACAACGGTTTGCTAGGACAAGGTGGGTTAGAGGTTTGACATGGCAATATGGGAGGCATGATAAGCAAGTGGTAGGTATCGTAGCATATGCATAGCAATAGAGCGAGCATCTGGCAAGCAAAGATAGAAGTGATTTCGAGGGTATGGTCATCTTGCATGCAAAGTTCTCCGAGTTGATGTTAGCTTGATCCTCGTAAGCATACTCAACGGGCTCCTCGATCACGTACTCGTCTCCCGGCTCTACCCAAGCAAGAAACAACAAACAAAGGGGAACACAATCAACCACGAGCAATGCACAAGCAACATGATGCGAGACATGGTATGATATGCGGGAAACGGTATGCGGTGCATATGCATGTTTCGGAAAGGAAAGATTGAACCTAGCCTCAAATTGGAAAACCAAGAGTGCCACTGGAAAGATGAGTTGATTTCAGTCAAAATCGATATAAAGATCACTGGAATCGGATGCACAGTTTGGAAATGACAAGCAAAACTAATATGGCACCGATCTGCGATTAACAGTACGAGGCCATCTAAAGGCATCAAGAACAACAAGCTACTGCACTCTAACATAACAACAAAATGCATTAAAGGTATCCACTCAAGATGCTTGACAAAATATGAACACGGAGATACGGCTAATTCACTCAATAGCAGGTTCAAACAAGCATGGCAAAAGTGCAAAAGATATCAGGTTACAGACTTAGTGAAAATAACATGTCAGGAATATAACATCAGGAAGCAATGTTTAGAGCAAGATAACAACATGCTCCAGGAACATATCATGGCAAAGCAAGGCATGGCATGAAGCTACTCAAAGCATACAACAAAAGTCCCTTACTTCCATAAGCCAAAAGGGATCAGAAAATACAATGGCAACCATGTGAACATAGCAATTATTGTTAACAGATTCAGACTTAGTAGAAAACTAGAACATGGCAAAACAGATATTAAGTAGGCATGTTTACGAGCTCGATGCACTCACTACAAGTCATTTCATGACAAACTAAGCATACACCCAGCAAGTAGACATGGCATAGAAGCTAAACATGGCAAGAACAACAACATAACCTGCATGGATCAACTACAATAACCTCGGCAAAAATGCTTAACATGTAAACATTCTGCCAGGAACATTTTATAGCAAAATTTGAGCTCGATTGAGTCAAGCTAGGGTGCTCCATAATTGCAAAAAAAGACATGAATGGATAGAGCACCACCATATCTACAAAACATCCTTACTGATCATGCTCAAAAGAGGCATGGATCACTCGGTAGCAACATGAAGACATGGCATAAAATTATTGACAGGACAAAGACTTAGAATATTTCTAAGTCCCTGAAAACAGAAACATTAAGAGGGCTACTTTGCATGCTTGTGCTAGTCACCACAGAGATCACAAAAATACATGGCATACACCCCTATAAAGATGGCATGGCATACTTCAAAACTCATGTAGGGCTCAAGTTCATAAGATGCACAAAACAATCATGGTAAAAATGACAAAAGAGCAATTACTGATAAGAAACTGAAACTAACAGAAACTAGCACTCTTCCAACAGCATTTAGGGCATCAAGATGAGCTCAAATGAACATGATGCAATGAGAAGAAATGAAGTACTCCTCGAGACGAACAATTTGATATGCTACACGCCCAAAACGGAGCCACGAATGCAGAGTTATGATGCGATGAACATATGCAAAAATTACAGAGAGAGGGAAAAGTCAACCTCGGCTAGGGTTTACTGTAGCGCGGATCCAGATCGGCGCAGAAGTCGAGGATGGCCGGGGCTCGCAGGAAATGGAGACACGGTGGCCGGACTGCGGGGCTCACCGGCGCAGGGAGGCGATGGAGGACGGCGTCGGCGGCGGGCGGTGAGGAAGGCGGCAGGGCGCCGGCGACGAGGCGGAGCGGCGAGGTCAGCGGCGCCGGCGGGCGGCAGCCGGTGCGGCGGAGTCGGCGGCCGGGCGGCAAGCGGTGTCGGGGGTGGCAAGCGGCGTCGGGGGCGGCGATGGCGTCGGGCGGCGGACGAGGAGACGGGCCCCGGGGGCTCTCCCTGGGCCGAGCGGGCCGGAGCGGGCGCGGGTGGCGGTGCGCCACATGGCGGCACGCCACTGGCTGCGGGCGACGGCGGTGACTCGTCTGGTGGGAACCGGACGTGTCCGGCGGCGGAGATGGGCGAGGCTAGGGTTTAGGCGTGGATGGGATCCGGAAATTTTGGTGGAGGGGCCTTTTTATAGGTAGGAGGAGCTAGGAGGCTCCAAATTGAGCATGGCTTTCGGCCACGCAATCGTGATCGAACGGCCTAGATGATGGAAGGGGTTTTGGTGGGTTTTGGGCCACTTTGGAGGGGTGTTGGGCTGCCACACACACGAGGCCTTTTCGCTCCCTCGGTTAACCGTTGGAGTATCAAACGAAGTCCAAATGGCACGAAACTTGACAGGTGGTCTACCGGTAGTATACCAAGGCCGCTTGGCAAGTCTGGGTCCAATCCGAGAACGTTTAATACCCGCACACAAAAAGAGGTAGAAAGGGACACCGGAGGACATAGGAGCGCCGGAATGCAAAACAGACAATGGGGAAAAAGCTCGGATGCATGAGACGAACACGTATGCAAATGCGATGCACATGATGACATGATATGAGATACAAGACAAAGACAAAAGCACATGAAGACAAAAACCCGACAACGAGGAAATAACGTAAGTTAGTGCCGAAAATGGAAAGAGTTGGAATACAATTATGGCATGTTACATACGGGGTGTTACAGCTCATGAGGTTCATCTGATCTTGCCATGTCCTGTTGTGTCAGAAGTGCTTCGAAAGTAGTGTTAGGTGTGAAGGCAGCTTGGGAACTAGCCAGTTCCGGAGTAAAAGAACGAGTAACTGGTTGAGATGCTGGTACAATTGAAGAGGATGCTGCAGCTGGTGGAGCAGGTGATACTGTGTTTGTAGATTTAGCCGGTGGACTTGGACCTTCTACTGCACTATAAGTACCAGCAGAATCTCGACGGCAGAACCTTTTCCGTTTCACCCGATGAGTAATAGCACTCCCTACTATATTATTTTCCTTGCTCTTTTTTGACTTTGCCATGTCAAGCTGTACCCACAAAATAAAAGAATAAAATCACTCTTCAGAACTCATTGATGCATGATACAGACAAGCAATACTTTGATGTAAGACAACCGTATGAGGATGGAATATGTAAGAAAAACAGGACGGCATGACATATTCACAGCTACGATCTGCAAACTAAGCAGAAGGATTTTCAAGAAAATAGAAGTAATGCAAGCTAGACACCATATGAAAGATGCAACCAATATTACTCTACCAAGTTAAAAGTGTCTTGTCATAATTGGCAATTCGAAAAATTAGAAGCAGTACAACATAGAAATCAATGCAAGATGCAACCACTATCAAACTGCCATGTTAAAAGTGTCCAATCATGAGTGACTGTTGCGGGATAGACAACAGCAGTACTTTGATGTAAGAACATGGTATGATAGATAGATGCAGTGTATTCTAGACACAGAAAGCCATGTCATATGCACATGTATAACGTATAAACTCAGCAGGTGCAATTTAATCAAAATAGAAGAAATGCAGGCTAGACAACATATGCAACATGAAACCAATTATCACACTATCAACTTAGAGCAAGCACCTGTGATGGTTGAGTACAGGAGATGAACTCATCATGTAGACTTGGGACTTCAACTTCATTAGCAGTAGCAGTGGCAAATCTAGAGAGTCTCTGTTTGCGTCGATGCGGAGGACCACCAACATCCCCTAACTTACTCTTTTCCTTCCTATTTTCTGATATTGCCTTATGAAGTCAAAACCATAAGAAGATGAATAAAATTAGCTCTGCATAACTGGTTGATTCATGATACAGACAAACACTACTTTGATGTAAGGCAAGCGTAGGATAGGAGGATGGAATATATACAAAAAAAGGCAGCGTTTCATATTCACACGTACGATAGGAGGATGGAATATGTATGAAAAAACAGTAAGCGGAAGGCATTTCAACAAAATTAGAAGAAATGAAAGCTAGGCACCATATGAACATGCAACCAATATCACTCTATCAAGTAAAAAGTGTCTCGTTGTAAGTACCATTTCAAGAAATTAGAAGCAGTATAATCTAGAAGACAATGCAAGATGCAACCTACATCACAGTCCCTAGTTAAATGTGTCTTATGGGTAAGTGATCGTTGCAGGTATAAGTTGTAAGCTACGCAGATGCAATTCAACATAATCAGAAGCAATACAAACTAGACATCATACGGAAAATGCAACCACGTATAACAGTTCCAAGTAAGAGCAAGCACCTATGATGGTGGAGTAGGGGAGATGTGCTCATCATGTACACGTATGTTCTAGAAATAGGAACACGTATCATATTCACAGGCATTATGTGTAAAGTAAGCAGATGCAATTCAAGTTAGAAGCAATACAAGCTAGACATCATACGCAACATGCAACCACATATAATAGTGTCAAGTTAGAGCAAGCACCTGTGATGGTGGAGTAGGGGAGATGTGCTCATCATCTACACAGCTATGTTGACTATCCAGCCTTGTGTTGTCTTGTGAATCTTGTTGGGAGGATGGCAGAGTAGAATCTGTAGAGACCCCCTATTTGAGTTGCTCCGAAGGACCACCATCATCCACTGTCGGACTAATTTCCTTCAGCTGTAATGATTTTGCATTGTGAAGTCAAACCGATAAGAAAAAAGGAATAAAATTCGATCTTCAGAACTCATTCATGCATAATACTGACGAACACTACTCGGATGAAAGGCAAACACATGATGTGAGGATGGAATATGTATGAAAAACAGGATGGTGTGACATATTCACACCTATGATGTGGTAACTAAGCAGAAGACATTTCAACAAATTAGAAGCACTGCAAGCTAGACACCATATGAAAGATGCAACCAATATCACTCTGCCAAGTTCAAACTATATGGCGCTTCGACAAATTAGAAGCTGTACATGCTAGAAATCATATGCAAGACACAACCAATATCATAGTGGCGACTTAAAGGTGCCTTATCATAATATATAGTATGCACCAAAAACAGGAAAACGTGTCATATTCACATGTATCATGTGTAAGCTCAGCAGATGCACTTTACAGTAATTAGGAGCAATACGAGCTAGACACCATATGCAACATGCAACCAGATATCACACTGCCAAGTTAGAGCAAGCACCTTGGATGGTGGAGTAGGGGAGCGGAGACTTGGACCTTGTAATGCACTATCAGTACAAGGAGAATCGGTATAGATGCTCCGTTTACGTTGCTGCGGAGGACCACCATCATTGCCTTCCTTACTCTTTTCCTTCCTCTTCCTTGATTTTGCCTTGTCAAGTCAAACCCACAAGAAAAAGGAATAAAATTTTCTCTTCAGAACTCATTGATGCATGATACTGACGAACACTACTTTCATGTAAGACGAACACTACATATCACACTGCCAAGTAAGAGCAAGCACCTGCGATGGTGGTGTGGGGGAATTGCGGTGATCAACTAGAGAGCTAAGTTGACTATCTTCATTTAGCCTTGCCGTTTCTTGAGAATCATGTGGGGAGGATGACACTGCACTCTTTAAACGAGTATGGCATCTCACAGAAACCCACCCGGGTGACTGTATCATCATAAGTGATTGACGAGGGATACAAAAGAGCATTAGTTTGATGTACGAACATGGTTAATAGAAATATGTAGTATGTATCAAAAACAGGAAGGCATGTCATTATCAAAGGTATAATGTGTAAAGTAACCAGATGCAATTTAACCAAATTGGAAGCAATACAAGCTAGACACCATATGCAACATGCAACCACATTTGACAGCGTGAAGTTAAAGCAAGCACCTGGGATGGTTGTGTGTGGCAATTGAGATCATCAACTGCAGAGCTACGTTTACTGTCTCCAACTGCTGACACTGCACCCGTTAGAGCGCTGGAACGCTTAGTGCTTATCTTTGAATTACACTGGAGTGACTTCTGTCTTTTCTTTTCTGCATTCATCAACAATGCGTCAGAGTCTGAAATACCCATGCATAAAAAACAATAGTGTGAGTATGGGTGAAGTGTGTGAACAATAAGTACAATGTAAAGGTAGCAAATAGCAGGTCGGTGAGAAATAAATGACGGGAGGCATATGCTAGCTCTACAACATGCATGGCACACTAAATTACTACAGGATTCTATGAAAATAATAGTCAACTGAAAGCAAATAGGTCAGTCCATTTTTCTGCACCGTCCGATGTACAAAGACCGGGCAGATCGCCTTCATCTACCTCCAGCGATTCAGTGTTGATGATCTTCCTTGAAACGACAGCGACCACCGGCCCAATATTCCTCCCCTGCCTGCGCCCTCCCCTCGACCTCACCGCACTGCCACGCTTGGCACCGCGCCCCCCGGCCATCCATTCAAGCCCCGCCGACATCCAGATCGGGCGCAAGCAGCTCCTGGGCCCCACAGCCCTATGATAGACACCGATGCGCCGCTTCCCCGGGGAACAGGCGAACTAGATGTTCCGCGCGCCTAAGCTGGTGTTGCTTCTTTTAATTGCGGTTTGATTGACCCTGAATTGAAATCCAGGAGGGCTACTGACCTCTAGCAAAGGTGAAATAGTAAGAGGGAGGAAACCTTGTGCATTTAGTATCACGAAGAAGATGCATTAAGAAGCGCTCAAATAGTTTTTTCGTGGGATGAATACGGTGTGAGCGGAGACGCAAGATTTGCACGAATAAGGGAAGATAGTACCTCTTTCTGCTGGCAGTGATGTGTCCTCCTTCTGTTTTTCCGACGATCTTCTTGTTGTTCGCTGGAAACCAGAAGTTGTGGAGGACGGTGTAGCCTTGGACGAACCCATGGCCAAGTTGTTGAGTGTGGTGCGGTGGCCGTCTGTCGGCGGCGGGGAAGCAGATCTGAGGTGGCGAACGACGGCGTAGCGGGAACAGCTCCGGTGCGGTGGATGGTTGCGACAGTGGAGACATAGCAGTGAGGCGCAGGATGGCGTGGTCGGAGTGGTTCTGGTACGGCGCCCGTCGGCGTCGGCGTCGTGGAGGCAGCTCTGCCTCGGCTTCAGCTGCTAAGTCCTTGAGGGCGTTGCGGTTGCGGTTGCGTTGGACGATGATGACGGGGTACCGGCTCCAGCGTGATGGAGGAGGGCGCCGGTGGATTGGCCGCTATGGGGTGGAGGAAGGAGGAGGCTGGGGTTTCGCGGCTGGTGGAGAGGGCATTTTCGCGCCCACGGGGAATGAATGGGGAAACGGAGGGAGGCGGGGAACTAAGGGGGAACAATGTTTCGGTTTTAGATGCGCTTGTTTGAAATTTGGGGAAAGTTACAAACTTTCCCCCCATCTAAAATTTCGGACATATTGCGGGTTGGGTGTAGGACAGTCATGTCAGGTGTCCCAAATGTGGGCGGGATAGATTTCGGCCGAGCGCATGGGTAGGCGCCCATGGCGTATGAATGCTTCTCTGGCGTCTTGGTGAAGTTACAAACCTACCCCGGTTTAGACCTTTGGACATCGGGCCGATAGGCTACACGGGCCAGAGTTAGGACAGTAATTTCCTACCATCAAAACATTAGTCTCGCACGGTTTCAGGTGACCAGAGGCCTATTTGGCGCTTCGTTCAATATTTGGGAGCAGAAGCATTAAGGTTCTCTTGAATTGAACTTTCAGGATTTGTCAAACTTCACAAATCTTTACTCTTGAAAATCCTAAAGCTATGATTATTTTGGATTGGAGGGGGTACATTTGAATATACATTGTACATGAGTATATATTAAAAAATATGTAACTTACCTCAGCTCATGCATGGTTCCAGATATAGTCTCCTTGGTTGCAAAAAAAGTTAGATATGCATATGAATATATATATAGCATGTTCAAACTCACAACAAAGACTGATGCCCCCTTTTACATCTGATTTACAAATGCATTATCTCGGTTCAAATAGATGAATGCACTTCCTATGAATTCGAATCTTCGAAACCCCTTTATGTTGAATTCAACATGTATTCTATTTCGTAGCTAGCAATTTGGAATGTATCCATGCAAGTGATAAATGTATAAAGTGCTTCACACTAACAACATGGAGTGCACTAATTAATGTTTATATATGAATTGCAAAAGCATCCATTGCCTATATTTCAAACCGCTCTCACTCTATGGATCGATAATATGAAATAAACACATGCACATGCTAGAATTCAATTGCAGTTGAAGAAAGAGCCTACTCCTGGTACTGTATATTAGTGATAGGGGTGTGTACAAAGTACACGTGAATACCAGGCATTGTGCATGTGTGTATACTATCGACGAACTAGCCCCCAAGCTTGTATAACATAGTTCAGTATTTTCCAGCGACGTACGTTCAGTGGGAGGAGACGTTCCACTCGACTACGAGGCACCTATGGTGAGTTCGTAAAATCTCAAGATCATATATGCTGGCCCACTCTCTCAAAGGTGCTCATAGGGGTAGGGTTCGCGTGTGTGCGCTTATAGTGGTGAGTGCTTGCGCGTATATATGAGCCCTTGCATCTGTACCGTGTTAAACAAATATATCATGATTATACGGTCACTCGCTCACCCGTACAACTCCGTATTTTGTTGATTACACAATCAATTGACCAGTCAAACATTCCACGCGGCGCAACTGGTGTTGCACCATTGGGGCGCGTAACCGTGGGGCCCACCTGTCAGCCCGTATATGAAAGAAAGAAATGGTAGTTTGAGTCTGTACTGTGTTAATAAAATAGGAGTACATTTTAGGGTGATCATATGGACACTGGCTCACCATACAGCTCCATAATTTGTTGATAACACGATCAATTGACCAGTCAAACGGTCCACATTCAGCAACGCACATTAGCATAGGGCCCACCGGTCAGTGCGTATATGAAGGACATAAATGGTAATAAATGAGTGGTCGGTGGGTATTCGAAGTCGTGAGACCTCTGGTTGGCAGTCACCGGCGGTTGGGGGCGTTCATTGGGCGGTGGGGTGGGGATCCCCGGAGAAAAAGCTCGGCGGGGGGGGGGGGGGGCTAGAGGGATGGCCGGTGCGGCGGCGGACCGGCGGTGGGGAGTGGTTTCGGGGAGGGCGGGCCAGCCGCAGGCGGCGGGGGATGGCGGTTCGGCCGGTGGTGGCTGGCGGCTCAAGGGGGATTGGAGTTTGATGATAAACTGGAGGCCCATGATTTCGTATCCAACGGCTGGAAAATCTAATGACCAGAGATGAAAAAGTATGTCGACTGACGTGTAGCCTCACCCCGCACGTACATATGCACGCACACATGTAGGCGTGCAACACTGACACGTACAGACGCACGCATGCTGGCGTGCAACACTGACATGTACACATGCACTCACGAACACACGCACGTACGCACCCATGCATGCAACACTGAAACGTACCCTTGCATGCACGCAACACTCGCACGCCTGCATGCACACAGCACACGACGCAAGACACACGTTCAACCTATACATGCATGCACCCTTTGTTAAGGACATGGATTGTTACAGGTATTAATCAATCTTATCTGTGATAAGCAAAACATTGATGTTTGCAGCGGTCTTTATGAATCACAACGTATCGAACGGGCTATCAACATTGTAGGCTTATCTACATGAAAAAGATGACGTCACACTCAATGAACAATCATCGGTTTATGAAATGCCCGCTTCTGACCGCCCTGGCCCACCAAAGGTTCCTCTGTTGTGCGCTGCCTGCGTTGGGTCACTGACATGCATGCCATGCACCCAAAGAGCCCACATGTCAGTGGAAGAATGGCACGGTGTCCTAGGTCAGAGTCGAGGGCGCCACTCGCGGCACGCCCGGCTGAACACGCCTCCGTGCCGCATTCAAACACCTCCATGAAACCCGCCCGTGTGGAAGCCGAGAAACCCACTCTGGACACACGTCTCATGACCGAGCCGGCGTTAAACGCAATGCCGACCGAGCTCCTCCCGTCCGCCATCTATTTAATCTCCTATTTAAACGAGGCCAAACGCCGGCCAAGAATTGCACACCTCTGCCGCTCCCCTATCTCCTCCACCATTTTGTCCACTCTTACAATGGCTTACGAAGAGTAGTTATTCCGCATCCAAGCCGGCTGGGTAGCCCGCCGGATACGAGCTATGCAGCTCGCTGATCCACCTCCCTCCCCTCGCCCCACGAAGCCAGTTGCTACCCCAAGCCGGCGCGGGGTTCAGCAACTCGTCGCTCTAGGCCAGCTCGACGAGGAGCGGCGCACGGGCATCGTTGCTGCCGTACACGCCGCCGCCTCGTACCGCGTCTCCCATTTTTGTGGCTGAGACTCCCATGCCGGCGGCCGCGCCATGCAAGCAGCGACAGAAGCCGGGTGCGCGGAGAGCGACGAGTCGGTGGCCAGCGCCTCCGCGTCCGCCGCCATCATCGAGGAGAAGTAGAACACGGGAGGCCGCCGCCGCTTGGGTCCCATGAAGGCCACTGCGGAGGCGACGCCGGCGTACACAGCAGGTGTCTTGCCGGATCCTTCTTTTGCAAGGACCTTCGTCGACCCTGCATGGGCTCCACGGAAGAGGGGAATGTTAGGATGAACTCGAGCCAGTGTCGGCCATGGCGAAGTAGTGGCCAGTGATGAACTTGAACCGGTGCCGGCCACCATCATCTTCGGCACCAGCCAACGATATCAGTTGGGCAGTGGGGAAGCGAGCCGTCCTTTGCGCTGAAGCATATACCTCCGGGGCTCCCGGCAGTCCGGTGATCGTGCTGCCGGACATGAGGAACACAAATCGATCGGCGGGCGACCATTTAGGCCAGGTATTATATACCTGTGCTGTCCAGAACTAGCACCGCGTAGTTCATTTGAATGTAATGAAATCCGTCATGTTTGTATGAAAATCCGGTATTTTATATGATTTCCGTCGTTGTTTATATGAAATATCAGTTTGTCTACGTGTTTGCGTGAATTTCGTCCGGTTGGTTGAGTTGCTGTCATAATGTGTGCGGCTACGGTTGGATGGCGTAATTTGCGGGTCGCCGGTCGGTCTGCGGGCGGCTCGGGCGGCGTTGTGGGACAAAAAACACAGCTCGTGCGAGCTCGTCTCCAACGTGCGCGCTGGAGGATGCATGACAGCATGAGCACCCGAGCCATTCCTCGTTCATCGGTGGCAAAGGCACCGGTGGACAAAAGGGTCGCCAATATTTTGGCTACCCCGGGCAAGATCCAAACAGCCCCTCCCAATAGATTCAAATCCCTCGTTCGCCGTGGAATTTTGCCATGTGTTGTTTTCATGGACTAGCAAGATGCCCGTGCATTGCACGGAACATCAAGATGCATTTTTTTACAAACTCCCGCATGCATGCAAGGGATAATTAATGTCCTCCTTTGCTAGTACCACGAGGCAAACACCATTAATATTGCATCGATTAGTGTTAGTGGCCTTGTATATCTGCAAATTGTAATTTTGATAGTGGCCCCTTGTATATAAAAATGGAGGGAGAAAGATGAGAGATAAGGTGAGGAGGAGTGGGGCGTGGTGGTGACTGGTGGTCGGACTGGGCGGAGGCATGGGGATGGACGGCGCATTATGTCTAGGTTTGTATCTCTCTCACACACACCCACGTAGGTGGGGGACGTGCACGAAGAGAAGAGGTGCACGCACGGCGCACGTACTCCCGTCTCTTTCCCAACCACACCCGCGCGGGTACACGGTGGAGCTCATTTCTGTACGAAAAAGGCAGCCCACGTGGTAATTTGGCACGTGTACTGGTTGTCCACTTGGTGGAGGGAGGATCGTCTACCACGGGTGAACAAACAAATTGCGACTTGACGCGTTATGTTAAATTAAAAAAAGAGGCAAACCATGTGGGGCCTACCTTAGAGGCAAGGCTCTATACACTGGAGTACTTTTGATGTGTCCCGTCAACTCGCAGAACGAGGAGAAGCTTGCTTAGTACGCCGTCTCCCCCGCCCACGGGCGCGGTGGCTCGCAGGATGAGGTGAAGCTTGCTTACTACGCCTTACGCCCGCTCCCTCGCCCACGCGCGCGGTGGCTCGCAGCACGAGGAGAAAATTTTACTACTCCCTCCGTTTACTCCTCGTCCCTACTACGTACTTTGGTTAGTACTCCCTCCATTTACTTATACAAGGCCACTATAAAAAATACATTTTGCATCTATACAAGGCCACAAATAGTAATCGAGACAAAAGTTACTACTCCCTCCTTTCCAGTTTATGGCTCAATTTCAAAATCTCTCCAACCAAGGTAGACGGTGAGTGGTCGAATTAATTTCGTAGTTTGCACAAGTAATTAGTACGCTCGTTTTTCTCAAGAAGTTATGTTTACCGAGGCATTAATTAGAACGAATGCATGAATGACCACTAAATTTCCATGAACTTGTACATGCATTGGTTAGTTTCCTCTTGACACTGCTTGCGTCGGGTGATCTAACGCACCTCGAAATCCAACATGTAATGGTACTACTACTAGTATAGTAGAATTGAGACTTATCAAACGGAAAAACGAATGTTTTTTAGATGAGCCCTATAAACCCTAGTGGGTACGTACTCCGTAAAAACAGATTTTTCCAAAACTAAGTCGCTCCCTTTCATGAATTCTGTAGTATACTCCTCCGTCGACGCTCCCTTTCATGAATTCTGTACTTCCTGTCGCCGACATGTGGGACATATAGCAACCGGGTCGACGTGTCAAGCACCAAATAACAGTGCAGAACAGCAGGGGGACGCACCCCACTCGTACCGGCCCAGTAGTAGTAATGAGCAATGAGACGTCAAATCACAATGCCGCACTTTCCCAGACGGACGAAGCAACCATTATTTCACACTTCGGTTCGCCATCATCTCAAACCACGTACTAGTATTGCTTCTGCCTCAAGAGGGACACGCGCATCGCCTTGGTACATCATGACACGTGGGACCGCATGACAGGCCATGCTCCCCCGCCGATCGCTCGGTAAAATCACCTCATTTTTACTATACTTCCTCCGTATCGGTTTACTACATGGCATGCACGTCGTTCTAGGTTGAGAATTTAACTGGCTATATATGTGATGAACAGTACTCTAGCCTTTTAAAAAATGTATACTTTTGTACAGTAGTACTATCGATGGATTGCGCCATGGAGCAAAAATTGAAATTAAAAAAAGGTGGTACATATAGAGAGCGCTCGTCGCCAAATTATGCATATAGTACTATTAAAAAAGCTAGTACGTGCTTAATTGGGGTGCTAAATTCTATTAAAGTAATACTAGTAGTATGTACATACTGAAGAGTTAAAGTAACGAGAAGAAACATAACATAGTTCTGCTGGGGGCTCAGCACAACACACCCCTCAAATTAAACTAAGCACACCTGAAATTAAACTATGCAACTAATCCGGTAGACACTGCATTAGAAGTTTAGAACCACCATGAGCAACGACACTGCCACCTTACTCGGAGTCCTCGTCCACGTCCTCGACTTCGTCCTTGTCCCTATTCCTCTTGGCCGATACTTCTTTGCTTGAACCGCACACTTGGCTGTTGCTCTTCATCCAACCCTTGTAGATATTGAAACAAAGGTAGCCATCCATTGCAGCGTAGTGGATGTGGTCTATATCTAGTACATTCCGCTGCCATGCATGACGATGAAACGTGTATGGAGGTTTCTCCAGTTTACCGTACGAAGGATGAACCATGGCTCCTGCCAGGGTCAGCATTGAAGGCTGACGAGAGGGCACCAGCCGATTCTTCTGGAGGTCGAAGGGGTTGCCTACAACGAGGCCTATCCGACCCAGGACTTCTTCGTCGTTCGTAAAGTCTACAGTAACGAATTTCACTGTTTTGTCCTTGAGGAAGTTCTTAAAATCCTGGCACTCAACGTCGGCATGGCATATGTGGTAGACCAAGCAAACGTTATGTACGCAAACCTGGATCACGGCGGGCTTCTTCCTCTCTTCGTCCTTTAGATCCTTCTCTCGTCCCAGGACTGTGGTGTACTCAACATCTAGCCCAGCGACCCACTCATCATCTGAGTTTTCGAACATGCGTCTGAAGCGAGAAAGGCATCCTTTCACCGTCGCGGAAGAACGGGTGTAGATGACGTCGAACTCATCGCCGGTGATGGTTCTAACCTTGTACTCACCGCCGATCGTGGAGATTTGGGACGCCATGGATTTGGGAGGAGGGTTAGGATTAGTGGAACTGCCGTAATGTGAATGGACGGGACGACTAGGAGCGAACCGCCGTAGTATTGAAGGACGTGCGGGGACGAGTAGGAGCGAACTGCCAGCGTGCGAACGGCAGGGTAGTGGCTTTCCATTCTCCCATGATACGGGCTTCCGAGAGCCCTTGGATCTGAGATCGAACGGTTGCATGGCGTGATTCTAGACCTATGGGTGAATATCCTATCCTGGAGGGTTATTCTGCAAATTTTCAGCAACTTAGCATGCGACCGTTTGATCTCAGATCCAAGGGCTGCCAGCAGCCCGTATCATGGTCGCGCCTACCACGACCGTCGCGTCGCTCGCGCGGTCGCGCCCTTGGAGATTTAACACGGTGCGTTAGGCTATCTGATGTTGGCATGTCATACATAGTCATCACTTAGTCACTCATACTACAACAAGGTTGGCTATAAGTGTATTTTTTTACTCCTCTCTATCTCTTTCTTCGTACTCAAGGAAGAAACGGTGCTAAGCGCGTGTATTTATTGCATTTGCCAAGGAGTGACCTCTTCCAATGAAATGGTGTTGCTAAGTTTGCTTCATTTAATTAGCTATAGACTCAAAATTGTCTTTTCACCTAGGTACACGCGCTTAGCACCGTTTCTTCCTTGGGTCACCAAACTAGTCTCTCTCTTCTTGATTAACTTGCCACATCAGACTTTATGCCTATGTGGCAAGCTTAAGCACCTGTAGGAGCAAGTAAAAGTAAGTACAATAGTGCGCTTTACATGGCATTTTTGCATATGTGGAGGAAAGAGAGGCAAGGAAAAAGTGGAGAAGTGGGCTCTCATGCAAGAGCCAGCCTCTACTACATGGTGGAGCATTGGGAGAGGCACCTGTATGGAGGTGGTCAGGAATCTGGGAGACTCACGCCGGTCGTAGCGCCGCAGTTAAAATGATAATGGCAAGTCAAATCACGGGGCCCCACCTGTCCAGCAGTAACTCGCTGTCAAATCACACAGCCCTACGTTTGCAGCAGCCTACTCCCTCGTCTTCTCGCGTCTCTGTCGAACCGACTAGGCGGAACTGCCCCGCCGCCTACCGCGCAGGAAAAGCCCCGCCCTCGACTTTTAAATACAACTACATCCGCTTAAGAATCCAATGATATACTTTTTGTGACATAGTAACTCATATTTAGTTAGTCAAATGGATGACCTAGAACTACGTGCAGGCCCTATAAACCGAGACGCCTAAAAATAAAAAAACCGAGACGGAGAGGGTAGTTCAGCACGTATCTTTTTAGATCAATATAGTCGGGATTCACTAAGGAGCAAAACCAAGTGGTAGGCTGCTCCTGTCGTGTTGGCGTAGCAACTCAAGCAGGGTCAGTCCGCACACGAAATGGCGACACACTTAACAGGACCCCTTTGGCCGACATGTGGCTCATCCACCGTCTTGTTCCACGTGCGATGCACCAAATTACAGTTCGGAGCAGCGGTTGGAATTGGAGGCACCCCGGTCGTAGCACCGCAGTAGTAGAAAATGAGCGACGAGGGGTCAAATCACAAAGCCCCACCTTTCCCGCATTAAGCTGGACGGACGAAGCAACCATCATTTCACTCTAGGGCGCAAGAGCATAAAGAAAAGAGAAAACAATGATGCGTGCGGCAGCTACCTAGGGCACCCTAGGGTAGGGGTCTCCACTACAGATCCTTTTTTTGAAAGCGCCTCCACTACAAATCGGCTTCTCCCTCGTCCTCTTGAAGAAAACCGATGATGAGTGCGGCGGTAGGGTTTGTAGGAGTACTACGGCGTGCGGGGCCACGTCGTAGTAAACGGGTTCGAGCCGACGCCTTAAATATGTGTGGGCCGCTTGGTTTTACGGGAACGAGGCAGCATTTTGGGTTCGGGGACCAGTGGAGATATAGTACGTACAAAAAATTGTGGACGTAGGTTCGACCGAAAGGCAATGATGCATGGGCCCTGCATTTTGATATACCCGGGGCCGCGTGAAATTTGCTACTCTACTCAAAACTAGTAAGGTACACATGTATTGAACGCATGAGATTTCGAAACCAAATTATGAATAAATACACACTATAGCATGTAAAGCTTTGAGTCATATATGCATGATGTAGATGTTCGTTTAGTTCTTATAGTTCATCTCATTCAAAATCAATAAGTTTTATAAAAATGTTAAGATTCATGGGGTTGTGCATTGTACTCCCTCCGTTCCAAAATAGATGACCCAACTTTGCACTAACTTTGTACAAAGTTAGTGCAAAGTTGGGTCATCTATTTTGGAACGGAGGGAGTAAATCATAAAGTAAAAAACAAATAATGGCAATTCATTTAGAAAAAATAATCAATTATGATACAGAAGATTCTAGAACAAAGGAGAAGTGCTTGTGTTTTGAGGTTTGTGCATTATGCTTAAGTTCAACCATGGAGTCTTCTAAATTGTACATGTGGCAGATCTGGTGGAATGTTGATGATATCCAACGGCCAGTAGTGCTCGGATTTGCCTATCTCTGCACTGTCGGGTTAGCTTCATCCAGCGACCATCTTTCAAAGTTATTGGCACACTATATAGTTCTTGTGCCATAGTTGCATGTTTTGGAAAAAAGCTACTAGTGGGTTGTACTATCTATTTAGGAATAGAAGATGTATACATGGAAGTTGTAGGGAAAGAGATGACATGGAGCATCTCAATTCCTATGAGTAGGGATTGGAAAAGAGATGTCATTTGGTTCACATCATAGGAACTTTTCTATTGAATCTAGAGATGACATGTTTCTCAATTCCTATGAGGAGGGATTAGAAAAGAGATGTAATTTGGTTCATATCATAGGAACTTTTCTATTGAATATACGCTAATGTTTATTTTCCTTTGAAATTAAGGGAGTATAGGAATCCATTCATATGAACCAAGTGGCTCTAAAGCTATAGAAATGATATCATGTTTATTTCCTTTGAAATGTGGAGTATATGAATCTATTCCTATGAACCAATTGGCTCTAAAGGAAAAAATCCTATAAAAATCATATCATATAGAGTTCCTATGATATTCCTCGACACTAAAGGATGCTTGAAATTGCTGCGGGTGATACGATGGTCTTTCTTTGTAGACTCCTCACCCAACTTTATAGTTACCTCTCGAAGATGAATGAAATGATATATACATGGTATTCTACATGTGCAATTTGGTACACGAAAACTCGGTAAAAGTTTGCGAGGTTCGAATTTTCAATAAAGCTATATGCACTGCATTTCGGAACGGAGGGAGCATACGGCAGTTGCTAACACTCACGTGGAAGATTTGTGTGTAGGAGGAGTGGCTGTTCTGTTAAATGACATGGCAAAACTGACACTGTCGGATGCCGATCTAACGGTCCTTACGGCGTTCGTCAGGAAAAGGCTTGTGGCGAACGTTTGTCGGATAATGATTTACGGACACATGCATTGCATTGATACGTGCCCCCCTCTCTCTCACGCACACGCACCCTCACGAGTCACGACTCTCCCGAGTCCTCTCGCAGACTCGCACGTCGCACCCACCGTCTATCTGCAGGTAGACGTCACGCACATATGTGCTCTTCACACCCTACCCTCAGAACTTCTAAAAAACAAAAGACGGCGCGCACATTTTATTTTAGCTCACACGTCACACACTTGTACTATTACTCTTGCGGCGAACGTTCTTTGGGCATAGTATATTGTACTCTCACGAAGAGAAGCGGTGCACGCACGCACTAGTTCTCTCACACCCACTCGCGGGTACACGTAGGAGCGCATTTTTTTGAAGCTGGTACAACAAAATCACTCCACTATATATAAAAGCAGGAGCCTTAGCGCTTGCTTTACTAGGGTTCCTCTCGTTCACTCTCTCATGCTCTCCAGATCTAAGCAACACATAGGTGGCCACACTCTCTCTCAGCTCACGGCTGGTCACAAATCCGGCCGGACAACCTCGACCGGGGCAGGGGTGTAGGTGCATCGTTCACGCTGTCGTCGGCGGCGAGGGAGGAGACCAACGGCTGCCCGCGCGTCCCGATCGGCGGCCGTGCCGTTCTCTCCGAGAGAGCGCCGGCTCGGGAGGGCCTCCGACCCCTTCTTCCTCCCTGCGGTATTGTGGCCAAGATGCGGCCTCCCGACGCCGTCTTTGCGACATGCCGACGACCCTCAGGTATATATTCCTTCGAAACCTGCCTTGCTCTACTGCCCCAGCTCCCTTCGTGTGGATCCTTTTCTACTTCCGTCCGCTGTTCCAAAGCCACCTAGACTTCTACTATTATTAGAAGTAAAGCTATTTCATACAGTCGACTCAAAGCGTTGGTTCAAACAGGGAAGAAAGTGGGAAAGCTGTAGCATGAATCTGGGACTTGGTTCTAAGAGGAAACGGGGGAAGTAGTAATATCTGTCACTGTTTAAATAACCGTATTTCTTATTTGCGCAAACAGGGATGTCTGTCTCCATATCGTTTCGGGATGTCTGTCTCCGTATCGTTTCTATCCGCGCAATCAAAAGCACACACCTCAGTTTTAGTACAACTGCGCAAAATGAGATGGCTATCCCTCGCTGTCGTCGTCTAACCTCCCGTCTTCAAGGTATCCCTACATTGGTAGTAACTAAGGTAGAATGACCAACGCAATCTAAAAGAAGCTGATTCATACGTTTTACTTCCTGATTGCAGTGCAGGGACGAGCGAAAACAACTGCATCCTAGTCCGGAATGCACTTTCTACCAGTTCATCCATGGACCAAGGACTAGCTGGCACGGCTGCACGGCGGTTTTTTGGACAGGTGCGCGGACAAGAGGCATTGTGGTCTGCTTATTTCTGCAAATAGCGGTGCTTAAATTTAGTGGAATGCACAAGCATTTCAGCTGGTCAGTACACTGCATGGTTCAGTTCAGCATTCCAGCTGAGACCACAATTATAATTGGTTATTCTGGAATGAGAGAACCTAACCCTGAATGGTGGCAACAAGAAAAAACCAGAGTGAACTCCAGGAAATTTAAGCCTGCCGGGAGGCCCTTTGCTCAGAGAGAAGCCTTGCTTGTTTTTTCCTGATTTGTAAACCTTCTCACAACTTTGTCTTTTGCTGTGAACTAGTATATGTTTGTTATGTTCTATGAATCATTGAGATGTATAAAATTGCTTAACTTATGCTTTTCAAGTTTTTTATGAAGACGAGTTTAATGTGAGTGTTCCACATGAGCGCTGGACTAGCGTGTGAACGTTTGGAATTTATTACATTGTGGCCTCAATTAACTGCATGAACCACTGTAACAAGATACATAGTTGCTTATATGTCAGACAGCAGATTGTTGATTGTTAGCTGGTCGATAGCCTAGTGTTGAAGCGAGCTGAGCCAATGTGTCGTGTTTTGCACAACTGCTTACAAGTGGGGTAGCACCAACAGTGTTTACAAGTACTTATGTATACGTCGGCGCACGGTTCTCGAACGAGTGCTCTATTTCATCAAAACACACACTGCTCGTATGATAAACCGTGACAACTTATGTCTTACCATGCCATATTCATGAAAAAACTAGTGAGGACGCATCTGTTTCGGCAACAATTACGATGGTTCTCACATGATTCACGGGCACACAAAAGTAGCAGCAGTTCCCATAGACGGATTCAAACAGAGTACTAGCCCCAGAGGGGTCGATAACAGGCAAGGTTCGGATAATTAGACACAATCCAAACTACTATTAAACACTAGCTGGGGCAACTATTTCATGCCTCGATCTAATTTGGGCTGGACACAAGACGGACCTTGCCATGAACATCATCGAGGACGTCCCGCAGCAGCTCAATCCTGTGAACCTTCATGAAGACAACCTTGTGGCCTTGCCACTGATAAACTTGTTTGTGGAGGCATGCCACGTCATCTTCCTGCGTAAGCTTGACAAGAACAGTATTCCTCACAAACGAAGGAGTAGCTTTGAACTTCTTGTGCTTCAGTACACCCTGGACAACACGCCTGACAACAGTGAGGCTGGAATACAACTCTTCATTGGTATAACCGCAAATGGCTTCCAGGATCCAACAGCCTAAGAACTCTGTTTTCCCAGTGCGTATATTCAGGTCGTCCGCCTCATAGCGAGTGACATGTACAACCACACAATCCTTGTCTGCATCAGGGCTCTAATTGAAACAGAAACAAATTCTGAATTACTTTTCAGTATAAGAAACACAAGTTATTTAAACCACTACGTATACCATGGCATCGAAGCTAATAAAATTTTGCATTATTAATCACCACATACTTCCTTTTCTACAAAAAATCACCACATACTTAGATGAAAAACCACAATCGAGATCGGCAAAGAAGGAAATCACCTTGGGCAACTCAGCAGGGGGGGGACACATCCTCAAAGGGGGAAACTGCTCCTGCAGTACCATGGGGGCTGTAACCTCAAACGGGGCGTTGACCATCTCAGTATCTGGGGTCGCCTCGGTGGTTGCCTCCATCTTCTTGGAGCTCTCTGTCTCGTGGGGATCAGCCTCCGCGTCTGCTCCAATATCGGCAGATCTTTGCCTGGTTCTCCTTGGTCCATCATGAAACTGACGAATACTAGGAGACCACTAAAAGGAAAACACAATCGCAATGACAATGAAACAAAAAAGAGAGTGAGGATCGGTTACTGCTTTGCAAAAGTTTTTTTCCTCTGAACGAAAATATACCAACATCACGGATCCGCTTACCTTCCCTTCGTTCGGAGAGAAGAACAGTGGCAGATGCAAGTGTTGCCTTTCTTGAAGACGGTGAGGGAGAAGGGGATTCAGCGAAGAGTGAAATGATGGTTGCTTCGTCCGTCAAACTTAGACTGCGGGGAGGTGGGGTTTTGTGATACGACGGCTCGTTACTGCCGCGCTACGACCGGGGTGACTCTCCGCCTGCATACTGCCTTCTAATTTGGTGGATGGCATTTGGGCCCGCGCGCTGCATGGCCCGCATGTCGGTGAACAAAAGTATAACGACATTCAGTAGAGGGAGACGTTTCAATGACCTAGGAGGAGCCAGAAGCGGTAGAGTGTCTCCACTGTACTAGTAGTAATTGTTTTTCTGGGTAGCTGTAGAGTGTCTCCACTGTACTAGTAGTAATTGTTTCTCGGGTCCCAAGACAAAACAGCCCATCCACACTAGTAAATAGTAAAATCAATTCAAAAGCCCATATATTTACTGAATGAGAGGCGCTACCCACACCTAGCACACCCCCCCCCCAAAAAACCTGGGTGCTCTTCTTCCTCCTCGCTCCCACCCACCTCACGTCAGCTCGCTCCACTCGTACCCCCAAATTCCTCACCTCACTCCTACAGAAAACCCCAGCTCCCCTTCTTCCTCACTCCTACAGAAAACCCCCAGCTCCCCTTCTTCTTCGCTCGCACTACAACTAGGCTCGTCATTCGTTACTCTGCTCAAATCCGTGAGCGCGACGCGACGCCCTCGAGGAAAATGGAGTCGGCTGACCCCAGCGCCAAGAAGATGAGGCTCCCGCCAGCGGCGACGCCTGTTGTAGATCCCGCACCCGGCAGTGCGGGGAGAAGCGGCGACCCCGCCCCCACCGGATCCCAGGAACCCGTAGAATCTCGGGTGGACCGCATCAGCGATCTCCCGGACGCCATCCTTGGGGAGATCATCTCGCTTCTCCCCACCAAGGATTGCTGCCGCACCCAAGTCCTCTCAATTCGGTGGCGCCCTCTATGGCGCGCCGTTCCCCTTAATCTCGACTGTCGTCAGCTATCTCTCTTCAATGATTTTGAAATCCCCAGAGCCATCATCTCCTCCCACCAGGGCTCCGTTCAAAGCCTCTGCATCCCGTCATGCTACCTGAGCAAGCATACCATGCCCTGCACGGTGGACGCCTGGCTGGAATCCCCTGAATTCACACAACTACAGCTGCTTGAGTTCTACTATTCCCCTGGAAATCACATACCACATACCGAACGCCATGAACTTGTGCCCTCAGCACCGATGTCCATCTCGGGGTTTTCGTCCTCTCTCCACACCGCCACCTTTGCGCAGTGCTACCTACCAGACAATCTGGTACTAAACCTTCGACTCCCATTTCTCAAGAAACTTTCACTTGTGCGGGTTCGTATATCGGAGGCCTCATTGCACAGCATCATCCACTCCAGTTGCCCTGCGCTGGAGTGCTTGGTGCTTGTTTTCACAGTTAGAATCGGTTGTCTCCAAATAAAGTCGCCTAACCTTGTAAGAATTGGAATTTCTTTTGACGGAAGGCAGCTCATCATCCAAGATGCCCCTTCACTTCAAAGGTTGATCCTTGATTCTAGTTATTCACCGTTGCAAATAACCGTCCTCTCTGCGCCTAAACTGGAGACCTTGGGTGTAATACATGATCTCTGTGCTCATTTCAATATGGTGTTTGGCTCCACAGTTCTTCAGGTACTTTATATTATCATCTACACTTGTAACCATAAGCTGCATTTTAAATTTCTGCGCATAATTTATATATCATCTTGGAGTACACATTTTGTACTAATATTATGTTCTATGCTCAATGAAGAGTTTCTCCATGGATGGCCTATCAATGGTGCTGGATTCTGTCAAGATCTTATATATCCAAATGAATAGTTTTGATCTGAACAAGATTATTGGCTTGCTGCAATGCTTTCCATGTCTGGAGAAGTTGTATATAAAGGTGATAATTTCACGCACATTGGAAGCCCGCATATAGTGTACTAGAATTAACCGTTCAGCTGTTGCTCTTTCGACACTCTTCTTTTAGACCTTAACTGTTTTCAATCTTCATGTCTATTTAGGCAACAGGACGGGGTAAGAAAGTTATAACCAATCGGTGGATTCGTAAGCATCGGGATTTTCTCACTTCTCATGAGATTCGATTGAAGACAATAACGCTAGAACGATATGTAGCCAACCGTGCAAACACAAGATTTGTCACATTCTTCCTGCTGAATGCGAGGTTACTATTGTCCATCAGGCTTAAGTTTATCAGCAGCATGGTTTTGACGGATGGGTATGTCGAAGAGCAAAAAAAGGAGTTTCAGGTGGGCAAAAGAGCTTCTGAACGTGTCGGGCTTCTATTTACAACATATTGTGGTCATAATCCAGTAAATTTTATGACCCAGGATGTTCATTCTATGGACCTGACCGATCCATTTGACTGTGACTGCCGAAAACAGTGCTGGAGTTAGATGTTGTTGCCCTTTTCAATCTGGTTTTTTTGTAAACCTGATGAACAATTAACCCTCGTGCTTTTGTACAGTTTGTAAGCTGGAGTTAGATGTTCCTGCCCTTTTCAACTCGGCTGTGACTGTCATATTTTCTTTGAAACAAGGCAAATGGCTTGCCATTCGTTTAATTTAGAGTGAAATATTGTAACAAATCCAAACCAAGGGAAATAACATCACTCTCGCCGGCTGCTTGAGCTCACTGTGCATTACAGAAGCCAAGTGATTAGCCCCCACCAGCACCCACAAACTTATTTCGAACTAGCACATCAAATGGGCTGTAAATTTTCATAGGAAAGGCTGCATGACCGTGACAGATTTGGATTCTGACATTTGGGACCCGCGAGGAAATAGCCTATCCAAGGTGGTGTCGACTTACTAGCCAGTCAACAAACGATTCTGCCTACCAGCCGTTGGATTGACATCCAACATCTGTCGTGTATCTTCTATCTCTTGTCTTCTTCTTCCTCCAATCGCCCAAACCAAACCACCCCGTCGGCTCCGCCTGCTCCCGCCTCCCATGGCTGGTTGCGCCTCCGCCGCCCTACCGTACGTACCCTCCAACGTTGGCCAGTCCCTCCCTCTATTCCCCCACACGTCCTGTTATTCTCCGGCGACGTCAGCCCCAACACGCACCCGCGCCCGAACCAGTCAACCCTCGTACTCCCCTCCGCCTGCGACTGGACCGGCGCATCTTCAACGGCTCCTGTTCGTTCCGTCCGAGGCCTCGCCGTCGTCCTCCGCCTTGCGGCCTTGGTTCGCTCGCCGTGCGCGGTGCGCCGCCCTCTTGCGTTGTCAACGTCGTCAACAACCGAGAGGAACAAGGAGATGACTGTACGTGGAGAGGATGACAGTAGGGACCCACCAGCGTCATGGCAGTACGCAAGCAAGTGCCTCTATAGTACAAGCCCAAAAATATGGTTCCTCCTAATGGTTGGACATCTGGGGCTCACGCCATTGTCAACGTAGTCAATAAACGAGAGAATTACACTACGAGCGGCTGACACCAGGGACCCAGCAAGTCGCGCAGTTTTTTTTGAGGAACAAGCAGTTGTTATTTATACTAGTTTTAGCGACGGATCAGGGTAACAACGGGGCTGTGCGGGGGCTGTGGCCCGTCTAGCCAGGGTTTTATTTATGTTTACCACATCATGAGCCCAGTTGTGTTTTTTTCTTGCTGAAAATGGCTAGCCCAGTTCTATTTTTTTAAAGAAATACCCAAACAAGGCCTACTTGCTTTATCGGCCCTGCTGGGCTGCAAATCTTTCAAGACGAGGAGAGTTTCATTCGGTTTGCCCAGAAATGGGTTGTACATTTTTAAAACACATCAAACCGGGAATTAGTTTCAATTTTTTTCATTACAAGATCTTAAATTCCATTGATTTTTATGCGTGGACAATTATTTGGATTTTATATTTATATAAATTATTTTTCAAAATAGTTTGAATGTGAATCGATATTTCTGGATTAAAAACAGTTGACCGCACCGAAATATGCAAAATTTCGTATACTTTTTAACCGTGGCCACAATATGGGGTGTGATGCTAACAAAAAGAAGATGGACTCAAAAAAATCCTTAAGAATTAGCAAATGGGGTGTACATTATTAGAAATAATGGCAGATGGGATGTATGCTGTTTTCCACAAATTTGAGGCTGACTTGTGCGCCTACTACTGGTTGACGCGTATGCTTTCATAAAAAAAGGTTGACGCACACGCAACGCCCTGTCAACTTAGTCAACACACGAGAGCAGTGACTGTTGGATGTCCATCCAACGGCTGTCGTGCTTCTACAATCTCTACTCTTCATGCTCAAGCTGCTCAAATAAGCGTCGGCAGGACTGCCTGCTCCCTCCTCCCGCGGCCGGCTATGCTGCCGCGCAGGCCTCACGGCCCCACCGTACTCCCATCGATGGCCTAGCCATCCCTCTACTCACCCACACATGTTGTTATTCTCCGGCGATGGCAGACGAACTAGTAAACCCTCGTACTCCTCCGCGTGGGAAACAACTGCCGAGTATTCCCTGGCTCTGTGTCATTCCCTTCCTAGGCCTCGCCGTCTTCCACCGCCCTGGTGCTCTCGGTGGGGCCTGGTCAACATGGTCAATGAACGACATCCATCGGAAGTGGACTGTACGTGGAGAGGCCGACCGCTAGGTCCACGGACGCATGCAAGGAAATGCCTCCTTATTACGCGCAAAATAATGATTCCTCCACCTGACAGCTAGGACCCACAGGAAGGGCCTCTGTATTTCATGAAAAAAACGTTCCCCCCGCTGACAGGTCGGACCCACCAGCTATATCTTCGCACACAAGGAAGTGCCTCCTTATTACGCCCAAAAAAATGAATACCCCCCTGCTAGCTGGGACCCACCATATTGTTGGGCTGACTTGTGGGCCTACTAAGTTGACAGGGACGGAGAGCTTTGTCAACTTAGTCAATACTCCAGTGACCGTATGATGTCCATCCAACGGCCATAGTGCTTCTTCAACCTCTGGTCTTCTTGCTCCAGCCGCCCAAAGCAGCGCCGGTCGTGCCGCCTGCTCCTGCCTCCCGTGGCCGGCTGTGCTACCGCGGAGGCCTCACCGCCCCCATACTACTCCCACCACTGGCCAGGCCATCCCTCCACTCACCCACACCCCCTGTTATTCTGCGGCGACGGCAGCCTCACACCGCAGCCGAACCAGTGAACGCTCGTACTCCTCTCCGCGTGGGCATCCACTGCCGCGTCTTGCACGGCTCCGTGTCGTCCCCTTCCTAGGCCTCGCCGTCGTCCACCGCCGTGGTGCTCTCGGCGCGGCGTGGTCAATGTGGTCAACGACCGACTTCCATCGGAAGAGTACTGTACGTGGAGAGGCTGACAGTTGGGTCCACGGCAGCCGCAAGGAAGTGCCTCCTTATTACGTGGAAAATAATTATTCCTCCACCTGGCAGCGGGGACCCACCAGACGGGCCACCATTATTTTGCGAAAAAATTATTTCCCCCTGACTGCTGGGACCCATCGGACGGGCCACCTTATTTTGCGAAAAAAACGTTCCCCCCGCTGTCAGCTCGGACCCACCGGAAATGCCTCCTTATTATGCACAAAAAAATGAATACTCCCCCGGCTAGCTGGGACCCACCTTGCTGGGAGGCTGACTTGTGGACCTACTAAGTTGATGGGGATGAAGGGCTTTGTCAACTTAGTCAATATGAACGATTCTAGCTCTAGTGACCGTACGATGTCCATCCAACGGCCGTAGTGCTTCTTCAACCTCTGGTCTTCTTGCTCCAGCCGCCCAAAGCAGTGTCGGTCGTGCCGCATGCTCCTGCATCCCGTGGCCGGCTATGCTGCCATAGAGGCCTCACCGCCCCCTACTATTCCCACCGCTAGCCAGGCCCTGCGCGACAGCAGCCTCACACCGCAGCCGAACCAGTGAACCCTCGTAGTCCTCTCCGCGCGGGCTTGCCGTCGTCCACCGCCGTGCTGCTCTCCGCGGGGCGTGGTCAACGTGGTCAAGGAACGACTTCCATCAGAAGAGTACTGTACATGGAGAGGCTGACAGCTGGGTCCACGGCCACAACCCAGTTTTTTTGTGATTTGCCAAGTAAGTCGCTTTGTCAGGCCTGTTGGTCTGCAAATCTTTCAAGATGAGGAGAGCTTTCATTCGGCTGGCCGAGAAAATGGCCCATCAGTAATGAGAAATGGGTTGTACATTTTTAAAACACATCAAACCGGCAATTAGTTTCAAATATTTTTTTTCATTTCAAGATTTTAAATTACATTAATTTTTATGCGTGGAGAATTTGTTGGATTTTATATTGATATACATTTATTTTTAAAATCAGTTTGAATGTGAGTCGAAATTTCAGGATTAAAAACAGTTCAGACCGCACCGAAATATGCAAAATTTTGTATAATTTTTTAACCGTTGCCACAATATGGGCTATAATGCTAACAAAAAGAATATGGGCTCCAAAAAAAACCTTAAGAATTAGCAAATGGGCTGTAAATTATTAGAAATAATGGCAGATGGGATGTATGCTGTTTTCCATAGATTTGAGGCTTTCCTAAAAAAAGGTTGATGCACAAGCACTGACTATTGAATGTCCATCCAACGGCCGTCGTGCTTCTTCAATCTCTACTCTTCCTGCTCCAGCCGCTCAAACAAGCGCCGGCGGGACTGCCTGCTCCCTCCTCCTCGCGACCGGTTGTGCTGCCGCGCAGGCCTCACCGCCCGACCGTACTCCCATCGTTGGCCTAGCCATCCCTCTACTCACCCACACCTGTTGTTATTCTCCAGCGACGGCAGACGAACCAGTAAACCCTCGTACAGTCATACTCCCCTTTGCATGGGAAACAACTGCCGAGTCTGCCCTGCCTCCGTGTCGTCCCCTTCCTAGGCCTCGCCGTCGTCCACCGCCCTGGTGCTCTCGGCGCGGCGTGGTCAACGTGGTCAAGGAACGACTTCCATTGGACGTGGACTGTACGTGGAGAGGCTGATAGCTTCGTCCACGGCCGCAGCAAGGAAGTGCCTCCTTATTATGCGGAAAATAATGATTCCTCCACCTGACAGCTGGGACCCACCGGACGGGCCACTGTATTTCGCAAAAAAAAATGTTTCCCCCTGACTGCTGGGACCCACCAGCTACATCTTCGCATGCAAGGAAGTGTGTCCGGGCAAAAAACGATTCGCCCCCTGACTGCTGGGACCCACCAGCTACATCTTCGTAGGCAAGGAAGTGCCTGACAGTCGGGACCCACCTGGTCGAAGCATACGTAGCGTTGTCATTCTGGTCGCGAACGTGTACGTACATACTGGTCGATGTAGAGGCGCGCACGTGTCGTAGTAGAGGCGCGCATGTAGCATGTACACGTACGTACAGCGGCCAGGGTGCAAGAAAGAAAACACGGCCACATATGTGTACATATGAGCGGGGTCTCGAACGCCTACTCGCGCATATGTACGGCCAGGGCTCGTGTACATGGCTGGGTCGGAGCGGAGAAACAGCGTCGTCGTTGTGTTCATGGGAAGGCAACGGAATGCATCGTGTTCATGGGGAGGCAACGGTATGCGTGGGAGCCAACCGGCTGGGTCAGACCGGAATGTGAGGTCGTGTTCATCGGGAGGGCTTGGACGGAACAGGCGATGGAAACGAGGCCTGGCGTACCGCACAATGGAGGAAACGGACCTCCTATGTTCGGAACGTGGTCCTGTTGATCAGGAGGGGTCTGGCGTACCGCAAAACGGAGGAAACAGACCTCCTACGGTCGAAACGAGGGTCCTATTCATCGGGAGGGGTGTGGCGTACCGCAAAATGGACGAAACGGACTTGTGTTGGAGCGCTACGGTCAAAACGGGGGTCCTGTTCATCGGGAGGGTTGTGGCATACCGCAAAACGGGACTCCACGGGATACTGTTCATCTCCACCGTCAACCCCCTCCAGCCTCCACGAGCTACTGTTCATCCACCGTCGACCTCCTCCAGCCTCCACCTGTGACTGTTCATCCACGGGCTCCTGTTCATCCAGCCTCCACCGCGCGCTACTCCACCGGCTACTATTCAACCAGCCCTCTCCACGGGCTCCTGTTCAATCACCCCTCCACGGGTTATTGTTCATCCTGCCCTCCACCGTCTACTGTTCATCCTGCCCTCCACGGGGTGTCCTGTTCATCTAGCCCTCCACGGGGTCCTGTTCAACAAGCCCCAACCGGCTCGATCGATTGGGGTCCTATTCATCCAAAGGCAACACCATGGGGTCCTATTCATCCACCCCCACCGGGAACTGTTCATCCAACCCCCCCCCCCCCCCGCAACGCTCACTGTTCATCCAGAGGCAGCATCGATCGGCTTCAGTTAGCAGAAGTAGCGAAGGAATCGCTCGATCGGGTTCAGTTAACAGCCATCGATTGATCGCTCGGGTTCAGTAACGCGTAGCCTGTAGTGCAATCGCTCGGGTTCAGTTAGAGCCCAACGCCTCGCTCGGGTTCAGTTAGAGCCAACGCCTCGCACACACGCGCATACGTGTACGAGAGAAACGCGCATCGCTCGGCCCCCGACCTCCCCCCGTAACCGGGAACTCCCCGAAATTTTCCTCGCCCTCGCTTCTACCATGGTTTTTTCCGTCATGGACGGCCCAAAGAATGTCATGCAGCTGCGTCTCCGGCCCGCCCAGGACGAAAAGCCCATTTTTGTCATGATTTTTTGTCATAGAAGTAGGAGCCCACCACATCTATGATGATACCGGGTTTTGTCACAGTTATCGTCATAGAAGTGCCATATGTATGACAGGAAAAAAATTCGTTCGGCCCAAAATGTCATAGATGTGTCTGTTTTTTGTAGTGAGTTCTGACCCAGCGACTACCTCGGTGGTTCTCCTGACGGTGCGGGTGAAAAGGGGGCATCCGATGAGGAAGCCACCCGCGCGAAGCCGTCTAGCGAGCATGCTGGAGAGTCAATGGAGCAGGAATCGGTCTTGAGGGGTTCGAGTATTGCTGGCCCAAGGGAGAGCCATCGGCCAATCACTCTGTCGCATCACCGTCAACGTGGCCAACGCAAAGCCCTCGAGAAGAGGTGCCTGTAAACTGGACCGGCAACTTGAATATCCTGAGTTGGAATTGCCGAGGAGGCGGGAACTCCCGGACTGCTCGTGACCTTGTGAGCTTGGTGCAGACCCACTCCCCTTGTATTATTTTCCTTTGTGAAACTAGGCAGTCAAAGGATAGAGAATGAAAAGATACATGTCTCAACTAGGATTAAGTGGCTTTGAAGCAGTTGATAGTGTTGGTCTTAGTGGAGGCCTTGCTTTATATTGGCATGAATCATTGAACCTCGAAGTCAAATCTATGAACGAAAGACATATTGATGCTTATGTGAGTAGTGCTACGGGCCTTGGAGGCTTACATGTGTCTACAGCGAGCCTCGGACGGAGGATTGACACAACATGTGGTCTCTCCTCCGTGGTATTCACCAACAAGTGGAAATGCCATGGGCGGTCATTGGAGACTACAACGAGGCCATGTGGGGATTTGAACATCTATCCCAAACACCTCGCTCGGTAGGTCAGATGATTGATTTCCGTGATGTTTTGGAGGTGTGTGGTCGCGGTGATCTTGGCTTTTCTAGGGTGCCATACACATCTGACAACCTCGTTTTGGACGGGCAAATGTGAAAGTCCGTCTAGACCATACGGTGGCGAACAACCGGTGGCGGGACATTTTTTCCGAGGCTAGCGTGGTGCATCTGGTGGCACCGAGCTGGCACCACTCCGCCATCCTTCTCAAGTGTGAGGTGGCGCCTCAACGACAGGAGCCGACCGAAAAGTGTGTGGGAGCGTGATCCTGTACTTCCAGAGATCATATAGAATGCCTAGACAGTGGCAGGTCGCATGAGTGACTTGGGTGATGTTGCTACTGCCCTTGGAGATCTCATGAGCACCCTTCATGGCTGGAGCAGAAAGAAATTTGATAATGTGGTAAGAGAAATAAATAAATCTCGTACTCGTTTAGAGGAGCTGATGGTTATGAATGCAGACCAACGAGAAATACGAGAAGCTACCGATCACATGAATGAACTCCTCTATAGGGAGGAGATGCTCTGGATGCAGAGATCATGTATAGCGTGGCTGCGAGAGGGTGACTGGAACACCAAGTTTTTTCACAGGAAGGCGGTGTGGAGAGCATAAAAGAACCACATCAAGTTCCTTGGTGCATGAGGCTGGGATTGTATAGAACGATCAGGCAACCATGGCGGACATAACCACTACATACTTTGCAAATCTATTCACGGCTGATTCATCCCTACAATCTGAACTTGTCTTAAACCTTATTGATTCACGTGTTACTGACAATATGAATGAAGGCCTTTGCGGAGATTTTTCTGAGAAGGAAATATAAGACGGCCTGTTTCAAATTGGTCCCCTCAAGGTGCCCAGATTGTATGGATTCCCAGCAAGAATGTTTCAGCGGAACTGGGTGGTCATGAAAGAACATGTGATTGCAGGGGTCAAGGAGTTCTTTCGGACTGGATTGATGCCAGATGGAATCAACAATACTTCTATTGTCCTCATTCCAAAAGTTGACAAGCCAGCTAAGCTCTCTGATTTTCGTCCCATTAGCCTCTGCAACGTTACTTATAAGGTGCTGGCAAAGTGTCTTGTTAACCAGTTACAACCCATATTGGATGATATAATTTCGCCTGCCCAGAGTGCCTTTGATCCAGGACGAATGATCACGGATAATGCCTATATTGCATTTGAATGCATTCATCACATCCAGCAGGAAAAAGATCTGGAGAAGAGATTTTGTGCATACAAACTGGACTTATCAAAAGCATATGATAGGATTGATTGGACCTTCTTGAAGCAAATGATGCAAAAATTAGGTTTCACTCACAGGTGGATCGACTGGATAATGTCTTGTGTCACCATTGTGATTTACAATGTGAAATTTAATGCAACCCTTTTGGATTCAATTGCACCAATGCAAGGGCTTCGGCAAGGTGATCCACTCTCCCCTTTTTTGTTCCTTTTTGTTGCTGACGGTCTCTCGGCCTTGTTGAAGGATGGTGAAAGGAGTGGGAATCTGGTGCCACTGAAAATCTGCCGGCGTGCCTTGGGGAGTCTCCCATTGTTGTTTGTAGATGACACGCTACTCTTTTTCAAGGCTGATAGTGAGCAAGCTGATGGGATCCGTAATATCCTCATGTCCTACGAGAAAGCAACATGCCAGTTGATTAACCCAACAAAATGCAGTATCATGTTTGGGAAATCATGTCCGGAGAGAAGCCAAGCGAGTATTCCTTCGACCCTATAGGTTGAAAGGTCGACCTTTGAAGAGAGATATCTTGGGCTGCCTACACTGGATGGGCTGATGTCGAAAGGAAAATTTCAGAATCTTCAGGCATAGTTGACAAAAAGGATTATTGCATGGGGTGACACACTTTAGTCGGCAGGGAAAGAAGTGATGATCAAATCCGTTTTGCAGGCAATCCCAACCTTCGTGATGAGCGTGTTTAAACTTCCAATGTCTGTTTGTGATGACTTGAACCGCATGGTCAGGAACTTTTGGTGGGGATCCTCTAAAGGGAAGCACAAAACACATTAGATCTCTTGGTCAAATATTATGGCGCACAAAACCAAGGGAGGCCTTGGATTTAGAGACTTCCGCTTGTTTAACCAAGCCCTGCTAGGCCGGCAGGCTTGGCCCCTCCTAACTAAACTAGATATTTATGTGCGCAGGCTCTAAAATCTTGATACTATCCTAATGGGCGCATTGAGGACACAGTTTTTTGGTAATGCTTCGGCATCTTGGCAGGGCATCCAGCACGGCCTCGAACTTCTGAAGAAAGGGCTGATTTGGCGCGTTGGTAATGGCAAAAATATTCGCCTATGGCGAGATAGGTGGCTACCGAGGGAGCATGGAGGGAATCTCATCACATTGCAGGGCACGTGCCGACTGAGGCGAGTGGCAGATCTTCTTAATGAGTGCGGTGCATGGTGGCTGGACCTTCTTTGTCGACACCTCCTTCCGGTCGACATTGACGTCATCACGCGCATCCGTCCATGCCGTCGTGGCTTCAACGACACCCTTGTTTGGGCGTTAGAGAAGAACGACATATTTACCGTTCATTCGGCATACCGCCTAGCCATGGACGAGCGCGAGGGCCCATCAGCATGTGCAACGAGAAGGGCACCAGATGGTCATCGTGCCATCTGGAAGATCATATGGGGGTGCCCTGCTCCCCCTAAGGTATGTGTCTTTGCATGGCGGCTCGCGACTAATTCTCTAGCCACTTGGTCCAACAAATGTTCTCGTCACTTGGAACCATCTAATATTTGCCCTGTGTGTGGAATGGAATGCGAGGATGACTTCCATGCTATGTGTAGGTACCCTCGTGCGGTGGACCTATGACGTGCCATGGCGCAGGATTGGTTGCTGCCAGATATCAGCTCTGTTCGCAACACAGGGCCAGAGTGGTTGTTCGAGGTGCTGGAGCCGCTCACCGACACCTCAAGAATGGCTCTACTGATGACTATGTGGCGCTCATGGCATGTCCGAAATGAGATCACACATGAGAAGGAGGCTCCACCGACTGAGGCATCACGCAGATTCTTACACAGCTACATCACGTCCCTCCTTTGTCTCCAGCAGCATCCCCAAGGTGACCATGAGAAAGGCAAAATGTTGGTGCAGTTGTCGGTGCCCCATGTGGCTGGAACGTCGTTCAGCAAACCGACTAGTAGGGGCGGGGTGTTACGACAACCGGACAGATGGGAGCCGCCTCCCACCGGCTGGCTGAAGCTCAACATCGATGACTCTTACTCGGAGCAAGCAGGGAATGGCGGCATTGGGATGGCCATGCGAGACACGGAGGGCCATATCGTTTTTTCTTCTTGCCACCACATGTTCACGCGCAATAGTGCACTAGCAGCTGAACTAGAAGCATGTAGAGAAGGGGTTTCCCTTGCTATGTAGTGGAGCTCAGCACCATTCATCCTAAAGACGGACTGCAAAAAGGCTGCTGCTATGCTCATGCACAAGTCTACAGACCGGTAACCAAATGCAGGCCTTGCTCATGAGATTAAAGCGAGTATGCATGGTGGAAGAGAAGTGAAGGTTAGAGCCATTAGGAGGGAGAGTAATCAAGTTAGTAATAAACTACCTAGAATACGACGTGCCTGTGTTAAAACAGTCTTTTGGCTGCGATCTGCACCTGAAGAGGTTGTAAACTTATGCTCCTTGGATCATCCTTATCCAGACTGATTAAAAGAATGTCTTTCACCCCGCAAAAAAACACCTTTAAGACTCTTATTCTGGTAACACCCATCTTATTTCGCTAACACCCGGACGACACACACGAAAAACCAACCCCACCGGCCAATCCCACCCACCACTCTCTTCTCCACCTTCCTCCCCCGATCCACAAACCCACCTGCCACTCCTTCCCTCCAGAGGTAAAAGCACCCCAAGCACCCAAACTTGTAGGGAATGTGATGATTTAGTTCCAAACTTGTAGAATGCAACTCCACCATACATCAACTTGCACTGGATGTGACGATTTGGTCCTAGGCCTATCACAGCGCGACAAGTGGCTGCCACATGGTGGACCGGTCTTTGCCTGCAGTTTTGCAAAAAATACCCTATCATCTTGTCTAATTAACCCGCACTATCAATGATAATGTCCAACCTTCTCTTAATCATTCGTTCAATTACTCGTCATTGTTATGATATTTTTTAGGCTCAATCATCAACTCACAGCTTTCCCAACATGAATGCGTCGAAAAAGAGGATAGGGTGTTCTTGCATTTGAGAAACTTGGTCCAGAACATTGCCAAACAAAACAGACCCAGTTCAGATCACAGCTCGGAAAAATCAAGTCATAGATTAGAATGCATCTCAACATTTTTGACAGATCATAATCCCTAATGATTTACGCACATATTCATTCTCTGAAGCAACATTTCACACAAAAGAAGTTCCATGTGGATTGTGAAACGAAGGCGGGAAATGCAGTCTTAGACCATCCGAAGAGAAAGATCAGCAGCGCATCCCAGAAACATGCAGATAATTGCAGATCGATCAAGATGTGCAGCGGGCAGGCATGAAGATTAGGCGGTTGCCGGCGCTACGGGGGGCCGTTGACCGGCACGAAGAGCAGCGACGGGTCCAAGTACGGGTAGCGATAAAGCATGGCGCGCCTCATGTTCTCCAAGCCGCACTCGTACCCTCGCAGCTCCCGCTCTGCCAGCGCACGCGTGCTCCCTGCTGGACCCCCAGAACCACCGCGTCACCGCTCTCTCCGCGTTCGCCTTGGTCGCTGCGAGCTCGGCCTTTGCCTTGTCCAGCTTCGCCCGAAGCGCGTTCGACTCGGTGGCGTCGCGCTCCCGCTGCTTCTTCTTCCTGTCCAACTCCTCCCGGAGCCCACGCGCTGCCGCCGCCACAATCCCCGCATCCGCCTTGGTATCGGCGAGCACAACCTTGGACTTGGGTAGCTCCGCCCGCAGCGCATCCGCCTCGGCTGTGTCGCGCTCCCACGCCTTCATTTTCCTGCACAGCTCCTCCCGTGCCGCCGCCTTGGTTGTCTCATCAAGCTCGTACTAGTATTATACGTCCAAGTGCATGCATGCATGAGCCATCAGACATAGAACTCGAACCCGTTCAACTTTGTTGCAGGAGTTTAAAATTGAAATGATGAGAAGAGGCATCAAAATGTCAAGGAGACAACAACAAGCAAGTAGTTGGCTAGTACTTGTCCTCCAGCTCCAGAGCGTAAGCGAGAAGGCCACCTCTTTCGCCGTCTATGCCCCAGCATGTATGGCACCATGTCGATCGATCAATCCAGAACAACAAGTCATCCAAGAATAATGCACACGGAACAAGGAGCTCACTCGGAGCAGTGACAGGTAGCATGAGGCGACGACGTCGGTCGGCTTGTACGTGGCAAGCTCGCGCTCCTGTGACGGTGTGACGATGCCCTACAGCAGCCGCCTCGCTGCCTTCTAGTCAACATCGTTGCTTGTCGCGGGCGGCGACAACCAGGGGTCGGAGAAGCCCGAGAGGAAAGAGGGGTCTGACGCCGAGCTCTCGCTATCTGCACGGTGCTCCCCCACCTTCCTCTTCTTACCAAGCGACGACACGCGAGGCGTCACTTTGCAATCAGGCTCGTTCTTCACATTCATCCATAGCGACATGAACAGGCGCGGCTACAAATCACAGATCAGTACAATCCACAGCAAACATCTTTAATCGTTCTGAATTCTACAATGCCGGAGGTTTCACCTTTATTAGTTGGCGGGGGAGATGACACCCCGGTGATGTTGGCTGCGACCATGTTGTGCTGGTGGAGATACGTGAAGAGATCGATCGGGGAACTCCCTCGAGCACGCAGCAGGCTGTCTGCCATGGCCTTCTCCTACACGGTGAGCGACGTATTGAAGGTGGACGACCTGGAAGGATCGCCCCACTCCACCGGGCACGGCCATGATTTTGCAAAACTGTAGGCAAAGACTGCTCCACCCATGTGGCTGCCACTTGTCGGCTGTGATAGGCTCAGGACCAAATCATCACATCCAGTGCAAGTTGGGGTATGATGGAGTTACATTTTATAAGTTTGAGACTAAATCATTATATTCCCTGCAAGTTGGGGTACATGACGTGCTTTTACCTCTTCCACCACCCCCTCATGCCGCGACCACGGCCGACCAATGACCTCCGCGCGCCGTGGATACCCCGGTGGCCCCACTTCCTCTCAAATCTCGACCCACCCCCACCCATGAGACGTCTCGCCCTGCCGTGGTGCACCATCCCACTGCACCTCGCCCCGCCGCGGCCCGCTGTCCCCGCGTCCCTGCACCCCCGCCCTGACCACCTTCCCCACGAGCGCCGCCCCAGATACCCCCACCTCCACCGTGCACAGCACCGGCTGGATCCGGCCGACAACCACGTTGTATCTCGCCAGCGAGCAACTCCCACATCCACATCGCCGCGCCTCTAGGGAGTGGAGGTAATGGATGGTGCTCAGGGGGCAGATCCCACAGGTTCGCCTCCTCTCTTCTCGGAGCTCGAACGCAATAGGGTCGCCAGCGGCTACCTTCTACCCTCCTCCCCATCTTGCTTGGGATCCCATGAAAGGAAGGTCAACGTCAGGTCGCTGGTCTCCTTCCCCTCCTACAGGTTGCCACGGCAGCCCATGCCTCCGGCGGTGGTCGGGGTCACCGCTGGTCCTGGTGCCGGTGCCTCAGGTCGTGGTCGCTCTGCCGGGGAAGCCCTCTGGCGGCTCGAGGGCAGAATTTCATCTTGCATTCCACACCAAGGACACACGCGGGACAATCATTGACTCTTTGTAGCTCACTATTTTTTTCCTTCAGTTCTTTGCGTATGAAAATTGACCAATTTGGTAGTTTTTGACTTTCTGTGTTTTAGATTTTGACGTGCGTTGCAACTCGGTTGTGCACGTGTAGTCCACCCATCTCCTCCACTGCATCCCTAGCGGCGGGGGCATCAGAGTCCACATCGACAGCAGATGAAGCTCCAGCCAGCGGATTTTTCAGATTTTCTTTTTGCCGTGGCCGGCGACAGAACCGTGCGGCTCGAAGTTCCCACCGATTGCCCTGCAGTTCCTTCGGCACTGACGGGTGCTAATAATGTGTGTTTTCAGCATATTTGCATTGTTCATGCAGTGCACATGTGCACCTTCTGTAGTGCGGTAGACTCGTTCGTGCAGTGCAAAACGGGCGCTAATTAAAAATACGGGGGAACGTATCTAGATAACTATTCATCCAGTGTAGAACACATGAATGGAAAAAAGAAAAGAAAAACTTCCCTGCAGTGCATAACACTCTCTAATTTTTCTTTGTAAAAGAAGTGCGCTCGGTAAACCAAAGAAGTATGATTTTTCAAAATATTGAGTTCATTGTTAAAAAATTATGTGCTTTGCTTTATAAAATCGGTGTGTTTCACTATGCAAAAAATCAGTACACTTGAACCGTTCTTGCAGGTTCATTGGCCTCAGTCATGTAGTCCAAAATGCCTTTTGAAAAAACAACAAGAAAAAACCATGCAGCTCGCTTCGATTTGTGTAGTGGTTCACTCTTTGATGCAGAGCATCCTACGATCATCCCCATGTACACTACGACTTCTCCCCGAGCCCCAAGTGCCCACATGTTTAGACCTTAAGCATACGTCATTTGACACAAGGTGAACTCGCTCCTTTCCAAATCTTCCCTTTTCGCATGTAAGACATGGATGCTACCTCAAGCGTGGACCTTGTGCATACTTAGGCACACCAGAGGAGACCATGGAGAGCCTAAGGACCAAGGCCAAGTGTGTGCGGGAGCGAAGGAAGGAGAGGGAAGAAGAGCGAGCTGCTACAGCGGCGGGACATCCGGCCCGACCCTGGAAATCCGGCCCCTTCCTATACAGAGAGCTCCGGAAGCGACCCTGACAGCCCGGACATCTGACACCATGCCTCGAACATCCGTCTCCTCCCAAAGTACCGGACATTTGGCCCCTTTGCTCGGAAATCCGGCCCCTCGTCACAGAATGCAACCGAAGCCAGCCAAGTCCATCCCGGACATCCGGCCAGAGGCCCGGACATCCGGCCCCCATCCCGGACATCCGGCACCTCCCTGTGCACAGAGATCGGGCCAAGGGCCCATGTATCCCGCCTCTCACTTACCCCTTCGTGGGCTTGCACTATATATAGACCCCCTCCTCCTAGTTCGGGTTAGCATTGTGATAGCTCATATGTGAGATAGAGCCTCGCTCATCCATCTGGATCTACTTCACCGAGAGAGACCGTCACCTCTTCGGAGAAGATCCACCTTGGATTCAAGACCCTTAATGGGAAGACCTCAAGACATCCTCACACAGAAGAACTAGTTACCCATGTATCGTCCTTTGTTGGATTCAGACCATGTATCTCTTTGTGTTTCGAGTATCTAGCATATGTGTGATCGAATCTTGTTGGTTTGTGATGAGGACATCGATACCATTGTTACACCCACAGCCCCTGCTGCCATACATACTGGACCAATTACTAGAGCTCCCGCACGCCAATTGAATTATCAGGTACTTTCGTTTCTTGGTAACGATTCTGATGCTCTTGAGAATATGATGCTGCCTAAATTGGATACATTTGTTTTGCTTACAAATGAAGGTCCTAGCTTGGACAAGAAAGATGAACCTTGGAGCAAGTTCAAGCTTGTAGATGATGGCATGCGCAAGGGGAACAAGAACGGAGTTACAAGTGCTGATTCCAGGACTTTGAAGCCACCATAATGAGTGCATGAAGCCTTGGACGAAATATACAAGATGCCACTTCATAAATTTCGTCCAGAGGCTATTCTAGGTGCCGCGTCACCTTATTATTGGGCCAGGCCCATGTATTTTCGAAATACTTAAGTATAGGCTGTTTTTAGAGTCTGTATGTGTGGCGAAACAAGAGTTAGGGTTTGTTTCGGACCCCTCCACCAAGGGCCATGAAATTCCTCCTCTCTCCTCCATATATACAGCGCTTGGGGCATCGTTTAGACTTTGGGTTTTGTTTAGATTAAAAGTTCGCCATAGCTGCAACTTCGCATACTTCGTTTGTGTCCAACGACCAGACCAAGACGTCACAGAACCCCACCTTCATTAATAAAGCTTTCCTCTTTTATTCGCAATATCCAGATTGCAATCTCAGTTTCTTGCTTGTTCTTCGTTTGCTCGCAGGAAATAGACCCTCGTGGTCAGGTTGATCGTGCTCCGGCGTGGTCAATAACCCTCGGAAGTTGGTTTTAGCGATTGGTAAGGCGCGACGTCTTTGCACGATCGTAGTCGGATCGTCAAAGTCGACTCCCACGGAAAACGATATATATCTCATCGAAACATCGGGACACCTTCGCCTCTATCAAGTGGTATCAGATTTCCAGGTTGCTCAGTGAGATTTTACAGTTTTTCATAGTTTAGATTGAGTCTGTTCTTCATACCTACAGTCCACGAAAAAGCCAAAAAAATAGGGTTAGGTCATCATATCCGAACCAATCTGAGCCTTTGCATAATGTTTTTAGGGTTTTGCATTGTTGAATTTGCGGTTGCATCGTCGTGTCTAGTTGTTAATCTTAGCATCTTGTTTCCTTTAGAGTTTCGAGTTCTGTTCACAAGTTGTCACGTCGCCGCTGCACCATCGTCATTGTTCCTACCACATACCACCAACATATTCCTTACCGCTGCCATATACATACGTCTGTCCACCACCAATCCGAGTCCACATATACATCCGCCAGTCCACCGCCAATCCGAGTCCAGATATACATCTGCCTATCCACAACCAATCCGAGTCCACATATACATCTGCATGTCCACCACCAATCCGAGTTCTTTTCATATTAGGTTTGTTTTCGAGGTCCATCTAGTTTTCGTTTTGTGTTTCCTTGCCTGAGTAGGCCTTGGAAAAAAAGATCTGGACACCCCGGGCAGTTTTTAGGCCAAAATTTTGGCGACCAAAAATATTTTTCCCTATCTTATTTTTAGGCTTTTCTGAGTCTTTTGAGCCACATGCCATCATAGTGATTTTTTGTCGTACTTTTTCGTCGTCGCTGCCCTAATTTCTGGAAAAAAAAAGTCAAAAAAATTGCGTGCCCATCCTGTCAGTTTGATGAGGGAAGAGTTTTGAGACACTCGCCATTATAGTGATTTTTCGCAAAAAAGAGACGAGCGCAAAAAACAGAGCGAAAAAAGTTCCAGAGTGTGCTTTTCCCTTGTTTACATGCAGCGCGGTGATTTTGTTAGTGTTCTAGGCTCGCGTCTCTAGCACGGTATAGCCTAGGACTAGCACAGTACCGTTGTTGAGCGTTTATTCAACTTTGCATCTCTGAATTGATTATTGCTGACCCTTTTTGCTACCATATTATAAGCCTTCCCAGCTCCACATACATCTACGTCATGCGTTTGATTTTCCCTGGTAATCACTCTATCCAAGCTTTGAGAGTTTTGACTACGACGGGTGCCGATCATCGCCTGCTGCTGGGTAAGAACTGGTAAGAATTTGAGATTTGCTTGACGGATTTGTGACACCCACCACCACCTCTTGTTAGTAGTCTGTAGGATCATATTCTTGTGTGTTTATATTGCTGCTAACCATGGCAGGATCACAAGTCGACGAGATTGACTGGGAGAACATGACGAATAAGGAGTTGCATGATAAATTTCAGCAAATGATGAGTGGACATATGCAAGATGTGCTAAACAGATTTGAAGAGGCCATGGAGAAGATAGATGGCATGGAAAAGACGTTCGAAACAAAGCTCGATAACAAGTTTAATGAATTGCTCGCGCGTCTTCCACCACCACCACCGGCTGCCCCTAACGCACTCTACAACAACAACAACAACAACAACGTCGCTTTCCAAATCAAGTGGGACGAGCACAACGCGTTCCCATTGACCCTGGGCAAAATTCTAGTGCCGCTGTTGATGCTTATGTCGCTCCTGCTGCTACTGCAGAGGTGGAGGACCATTACGAGGATGAGGTTGATCAAAATCAGAACTACGTGCAACCACCAGCACCACCACCACCAGGTCGTCCTCAGGTATATCATCGCAACGGTAGGGCTGCACCACCATATGAGGTCCGAGATCTTGACCATCTTCCTAAACTGAAATTGAATATTCCACCATTTGAGGGTAGATATGTTCCTGATATATATCTTACTTGGGAGTTAGAAACTGAACAACGTTTTACATGTTTACAATATCCTGAGGAGAGACGTGTTCCTGCTGATGTTTGTGCTTTCACTAGCTTCGCATGTGTTTGGTGGTCTGAACATTGTAGATTATATCCTATTCCAACTACTTGGGCTGCTTGGAAAACTGTTATGCTTACTCGTTGGGTTCCACCATATTATCAACGTGAATTACTACAAAAATTGCAGCGTTTAAGATAAGGAAAAAATTATGTAGAAGAATATTATCAGGAATTACAAACTAGCATGATTAGATGTGGTATTGTTGAGGAGAATGAAGCTATGTGTGCACGTTTTATGGGTGGATAAAATAGAGAGATTCAGACCATTCTAGAGTATAAGGAGTATACTAATATCACTCGTTTATTCCATCTTGCTTGTAAAGCTGAACGTGAAGTGCAGGATCGACAGGCATTGGCGCGAACTAACTTTTCTGCAGGTTGATCTTCATCATGGACACCACGCGCATCCTCTACTTCCACTACACCAGCACCTCCATCAGGTGCCACCTCCAGCCGTGATACAAGAAAGTAGGCACAACCACCACTATCTGCCAAGATCACACTAGTCGGGCCTGCGCAGAGCTCTTCTTCTTCCATGGCATCAACAGGGCACACAAGTGATATTATTTGTCGTCGATGTTAGGGAAGAGGACATTTTGCGAGAGAATGCAAAACTCAGTGTGTGATGATTTCTACTGAGGATGGTGGATATGAGTCCGCTAGTGACTATGATGAGGAGACTTTGGCTCTTATTACACATGAAGCACACGGTGGAGATGATTTTGATCATGAGACGCAATACATGGCTGCTGAAGATGCTGACATGTATGAATGTTTAGTTGCTCAACATGTTTTGAGTGTGCAGGTTACATAAGCTGAGCAAAATCAGAGGCATAATTTGTTCCATACAAAGGGAGTTGTGAAGGAACGTTCTGTTCGCGTCATCATAGATGGAGGGAGCTACAACAACTTGGCTAACATGGATATGGTGGAGAAGCTATTTCTCACCACAAGACCTCATCCACATCCTTACTACATCCAATGGTTCAACAATAGCAGCAAGATTAAGGTAATACATACTGTTCGTGTGCATTTTAGTATCTCTACATATGCTGATTATGTTGATTGTGACGTGGTACCCATGCAAGCATGTTCCTTATTACTTGGTAGACCATGGCAATTTGATAAAAAATCTGTACACCATGGTAGAAATAATCAGTATACTCTTGTTCATAAGGATAGCCATATTACTTTGCTTCCTATGACTCCTAATTTTGAAAGATGATATTAATAGAGCTAATAAAGCAAAACAGTAGAAAAATAAGAGTGCAAATCAGATTGTGGCAAAAGAATTTGAGCAACAAATGAAACCTAATAATAAACCATCTGGTGTTGCTTCTGAAATTAAATTGAAAAATGCATGTTTACTTGCCACAAAATCTGATATTGATGAGCTAGATTTCAGCAAATCTGTTTGCTATGCTTTTGTGTGCAAAGAGGCATTATTTTCATTCAAGGACGTGCCTTCCTCTTTGCCCCCTGTTGTCACTAACATTTTGCAGGAATTCGCTGACATCTTCCGACAAGATGTGCCACCGGGATTACCACCTATTTGAGGGATTAAGCATCAAATTGACTTAATTCCCGATGCATCGCTACCCAACCGTGCACCATACCGTACCAATCCAGAGGAGACGAAGGAGATTATGCGTCAAGTACAGGAGCTGCTCGACAAAGGTTACATGCGCGAATCTCTTAGTCCTTGTGTTGTTCCTATTATACTAGTGCCTAAAAAGGATGGTATGTCGCGTATGTGCGTTGATTGTAGAGGCATTAATAATATTACTATTCGTTATCGTCATCCTATTCCTAGGCTTGATGATATGATCGATGAATTGAGTGGCTCTACAATTTTCTCCCAAGTTGATTTGCGTGGTGGATACCATCAAATTCATATGAAATTGGGAGATGAATGGAAAACGGCATTTAAAACTAAGTTTGGTTTATATAAGTGGTTAGTCATGCCTTTTGGGTTAACTAATGCACCTAGTACTTTCATGAGACTAATGCACAAAGTTTTACGTGTTTTCATTGGATGATTTGTGGTATTCTATTTTGATGGTATACTGATTTATAGCAAATCTTTGGAGGAACATTTGGAACATTTACGTGTTGTTTTTATTGCTCTACGTGATGCACATTTGTTTGGTAACCTTGGGAAGTGCACCTTCTGCACCGACCGAGTATCTTTTCTTGGCTATGTTGTTACTCCACATGGAATTGAAGTTGATAAAGCCAAGATTGAAGCTATTGAGAGTTGGCCGCAGCCCAAAACGGTCACACAAGTGAGGAGTTTTCTTGGCCTCGCTAGATTCTATAGGCGTTTGTGAGAGATTTCAGCACCATTGCTGCACCTCTCAATGAGATTACAAAGAAGGTTGTGCCTTTTGTTTGGAGTACCGCACAGGAAGAAGCCTTCACGGTATTGAAAGATAAATTGACACATGCTCCTTTACTCCAACTTCCTGATTTTAATAAGACTTTTGAGCTTGAATCTGATGCTAGTGGAATTGGATTAGGAGGTGTGTTATTACAAGATGGCAAACCTGTTGCATACTTTTCTGAAAAATTGAGTGGGCCTAGTCTGAATTATTCTACTTATGATAAAGAATTATATGCTCTTGTTCAAACTTTAGAGACATGGCAACATTATTTATGGCCCAAAGAATTTGTAATACATTCTGATCATGAATCTTTGAAACATATTAAAAGTCAGGCTAAACTGAATTGTAGACATGCTAAATGGGTTGAATTCATTGAGACTTCCTCTTATGTTATTAAGCACAAGAAGGGTATAGAAAATGTTATTGCTGATGCATTGTCTTGTCGCTACACTATGCTTTCACACCTTGACTTCAAAATATTTTCTTTGGAGACCATCAAAGATCAATATGTGCTTGATGCTGATTTTAAATATGTAATGCAGAATTGTAAAGAAGGAAGAACGTGGAACAAGTTCTTCGTTAATGATGGATTTGTGTTCCGTGCTAACAAGCTATGCATTCCAGCTAGCTCCATTCGTCTTTTGTTGTTGCAGGAGGCGCATGGAGGAGGACTAATGGGACACTTCGGCGTGAAGAAGACGGATGACGTACTTGCTACACATTTCTTTTGGCCAAAGATGAGATGGGATGTTGAGCGTTTTGTTCCTCGCTGCACTACATGTCAAAAAGCTAAGTCACGACTCAATCCTCATGGTTTATATATGCCTTTGCCTGTACCTAGTGTTCATTGTGAGGATGTATCTATGGACTTTGTTTTAGGTTTACCTCGAACAAATAAGGGGAGGGATAGCATATTTGTTGTCGTCAATAGGTTCTCGAAAATGGCACACTTCATACCATGTCATAAAAGCGATGATGTTGTTAATGTTGCTGATTTGTTCTTTCGTGAAATTATTCGCTTGCATGGTGTGCCAAATACTATTGTTTCAGATCGTGATACTAAATTTCTTATCCACTTTTGGAGATGTTTATGGGCTAAGTTGGGGACTAAACTGCTTTTTAGTACTACTTGTCACCCCCAAACCGAAGGACAAACTGAAGTAGTCAATAGAACATTGTCTACTATGCTTAGGGCTGTTTTGAAGAATAATAAGAAAATGTGGGAAGAATGCTTGCCTCATATTGCATTTGCTTATAATCATTCACTGCATTCCACTACTAAGATGTGCCCTTTTGAAATTGTGTATGGTTTCCTACCTCGTGCACCTATTGATTTGTTGCCTCTTCCATCTTCGGAGAAGGTCAATTTTGATGCTAAAGAACATGCTGAATTGATTTTAAAAATGCATGAGTTAACTAAGGAAAACATTGAGCGTATGAATGCTAAATATAAACTTGCTGGAGATAAGGGTAGAAAACATGTTGTGTTTGCACCTGGAGATCTTGTTTGGTTACATTTGCGCAAGGATAGATTTCCTAATTTGCGCAAATCAAAGCTAATGCCACGTGCTGATGGTCCTTTTAAGGTATTAGAGAAAATGATAATGCATATAAACTTGAGCTGCCTGCAGATTTTGGGGTTAGTCCCACTTTTAACATTGCAGATTTGAAGCCTTATTTGGGTGAGGAAGATGAGCTTTCGTCGAGGACGACTTCATTTCAAGAAGGGGAGGATGGTGAGGACATCAATTCCATTGTTACACCCACAGCCCCTGCTGCTATACATACTGGACCAATTACTAGAGCTCGCGCACGCCAATTGAATTATCAGGTACTTTCGTTTCTTGGTAACGATTCTGATGCTCATGAGAATATGATGCTGCCTAAATTGGATACATTTGTTTTGCTTACAAATGAAGGTCCTAGCTTGGACAACAAAGATGAACCTTTGAGCAAGTTCAAGCATGGAGATGATGGCATGCGCAAGGGGATCAAGAACGGAGTTACAAGTGATGATTTCAGGACTTTGAAGCCACCATAAGGAGTGCATGAATCCTTGGACGAAATATACAAGATGCCACTCCATAAATTTCATCCAGAGGCTATTCTAAGTGCTGCGTCATCTTATTATTGGGCCAGGTCCATGTATTTTCGAAATACTTAAGTATAGGCTGTTTTTAGAGTCCGTATGTGTGGGGAAACAAGAGTTAGGGTTGGTTTCGGACCCCTCCTACAAGGGCCACGAAATTCCCCCCCTCTCTCCTCCATATATACAACCCTTAGGGCATCGTTTAGACTTTGGGTTTTGTTTAGATTAAAAGTTTGCCATAGCTACAACTTCGCGTACTTCGTTTGTGTCCAACGACAAGACCAAGACGTCACAGAACCCCGCCTTCATTAATAAAGCTTTCCTCTTTTATTCGTAATATCTAGATTGCAATCTCAGTTTCTTGCTTGTTCTTCGTTTGCTCGCAGGAAATAGACCATCATGGTCAGGTTGATTGTGCTCCGGCGTGGTCAATAACCCTCGGAAGTTGGTTTAGTGATTGCTAAGGCGCGACGTCTTTGCACGATCGTAGTCGGATCGTCAAAGTCAACTCCCACAGAAAATGATATCTATCTCATCAAAACATCGGGACACCTTCACATCTATCAGTTTGAGTGTTTTCTCGTGTTTCCCCTCATGATTTCTCCTCGTGTTCTTCGTGTTCATCACGGGATCCGCTCCTTTCGTGAAAGATCGCCCATCTAGGGTTCCACCCTACATCATCTTGGATCAGAGCCAGCTTGCTCATGATCATCTTTGTATCATGAGCCACGTTGATCAAGATTTCGGAGCCTCCCCTCTTCGTTTTCTAGCCTTCTTTTGTTGATTTCGTCCTAAATTCGAAAATCCCCACCAAAAAGAGCCCCCAATTTTTTTTGTGATTTGTTGGTGTGATGAAGTTTTGTTGATTTTGATCCATGGATTCATTGTGTTACTAGTGGATCTATCTTTTCCCCAAGTTTCCCCTCCTTCCATCCATGAAATCTCTCGAATTTTGCCTCCAAAGTCATCAATTTCCGCCCCCAAATCGAGTTCCTCGAGTTCATCCTCGGATTTAGAGCCCGAACATCTGCCTCCCCCCCGGACATCCGGCCCGTAGGCCCGGACATCCGGCTCCTGGAGCGCAAAATCTGACTAGGTTCGGACATCAGGTCCTGGATTTCTGGCCAAATGATAACCCACAAGTATAGGGGATCAACTGTAGCCTCTTCCGATAAGTAGGAGTGTCGAACCCAATGAGGAGCTAAAGGTAGAACAAATATTCCCTCAAGTTCTATCGACCACCGATACAACTCTACGCACGCTTAACGTTCGCTTTACCTAGAACAAGTATGAAACTAGAAGTACTTTGTAGGTGTTGTTGGATAGGTTTGTAAGATAATAAACAGCACGTAAATAAAAGCTAGGGGCTGTTTAGATAAAGACACAACTAAGTTAGTTTCAGTAGAGAGCTTTTTGTCATGAGAAAGTTATTTGTTCCTAGACAATCGATAACTAGACCGGTAATCATTATTGCAATTTTATTTGAGGGAGAGTCATAAGCTAACATACTTTATCTTCCTGGATCATATGCTCTTATGATTGTAACTCTAGAAAGCATCCGCAACTACTAAATATCATTAAGGCAAAACCCAACCATAGCATTATAAGGCATCAAGTCCTCTTTACTCCCATACGCAAACAACCTACTTACTCGGGTATGTGCTTCTATCACTCACGCCACCCACGATAAGAAAATCATGAACATATTGCAAACTCTATAGCGGTGATCCCTCACGCTTGACAACACCAATAATAAAAACATGCAACTCAAACCAATCACGATCATCAATTAACCCATAGGACAAAACAGATCTACTCAAACATCATTGGGAAATAATATATAGCATTGAGCACCATGTTTAAGTAGAGATTACAGCAAGTAAAAGAGGGGTTACACCGCTGCATAGAGGGGGGAAGAGTTGGTGATGACGGCGGTGAAGTTGTTGGTGTAGATCGTTGTCGCGATGATGGCCCTGGCAGTGTTCCGGCGCCATCGGGAGAGAGGGGGAGAGAGACCCCCTTCTTCTTCTTCCTTGACCTTCCCCCTATATGGGAGAAGGGTTTCCCCTCTGGTCTATGGCCTCCATGGTGGCGGAGGGGCGAGATTCCCTCCGAGATTGGATCTATCTCTCTATTTCCTTCTGTTTCTGCACTCCCTGATTCTGCCCTTTCACCGTTTCTTAAATTCTGGGAGATCCGTAACTCCGATTGGGTTGACATTTTGACATGATTTTTATCCAGATATTGGCTTTGTTGCGGTGAAAGAAGGGCACCAACCGCCTTATATAGTGGCCACGAGGGCCCAGGGCGCGCCCTACCCCCTAGGGCACGCCCCTCACCCTTGTGGGCCCCTCGGGCATCGTCTCGCGTTGATTTAACTTCCCAAAATTCACATATATTCCAAAAACAATCTTTGTAAGTTTTTATCCTGTTTGGACTCTGTTTGATATGGATTTTCTATGAAATAAAAAACATGCAACAAACAGTAACTGACACTGGGCACTGGATCAATATGTTCGTCCCAAAAATAGTATAAAAAGTTGCCAAAAGTATGTAAAAGTTGTAGAATATTGGCATAGAACAATAAAAAATTATTGATACGATGGAGATGTATCAGCATCCCCAAGCTTAATTCCTGCTCGTCCTCGAGTAGGTAAATGATAAAAAAGATAAGTTTTGATGTGGAATTCTACCTAGCATAATCTTGATCATGTAATCTAATCATGGCATAAATATTAAGACATGAGTCTATCATTTGACATTAAGACAATAATACTTCAAGCATACTAATAAAGCAATCATGTCTTTTCAAAATAACATGGCCAAAGGAAGTTATCCCTACAAAATAATATGGTCTGCCTATGCTCCATCTCCATCACATAAAATATTCAAATCATGCACAACCCTGACGACAAGCCAAGCAATTGTTTCATACTTTTGATGTTCTCAAACCGTTTCAACTTTCACGCAATACATGAGCGTGAGCCATGGATATAGCACTATAGGTGGAATAGAATATGATGATGGAGGTTGTGTGGAGAAGACAAAAAAGGGAATAAGTCTCACATCGACGCGGCTAATCAACGGGCTATGGAGATGCCCATCAATTGATGTTAATGCGGGGAGTAGGGATTTCCATGCAACAGATGCACTAGAGCTATAGGTGTACGAAAGCTCAAACTAAAACTAAGTGGGTATGCATCCAACTTGCTTGCTCATGAAGACCTAGGGCACTTGAGGAAGCCCATTGTTGGAATATACAAGCCAAGTTCTATAATGAAAATTCCCACTAGTATATGAAAGTGATAACTCAAGAGACTCTCTATATGAAGAACATGGTGCTACTCTAAAGCACAAGTGTGGTAAAAGGATAGTAACATTGTCCCATCTCTATTTTCTCTCATTTTTATTTTTTTCTCTTTTTTGTTGGCTTCTTTGGCCTCTCACTCTTTTGGGGGGGGGGGCTTCTCTGGCCACTTTTATTTTGATAACCTCACATGGGACAATGCTCTAATAATGATGATCATCACACTTTTATTTACTTAGAACTCAATATTACAACTCGGTACTAGAACAAAGATATGACTCTATATGAATGCCTCCGGCAGTGTACCGAGATGTGCAATGATCTAGCGTGTTAATGAAATCAAAAAACGGACAAGACATGAAAACATCATGCTACCTATCTTATAATCATGCAAAGCAATATGACAATAAATGATCAAGTCATGTATATGATGATGATGGAAGTTGCATGGCAATATATCTCGGAATGGCTATGGAAATGCCATGATCGGTAGGTATGGTGGTTGTTTTGAGGAAGATATAAGGAGGCTTATGTGTGATAGAGCGTATCATATCACGGGGTTTGGATGCACCGGCGAAGTTTGTACCGACTCTCCAGGTGAGAAAGGGCAATGCATGGTACCGAAGAGGCTAGCACTGATGGAAGGGTGAGAGTGCGTATAATCCATGGACTCAACATTAGTCATAAAGAACTCACATACTTATTGCAAAAATCTATTAGTCATCGAAACAAAGTACTATGCGCATGCTCCTAGGGGGATAGATTGGTAGGAAAAGACCATCGCTCATCCCCGACCGCCACTCATAAGGAAGACAATCAATAAATACCTCATGCTCCAACTTCATTACATAACGGTTCACCATACGTGCATGCTACGGGAATCACAAACTTCAACACAAGTATTTCTACAATCCACAACTACCCACTAGCATGACTCTAATATCACCATCTTTATATCGCAAAGATATTGCAAGGAATCAATCATATCATATTCAGTGATCTACAAGTTTGATGTAGGATTTAATGACTAACCATATGAATGACCAATTCTTGTCAATTCTCTAAATAGATATAAGTGAAGCAAGAGAGTTTGATTCTTTCTACAAAAGATATTCCCACACTCTAACAAACATATGTGAATCAAAAGAGCATTCTACAAATGGTGGTTTTATATGTGTAGGAAAACAGGCAATCCAAACTTCAAATGATATAAGTGAAGCACATGAAGCATTCTATAAAGCCATACTCAAAAGATATAAGTGAAGTGCAAAGAGCATTCTACAAATCAACCATGGACTATCTCATACCAGCATGGTGCATCAAATAAAAGTGAAAACTAAATGCAAAAGACGCTCCAAGATTTTTACATATCACATGAACGAAACGAAACCGAAAACATACCGATACTTGTTGAAGAAAGATGGGATGCCTTCCGGGGCATCCCCAAGCTTAGACGCTTGAGTCTCCTTGAATATTTACTTGGGCTGTCTTGGCCATCCACAATCTTGAGCTCTTGCCTCTCCTCCTTCTCCTCATATTGAGACCTCCTCGATCCTTGATCACTTCATCCACACAAAACTCAAGAGAAAGTTTGGTAAGATCCGTTAGTATAATAAAGCAAATCACTACTCTAAGTACTGTTGCAAACCAATTCATATTTTTTTTTTGCATTGTAGCTACTGTAATATAACTTTTCCATGGCTTAATACACTGATAGAAATCGATAGTTTCATCAAAACAAGCAAACAATGCATCAAACACAGAATCTGTCTTAAACAGGACAGTCTGTAGTAATCTGAATATTCACCAAACTTCTGGTACTCTAAGAATTCTGAAAAATTTAGGAAAAATAGAACATTTGTATAGAAAGACAGTGCAAAAAGTTTCAGAACAGTTTGATGTTCCAGTAAAAAAAATCGCGCACTACAGCCAAAGTTTCTGTTTTGCACCGCACAAACCAACAAGCAATGTAAACATCTTAAAGGCAAATCTTGGCACATTATTTTTATAATACAATAGAATTGTACAAGGGGGTAATTATTTTTGTTGACAATTTTTGGGTTCCCCTCTTTATTTTTTTGTTTTTAAACTCTATAAAAGCACTCAACATAAATAAGTGACTGTCTAAAACTTCCGGGTTGTCTCCCTGGCAGCGCTTTCTTTAAAGCCATTAAGCTAGGCATAAAGTGCTCAAGTAATGAACCCACCCGGATCCCAATGTATATCAAAGCCAATTTGAATTAGAAATGATTTGGCATTTAGTAGTGAGCACAAAGCAACATATATCAAGCAATGACGAAGTCTAACTCTCTTCCTATGCATCGGCATGTCATACAAGAACAATTCATGCACATCAAGTAAAGGCCAATGCATAGCATAAGAAGTTTCTTGCAATTTTATCATGTTGGAAACATAGAGAGGCGGAGATGTAGTTCCTCTCTCATAATAATTACAAGTAGGAGCAGCAAGCACATGCATATTATATTCATCAAAATTATCATGTGCAACGGTAAAAGGCAACCCATCAATATAATCCTTAATAAGTGCAAACTTCTCCGATATAGTGTAGTTTGGACAATTCAAAAAGATAATAGGACTATCATGTGTGGGTGCAATAGCAACAATTTCATGTTTAACATAAGGAACAATAGAAAGTTCATCTCCATAAGCATAATTCATATTGGCATCTTGGCTGCAAGAATAGCAAGCATCAAGTTCATCGAAAAGGGATATTTCAAACGAATCAACGGGATCATAGAAATTATCATGGCATTCATCCTTTGGTAAGAACGAAGGGACATTAAATAATGTATGAGTTGGAGAGTTACTCTCATTAGAAAGTTGGCACGGGTAGCTAATCTGATCTTCCTCCTTTTGTTCTTCGCTCTCCTCATCATCTTTTTCATCCAATGAGCTCACAGTTTCATCATTTTCTTCTTCCATAGACTGCTGCAAAATATTATTCTCTTCTCGGACAGTGGAGACTTTCTCAATAAATTCATCAATGTCATAATTGTATTTATAATTCTCATAGCAATATTTAAGGATAGCTAAATTTTTAGGTCTATAAATTGAATCATCAAAATCTTCAAACTCTTTAAACAAAGATTCAATTTCACAAGCACCCTTAAAAGCAACAAATTCTTCTATTCATTCCACATCATAGTAATCACATATACAATTAGCATAAGAAGCTAAGGTTTCATTATCATTGAATTTGCATGAAAAGGGGACGTGTGGAGCCTTCATCCTAGAGCAACAAGTATAATCATATCTCAAGCATAGTTACCGATCATACCAATGCAACATATAAATTTGATCCCATAATAGTTTCCCTTTTTGAGTCAAGCAATAATCCATAAAGTATTCACGTTGATCCAACATGTCTCCCATTATATAATTGAACTAGTAGTGTGACCCGTGCATTTGCGCGGCTAGAATTAATTGTGTTTGATTCACTCTATCATATTGAAATGTAATAATCGTATGCTTTCATACTGGCTTTTCGCTAAGTCATCATTCACACATTCCCTAAGTTTCTTGACCAATAGTCTAAATCATTACATTTGTCATATATACTATCTAATGTTATATTATATGATTTTCTTTTCTTACAACGTTTTTGCTACAACACCATCCCTCGGTCTCTTTTTTGCGAGACTTATTTCTCTGAGAATCAGCTTTTGGTCTATCATCATAACTTATTCTTTCTAATCATGTCTATGTTGTTTTCTTATTTCACTTATCTTCTATGACATGCACAATCTTATAGGAACTCTGAATGTCGGTTTATTTTTTCGTGGTAAAGAATTTGGGTTTACTTTTTCTATACTACCGGGGTATCTCCCATGGGTTTTCATTCAAGAAAAATTAAAATACCAGTGTATCTTACTTGGAAGTTTTACCATGTTTCCTTGACTATGTACCCCTCTGAAAGCTTGTCCCCTAGGATTGTACCCTTGTGGTTTTAATATCACATATAACTTTTAGCATGACTGAAATGAATTATCACATAATGATCATGAAAATTGGCATGCTACTTCAAACCTTTAGTTATGTAGTCACAACATCATTTTTCTTCAGTACGATATGTTGCAAATATTATACTTTAGTTATGTGAAATTTGATTGTGTCTACTATAACAATATAATTCCCGATTGAGGCTAGTAGCAGAGTAGCCAAATAATATTTTTATTGATGATGTCATCAAGTTGATACTAAATTAACTCATACACCACCCGTACTGCTAGCTCTTAATAGCATGTCTTCAGAATTTTATGTATTGATTTTTAATCTCAGTCGTTATAAATTGTACCAACTTATAATTAACAAAGTGACCCACCCAGTTCTGTGGCAATATTATCAATTGTTAATCTTTGTCATGATAAGATACCGCGGAATGTCATGTGGTGGGCCTTGGAGAAACACAAAGTCCCAGCAAAGTACATTACCCTCATCAAGGACATGTACAACAATGTTGTGACAAGTGTTCGAACAAGTGATGTCGACACCGATGACTTCCCGATTAAGATAGGACTGCATCAGGGGTCAGCTTTGAGCCCTTATCTTTTTGCATTGGTGATGGATGAGGTCACAAGGGGTATACAAGGAGATATCCCATGGTGTATGCTCTTTGCGAATGATGTGGTGCTAGTTGACGATAGTCGGACGGGGGTAAATAGGAAGTTAGAGTTATGGAGACAAACCTTGGAATAGAAAGGGTTTAGGCTTAGTAGAACTAAAACCGAGTACATGTTGTGCGGTTTCAGTACTACTAGCTGTGAGGAGGAGGAGGTTAGCCTTGATGGCCAGGTGGTACCTCGGAAGGACACCTTTCGGTATTTGGGGTCAATGTTGCAGGAGGATGGGGGTATTGATGAAGATGTGAACCATCGAATCAAAGCCGGATGGATGAAGTGGCGCCAAGCTTCTGGCATTCTTTGTGACAAGAGAGTGCCACAAAAGCTAAAAGGCAAGTTCTACAGGACGGCGGTTCGACCCGCAATGTTGTATGGCGCGGAGTGTTGGCCGACTAAAAGGCGACATGTTCAACAGTTAGGTGTGGCGGAGATGTGTATGTTGAGATGCATGTGTGGCCACACGAGGAAGGATCGAGTCCGGAATGATGATATACGAGATAGAGTTGGGGTAGCACCAATTGAGGAGAAGCTTGTCCAACATCGTTTGAGATGGTTTGGGCATATTCAGCGCAGGCCTCCAGAAGCTCTAGTGCATAGCGGACGGCTAAAGCGTGCGAAGAATGTCAAGAGAGGGCGGGGTCGACCCATTTTGACATGGGAGGAGTCCGTTAAGAGAGATCTGGAGGATTGGAGTATCGACAAAGAGCTAGCTATGGACAGGGGTGCGTGGAAGCTTGCTATCCATGTGCCAGAGCCATGAGTTGGTTGCGAGATCTTATGGGTTTCACCTCTAGCCTACCCCAACTTGTTTGGGACTAAAGGCTTTGTTGTTGTTGTTGTTATTGTTGTTGTTGTTAATCTTTGTCATTTTTTCACCCTCATACAACTTGAATTAATTGTTTCGAAACATATCAATATTTTCTTCGAAACGGAATCTTGAGTTTAATACATGGCTAAATGAAATAACTTCTGTAAAAGCTCAAAAGTATTTTGATGTGTGACAATGGATGGTCTAGAGATATTTAAGTGGCAGTGTAAAGTTATCGAGTTTTATACAAATATAATATTTAGCTTTATGTATTGTAGTTTTTTCCATCCTACCGTCTATGTTTTAGGATAATACTTTTGTACGACACTTTCAGAAATATTTTAATTTCAATATTAATCATTTGTAGTTACTTGAAGTATTTAGCCTATATGGATGACTATTTCTTCTAGACACGTTCTTTTTTTTGCGGGTCGAGACATTCAGAAATATTAATCGTTTGTTGTTGACGATATTATATATCAGAATAATCTGACTTACCTCTACATGAAAAAGGATTAATATGATTGAGCGTGATCAACAATTGTTTGTTACTAATACGCCTTATAATTTGGGAAACTATGGTGTATTTCCATGAATTATTTTCCATGGAGCATACTTAATTTATTCTAAGAATTTGCATGCGTTCTTTCTTTGTACTGATGTTTATAACTTTTTTGTAGGATATATTTAGAACATCACTATTGTAATTAGAGCGCACATCACGATTCATTGGAAGTTTCTTTTTTTGCAAGATAGGAAATATGAATTATTGGCATTCAGATGTTCACGTATTTTGGGTCTCAGCAGTCCATAATGATTAATTAGCGCTAATATCGTATTCCTCTAGTATGGGCATACTTCATCATTATTATTATTTTCTGCCTGTGATACTTCATAATTATTGTTATGATTTGCAGGGCTTACTTCATCTTTATTATTAAATAAAATCATTTATTCACAAAAAACAAACAAAGCATTTTGTTATTCTTTTGGCCCACTCTTTTTGTTATGCATACATATATATTTTCTTTTTTTCTTATATCTAGATAGAAAAAGTTTATTTCTACCGTGAAGCACTAATGTTGTAGTCCTATTTGAATATTTTAAAGAAAGGAAAGAAGAAGACCGTCCAGATAGAATAATTTGCTGAAGAGTCTGGATTGATTCATCGCTTGTATTCTGCTTGGACTCCGTTTTCTTGCGTCACGCTCAGACTCTTCGTTTTTCTAGAGACTCTTCCTTAGCTGCTGCCATACTTTTCTATAGGAAAAAGATAGTTTCCAAATAAAAGAAGCGTGTCCGATACTGCCACCACGTGTTTTCTTGCTGTTTTCTTGTCCGAACACAACAATACGTACGTGTGCTTGGCATTGTAATTTTTTCTTTTAAAAAAAAGTAAAGTCTGCTGCTCGTAACGTGCTAGATGCAACATATGTGTACATGATTGTTCAATGTAACTTCTAAGACCTTGTACGTGTCAGTTCAATACACATGACTTTATATCTTTTTTCATGTAACGTAATATCTGTAAATCTCAGCCGTAAGTATTATCAATCAACGATGTATGTTATTTTGGATTATGTGGAAGAACGTGGTGTCTTATTTGACTTCTGTTTTAATTATATAATAGATAGATGGGGTTTTCTCAGGATTATTAAAGTAGTGCATAATAGCTTGCACATAATGAGCATCGAAGGCTTTAGGAGGTTCCCCAGATCCATGAGTAGCAAGTAAACCTAATTTTTTTGGTATTTAGTGTTTCATATCCATAACTAAAGATAGAGAAGAACTTAGAACAACAAATAAAATCCACTTAGTGATAAAGCAAACAAGCACACACGAGAATGTTCACCCCACACTATTACTCCTCGACAGCGGCGCCAGAAAAAGGTCTTGATAACCCACAAGTATAGGGGATCAATTGTAGCCTCTTTCAATAAGTAGGAGCATCGAACCCAACGAGGAGCTAAAGGTAGAACAAATATTCCCTCAAGTTCTATCGACCGCCGATACAACTCTACGCACGCTTAATGTTCGCTTTACCTAGAACAAGTATGAAACTAGAAGTACTTTGTAGGTGTTTTTGGATAGGTTTGCAAGATAATAAAGAGCATGTAAATAAAAGCTAGGGGCTGTTTAGATAAAGACACAACTAAGTTAGTTTCAGTAGAGCGCTTTTTGTCATGAGAAAGTTATATGTCCCTAGACAATCGATAACTAGACCGGTAATCATTATTGCAATTTTATTAGAGGGAGAGGGATAAGCTAACATACTTTCTCTTCCTGGATCATATGCACTTATGACTGGAACTCTAGAAAGCATACGCAACTACTAAAGATCATTAAGGTAAAACCCAACCATAGCATTATAACGCATCAAGTCCTCTTTACTCCCATACGCAAACAACCTACTTACTCGGGTTTGTGCTTCTGTCACTCACGCCACCCACCATAAACAAATCATGAACATATTGAAACCCTACAGCGGGGATCCCTCACGCTTGCGCGACACAGAGAGCACCATAGGACAACACCAATAATAAAACATGCAACTCAAACCAATCATGATCATCAATTAACCCATACGACAAAATGGATCTACTCAAACATCATAGGATAGCCATACATCATTGGGAAATAATATATAGCGTTGAGCACCATGTTTAAGTAGAGATTACAGCGGGTAAAAGAGGGTTACACCACTGCATAGAGGGGGGAAGAGTTGGTGATGACGGCGGTGAAGTTGTTGGTGTAGATCGTTGTCGCCGTGATGGCCCCGGCGGTGTTCCGGCGCTACCGTGAGAGAGGGGGAGAGAGCCCCCTTCTTCTTCTTCTTCTTCTTCTTCTTCCTTGCCCTTCCCCTAGATGGGAGAAGGGTTTCCCCTATGGTCCATGGCCTCCATGGTGGCGGAGGGGCGAGAGCCCCTCCGAGATTGGATCTCTCTATGTTTCCTTCTGTTTATGCGCTCCTTGATTCTTCCCTTTCACCGTTTCTTAAATTTTCGGTTATCCGTAACTCCGATTGGGCTGAAATTTTGATACGATTTTTATCCGGATATTTGCTTTCTTGCGACGAAAGAAGGGCACCAACCGCCTTACGGAGTGGCCACGAGGGTCCAGGGCGCGCCCTACCCCCTGGGGCGCGCCCTACCCCCTGGGGCGCGCCCCTAACCCTCGTGGGCCCCTCGGACATTGTCTCGCGTTGATTCCACTTCCCAAAATTCACATATATTCCAAAAAAATCTCTGTAAGTTTTTATCCCGTTTGGACTCTGTTTGATATGGACTTTCTTTGAAACAGAAAACATGCAACAAACAGGAACTGGCACTGGGCACTGGATCAATATGTTTGTCCCAAAAATAGTATAAAAAGTTGCCAAAAGTATGTAAAAGTTGTAGAATATTGGCATGGAAAAATCAAAAATTATATATATGACATAAACGTATCACCAAACCCCCGGATGGCAGGCCCCTAACATTTCAGCCTTCGGTGTTTCACCATTTTGACCATAACTAATTCATCCGGCGTCCGATTTTGACGTTCTTTAGCTCGTTTTGAAGCTATTGACATCCCTCATCCCAAAAAAATACTACCATCACCATTTGAATCCATCAAAATTTTGGAACTTTGGCATCTTTGCCTAGGGCTTCCACCATTTCATCCACAAAACCACCATAGCCTTCCGCAACCTAACCAATTTTGTTCTCCTTAGCATTAGTGGTTGTTTGAGTTGTGATTTGAGTCTCCTAATGTGTTTAGGCTACTTAGGGACGGTTGCTTCTTCATCAACCACCACTATAACTTCCGAATAGGTTTGCCCACCATACACCTCCGCCACCCCAACTTAACCCAATTTTGTTAGTGTTGTGAGTTGTGTCTCCTAAGGTGTTTTGGCTACTTAGGAACCGTGCTTTCAACTCCGACACCGTTTATAGCCCATCATGCCCTTCCACCACCATAACCCATTTTGACCAGGTTTCCACCAATACTTCCGCAACCACCACCGCATTCCCGCTACCACCATTTTGACATTTGACATTTGTGATTTTGAGTTTGCGGTTTTTCCATTTTCTAAGGAATTAGGAACGGTTCTACATCAAGAACATTGCCACTCATCATCGCAAAGGACGGTAACCTCGATGACACCATTGTATTTTTCCCTTGCAATTGCATTGATAACCCCTAGCCCATTTTGCGTCACTTGCCTATCAAGACTAGCCATTTGAGTATTGTCGGCAACGTTACTTGTGCACATTAGTGATCTACACCATCCATTGCATACATACCATATAACATTGGTATCATCATATCATCTCTTGTGTCACAAGTTGGTTCCCACATATATACAATTGCTATCTTGGTTTGTGCATTTAGCATTGTGGCTAACAAAAAAAGAGAATAAGCTTCTAAGCAACAAAAAAGAGAGCAAACAAGCTTGTAAGCAATAGCCATAGCATCATACAACATTGCATATAAAATTGTCATATCCGATCATCTTTGATCATCTTGAGAGAAACACCGGGAACATCATATATACATAGCATAATTGGGATAGAAGTCGTTGCATTTTTGTCTCCTATAGGTTGTGCACAAGTGTCGTACCCGCCCATTGAGCAATCGTGCTAGTGTCTCTCTAGAGTTTTGCAACAAGAGCATTTTCCGTGGATTCCACATTTTGAGTTCATTCCTTGGTTGCACGACCCCATTTATCTATCCATGTGTGCGTTTCCGTGTGCCACATATTGCTATTGGTCTACTTGTTTCACTTGCGAATTTGTGAATCTCTTTCAACATTATTGACTCTTGCTAACATTTTGCATCAAATTTTTGTGCCACTGTCCTCAACAAGCTCCGCCATAAGCCTTATTTGTGTAGGTGTGAGAAATTGACGAGATCGATACCAATTGTGCTATTTCCTTGTTACATCTTTGAGTGATCATTGATCCATTTTCAGCATCGGTCAAGGTACATTTGGTATAGTTCTCTCCTTTGTTCCACTCATATTTGCTCGAGTCTTGTGACAGATAGGAAAGGCATTTCATCTTTGGTCTTCCACGACAACGACGGCGCGAACAACTACATCACCAAAGCGTCCATCTTCGGCCTACAACAACAAATGCAAGGCGCACATTCTACCTTGCGAGAGTGCATCGAGAACCTTCCCATCGACATTCGTCACTCCGAATCAAGGAAAAGGGACTACATCGACAGCAAGCTTTCCACACAGAAGGAGGATCAAGATGCAAGGATGGAGGAGATTCGGACCTTGTTGATCAACCGTTCTTCCCCTTCATCATCCTCAGGCGACGATGAGCAATTTGATCCTCTTCGGAGCGCCCATGCGATGCAAGCACAATTTGTCCATGTCCACATCTCCATGGCGACCACCATCACGTTCGTGATCCACATCGTCATGAAGGGCAAGTCACCTCCAAGCAACATGTGCACGGCATCTACTACGAGCTCTAGTACAACAACGACACCATCAACATGAAGATGCTCGAGACACACAAACGTACAAGTCCCAACATGCCCTACTTCACGCCAAGGACAAACTTCATGAGCAAAAGAGAAGACCGCGAGACAAGCACCACCAAGAGGATACTACGACTACTACCACCACCACTTCGGCATCTTTGCCAAGTGCTATCAAGGCATCTCCTCCTTTCGACGTACGACATCTTTGCCTACTTACCATGAGTTCGCCTACATCAACATCTTCAACAACAAGGTGACCACCTACAAGCGAGGGCGACGCTTCCATGTTCGGAAGCCCCTCAAGGAAGATGGCCGAGCATGGAAAATTCCCTTCGGTCATGGAGACGAGCTATGATGTGCCACCTCATATGGACCTCCTACAACAAGACGACGACAAGAAGGTCGATCTAGGGCCATCCCCTTCGACTACGACGATGAGCATGAACCTCTTCAAGAACATTAAGACTGCGCCAATATTGGACTCATACACCGATTCAAGCTACGAGACCGCACATGAGACATTATCTTTGGTCTCGGAGGAGAGTCATGTTTTGCCACATCCTACAACAATCATCTTTGGAGGCGTTATGGATGAGGAGGTTGAGCATGGGACTATCCCTTCAACCAAGGTGGCGATAGGAGTTGAGCATGGAGACATTTGCACCAACATCTCTCCGACACCCACATATGAAGAGATGCCCCAATTCCCATGTGAGGAGAGCCACCACCACATGAGTGATATGAGTGACTCCACCATATGTGGCACTGAGTGCATTCCTTATGAGAGGGTGAGTGTGAACACCACTAGCCCCACACTTGAGAGCATGCCATAAATCCTATGTGAGGTTGAGAGCCATTTGAGTGACTCCACCAACCATATGAGTGAGAGCATCCAAGAGGGAGTGAGTGAGCCACAACACTTAGTGAGTGAGGTAGTTGACACGGCATGTGAGGCCACTATGATTTCTAACGACTTAACCTCTACTCCGAGTGTGTTTTATTCTTTGGTGCTAGGTCTCCTACATGTACCTCCAATGGAGACGACGGTGGCCATGGTGGAAGATGATGCACCACCCACATGGTTCCATCAAGATTAAGATGACAACGAGTGGATCTTCGACACCTCACCTACAACACATGCACGACGCTCCAAAGGTAACATAGGTGATGGTGCTTCTATTGTCCCACTAGTGGACTCTCTTGACATCGATTGCTCCCATGATGTTGATCACCCTATGGATTCATCACATACTATGTCTTGTTTCGATATGCCACCCATTTATGATGAATATGATGCTGAGCATGTTGATTTGCCTAGTTGTGATGCTATGCTCCATAGGATATCATGTGAAAATTCTATTGGTCACTTCATGTTTGAAAATCCATTAAACTTGTCATATGCTATGAGTGAGATCTCCCATATTGCATCATTTTAATCTCAACATAGTAACTATGCATGTCCAATTAAAATAAATCCCATTTCACTTATGGAATAGATGATGAGATGATGGTCATTGGCTTTTGTTTTTCATGTGATGATATTGCTATGCTACCTTTACATGACTTGTGCAATTCATCTACTATGCCATGCCATGATCACATTGTTCCAAATATGCATTGTTTTGGATGTTGTCAATATTCCCCATGTGATATTTCCACTAATGATCATGAGGAGACCCCCATAGTTTCCTCATACATATTAGGAGATTTTGATGCATTCCATACTTTGCATGATTCCCATAATTGCGTGCACTATATGCATTCCATGAATAACAATGCTCTACATATCTCTCACAATGCATTACATAATTTGAGTCTCCATTATGCTATACATAAAAACAAACCTCTCATGATGGATGACATGTTTCTATATCACGCATCTCATCTATTTGAGCATTGAATATTTTGTGCTAACCAACACAAGCACGTGCGCATCAAAATGGATGATGTGTACATATACCACGCACACACAATTTTCCCTTTGTCTTTGTTTTGTGTAGGTACTCAAGAATACTTGTCAACTTCACAATCCCATGAGTTGACAAAACGAGCTCTTGAGAGCAACGATGACTTGGGATCCCATGGACTATTCTTACCACTGTTCTATTCGCGCAACGACTTCGCGCATTCCTTTCACTTGGCTCTCACACGGCTTTCGGCTATATATCACTTGTTATGTTATGCACATTTTCTCGTGTTCACTTTGCATGCTATGCCTCTTTCTTTGATTTTGCCATGCAATTGTGACCCTTGCGTGCATTTACCCATGATTCACTATTATACTACTTCTATGTGCATTTGCGCTTGGTGGAAATCCTTGTTGCTATTGCCATGTTTACCATGTGCCACATACTATTGTCGATTCTTGTGTTGGGAGAGTCATATTATTCAATTGCCATTTACATAAGACTTCTTGCCAATACATGGATGATATTTTGCTCATGTCTTGCTTTCATGCTTGTGATATGTCATGTGCATTATTCATGACCACTATTTGCACACATGACATGCTTGCCATGATTCCTTCTAGTATGTTGCATCTTCGCACTACTAGCTTGCTTGACTTGATCACTATAATTGCTTGCTTTGTCGCATCACCCATGTTCCATTCTTACTCGCTTTCTTGGGTTGATGACATATATGTTCATGCCTTTCACATGATATATCTTGATCATTGTCTCTTGTGTTCATTAGTTGCTTCTCTCATATCCACTTGTAGTGAGTGCAACCATACTATGCTTATTGATATCAGAGACTTTGACACCTTACTTGTGATGCATGCTTGTTTGATTGAGCCTATTGTATTTGGTTGTTCTCACATCTAATGCCTCCATACTATGAATACTCCCTTGTACTTTCTTATGATGAGCATGATGCATAACTTGTTGCGTATCTCACCACTCGAATGATAGGTTTTGCATTTCCGCTAACCTCATTTGTTTTTCCGAGTGTTTGTCATGTTCTTTCATTTTGAAGGATTCTCAAGGCATTTCCATCACGAGACATATTGGGTATGTGAAAGGCGTACATGATGCGCAACACCAACATTTTCGACGTCCTCATAAAGGTGAACTCATTCCCTTTGAGCCATTCTCAAATACACATATTGAATGGGCCATTCTTTCATTGTTCCCTCCTTCTTGTTGTCTACATGACACACCTACTGGATGGAGGACTGACATTGGAGATGCACCCTATGGACCTTCAAGTTGAGGAGCGCTCTGACTTACTGGATGCACCTACGGAACTCCAGTCATGCCATGTCATCGAGTATTGGTACATCAACACTCCTTTGAGACATTGCACCAACACATACACATTTGTTGATTGTACTCACACATGTCATGCTCGATGGACATATCATACTCACCACAAGTTTGCACCCCATGCATGGATTGACTCACATTATGCTTGTCTTGTTGCATCTATTTCCATGTTATCCATGATATATGAGCTTGTACACTTTCTTAGAAAATTTGTTGTGATTTTTCTTGATGGCATATTCATACATCATGATCATATTGCCGACCATCAATTACATGATCACATAGTAACATTGAGCACCAATTACCATGTTCATGCTTTTGATACACCGTCCCATTATGACATCATTTTGCACAACGGTTGCATTGATCACATTCACAATACATTTGTGTGCACAATGAATGCTCTTGCTCCCATGAATGCTTTGCATATCATTCTATATCATCTTACTAAGCTTCATGCGCTTTGTCACAAACAATCTTGCCGGACGGACTCATGTTTACTTGATGGACACCTTGTGTGCACTAACCATTGTATTTCCAAGTGTCATTTGTGTTTGCTCTTTTTGTGTACCACTCCGGAGACACCTTGGAGTACTTGTATTGCGCCATGTCTTCCACTTCGTCCAACTACAAGTCCATCCATGACAACCGTTTCCATGGTGATGAGGTTTTCGATCCGAGGTTGGATCTTTCCCAAGGGAGGGGAGATGATGCGGAGCATCCTACGATCATCCCCATGTACACTACGACTTCTCCCCAAGCCCCAAGTCCCCACATGTTGAGACCTCAAGCATACACCATTGGACACATGGTGAACTCACTCCTTTCTAAATCTTCCCTTTCCGCATGTAAGACATGGATGCTACCTCAAGCGCGGCCCTTGAGCATACTCAGGTACACCCGAGGAGACCATGGAGAGCCTAAGGACCAAGGCCAAGTGTGTGGGGGAGCGCAGGAAGTAGAGGGACGAAGAGCCAGCTGCTACAGCGGTCGGACATCCGGCCCGACCCCCGGAAATCCGGCCCCTTCCTATCCGGAGAGCTCCGGAAGCGACCCTGACAGCCCGGACATCCGGCACCATGCCCCGGACATCCGACTCCTCCCAAAGCCCTGGACATCTGTCCCCTTCGCCCGGAAATCCGCTCCCTCATCACAGAATGCAACCAAAGCCAGGAAAGTCCATCCCGGACATCCGGCTCTTCGTGAGCCGCCAGACATCCGGCCCCTAGCCCGGACATTCGGCACCTAGCCCGCACATCCGGCACCTGCCTATGCGCAGAGATTGGGCCAAGGGCCCATGTATCCACCTCAAACTTACCCCTTTGTGGGCTAGCACTATATAGAGACCCCCTGCTCCTCCTAGTTAGGTTTAGATTATGATAGCTCATATGTGAAATAGAGCCTCTCTCATCCATCCGGATCTACTCCACCGAGAGAGACCGTCGCCTCTTCGGAGAAGATCCACCTTGGATTCAAGACCCCTAACGGCAAGACCTCAAGACCTCCTCACGGAGAAGAACTAGTTACCTATGTATCGTCCTTTGTTGGATTCAGATCGTGTATCTCTTTGTGTTTCGAGGATCTAGCATATGTGTGACCGAATCTAGTTGGTTTGAGTGTTTCTCTCGTGTTTCCCCTTGTGATTTCTCCTCCTATTCTTCGTGTTCATCGCAGGATCTGCTCCTTATGTGAAAGATCGGCCATCTAGGGTTCCACGCTACATCACTTCTCCAAAAAATTGCACTAATGTGTTCTAAAAAGCAAAACGCATCGGGAGTTGCAGTGCACTTCATCGTCGCATGCGGTTCACTACACTCGGCCTAGTAGTTTAGATAAAACTACAAAATAAAATGTTAGAAAAATATTAATAATGCAATTTCCTTTGTAGACATTGTAGTGCAGTTTTGAGTCTTAAGTAGTGTGTTCTTAAATTGCACTTGTGTGTTAAAAAAAAGCAAAATGCATCGGGAGTTGTAGTGCACTTCGTCATTGTGTGCGGTTCACTACACTCGTCCTAGTAGTTTAGATGAACCTACAAAATAAAATGTAGAAAAAAATATATAAATAATGCAGTTCCCTTTGTAGACATTGCATTGTGGTTTTGAGTCTGAAGCAGCGCATTCTTCCGTCTGATGCAATTCTTTGGTCGATTTTGGTGTCGCAAAAAACGGAGTGTCTGCATTTCGGTAATTTCAAAACTGATCTTAAACCGTAAGGAATTAGAGAAAGTGGTCTACATGAAAAAGTTGTATCTCATTGATATCTTTCCAACGGCGTATCATTTGAATCATCCTGAGCAACAATTTGGAAAAATTTCACGAAAAACGGCCGCTATCACTCGTCGTCCACCGCACGATTGTCAAAATTAACTTAAAACCATAAGGAATATAAAAAACATTTGTACATATGAAAGTTGCGCCTCGCCCGTAGCTTTTCAATGGCACATCACGCACCTCGTTTTGACAAATGGTTAAAAAAACTAGAGCGAAAACAGTACCAAAAAATTGCAAAAAAATGAAAAACAAAATTCCGCGATTTAGTAAATTTGATACTGCTCTTAAACCGTAAAGAATTAGAGATATAAATGTATATGAAAAAGTTGCACCTAGACGATATCTTTCCAGTGGCATATCATTTGCTTCATTCTGACGAGCGGTATAGAAAAAACGTGAAAATACGTTCGCTGCCACTAGTAGGGTGCCACACCGTTTTCAAAACTGCTCTTAACCCATGAGGAATCTCAAAAAACTTTCTACATGGAGAAGTTGCGTCTAATTCATAGCTTTCCAATAGTGTATTATGCGGCTCATTCCGACAAATGGTTTAAAACTGGAGCAAAAACAGTACCAAAAAAATTGCGTGCAGTTTTTTGCGACGGGAAGTTCAATCGCTTAAGTACTGCAGTGCTCTTACATCAATAGTGACATGCACTTATGTTTAGCCTGCAGTTCGGAAGTGTTAGCAGAATAACTATTCTGCTAATATTAGCATAATAGACTGGACCCTAACCCCATCTGTGCTTATCTCTCCTACTCTCTCTAAATCTTTATATGCATTCTCTTATCCTTATCCTTTATGCCGGAATCCGGAGAAGACGGAACGACCGCCTGTTATACCAGGTGTACGTGGGTTCATGGCATGGTTTTTAAATTGTTGCATGCGTGCCACGCGTCGCCCAAATGTGTAATGCCAGGGGTAGCTGAGTAATTTTGCTGCTCCACCTCCCTCCTTATAAATACTCAACTGTCGCGGTCATTATTTCCTTACTCCCCTCACTATCTCGCTCAAAACCATAGCGCTGTTTCTAGCTCTCATCGTCTCCAGAGACGAAGCACTTCGCTGCGACGACTTCTCCATCATCGTCTTCATGCTGGTCACGGACCTCTTCTTCCTGCCGCAGCCATAGGTGTCTTCCACCGCCAAGTTAGGGCATGGGAGATCGAACTGCTCGGCCTCCGTCCCACCTTGTCCACCGGTTCCTCATCTGTTCTTGAGCGGTAAATAAAAGCATACTTTTTACCGTTTATTTGATCCAATGAACTTTCTAAATCTTCAGAAAGTTGTTTTCTCACTTCCAAATCTGGATCTTCCTTCTCTACATCTCATTATTTGCAAGTACTTTCACTTATGCTTCACAACTAGTTTGATTCCTCACTTGTACCTATTTGTGGATTTGTACAAATCTGGAACCAACTTATCTCTATAAGTGAATGTCTTGGCATTATGAGGTCAATATCTTCAAACTGAACTTATCTTCAAAATCCTCTGAGAATGCATATGACCTCTCCTACTCCTGTCGCATCTCTAATGTTGTCACAGGTACATGTTCGTGGGCGAGTCTCTTGGTTCTCATAGTCTGAATTCATTTGCAGACTTCTTATAGCATCATATCAAATCTCCTGAAGCCAGTTCTTGTCTGGCAAGCATAGTGAAGCCAATCAGTTTTGTGAAGCCAATCAGATTTATGAAGCCAATGGCCAGTGGTAAATCTACTAAGAAAGGGGGCACACAACACCGTGATAATACTGCAAAGGATCTACCTCCGGATCTGTACGAAATGTACAAGTCTGATTCTGAAGAAAGTTATGGTGAGCACAAGTTACGCGTTCAATGGATTCACAGGTACTGGGTAGAGCAGTGGTTTCTATACAATTTTGTGACTCCTAAATATGCTAACAAGAACACTGTGAGGCCACCCTAGGCTGACATTGTGTACCGAAAGCTTCACCCCAAGACCAAAGTTGAAGCCAGTCAGAAAGGCTTCTTTCCTTGCATGGTCAGAGGACCAATGCCTTAGAATGCCAACCCATCCAGCCTACGATGGTGTCATGAGGATGACTTGTTTGAAGCCAATTTTCAATTTGCAAGAGCTTCAGCTGTCCAGAACAAAAAGGACCCAAGGATTGACTTCAACCCAGGTCCAGCTGAGCCAAGACCAAATGGCAGTCGTGAAGCCGAACCCAATCTCATAGGCCCGTTTGAACATTTTCCTGCATACCATGTGCACTGTGGTGCACAGAGAGCCAGTGTTGAAGTTGTTCCTGAAGAGGAAGAGCAGACTGCTGCTCCTGAGCCCAAGAATCCTACCAAGAAGGCAAAGGCTTCAAAGCCTACAGCTGCACCAAAAGCTTCAAGAGTGAAGCCACTGAAAACTGCACCTCCTGAATCCATTGTGCATCCTGAAGACTTGTCTTGTACCTCTACAAAGACAAACAAAATCTCAGGGCAAGGCCTTACTCCTGCAAGCATCCTGCACAATGAAGAGGATGTCATAGATCTCTCATGTGATGAAGATCTTGCAAATGATGCCCTTGAGCTGCGGATCAAGAGCAAACCGGAGGACAAAATCTTCAAGGATTTGCCTCTGTTTGATGCTAACATTTTGAATAACTTCATTGATGAATGGTTGGAAGACACTTCTCTTACCATTGATGATCTACAGTTGCCCATTGGCATCCGTGTGATGTTCGAAGGCTGCATTGCCAAAGAGCTCGCCATTGCTCAAAAGGTCATTGAGCAGAAAAACAAGATTGACCATGAGAAGGTAGTCTTCAAGAAGCACATGGCCAAGCTCAGTGTCACTGATGTTTAGAACTTCAAGTTGATGATGGCTAACCTCAAGGCTAAGTTCCTCAAGCACGTGATGAAGCCAAGGGCTCCCGAGAGCATCTTAAATACAATGCTGAGAAATGTGTTCAGGCTCACAATGAAGCATTGAAGAGAAAGGCACTTGGGCGTCCAAGCATTGACCCCAAGTTGGCTGCCAAGAAAAAGAAGCCAGCTGAAGCTGAAGCTGAGGCTCCAAGGGAAGAAAGGCCAAGGATTGTCTTCCCTGCTAGCATGAATGGCTCAAAGCCAAAGGTTCCATCAGCTACTTCTGAAAGCAAGAAGACCAAGCTAGCAGAGGCTGAAGCCAAGAAGCGCAAGCATCAAGAAGCCTCTTATGTTGCTCCGTCTCAGAAGAAGCTGAAGACAAAGTCTTCAAAGGCTTCAAGAAGGGCACAAGCGCCAACAACTTCATCTGCTCCTCAGGAGTCGCTGCTTGTCAAGCCCATTTCAGTTTCCCTATGTGGTTGAGGGACTAATGTGTTTGTGAGATTCAAAGGAGAACATAGGTAGAAGTACCTCATTGATTCGGTTTAGCTATCAGAGATGACCCCTAAAAATGTATGAAGACAATGGTGGATCGTGAAGATATTCACATTGAAGATAATGACGTGTGAAGACATTCACTTGAAGACAATGGAGTGCGAAGACATAGTTTCTTTCGTAGTTTCATTTTCTTCTTTCTTGAGTCATAGGAACCACTGAACTGTCAAGTGGGGTCCAAGTGAACAAAGTCAGAAAATTGATGTGATGCTCAACCCAAACCCTATGTCTTCGAGTGAAGACAATGAGAGAAAATCTTATCCAGAGTTGGATGAGCCAGCTTTGCTTGTAGTCCAAGTCAAGCTCTTGTATGTGTTTGAAATCCGACCGTTGGACACATGTCGGTTCCTTAGTGACCCAGGGTCATTTCGGACATATCACGTCGGGCTGCCTCCTAGCTATAAATAGCCCACCCCCTACACCATAAATTGGTGGCTGCTCAGAGTTAGTGGACGGCTTTTGTTGTTTGAGAGCAATCCACCTCCGAAGCCTTTGAGAGAGAATCCTTGCAAGGACAAAGCCCAAAACACCTAGAGCCCAAAGAGTTGTTGGCATCACTGAAGTCTTTCTGTCCGCATGATCTAAAGACTTATTACACATGAAGACTGTGATCTTCCAGTCGATTAGGCGTCACGTTCTTAGGATCCAAGAGTCATTGCGGATCGCCGGTGAACGAAGTCTGTGAAGGTCTGGAAGTCTACCTTGAAGACTTACCAAAGTGATTGGGCGAGGACTAAGTGCCCTTATCTCAAGGGGAATAAGGTGAAGAAGTGGTCTTCTGAGTTCAATCTCAGCCTGCCTAGCCATACGTACATTTGTCACACCAACTGGATTTGGTCTACCAAATCCTTGTCTTCGTCAAGCATCTGGTTTTATCTCTTCACCCACTACTTACGGTTTAGCTTCATGAAGTCATTGCTTGCTTGCCATGTTTGACTTCATGGTGTGAAGACATTCTTCTTTGTTTGCATATTTGGCTTCATATTGTCTTCCTATTCTAATCCACTCTACCTAGCTGCTATTTGTCTTTGTGTTTACTCCCTACTATCTCCTTGACTATGGCATGGCTAGTGTAGTTTATCTTCCGTTGTATACTGTTTAGGTTTCATTTGGTTGTCTATCTTCGAAGACATTGCCTGTCTTGAAGACTTTCAGAAAAATCGGCTATTCACCCCCTTCTAGTCGATAACTAGCACTTTCAAAAACCTAGAGCCAAAGTTATTGAGCATCACTAAAGAGATTGATCTGTGTTATCTGACGCATGTTACCTTTGAAGACTGTCATTCTTCTAGATGGTTAGGCGTCAAGTTCTGAGTTCACCAGGAGTCATTGTGGTGTGCCGATGAACAAGTTTGTAAAGGTTTTGGAAGTCTACCTTGAAGACTTACGATAAGTGATTGGACGAGGATGAAGTGACCTTAGCTCAAGAGGAATACGGTGAGGACTGAGTGTCCTCTGAGTTGCGACTCAGCCGAATCAACCAGACGTACAGTTGATGCAGCAACTGGAACTGTTCTACCAAATTGCATTGTCTTCATCGAGCCAACCTGGTTTCAAATTCCTCACCCTCTCTTACATTATTCCACTGCTGAAGAATTTGTGATATATCCTCTGATGAATTTGAATCAAAGAATTTCATCACGCTATCTTTCATTTCATCAGTTCTCATTCCTCATGCTTGTATGATTGCATGTTCTTCACTCTTACGTATCCTGATTACAAGTACTCTGATTCTACGATGACTTAGTTTCCCTTGCATCTCTATTTCTTCACTCTGATCTTCATCAAATTCTTCAGAGTTTGACGAAATTCTATGAATCTCCATTCAGCTCGCCTCTGGGAGATAACATGTGCTTTCAGTTTCATCCACAAAGGTGACATGTTCCCTACCGGAACCATGGGGCTTCTTGTGAGAAGCTCTGGTTTGTGAGAAAGCTTATACCAAAACATGCCCCAAATGGGACAAAAAATTTACCACATCATGTTGGGGCCATTTCATGATACCATGCTAAATTCATGAATTTCATACGAGTTTTGGATTTATAGGGATTTAAAAACCAAGTTTTTCAATGTTTGCGGCTGGGACACGACGCCGAGGTGTTTGAAATTCATTCCCATTTCTTTCATGGCACCTAAACATACACCCAAGGACACATATATGTTTTTTCAAAACATTTTGGTGTAATGGAGCATGTGCATGTAGTTCAAATTTGAAGTGTGCACATTAAATGCCTAGAAAACTCAGTTAATGTATAAAAATGTCCAAACTAACCCAGAATAATTCCAAATTATAACATGACACTCCTATTGGTCTATGTTCCCTCTAGAAAAATATTCAACGGGAGAAGAGGAAACCAATGTTGTTTCGTCCACAAAGGTGATACGTTCCCTGCCAGAACCATGAGGCTTCTTGTGAGAAGCTCTAGTTTGTGAGAAGCTTATACCAAAACCTGCCCCAAGTGGGCAAAAAAATGCCACAACATGTTGTTGCCATTTGATGATACCATGCCAATTTTCCTGAATTTCAGACAAGTTTTGGATTTACAAAAATTTAAAAACCAAGTTTCTTAATGTTTGTCGTCGAGCCATGATGTCGATATGTTTTAAATTCATTCCCATTTATTGCATGGCACCTAAACATGCACCCAAGTACACATATTATTTATCACAAATTTTGATGCACTAGAGTATGTGCATGTAGTTCGAATTTGAATTATGCACATTAAATTCCTAGGAAACTCAATTAATGTACAAAAATGTCCAAACGAACCCGAAATAATTACAAATTATCACATGACACTCCAATTGGTCTAAGTTGTCTCCAGAAAAATATCCAAGGCAAGAGGAGGCAACGAATGTGGTTTTGTCCACAAAGGACACACATTCCCTACCATAACCATGAGGCTTCTTGTGAGAAGCTCTGTTTTGTAAGAAGCTTATACCAAACCCTACCCCAAATGGGAAAAATTACCACAACATGTTGGTGCCATTTCATGATACCATGCGATGTTTCATGAATTTTCGACGAGTTTTGGGTTTACAGGAATTTAAAAACCAGGTTTCTCAATGTTTGCAGCCAATCCACGATCCCGGGGTGTTTGAAATTCATTTTCGTATTTGCATGGCACCTAAAGCTGCACCCAAGGACACATATATGATTTTTCAACCCATTTGGTGCACTGGATCATGTGCATGTAGTTCAAATTCTAATTATGTACATTAAATGCCTAGAAAACTCAGTTAATGTATAAAAATATCTGAACAAACCCTGAATAATTCCAAGTTATACTCATGTTGGTCTATGTTGCCTCTAGAAATATACTCAAGGCGAGAAGAGGCAACGAATGTCATTCTGTCGACAAAGGTGACACGTTCTCTACTAGAACCACGAGGCTTCTTGTAAGAAGCTCTGGTTTGTGAGAAGCCTATACCAAAACCTGCCTCAAATAGGATAAAGATTTTACCACAACATGTTGGTACTAGTTCATGATACCATGCCAAGTTTCATGAAGTTCAGACATACAATAATTTAAAAACCAAGTTCCTCAATGTTTGTGCCAAGCCATGATGCGAAGGTGCTTTAAACTCATTTCTATTACTTGCATGGCACCTATACATGAACCCAATGAAACATTTGATTTTTTAACCGATTTCAGTGCGCTGGAGCATGTGCATGTAGTTCAAATTTGAATTATGCACATTAAATGCCTAGAAAACTTAGCTAATATATAAAATGTCCAAACAAACCCAATAATTCCAAATTATAACTTGACACTCCTATTTCAGACGAGTTTTGGATTTATAGGAATTTAAAAACTAAGTTTCTAAATGTTTGTGGGAGAGCCACGATGTCGAGGTGTTTGAATTCATTCCCATTTCTCGCATGGCACCTAAACATGCACCTAAGGACACATTTGATTTTTTAACCCATTTGGTGCACTCGAGCATATGCATGTCTTTTAAATTGAATTATGCACATTAAATGCCTAGAAAACTCAGTTAATGTATAAAAATGTCCAAGTGAACCCTGAATAATTCCGAAATATAATTTGACACTCCTATTGGTCTATGTTGCCTCTAGAAAAATATTTAAGGCGAGAAGAGGCAATTAATGTAGTTTTGTCCACAAAGGTCACACGTTCCCTACCGGAACCACGAGGCTTCTTGTGAGAAGCTTTGGTTTGTGAGAAGCTTATACCAGAACCTGCCTCAAATGGGACAAAAATTTACCACAACATGTTCCTGGCATTTCATGATACCACGCCAAATTTCATGAATTTCAAATGAGCTTTGCATTTATAGGAATTTAAAAACCAAGTTTCTTGATGTTTGCGGTCGTGCCACGATGCCGAGGTGTTTGAAATTCATTCCCATATCTTTCATGGCACCTAAACATGCACCCAAGGACACATATATGATTTTTCGAACCATTTTGGTGTACTTGAGTACGTGCATGTAGTTCAAATTTGAATTATGCACATTAAATGACTGGAAAACTCAGTTAATGTATAAAAATATCTAAATGAACCCTGGAAAATTCCAAATTATAACATGACTCTCCTATTGTTGTATGTTGCCTCTAGAAAAATACTCAATGCGAGAAGAGGCAATGAATGTCATTTCGTCCACAAAGGTGACACATTCCCTAGCGGAACCACAAGGCTTCTTGTGAGAAGCTCTGGTTTGTGAGAAGAAGTTCATGTGTGTTCTAGTCCAGAACCTCAAACGGCTGAGTTTTGCCAAGTCATAAGGTCACTCACTGAAGGAAATATGCCCTAGAGGCAATAAAATTTTGTTATTTATATTTCCTTATATCATGATAAATGTTTATTATTCATGCTAGAATTGTATTAACCGGAAACTTAGTACATGTGTGAATACATAGACAAACAGAGTGTCCCTGGTATGCCTTTATTTGACTAGCTCGTTAATCAAAGATGGTTAAGTTTCCTGACTGTAACACCCCGGATGTAACTTTCCCTATTTGTACTCCAACTCTTGCGGTTTCCGGCGTTAAGATATTTTATTTTCCCGGGTTCGGGTTTTGCCTCTGTGTGTTGTTGTCATTGTCATGCATCTCATATCATGTCATCATGTGCATTGCATTTGCATACGTGTTCGTCTCATGCATTCGAGCATTTTCCTCGTTGTCCGTTTTGCATTCCGGCGCTTCGTTCTCCTCCGGTGGTCATTTCTAGCTTTCTTTCGTGTGTGGGGATTAAACATTTCCGGATTGGACCGAGACTTGCCAAGCGGCCTTTGTTTACTACCGGTAGACCGCCTGTCAAGTTCCGTACCATTTGGACTTCGTTTGGTACTCCAACGGTTAACCGAGGGACCGAAAAGGCCTCGTGTGTGTTGCAGCCCAACACCCCTCCAATTTGGCCCAAAAGCCACCAAACTCTGCTCCATGTCCTAGAGCGTTCGATCACGATCGCGGTGGCCGAAAACCGCACCTCATTTGGACTCTGCAAGCTCCCTCTATGCCTATATAAAGACCCCTCCGAATCCGGATCTTCCTCTCCCCCCGAAACCCTAATTTTTCCCCTCGCGCGCCCGGACACATCCGGCTGTCACCGGACAAAGCCGCTGCCGCCCGCCCGCGCCTATCGGGCGCCGCCACATGGCACAAAGTCGTCGCCGTCGCTCCGGCCCGGGAGGCCCAGCCGGGGCCCCTGAGGCCCATCTCCTCCGCGCCTCCTCGCCCGCGAGTCGTCCGCCGCCACCGACCTCGCCGGCACCGCGGTCCTCTCCGGCAAGCTCCGAGGATTCCGACGAACTTTGTAATCCGTGCCCGGATCTCAGATCTGAAATCCTAACCCTAGGTCGTTCTTTTTTCACTAAGTCCCAGAATTCCTGATCCAAGTTGCCATGTTCGCGGCTCCGTAACTTTGCATCCGTATCTCCGATGCATGCATATAGCATATCAAAATGTTCACCTCAGAGAGTACATCATTCCATTCCATTGCATCATTTTCATTTGAGTTCATCTTGATGCCCGAGATGCTGTTAGAAAGAGGGCTGCTTGAGTTAATTGTCAGATCTGCTACTCCGTTTAGCACTTTTGTCATATTTGCCATGATTATTGTGTGCATGCTATGCCTGTGAGTTCTTCATATGTTTTGTTAAGGGTTTTGTCATCTTTCCAGAGGTGCAACCCATGTATTTTTAGGATGTATGTGGTGACTTGTGCAAGCTTGCAAAGTGGTGCACTTGCTAATTCTGTTTTCAGGGACTTAGTGATTTCACTAAGTCCTGGGATTGTTTATCTCATGATGCCATATGTTCATGTTGTTTCCTAGTGATCCGTGCCTCTTTTGAGGATGATCAGTAAAGGAGTTTTGTTGATATTGTAGTTCTCTATCCATCCATGTCTTTCTTTGCAATTATGGAGCAACCTAGCTTGAGTCAATCGAGCTCTACTTTTGCTTCGTTGCGAATCTGGGCAGATCGTCAACTTGTTTGCGATTTTGCCGATGTTATTGTAGTTGATCCGTGCATGCTATGCCATTGTTCTTGCCATGTATAGCTTGCATTTTGTGCCTTCTTAAGGGATGTATGCTTGTCTTTCCATGACTTGCACCGTAGTGAGTGCATCGAGCTCGTAAACATGCCTTCGTGAGTTATGTTTCAGCATGTCCTAGTTTTCACTAAGTCTGAAAACTGATTATGTTTTTGCTATGTTCGTGTGCTTGTTAGTATATTTTGGGATCCCTTTTGGCTCAAGGTCACTAAGGGACTTTTGTTAAGCTTGTTGAGTAGCTCCATGCCATGTCTTTCTTTGTCATGTCCAGGTCCTGTAGCATGTTGTTTTGTTGCTCCGAAGAGGGCTATATGATCTGAAATTCCAGACAAGTGTTAATTTCACTAAGTCTGAGATCTGTTTTACCATTTCCATTTTTGCCATGCTTGTTTGAACCTGTTAATGGATGATTTGGCCGTAGCTCAGTTCTAGACTTTTGTTAAGCATCTTGAATGCTTCCCTGCCATGTATTTTGTTGCCATATTTGGGTGCTGTAGCATGTTCATTTCGTTGCATTTAGATGCCTACTTGCTGTAAATCGCAGACCGGTGTCATATTTGAATCGCTTGCCATTTCCAAACCGTAACTCCGATTCCGGCGTTCTTTATATCGTTTTCAAGCGATTTCATCTCATCTTTCCAGTGGAACACTTGGTTTTCCAAGTTGAGGCCAGTTTCATGCATTTCCTGTCATATCTTGCATTTTGCATCCCGCATCGCATCCCGCATAACATATCATCATTTCATCCTATTGCTTGTTCTTGCACGTGGTTGATTGTATCCTTGTTGCTTGTTTGTCTTATTTGGGTAGAGCCGGGAGACGAGTTCGCTAACGAGGAGCCCGTTGAGTTTGCTTTCGAGGATCCAGTCAACTCTGACAACTGTGCAGGCAAGATGATCATACCCTTGAAATCACTACTATCTTTCCTATGCTAGTTTGCTCGCTCTTTTGCTATGCCATTGCTACGATGCCTACCACTTGCTTGCAAGCCTCCCAAATTGCCATGTCAAACCTCTAACCCACCATGTCCTAGCAAACCGTTGATTGGCTATGTTACCGCTTTGCTCAGCCCCTCTTATAGCGTTGCTAGTTGAAGGTGAAGATTGGAGGCCGTTCCTTGTTGGAACATTTATTTACTTGTTGGGATATCATTATATTATCTTGTTATGTTAATGCATCTATATACTTGGTAAAGGGTGGAAGGCTCGGCCTCTCGCCTAGTGTTTTGTTCCACTCTTGCCGCCCTAGTTTCCGTCATATCGGTGTTATGTTCCCGAATTTTTGTGTTCCTTACGCGGTTGGGTTATAATGGGAACCCCTTGATAGTTCGCCTTGATTAAAGCTTTTCCAGCAATGCCCAACCTTGGTCTTACCATTTGCCACCTAGCCTCTTTTTCCCTCGGGTTTCCGGAGCCCGCGGGTCATCTTATTTTAAACCCCCCCCCCCAGGCCAGTGCTCCTCCGAGTGTTGGTCCAAACTAGAGTCCTGTGCAGCGCCCCCTCGGGGAAACTCGAGGTTTGGTTTTAGTTGTATGGAGCGCTCATCTGAGTGTGCCCTAAGAAAGAGATATGTGTAGCTCCTATCGGGATTTGTCGGCACATTCGGGCGGTGTTGCTGGTCTTGTTTTAACCTGTCGAAGTGTCTTGAATTACCGAGATACCGAGTCTGATCGGAACGTCTTGGGTGGAGGTCTATTCCTTCGTTGACCGTGAGAGCTTGTCATGGGCTAAGTTGGGACTCCCCTGCAGGGATTGAACTTTCGAAAGCCGTGCCCGCGGTTATGGGCAGATGGGAATTTGTTAATGTCCGGTTGTAGATAACTTGAACCTTAACTTAATTAAAATGAATCAACTGAGTGTGTTACCGTGATGACCTCTTCTCGATGGAGACCGGGAAGTGGACATGGTGTTGGAGTAGTGTTTGCGCAGGTTGTTCTCTAGTTTCTCGCTCGTGCTTTGCCTCCTCTTCTCGCTCTCTTTTGCGAATAAGTTAGCCACCATATTTGCTAGTCGCTTGCTGCAGCTCCACTCATATTTTACCTTGCCTTACCTATAAGCTTGAATAGTCTTGATCGCGAGGGTGCGAGATTGCTGAGTCCTTGTGGCTCACAGATTACTATTACACCAGATGCAGGGCCTGATGATTCTGCTCCAGGAGACGCGTATGAGCTCAAGTGGGAGTTCGACGAAGACTCTCAACGTTACTATGCTTCCTTTCCCGATGATCAGTAGTGGTGCCCAGTTGGGGGTGATTGGGACCGTGTCGCATGTTTGGTTCTCTTTTATTTTGGTGTCGTAGTCGGGCCATGAGTGTTTGGATGATGTAATGTTATTTATGCACTTGATTGACGTGGCGAGTGTAAGCCAACTATGTTATCTCCCCTTTATTATTTACATTACATGGGATGTTTGTGAAGATCGCCTAACTTGCGACATATGCCTTCAATGCGATTATGTCTCTAAGTCGTGCCTCAACACGTGGGAGCTATAGTCGCATCAAGAGTGTTACAAGTTGGTAATCAGAGCCTTCCCCGACCTTAGGAGCCCCATTGCTTGATCGTTTTTAGCGGCCGAGTTGTGTCTAGAAAAATGTTTTGAGTCTTTTAGGAATTATATATCGGAGAGTTTAGGAATTATTTTTACTTCCCAGTCTCCTCATCGCTCTGTTAAGGCATCCTGACGTAGAGTTTCGACTCTTCTCTTCTCAAATTTCACTAAAAAAAAATTTAGGATCACGCGGGTATCTTGGAATCGTTCCGATGGTTTTATGATGAGAACATTGACTTGGTGCCTCCTGTCAGGGGTTTAGTGGAAGTGTCCCGGGGAGTTGAGCTCTGAGGTGTTGTCATCATAATTTTATCGTTGCAGTTCTAGAATACCTGAGTTTAGTACGCTGACATCGAAAATCTCTTTTATGCAGTTCATTGGTGAGATAACCTCGACGCCACCTAGTACTGGGGCGAGAGTTCGGGAGTATCGCCATAACTTGTATAACAGATGCTTTTCGAAGTTTGAGGTAGATGGTTTCCGAAGGTTTCTTGGTTATGTGTTGAAGGATGGATACAGCTGGATGTAGGATTTGCTAGTTTGGGTGAGATATTATGCTTCCCCTGTATCCCCAACACCTGATTGCATAACCGGAAAGGTTCGGGAGTTTCATTGGTGGGAATTGTAGTAGCTCTAGTTCTTCTTCTACGGATATTGGTTTGAGATTGGGATTTCTTACCGATTATTCGTTCTTGATCCGTACCTTGTTGATTTATTTCTCTACCTTAATTATACGTGGCTTCTCAATTTATGGATATGTGACCATTTCAAGAGGAATGCATTCGTTCATTTTGTTCGGATGTGAAGACTATATGTTGCAATTTTCATTCCGTTGGATTCAGCTTCAATATTTATCTGTCAATGTGCTAATGGTGGTCAACCTCTTCAGGATGGCTCCTCCAACGCGCACGACTCCGAATCCTGATCCGCCACCACCTCCACCTCCTCCAGAGGCATGGCAAGCGGTGATGGCCGCAACCAATGCAAACACACAGTTGATCATGCAAATTCTTCAAGAGCGCAATCAAGGCAGTCAAGGGAATCAAGGCAGCAATCAGAGTCACTTTGCTACACTCAACCAGTTCCTTGCTAACGGGCCAAAGACTTTCAGCAATTGTGTTGAGGCAACCGATGCTGACGATTGGCTTGTGGATCTGTGCAAGCATTTCGAGTGCAGTAACGTCAGGCCTGAGGACTTTGTCAAGTTCGCTTCCTTCCAACTCAAAGATCAAGCTGCAGAATGGTTCTAGCAGTACAAGGACTCTAGAGGTGGACGTGTTATCACTTGGGATGATTTCCGTCGAGATTTCCGAGCTCATCATATTCCGCAGAGCATGGTTGAAAGCAAGCGTGAGGAATTCCGCAATCTGAAGCAAGGCTCTTTGTCTGTCTATGACTACAACAAGTTGTTCCAGAAGCTCACCCGCTTTGCTAAGCAGGACGTCCCTGATGAGAAGAGCATGATATATCAGTTCAGGGGTGGTCTCAGAGAAGAAATTCAGCTCGCTCTTGTTCTCTTTGAACCCTTGAGGTACGATGAGTTCTACAACATGGCACTGAAACAAGAGGCTGCTCAGTTGAGGTGTGATGCTTCCAAGAAGCGAGTCAGAGATGCTACTCCTTCTTCCTCTACTCAAGTGGCCAAGCAGCAGAAGTTTTGGCTTCCTCCTCCTCCGTTCCGTCAGCCGTATCAGCAGAATAGCAAAGGTGGCAGTGGTTCTTCCCACCCACCCAACCCTGGCTTTCAGAACAAGACTTCGTCTCAAGCTCCAAGATTGAGTGCTCCGTATCACTGTCCGCTTTCAGAGGTCACGTGCAACAAGTGCCAACAGAAGGGTCACTATGCCAACAAGTGTCTCAACCAGAGGCGTCTTCCTCCTCCTCCTCCTGTCAGATCGACAAGTATAGCTGTGGTCAAGCATAACCCCAAGTTCGCCAAGGTCAATATGGTGAATGCAGCTCAGGCAGAGGACTCACCAGATGTCATCATGGGTAACCTTCCTGTTAATGATATTCCTGCAAAAGTTCTTTTTGACATGGGTGCATCGCATTGCTTCATTTCCAAACCTTTTGCATCAAAGTATGAGTGTGATTATCAGTATCTGCAAAGTTCCTTGCAAATTGTGTCACCGGGCAAGCAGATGACAGCTAACACCTACGTCCCTGAGGTTACTATCACATTGGGTGACTACAAGTTCCTTTCTTCCCCAATTGTTCTTGGTAACTCGGATATTGATCTTATTCTCGGAATGGATTGGCTTTCTAAGCACAAGGCACATCTTGATTGTGCAGCCAGGCAGATTCAATTGACTCATTCGTATGAGGATGTAATTGTCTTTGCCGCTCGGGATAATACTATCCGTTTGTTTTCTCTCAATGAAAAGGGTGAATTGGATGCCATCTCTCAAATTCCAGTCGTTTGCGAATATCAAGACGTCTTTCCAGAAGAGCTCCCAGGAATGCCTCCGCACCGGCCAGTTGAATTCGTTATTGATCTTGAGCCTGGCACGGAACCTGTGTGCAAACGTCCTTACAAGCTCGGACCTGAAGAGTTGAAGGAGCTGAAGAAGCAACTCGATGAGCAAGAAAAAATGGGTCTCATCCGGCCTAGTTCTTCTCCGTGGGGTTGTGGTGTTCTTTTTGTGAAGAAGAAGGATGGAACGGACCGACTTTGTGTTGATTACCATCCAGTGAACAAGAAGACCATCAAGAACAAATACCCACTTCCCAACATCAATGAGCTGTTCGAACAACTCAAAGGTGCCCAAGTATTCTCCAAACTTGATCTCCGTATGGGTTATCACCAGATTCGCATTCGTGAAGAAGATATTCCCAAGACAGCATTCAGAACAAGCTTTGGTTCATATGAATACACTGTCATGTCTTTTGGCCTCGCCAACGCTCCTCCGACGTTCTCTCGCATGATGAACTTCATCTTCAACACCTACACCAATGACTTCGTTTTGGTATATCTCGACGACATTCTGGTTTTCTCGAAGAACAAGGAAGATCATGCCAAGCACTTGCGTTTGGTTCTTGATAAGCTCAGAGAACATCAGTTCTACGCCAAGTTCTCCAAGTGTGAATTTTGGCTCGATGAGGTTCTTTATCTTGGTCATATCATCTCTGCCAAGGGCATTGCCGTGAATCCTGAGAAGGTGTCTGCAATTGTGAATTGGGAACCTCCTCAGAACGTGAAGCAACTCCGCAGTTTTCTCGGTCTCGCAAGCTATTGCCGAAGATTCGTTGAAAACTTTTCTAAGATCGCGAAGCCTCTCTCTAATCTTCTTCAGAAGCACGTCAAGTATGTTTGGTCTCCGGAGTGTGATATTGGTTTCAACACTTTGAAAGAAAAATTGATTACATCTCGCCAGTTGAAGCCTAATGAGAAGAACTACCTCACTCATGATCTCGAGTTGGCTCTCTCCAAGGTCTTGGCGCAGTATTGATGCAAGAGAAGAAAGTTGTTGCTTATACATCTCGCCAGTTGAAGCCTAATGAGAAGAACTACCTCACTCATGATCTCGAGTTGGCGGCAGTTGTGCATGCTCTTTTGACTTGGAGACATCTTCTATTGGGAAGAAAAGTGGACATTTTCACTGATCACGAGAGTCTCAAGTACATCTTCACTCAGCCTAATCTCAACCTCAGGCAAACTCGATGGGTCGAAATGATTCAAGAGTATAATCCGAGTATCGAGTATACTCCAGCAAGGCCAATGTGATTGCTGACGCTTTGAGCAGGAAGGCCTACTTCAACAGTCTGATTCTCAAGCCTTATCAACCCGAGCTTTGTGAAGCTTTCCGCAAACTTAATCTGCAAGTTGTTCCTCAAGGTTTCCTCGCCAACCTTCAAGTCTCTCCTACCTTAGAAGACCAGATTCGCCAAGCCCAGCTTCTTGATGCTATGGTGAAAAAGGTGAAGATTGGGATTGCCAAGAGTCAGTCCAAGTACAAGTGCTACCGCCTTGATGACAAGGACACTCTCTTCTTCGAGGATCGTATTGTTGTACCCAAAGGTGACCTCCGTAAAGTGATCATGAACAAGGCTCACAATTCTCTCCTCTGCATCCACCCTGGGAGCACGAAGATGTATCAGGACCTTAAGCAAGCTTATTGGTGGACTCGAATGAAGCGCGAGATCGCTCAATTCATGAATGAATGTGATGTCTGCAGAAGAGTGAAGGCAGAACACCAAAGGCCAGCAGGTCTCCTCCAACCTCTTGCCATTCCAGAGTGGAAGTTTGACCACATTGAAATGGACTTCGTGACTGGGTTTCCAAAGTCCAAGCGTGGCAATGATGCTATATTCGTTATCATCGACAAACTCACCAAAGTGGCTCACTTTCTGCCTATCAACGAGTCGATCACTGCAGCTCAGTTGGCAGAATTCTATACCTCTCATATTGTCTCTCTGCACGGTATTCCACAAGTGATCTCTTCAGACCGTGGCAGCATCTTTACCTCGAAGTTTTGGGGTTCTTTTCAGAAGGCCATGGGCATGAACATCCGCTTCAGCACAGCTTTCCATCCTCAAACTAGCGGTCAAGTCGAGCGTGTCAACCAAATTCTTGAAGATATGCTCAGGGCGTGTGTGATCTCCTTCGGCATGAAGTGGGAGGATTGTCTTCCTTATGCTGAATTCTCCTACAACAACAGTTTTCAAGCAAGTTCGGGCAAGGCCCCATTTGAAATTCTGTATGGCAGGAAGTGTCGTACCCCTCTCAACCGGTCTGAAACCGGTGAACGTCAGCTTTTGGGTAATGACTTAATCACAGAGGCAGAAGAAATGTGCAAAGTCATTCGTGATAACCTCAAAGCAGCCCAATCCCACCAGAAGAGCTACTATGATAGTAAGCACCGTGATTTGGCTTTTGAGATCGGAGATCATGTTTACCTCCGTGTCTCTCCTATGAAAGGTACTCGTCGCTTCGGTATCAAAGGGAAGCTTGCCCCTAGATATGTGGGACCTTTCAAGATTGTCAGCAAGAGAGGCGACCTCGCCTATCAACTCGAGCTTCCTTCAAACTTTGCAAATGTTCATGATGTGTTCCATGTCTCTCAGCTCCGAAAGTGCTTCAAGACTCCTGCCCGCACCGTCAACTTCGAGGACATTGAGCTCCAAGAAGATCTCTCTTATCGTGAGCACCCAGTTGCTATTCTTGAAGAGACTGAACGCAAGACTCGCAACAAGTCAATCAAATTTCTCAAAGTCAAGTGGTCACACCATTCCGACCATGAAGCTACCTGGGAACGCGAGGATCACCTCCGTTCTGAGTACCCGGCGTTCTTTCAGTCCTAGATCTCGGGACGAGATCCTTTCGTAGTGGTGGAGTGTTGTAACACCCCGGATGTAACTTTCCCTATTTGTACTCCAACTCTTGTCGTTTCCGGCATTAAGTTATTTTATTTTCTCGGGTTCGGGTTTTGCCTCCGTGTGTTGTTGTCGTTGTCATGCATCTCGTATCATGTCATCATGTGCATTGCATTTGCATACGTGTTCGTCTCATGCATTCGAGCATTTTCCCCGTTGTCCGTTTTGCATTCCGGCACTTCGTTCTCCTCCGGTGGTCATTTCTAGCTTTCTTTCGTGTGTGGGGATTAAACATTTCCAGATTGGACCGAGACTTGCCAAGCGGCCTTGGTTTACTACCGGTAGATCGCCTGTCAAGTTTCGTACCATTTGGACTTCGTTTGGTACTCCAACGGTTAATCGAGGGACCGAAAAGGCCTCGTGTGTGTTGCAGCCCAACACCCCTCCAATTTGGCCCAAAACCAACCGAACTCTGCTCCATGTCCTAGAGCGTTTGATCACGATCGCGTGGCCGAAAACCGCACCTCATTTGGACTCTCCTAGCTCCCTCTATGCCTATATAAAGACCCCTCCGAATCCGGATCTTCCTCTCCCCCTGAAACCCTAATTTTTTCCCCTCGCACGCCCGGACACTTCCGGCTGTCACCGGACAAAGCCGCCGCCGCCCGCCCGCGCCTATCGGGCGCCGCCACATGGCACAAAGCCACCGCCGTCGCTCCGGCCCGGGAGGCCCAGCCGGGGCCCCCGAGGCCCATCTCCTCCGCGCCTCCTCGCCCGCGAGCCGGCCGCCGCCGCCCGCTCCGCCGGCCACCGCCCGCCGCCACCGACCTCGCCGGCGCCGCGGCCGCCGCCCGCCACCACCGGCCGCACCGACCCCGTCCGGCGCCACCACCGGCCGCGCCGCCCCGCCGCGCTCGGAGGCCGCGCCGGCGCCACTCCGGCCGGTCCTCTCCGGCGAGCTTCGAGGATTCCGGCGAACTTCGTAATCCGTGCCCGGACCTCAGATCTGAAATCCTAACCCTAGGTCGTTTTTTTCACTAAGTCCCAGAATTCCTGATCCAAGTTGTCATGTTCGCGGCTCCATAACTTTGCACCCGTAGCTCTGATTCATGCATGTAGCATATCAAAATGTTCACCTCAGAGATTACATCATTTCATTCCATTGCATCATTTTCATTTGAGTTCATCTTGATGCCCGAGATGCTGTTAGAAGAGGGCTACTTGAGTTAATTGTCAGATCTGCTACTCCGTTTAGCACTTTTGTCATTTTTGCCATGATTATTGTGTGCATGCTATGCCCGTGAGTTCTTCATATGTTTTGTTAAGGGTTTTGTCATCTTTCCATAGGTGCAACCCATGTATTTTTAGGATGTATGTGATGACTTGTGCAAGCTTGCAAAGTGGTGCACTTGCTAATTCTGTTTTCAGGGACTTAGTGATTTCACTAAGTCCTGGGATTGTTTATCTCATGATGCCATATGTTCATGTTGTTTCCTAGTGATCCGTGCCTCTTTTGAGGATGATCAGTAAAGGAGTTTTGTTAATATTGTAGTTCTCTATCCAGCCATGTCTTTGTTTGCAATTATGGAGGACCCTAGCGTCAGTCAATAGAGCTCTACTTTTGCTTCGTTGCGAATCTGGGCAGATCGTCAACTTGTTTGCGATTTTGCCGATGTTATTGTAGTTGATCCGTGCATGCTATGCCATTGTTCTTGCCATGTCTAGCTTGCATTTTGTGCCATCTTAAGGAATGTATGCTTGTCTTGCCATGACTTGCACCGTAGTGAGTGCATCGAGCTTGTAAACATGCCTTCGTGAGTTATGTTTCAGCATGTCCCAGTTTTCACTAAGTCTGAAAACTGATTATGGTTTTGCTATGTTCATGTGCTTGTTAGTATATTTTGAGATCCCTTTTGGCTCAAGGTCACTAAGGGACTTTTGTTAAGCTTGTTGAGTAGCTCCATGCCATGTCTTTATTTATCATGTCCAGGTCCTGTAGCATGTTGTTTTGTTGCTCCGAAGAGGGCTATATGATCTGAAATTCCAGACAAGTGTTAATTTCACTAAGTCTGAGATCTGTTTTACCATTTGCATTTTTGCCATGCTTGTTTGAACCTGTTAATGGACGATTTGGCCGTAGCTCAGTGCTAGACTTTTGTTAAGCATCTTGAATGCTTCCCTACCATGTATTTTGTTGCCATGTTTAGGTGCTGTAGCATGTTCATTTCGTTGCATTTAGATGCCTACTTGCTGTAAATCGCAGACCGGTGTCATATTTGAATCGCTTGCCATTTCCAAACCGTAACTCCGATTCCGACGTTCTTTATATCGTTTTCAAGCGATTTCATCTCATCTTTCCAGTGGCACACTTGGTTTTCCATGTTGAGGCCAGGTTCATGCATTTCTGTCATATCTTGCATTTTGCATCCCGCATCGCATCCCGCATAGCATATCATCATTTCATCCTATTGCTTGTTCTTGCACGTGGTTGATTGTATCCTTGTTGCTTGTTTGTCTTGTTTGGGTAGATCCGGGAGACGAGTTCGCTAACGAGGAGCCCGTTGAGTTTGCTTTCGAGGATCCAGTCAACTCTGACAACTGTGCAGGCAAGATGATCATACCCTCAAAATCACTACTATGTTTGCTATGCTAGTTTGCTCGCTCTTTTGCTATGCCATTGCTACGATGCCTACCACTTGCTTGCAAGCCTCCCAAATTGCCATGTCAAACCTCTAACCCACCATGTCCTAGCAAACCGTTGATTGGCTATGTTACCGCTTTGCTCAGCCCCTCTTATAGCGTTGCTAGTTGCAGGTGAAGATTGGAGGTCGTTCCTTGTTGGAACACTTATTTACTTGTTGGGATATCATTATATTATCTTGTTATGTTAATGCATCTATATACTTGGTAAAGGGTGGAAGGCTCGGCCTCTCGCCTTGTGTTTTGTTCCACTCTTGCCGCCCTACTTTCCGTCATATCGGTGTTATGTTCCCGGATTTTTGCGTTCCTTACGCGGTTGGGTTATAATTGGAACCCCTTGATAGTTTGCCTTGATTAAAGCTTTTCCAGCAATGCCCAACCTTGGTCTTACCATTTGCCACCTAGCCTCTTTTTCCCTCGGGTTTCCGGAGCCCGCGGGTCATCTTATTTTAAACCCCCCCCCCCTGGGCCAGTGCTCCTCTGAGTGTTGGTCCAAACTAGAGTCCTGTGCAGCGCCCCCTCGGGGAAACTCGAGGTTTGGTTTTAGTTGTATGGAGCGCTCATCTGAGCGTGCCCTGAGAAAGAGATATGTGCAGCTCCTATCGGGATTTGTCGGCACATTTGGGCGGTGTTGCTGGTCTTGTTTTAACCTGTCGAAGTGTCTTGAATTACCGAGATATCGAGTCTGATTAGAACGTCTTGGGAGGAGGTCTATTCCTTTGTTGACCATGAGAGCTTGTCTGGGGCTAAGTTGGGACTCCCCTGCAGGTATTGAACTTTCGAAAGCCGTGCCCACGGTTATGGGCAGATGGGAATTTGTTAATGTCCGGTTGTAGATAACTTGAACCTTAACTTAATTAAAATGAATCAACTGAGTGTGTTACCGTGATGGCCTCTTCTCGGCGGAGACCGGGAAGTGGACACGGTGTTGGAGTAATGTTTGCGCATGTTGTTCTCTAGTTTCTCGCTCATGCTTTGCCTCCTCTTCTCGCTCTCTTTTGCGAATTAGTTAGCCACCATATTTGCTAGTCGCTTGCTGCAGCTCCACTCATATTTTACCTTGCCTTACCTATAAGCTTGAATAGTCTTGATCGCGAGGGTGCAAGATTGCTAAGTCCTTGTGGCTCACAGATTACTATTACACCAGATGCAGGGCCTGATGATTCCGCTCCAGGAGACCCGTATGAGCTCAAGTGGGAGTTCGACGAAGACTCTCAACGTTACTATGTTTCCTTTCCCGATGATCAGTAGTGGTGCCCAGTTGGGGGTGATTGGGACCGTGTCGCATGTTGGGTTCTCTTTTATTTTGGCGTCATAGTCGGGCCATGAGTGTTTGGATGATGTAATGTTATTTATGCACTTGATTGACGTGGCGAGTGTAAGCCAACTATGTTATCTCCCCTTTATTATTTACATTACATGGGATGTTTGTGAAGATTGCCTAACTTGCTACATATGCCTTCAATGCGATTATGTCTCTAAGTCGTGCCTCGACACGTGGGAGCTATAGTCGCATCGAGGGTGTTACACTGACCATAGACATGTGTTGTCATTTGATGAACGGGATCACATCATTAGAGAATGATGTGATGGACAAGACCCATCCATTAGCTTAGCATAATGATCGTTTAGTTTTATTGCTATTACTTTCTTCATGAGTTATACATATTCCTCTAACTATGAGATTATGCAACTCCCGCATACCGGAGGAACACCTTGTGTGCTATCAAACGTCACAACGTAACTGGGTGATTATAAAGATGCTCTACAGGTGTCTCGGAAGGTGTTTGTTGAGTTGGCATAAATCAGGATTAGGATTTGTCACTCCGTGTATCGGAGAGGTATCGCTGGGCCCTCTCGGTAATTCACATCACTATAAGCCTTGCAAGAAATGTGACTAATGAGTTAGTTACGGGATGATGCATCACCGAACGAGTAAAGAGACTTGCCGTAACGAGATTGAACTAGGTACAATGATACCGACGATTGAATCTCGGGCAAGTAACATACCAGTGACAAAGGGAATGACATATGTTATTATGTGGTTTGACCGATAAAGATCTTCATAGAATATGTAGGAACCAATATGAGCATCTAGGTTCCACTATTGGTTATTGACCGGAGATGTGTCTCGGTCATGTCTACATAGTTCTCGAACCCATAGGGTTCGCACACTTAATGTTCGATGATGATTTGTATTATGAGTTATGTGTTTTGGTGATCATAGTTTGTTCGAAGTCCCGGATGAGATCACGGACATGATGATGAGTCTTGAAATGCTCGAGAGGTAAAGGTTAATATATTGGAAGGTTACATATGGGCACCAGAATGATTCTGATAAGGTTCAAGGATTTTTCGGAGTACCGGGAGGCTACCGGAACCCCCCAGGAAAGTTAATGGGCCTAATGGGCCATAGTGGAAAGAGGGAGGAAGGCCACAGGAGGTGGCACAGGCCTCGCCCTTGCCCAATTTGAATTGGACAAGGGGAGGGGGTGTGGCCCCCCTTTCCTTCTCCCTCTCCCCCTTTCCCTTTTCCCCTCTCCGTTGGAAGGAAGGAGGGCCGAATCGTACTAGGAGTGGAGTGCGGGTAGGACTCCCCCCATGGCGCGCCACCCCTATGGCCAGCCTCCTCCTCCCCCTCCTTTATATACAGGGGCAGGGGGCACCCCAAAGACACACCAAGAAATCTCTTAGCTGTGTGCGGTGCCCCTTCCACAGTTTACTCCTCCGTTCATACCGTCATAGTGCTTAGGTGAAGCCGTGCGCGGATCACATCACCATCACCGTCACCACGCCGTCATGCTGTAAGAACTCTCCCTCGACCCTCTGTTGGATCAAGAATTTGAGGGACGTCATCGAGTTGAATGTGTGCTGAACACGGATGTCGGATTACGGGTTCCGGCAAACCCTTGAGGTTCAAACACTAGGGTGCGCACGAAGATATCTCCCCCCTAGCTCACACTCCCGCAACGATCTCAAAGCCTAGCCCGCCAAACCCAAGGAACAAAGGACACAAGAGTTTATACTGGTTCGGGCCACAGTTGCGGTGTAATACCCTACTCCAGTGTGGTGTGGTGGATTGCCTTGTAGGCTGGGGATGAACAAGTACAAGGGAAGAACAACCTCCTGAGGAGAGGTGTTCTTGAGCTCTATGAGCTTGTGTGGCTGGGGATGATCTAAATGATCCATCTCCAGATGAGCCTCCCTAACTATGGTGGTGGCTAGCCCTATTTATAGAGGCCCGAGTCCTCTCCCCAAATATTATGTGGGAAGGTATCCCACAACGGCTAGTTCGAAGGGGGACAATGAGTACAAGTTATCTTGACAAAAGGTGCTCTTCGCCTGCCAAAGGCTCTGGTGATGACACTGTCGTGGGCTCTGTGATGACCTCCGTCTTGCCGTCCTGCTGGTCTAGGCCTCGTTGCACTGATATGGAAACCTTTGCCTGACGCCTCGGGACTCCTTGCATGTGCCTGCCTCTTTAGAACCAAAGAGGAAATTGGCACCCTGGGCCCGCTGGCGCCTTCCTGGCCTTGGTCGTCATGGATCACGTCACGGAAACATCACGAGGTGCCCCTTTCCTTATGATGACCCACAAGTGTCGGGGGTCTATCGTAGCCTTTTCGATAAGTAAGAGTGTCGAACCCAATGAGGAGCAGAAGGAAATGATAAGCAGTTTTCAGTAAGGTATTCTTTGCAAGCACTGAAATTATCTGTAACAGATAGTTTTGTGATAAGGTAATTTGTAACAAGTAGCAAGTAATAAAAGTAAATAAGGTGCAGCAAGATGGCCCAATCCTTTTTGTAGCAAAGGACAAGCCTGGACAAACTCTTATATGAAGGAAAGCACTCCCGAGGACACATGGGAATTATCGTCAAGCTAGTTTTCATCACGTTCATATGATTTGCGTTCAGTACATTGATAATTTGATATGTGGGTGGACCGGTGCTTGGGTACTGCCCTTACTTGGACAAGCATCCCACTTATGATTAACCCCTATTTCAAGCATCTGCAACTACAACGGAAGTATTAAGGTAAACCTAACCATAGCATGAAACATATGGATCCAAATCAGCCCCTTAGGAAGCAACGCATAAACTAGGGTTTAAGCTTTTGTCACTCTAGCAACCCATCATCTACTTATTACTTCCCAATGCCTCCCCCTAGGCCCAAAAAATAGTGAAGTGTCATGTAGTCGACGTTCATATGACACCACTAGAGGGATGACAACATACATCTCATCAAAATATCGAATGAATACCAAATTCACATGACTACTTATAGCAAGACTTCTCCCATGTCCTCAAGAACAAACGTAACTACTCACAAAGCATATTCATGTTCATAATCAGAGGGGTATTAATATGCATAATGGATCTGAACATATGATCTTCCACCAAGTAAACCAACTAGCATCAACTACAAGGAGTAATCAACACTACTAGCAAACCACAGGTACCAATCTGAGGTTTGGATACAAAGATTGGATACAAGAGATGAACTAGGGTTTGAGATGAGATGGTGCTAGTGAAGATGTTGATGGAGATTGACCCCCTCCCGATGAGAGGATCGTCGTTGATGATGATGGTGATGATTTCCCCCTCCCGGAGGGAAGTTTCTCCGGCAGAACAGCTCTGCCGGAGCCCTAGATTGGTTCCGCCAAGGTTCCGCCTCGTGGTGGTGGAGTTTCTTCCCCAAAGCTTGCTTATTATTTTTCCTCGGACGAAAGACCTCATATAGCAGAAGATGGGCATCAGAGGCCACCAGGGGGCCCACGAGGCAGGGGGCACGCCCAGGGGGGTAGGGCGCGCCCCCTCCCTCGTGGCCAGGGTGTGGGCCCCCTCTGGAACTTTCTTCGCTTAGTATTTTTTATATATTCTGGAAATAACTTCTGTGAAGTTTGAGGACTTTTGAAGCTGTGCAGAATAGGTCTCTAATATTTGGTCCTTTTCCAGCCCAGAATCCCAGCTGTCGGCATTCTCCCTCTTTATGTAAACCTTGTAAAATAAGAGAGAATAGGCATAAGTATTGTGACATAATGTGTAATAACAGCCCATAATGCAATAAATATCGATATAAAAGCATGATGCAAAATGGACGTATCAACTCCCCCAAGCTTAGACCTCGCTTGTCCTCAAGCGAAAGCCGATATCGAAAAATATGTCCACATTTTTGGAGATACAAGTGTCGATAAAAATAAAATAAGGACATGAGGGCATCATGGTCATTCTTAGAACAACAATTCGTCACCCTGGGTGAGCAATAGTTATTCTTCACCCCCCCTCTATTTTACCATCAATGCACCGTAATTTTACGTTCTATAAGTTTTGTCGTATTTCCGATGCAAAAAGGGACCGTAAGAAAATATATAATCGTCGTAAAAAATATTTTATGTTATGTAAAATTACAAACGTAAAAACATAGTCTAAAATACACATAAACTGCAAATTTTCTTGTCTTATGACCTATATTTTTATTTTCTTATGTCAAATTTTACGTAGTGAATCAATAGGAATGTAACTATTTAAATTCGAAACGTAATTTAATTATGAAATGATCGTAAGATTACCTCGGGTGAAGAATAACTTATTCTGCACCCTGGGTGATGAATAGTAACACTATATATATATATATCACGGGATCAGAATAATATTCTGATCACAACCTGACCTGCCCCGCTAGTAGTACGTTGAACTTCCCTGTGAACTAGGTTGAACTTCCGCCAACATTGCTGAAATGGGGCTTGCGATATACCGTTGGAAAGCTATGGACACCAATATCATGACCCAAGTTAAATTTTTGACAAAATGTAAGCGGTTTAAGAGCAGTTTTGAAAACCGTTTTCTCTTTGCACAAAAAGCGTGAATCGTATTTTCGATCGCATTTCTAAACCATTTATCAGAATGAGGCATATAATATGGCGTTGGAAAGCTACTGCAAAACCGCTCCTTCCACATGTTGAAAGTTTTCTCTAATTCCCTATGGTTAAAGAGTAATTTGAAAAAACGTAAAATTTTGTAAACCGAACAGCTGAGTTCGCTTTTTTGATGTCATTTCTAAACAACTAATCCAATGGAGGCATATGATATGGCATTGGAAATATTATGAAAATGCGCTACTTTTTCATCTTGAAAGTTTTTTTTTCTAATTTTGAATGGTTTAAGAGTAATTTAGAAAATGGTCCGAGTCCTACCGAGTTCGTATTTTCGAGCTAATTTTTTAATCGTGCGTCCGAATGCAGCAAATGATATGGTGTTGGAAAGCTTGAACAAATGCGAAACTTTTTGTTATGTATTGTTTCTCCCAATTCTTTACGGTTTTAAGTCAGTTTCGAAAATGGAAAAAAACATATTTTCGCCATAATTTCTACAAAATTTATCGGAATTGGGCAAATAATATACCGTTGAAAAGCTACAAAAAATGCAAAACAGATTGCGGGATCATTCGTTCTGCCTCTATCGCAAAACAGATGGTTTTCTCTGATTCTTAGCCGTTTTGAAGTAATTTCGAAAATTGTGGGATCATTCGTTCTGCCTCTATCGCAAAACAGATTGTTCGAAAATGCACCGCGTGAAGAACCTGAACTTCTCGGCGCGTGTACCTGAACTTCACTCTGTTTTTCACGTGATTTTTTTGCTCGTAGGTGTCCATCCACTGCTCGTAACTCTTCATCCACTCACCGGAATTGAGAAAGTGATATACCGGTGGAAAGCTGCTGTAAGCACATAACTTTCCCGTGTTGATCGTTTTTTCATACTCGCGATGGTTTTAAAAGTTTTTCATCTGAAAGTCATTCAGCGTAGTAGTTGAACTTTATGCTGTTTACATGTTGAACTTCTGTGACGTATTTTCGTTTGTAATTTTCTCATCCATTCGTTAGTGTTACACAAATGATACTCCTTTTGTACAAACCCCTCTCACAATAATTTTTTTAACTTTCTTTGACCGAGGAGTTGCACTTATAACAACAAAACTTTTAGTCTTTTCTTTTTTATTTTTTTTAATACAAAATGCACACCGTGTAGTATGTGAACTTCTGGCAGTTATCAATCGAACTTCTCTCGGATACGTGAAAATATCTGAGTTTTTTCATAAATATTTATCTGAATTTCTTAATCTTTTTTTATAAAATTTTGAAGCACTCTATTTTTAAAAGTTGAACTTCTTGTTTTTTATTTTTGAACTTCTTGTTTCCAATCTTTAATAACGAGGAAAATCTGAGTTTTCTACAATCATCGAACTTCTTCATCATTTTAATATGGACTTCCTGATTTTATTTCTTTAATCTTTTTATGAAATTTTGAAGCACTCTATTTTTAAAAGTTGAACTTCTTGTTGTTTTATTTTTGAACTTCTTTTTTTCATTCTTTAATAACGAGAAAAATCTAAGTTTTATATAATCATCGCACTTCCTGTTGTTTTCACTTGAACTTCTACCATGTGTTTTTGTTAGTAATTTCTCACCCGTTCATCAGAGCTGCACAACTGATACATAGTGATGATTGCCTCTCTCACAAGAAGTTTTTGAACTTCCCCGTGCTGAGCACCAGACCTTCTAGCAGTGAAATTTTTATACTTTGACTTTTTATTCTTTTTTCTCATATGAAAACACACACCATGCAGCACGTGAACTTCTGGCCGTTTTCAATTTGAACTTCTCTGTAAAAAAGTTGTCCTTAAATCCCAAACCACTCGTCGAATTTGAGCAAATGATAGCATTGGAAAGGACTTTTTTAACAAATCATGACTAGTTAAAGGCATTTTTTGAACATGCTAAGACTTGTTTTGAACATGCTAAGACTTGTTTTGAGCATATTTTAGTAACGAAAAAAATCTAAGATGTTTTAAATGTCGAACTACTTTATTTAATTGAATTTGAACTTCTCAACTTTTTTATTTTGAACTTCTGTGTATTTATTTTTATAAACGTGGAAAACAAAACCGATGTGTTTGTCCCTATAAGGAATTTCATGGTTTTATTTTGAACTTCTCAACAGTTTTATCACGGGATCTTGCCTTTTAATTCATTTTTCTCATATTAAACACACACCATGTAGTACATAAACTTGTGCCAATTATCAATCTAAACTTCTGAGATCATGCGTTCTGCCTTCATCGGAAAAGAGAGTCTCCAAAAATGCACTTCACGGAGAGGTTGAACTTCTGGAGGAGTTCTTTTTTGAACTTCACTCTGTTCTTCATGTGTTGTTTTTTACCCATAACTCCACAACCACTTACCGGATTTGAGCAAATGATATACCGAAGGAAAGCTGTTGAAAACAGGCAACTTTGCCATGTTGATCATTTTTTCATACTCTTGATGGTTCAAAATAATTTTTTCAATACATAAAAACGCGTTTTAATTGGTATACATGAAACTTTTAAACCATACGTCGGAATGTATCATATAATATACCGTTGGAAAGCTTATGGGTAGGAGCAACTTTTTCATGTAGACACTTGTTACAAATTTGTTTTCGTTTGAGAGCAATATTAAAAATGGCAAAACAACATCGTTTTTCCATTTTTTTTTAACATGTAATTGAAGCTCGGACATCTCGCACTAGAGATGCTGAACTTCATCAGGAGGAGCACGTGAACTTCTAGCATCAACCCTTTTATGCTTTTATTTTTTTTATTTTTTATTATCATTTGAAACATATTTGGTGTAGTAGTTGAACTACTCGCTGTTTTCACTTTGAACTTCTATTACGTGTTTTTATTTGTAATTCCTCACATGTTTCGTCGGAGTTGCACAAATGATATACCATTAGAAACTTGTTGAAAAGACGCAACATTTTTCTTATACGGTTAAACATTTCTTTTCAAACGACATATACTAAGTTGTTTTAACAGTTTATTTTAGAATAAGAATATTATATACCCTTTGAAGGTTGTTGAATATGAGAAACTTTTTTAATGTAGAGCATTTTTGTTTCAACTATGTAATGGATTGAGAGAATTATTTTAAACACACAAATAATCATTTTTTGTGTGTTTTTGCACTAGAATATACACAGTGAACCTCCTTCACAAGAATTTTTGAACTTCCTCGGCCGACCACCTAAACTTCTAGCAAAAGTATTTCTAGACTTTGCATTTTTATTGTTTTTTCTTATATGAAACACAATCCACGTAGTAGTTAAACCAGTGGTTGTTTTCACTTTGAATTTCTCTCTGCCTTTCTACCCATGACTCCAAAAACACTCATTGAAATTAAGCAAAACTTTTAAATCATGTGTTTTAATATACTTTAGACTTCTATGCTTTTTTAATTTGAACTTCACATTTTTTTTATTTTTGAGTAAAGAATTGTTATTGATTTTTAAATATACATGGAATTTGACTCTTTTTTCAACTTGAATTCATGGTTGATTCTTTAATAATAAAATATATCTATGTATTTGAAAAGGGTAAATCCTAGATTTTTTAATAAACATCGAACCACTTCATTATTTCAGTTTGAAATTCTAGTTTTTTTAATGGGATATTTCTTTTTAAACTTTTTTAGTTTGTTCCTTTTTTTATTTGAAATTCGTCATTTTATTCTTTAAGATTGAGAAAAAGTCTGATTTTTTTATAAATTTGGGATTTCTTTGTTATTTCAATTTGAACATCTTAAAAAATATGGTTTTAAATAAGCATCAAACAATTTTCTTAGAAAATTTAACTTCATACTTTTAGTTTTCCTAGAATTGAAAATAATTTTGAGTTTGTTGTATACATGGAACTATTTTGTTTGTTTTAATTTGAACTTCTCGATTATTATTTAAAGTAACAACAAAATATTTGAGTTTATTATAAATATCAAACTGATGTATTCTAGTAATTTGGACTTCTTGGTTTATTTCTTTTAATAACGAAAAAATCATAGTTTTATAATAAATATTGAACCGATCCGTTATTCATGTTTGAACGTCTTGAGTTTTTTATTTAGAAAATGGTGAAAACCATTTTTTATAATTTTAAAGTGTTGTATTTTTTGTTTGAACTTCTCATTATTTAGTAACAGAAAAATATGAGTTGTTTCGAATGTCGAACTACTCTGTTATTTTTATTTGAACTTCTCAACTTTTTTATTTTGAACTTCTCTGTATATATTTTAGAAACAGGGGAAATAAAATCGATCCATTTTTCCCTATAAGGTATTTCATGAGTTTATTTTTAATTTGAACACGTACATTTTTTCTTTTTTCTACATATCTAGGATTTTCATACTAATTTGTTTGTGAAATGCCTTATTTTTTGTTTTCAAGAGAGAGCTTCTATATAATTTTTTTGCGAGAAAAGAGGTGGGAGGCGAGTACTAGAAATTTTGGGATTTATTTCAACAATTTTAAGCGTCCATTTTTGAACAATTTGAATTTCTCATAATTTTCCTAGCAACATTTTTTGGGTTTGTCTTTTTTGTTTCTTTTTGGTTTTGACTTTATATTTTTCATCCATGTTTAAACTTTCGCAGTTTCACACAATTCAGTACATTTTTTAATTTCCATTTTTTGTATAGTGATTTTTTATATTTATATTTTATATATAAAATTTTCTATTTAAATTTACATGAGCGTGGTCTTCAAATATAACTGAAACTGTAATCATATATCATTGACAACACATGCTTCAGACTGTCATCTGAACCTTGGCTCTTGTTGTCAACACACGCTTCTGATTGCATAGATCAGCAGCTAACTAATGGGAGCGATGAATTCTGAAATAGCAAACACTGAAATACCAATGTTTCAGGCAACTCAGGTGCTCCCTGCACTTTATAGCAGAAACACACCTCCTGGAGGGACATACTATGCAAGAAATCACATAGTCACACTTGGACTTTCACTGTTAGAAACCTCGGCCAGCAACGAGTACATCTGAATCCGCACCTAACGCCATAACTGAACTTTTTATACAGTGATGCTTGAATGTCTCAGCGAGACAGCTAGCTAAAATTCGAACAATGTCAGTGGTCGGTGTCTCACACACATGGCTGGCCAGCGCGATGTCAGGGTCGGCGATGGCGTCGACGGAGGAGGCCGTCGGCAGTGTTACAAGGCAGGGGGTTATGGGTGCGACAGGTTGAGCAAAAGGTTGGGATCCCACTTACCTCGAGCGTCACTACCGAACAGATGCAGTCAAATACGTTGGACTGCAATGGCAGGGTGGAGTTGGAGCATGCGTCCATGGTTGTGTGCGTCGCCCATGGATGGTAGGGCTGGTAGCAAGCGCTGGACGCGTTGCCACGAGCCGGGCAGAGCCGGGAGGAAGCGGGCTGGTCAAGGCGGGTCGGCTGCAAGCTTGGGCAGGCAACAACGGCGCGTGGGATCCAGTGACCAGCGATGGCGCTCTGGATCGAGGACCTTGCGGCAGCGCACGGGAAACCATGGCCCGGCGACAGCATGCGGGGGTCCCGGGGCCCTGCGGCCGCTGGATCCGAGGGTGGTGCCGGGAGGAGGCTCGCCGGCCATAGCAAAGGGGTCGCACGCCTGCTGTTGGGGAGGAGGGGAGGTGGCGGCGAGCAAGGTGACCGGGGGTTCATAATCCCGGCGGCGCGCGCGGGTGCGGGGTCCCGACGGCGCGCGGGTGTGCTGGATCCCGGCGGCGCGCGTCGGGGCCGACGGAGGTTACCAGCGGTGCGCGGCTGCAGGGGTGTCATGAGGTTACAGAGAGGTGCGAGACATGGGGGACTGCCCGGGTTTTTTTTTGTTCGGGAGTTTAGAAACATCTTCGTCCTCCTATATATAGGGCGCCGTGATCCAAATAACTATTCTAATCCTGGGATTAGAATAGTGTTGTCCTATATATATATATTGTCATATGATCTGTTATGCTAAAGTAACAATTCAATCACAATTTCAAGTATGAATCATAAACTTCATTGAGAACCAACAAACTCTAATCTCAGTCATTGAGGCAATTACAATTTATCATAACATAGGAAAGAGTCAATATAAGAGCTTTTCGGCAAGTCCACATACTCAACTATCATTTAATCTTTTATAATTTCTAACACTCACACGATATTTATGGTTATGAAGTTTTAACCGGACACAGAGAAAGACATGGGCTTATAGTTTTGCCTCCCAACGTTTTACCTCAAGGGTAATGTCAACAATAATAGTTCATAAAAACTCACATCCAATTAGCTATATATATCAGGATCTTTCCAACACATTGTGCTTGCCAAAGGATAAAATGAAAAAAGGACAGGTGAAGATCATCATGACTCTTTGCATGAAGTATAAGACAAGAATAAAAGATAGGCCCTTCGCAGAGGGAAGCAGAGGTTGTCATGCGCTTTATGGTTGGATGCACGAAATCTTAATGCAAAAGAACGCCACTTTATATTACCACTTGTGATATGGACCTTTATTATGCAGTCTATCGCTTTTATTTCTTCCATATCACAAGATCGTATAAAGCTTATTTTCTCCACACTAATAAGTCATACATATTTAGAGAGCAATTTTTATTGCTTGCACCGATGACAACTTACTTGAAGGATCTTACTCAATCCATTCGTAGATATGGTGGACTCTCATGGCAAAACTAGGTTTAGGGATATTTGGAAGCACAAGTGGTATCTCTACTTGGTGCAAATAAATTGGCTAGCATGAGAGGGAAAAGGCAAGATCAATATGTTGGATGATCCATGACAATATAATTTATCTCAGATGTAAGAAAACATAACCCATTACATTGTCTTCCTTGTCCAATGTCAACTCTTTAGCATGTCATATTTTAATGAGTGCTCACAGTTATAAAAGATGTCCAAGATAGTATATTTATATGTGAAAACCTCTCTTTCTTTATTACTTCCTATTAATTGCAACAATGACCAAAATTATGTTTGTCAACTCTCAACAACTTTTATTCATCATACTATTTATATGTGAGCTCATTACTCTCTATAAGATCCATATGATCTCTTTATTTCTTTTTATTTCTTCTCTTATATTTTATTCCCTTGAGATCATAGAAAATAATCAAGCCCTTGACTCAACACTAATCTTTATTATATATAGCTCACGGACTCGATTACATAGGAAGATCATAAAGCAAAACTCGCAACTAGATCATACTAAAATTTTGTTCTACTAGATCAAGATATTATCAAAAGGATCGAACTAAGAAAAACAGTAAAGATAAAAGTGTGATGGTGATACGATACCGGGGCACTCGCCCAAGCTTGGCAGCTGCCAAGGGGAGTGCCCATACCCATGTTTTTATGTCTCCCTCTTCGTAGGTGGTCATGTGATATTCTTGGCGATGATGCCCCTCAAGATACGATTATCTTCTTCAAGCTTATTAACTTGCTGCTTGAGGCCCATTATTTCTTTTCGGAGCTTGCCTGTGACGGCTAAAGCTCCTTTCACCCATGGATGCTGCATAGCTGCGGGAGAACAAGTAACTCTCTTTTTCATATTTTCATAAGAAAGAAATCTGGCATTGGAAGGGATGACCGAGTTTGGAATGGCTGAGCTATGTAGTTCCCCCATCGTGAATCCAGATCGGAAACGAGAAGTAACTTCTTGATCCTCTTCCATGGCATCTATCCTTTTCAAGTCGGCCTCCATCTCTTCTTTCGTTGATGGCCCAAAGTGGTCAGCATCACTATTTTCTCTTGGTCCCGGTGTCGGATGAGACACCCGACTCTCCCCGACTGACTCTTGAGAAGACATCTTGCTCCGAATCTGCAGCAGAAACAACTCGAAACAAGAATAGGAGATTTTTGCGTGATACGGTGGTCAAAACCTTCAGGAGATTATATAATGAATTTTTACTGACCAAAAGAAGTATCGTGCAAGAAAACGGAGTTCGGAGAGCACACGAGGTGCCCATGAGGCAGGGGGCACGCCCTGGGGGGTAGGGCGCGCCCTCCACCCTCGTGGAAGCCTCGTGTCCTTTCCGGTCTGCTTCTTATTTTCCTATTTTCTTAAGTATTCCAAAACGGAGAAAAATTGCCATTAGAACTATTTTGGAGTCGATCTACTTACCGTACCACATACCTATTCCTTTTTGGAGTCTGAAACGTTCTGGAAGGTGTCCCTTATGTATTCCTCCGGCGTTACGGTTTCAATAACATTAGTTTCAACATTTATAGGATTACCTGAGATATAATGTTTGATTCTTTGGCCATTCACCCCCCTCGCATTTGTGCCTTCGAAGTTGTTGATTTTTATGGCACCGGAACGGTAGACCTCCTCGATAACGTAAGGACCTTCCCATTTAGAGAGAAGTTTGCCTGCAAGAAATCTTAAACGAGAGTTGTATAGAAATACATAATCACCTACATTAAACTCACGTTTTTGTATCCTTTTATCATGCCATCTTTTAACTTTTTCTTTAAACAGCTTGGCATTTTCATAAGCATGGGTTCTCCATTCATCAAGTGAGCTAATGTCAAATAACCTCTTCTCACCGGTAAGTTTAAAGTCATAGTTGAGCTCTTTAATAGCCCAATATGCCTTATGTTCTAATTCAAGAGGTAAGTGACATGCTTTACCATAAACCATTTTATACGGAGACATACCCATAGGATTTTTATATGCAGTTCTATAAGCCCATAATGCATCATCAAGTTTCTTGGACCAAGTCTTTCTATATCTAATAACAGTCTTTTGCAAAATTAATTTAAGCTCTCTACTGCTAAGTTCTACTTGACCACTAGACTATGGATGATATGGAGACGCAATTCTATGATTAACATCATACTTAGCAAGCATTTTACGAAAGGCACCATGAATAAAATGTGAACCACCATCAGTGATTAAGTATCTAGGGACTCCAAACCTCGAGAAAATAACTTCTTTAAGCATCTTAATAGAGGTGTTATGATCAGCACTACTAGTTGGAATAGCTTCTACCCACTTAGTAACGTAATCAACGACAACTAAAATATGTGAATACCCATTAGAGGAAGGAAAAGATCCCATATAATCAACGCCCCAAACATCAAATGGTTCAATAACGAGTGAATAATTCATAGGCATTTCTTGACGTCTACTAATATTACCACTTCTTTGACATTCATCACAAGATAAGACAAACTTACGGGCATCCTTGAAGAGAGTAGGCCAATAAAAACCGGATTGCAATACCTTATGTGATGTTCTATCTCCAGCATGGTGTCCTCCATAAGCTTCGGAGTGACACTTGCGTAGGATCGGTTCCTGTTCATGCTCAGGTACACAACGTCTAATAAAACACCATCTACTCCTTTATAAAGATGTGGGTCATCCCAGAAGTAATGTCTTAAATATAGAAGAACTTTTTCTTTTGCTGGTATGTGAAACTAGGTGGTATAAATTTAGCAACAATGTAATTAGCATAATCGGCATACCATGGAGCAGTACGAGAAGCATTTATGACAACTAATTGTTCATCAGAAAAGCTATCATCCATAGGTAGTGGGTCATCAAGAACATTCTCTAACCTAGACAAGTTGTCTGCAACGGGATTCTCAGCTCCCTTTCTATCAATAATATGCAAATCAAATTCTTGTAGCAGGAGAACCCATCTAATAAGTCTAGGTTTAGCATCTTTCTTTTCCATAAGATATTTAATAGCAGCATGATCAGTGTGAATAGTTACTTTAGAATCAACAATATATGGTCTGAACTTATCACAAGCAAATACAACTGCTAAGAATTCCTTTTCAGTAGTAGCATAATTTCTCTGGGCATTGTCTAGAGTTTTACTAGCATATTGAATAACATTTAATTTTTTATCAACTCTTTGTCCTAGAAAAGCACCTACAGCATAGTCACTAGCATCACAAATAATTTCAAAAGGTAAATTCCAATCGGGTGGCTGAACAATAGGTGCAGAAATCAAGGCTTTCTTAAGTATTTCAAAGGCTTCTACACAATCATCATCAAAGACAAAAGGAACATATTTTTGTAATAGGTTAGTCAGAGGCCGGGAAATTTTTGAGAAGTCCTTAATGAACCTCCTATAAAACCCGGCATAACCAAGGAAACTTCTTATACCTTTGATGTCCTTGGGACCCAGCATCTTTTCAATAGCATCAACTTTAGCTTTGTCAACTTCAATACCTCTTTCGGAAATTTTATGCCCCGGGACAATACCTTCATTAAACATAAAGTGGCACTTCTCCAAATTCAAGACAAGGTTAGTTTCTTCACATCTCTGCAAAACTCGATCAAGGTTGCTCAAGCAATCATCAAAAGAGGATCCATAAACAGAGAAATCATCCATGAAAACTTCACAGATCTTTTCACAAAAGTCAGATAGTACAGCCATCATGCATCTTTGAAAGGTAGCAGGTGCATTACATAAACCAAAAGGCATACATCTATAAGCAAAGGTACCAAAAGGGCAAGTAAAAGTAGTCTTTTCTTGATCATCAGCTGACACAAGTATTTGAGAGAAACCAGAGTAGCCATCTAGAAAGCAAAAATGTGTATGCTTGGATAATCTTTCTAGCATTTGATCAATGAAAGGCAAAGGGTAATGATCTTTTTTTGTAGCTTTATTTAATTTGCGGGAATCAATTACCATCATATAACTTGTAATAATTCTTTGTGGGATCAAGTCATCTTTATCATTAGGAACAACAGTAATACCTCCCTTTTTAGGGACACAATGGACGGGGCTTACCCACTGACTATCAGCAACGGGATAAATTATACCTGCTTCAAGGAGCTTTAATATTTCCTTTCTTACCACTTCTTTCATCTTAGGATTTAGCCGTCGTTGGTGATCAATAACTGGTTTGGTGTCTTTCTCCAAGTTTATTTTGTGTTGACATAGAGTGGGACTAATGCCCTTAAGATCATCAAGAGTATATCCAATAGCAGCATGGTGCTTCTTCAGAGTTTTCAATAATCTCTCTTCTTCATGCTCTGAAAGGTGAGCACTAATAATAACAGGATATATCTTCTTTTCATCTAGATAAGCATATTTAAGAGTATCAGGCAATGGTTTAAGCTCAAACACGGGATCACCCTTGGGTGGAGGAGGATCCCCTAGAATTTCAGCAGGCAAGTTGTGTTTCAAAATAGGTCCTTGCTTAAAGAATACTTCGTCTATTTACCTTCTTTCAATCATAAACATATCATTTTCATAGTCTAGTAAACATTGTTCTAAAGGATCAGTAGGAGGCACAGCAATAGAAGAAAGACCAATAATTTCATATTTACTAGGCAATTCTTTATCATGGGGTTGTCTATGAAATTTAGCAAAATTAAACTCATGAGACATATCCCCTATACCAACAAAAACAATATCCTTATTGCAGTCTATCTTAGCATTAACAATATTCAAGAAGGGTCTACCAAATATAATGGGGCAAAAGTCATCTTGTGGGAAACCAAGAACAAGAAAATCAGCAGGATATTTGACCTTCCCACACAAGACTTCAACATGTCTAACAATCCCAATCGGTGAAATAGTATCTCTATTGGTAAGTTTAATTGTAACATCTATCTCTTCTATCTCAGCAGGTGCAATATCATGCATAATTTGTTTGTATAAGGAATGAGGTATTGCACTTACACTAGCACCCATATCACATAAGCCATGATAGTAATGATCTCCTATTTTAACAGAAATAATAGGCATGCCTACAATGGGTCTATGTTTATTTTTAGCATCAGGTCTAGCAATTCTAGCAGCTTCATTGCAGAAGAGAATAACATGCCCATCAAAATTATCGGCCAAGAGATCTTTAACCATAACAATACTAGGTTCAAATTTAATTTGCTCAGGGGGTTTAGGTGTCTTAATATTACTTTTGTTAACCATAGTTGAAACTTTAGCATGATCCTTTATTCTAACAGGGAAAGGTGGCTTCTCAATATAAGCAGCAGGAACAACAGGATCATTATAAGTGATAGTCTTTTATTCAACTTTACTAAGTGCAACTACTTTTACTTCAATGGGAGGATTATATTTAAACCACTTCTCCTTTGGGAGATCAACATGTGTAGCAAAGGATTCGCAGAAAGAAGCTACTATCTTAGAGTCAAGTCCATATTTAGTGCTAAATTCACGGAAAACATCGGTATCCAAAACAATTTAACACAATCAAACTTAGGTGTTATACCTGACTCCATACCTTCGTCGAGGTCCCAATCTTCAGAGTTGTGTTTAACTATTTCCAATAAATCCCATTTGAATTCAATAGTCTTCATCATAAAAGATCCAATACAAGAAGTATCGAGCATGGAGCGATTACTGAGAGAAAGCCGAACATAAAAAATTTGAATAGTCATTTCTCTTGAGAGCTCATGATTGGGGCATGAATATAACATTGAATTAAGCCTCCCCCAAGCTTGAGCGATGCTTTCTCCTTCGCAAGGCCAAAAATTATATATATAATTACGATCACGATGAACAAGATGCATAGGATAAATCTTCTGATGAAATTCCAATTTCAATCGCTTGTAGTCCCATGATCCCATATCATCACATAGCCTATACCATGTCAATGCCTCTCCCTTCAAAGATAAAGGGAAGACCTTCTTCTTGATAACATCCTCGGGCATACCTGCAAGCTTAAATAATCCACAAACTTCATCCACATATAGTAAGTGTAAATCGGGATGCAATATTCCATCTCCTGCAAAAGGATTAGCCAGCAGTTTCACTATCATACCCGAAGGAATTTCAAAGTAAACATTTTCAGTAGGTTCAGTAGGTTGAGGAGCAACTCTTTGCTCTACTGGTCGGGGTGAAGATACCCCGAACAAGCCCCTTAAAGGATTATGTTCCATAGTAATAAGTGACAGTAAATTTTAGCACACTATATAAAATTTTCCTTACCAAATTCCACCTACCAAAGGCGCTTCACTCCCCGGCAATGGCGCTAGAAAAGAGTCGTGATGACCCACAAGTGTAGGGGATCTATCATAGCCTTTTCAATAAGTAAGAGTGTAGAACCCAACAAGGAGCAGAAGGAAATGATAAGCAGTTTTCAATAAGGTATTCTCTGCAAGCACTGAAATTATCGGTAACAGATAGTTTTGTGATAAGGTAATTTGTAACAAGTAGCAAGTAATAAAAGTAAATAAGGTGCAGCAAGATGGCCCCCCTCCATAGTTTACTCCTCCGGTCATACTGTCGTAGTGCTTAGGTGAAGCCATGCACGGATCACATCACCATCACCGTCACCACGCTGTCATGCTGTCGGAACTCTCCCTCGACCCTCTGTTGGATCAAGAATTTGAGGGACGTCATCAAGCTGAACGTGTGCTGAACATGGATATCATAATACGGGTTCCGGCAAACCCTTGATGTTCAAACACTGGGTGTGCATGAAGATCTCTCCCCCCTAGCTCACACTCTCGAAACGATCTTAAAGCCTAGCTCGCCAAACCCAAGGAACAAAGGACACAAGAGTTTATATTGGTTCGGGCCACAATTGCGGTGTAATACCCTACTCCAGTGTGGTGTGGTGGATTGCCTTGTAGGCTGGGGATGAACAAGTACAAGGGAAGAACAACCTCTTGAGGATAGGTGTTCTTGAGCTCGATGAGCTTATGTGTCTGGGGATGATCTGAATGATCCATCTGCAGATGAGCCTCCCTAACTATGGTGGTGGCTAGCCCTATTTATAGAGGCCCGGGTCCTCTCTCAAAATATTAGGCGGGAAGGGATCCCACAATGGCTAGTTCGAAGGGGGACAATGAGTACAAGTTATCCTGACAAGTGGTGGTCTTTGCCTGCCAAAGGCTCTAGTGGTGACGCTGTCGGGGGCTCTGTGATGACCTCCGTCTTGCCATCCTGTTGGTCTTGGCCTCATTGCACCGATATGGAAACCTTTGCCTGACGCCTCGGGACTCCTCGCCTGTGCCTGCCTCTTTAGCACCAAAGAGGAAACTGGCACCCTGCACGCACTGGCGCCCGCCTGGCCTTAGTCATCATGGATCACGCCATGGAAACCTCACGAGGTGCCCCTTGCCTTATGATGACCCACAAGTGTAGGCAATCTATCGTAGACTTTTTGATAAGTAAGAGTGTTGAACCCAACAAGGAGTAGAAGGAAATGATAAGCAGTTTTCAGTAAGGTATTCTCTGCAAGCACTGAAATTATCGGAAACAAATAGTTTTGTGATAAGGTAATTTGTAACAAGTAGCAAGTAATTAAAGTAAATAAGGTGCAGCAAGATGTCCCAATCCTTTTTGTAGCAAAGGACAAGCCTGGACAAACTCTTGTATGAAGGAAAGCGCTCCCGAGGACACATTGGAATTATCGTCAAGCTAGTTTTCATCAGTTCATATGATTCACGTTTGGTACTTTGATAATTTGATATGTGGGTGCACCGGTGCTTGGGTACTGCCCTTACTTGGACAAGCATCCCACTTATGATTAACCCCTATTGCAAGCATCCGCAACTACAACAGAAGTATTAAGGTAAACCTAACCATAGCATGAAACATATGGATCCAAATCAGCCCCTTACGAAGCAACACATAAACTAGGGTTTAAGCTTCTGTCACTCTAGCAACCCATCATCTACTCATTACTTCCCAATGCCTCCCCCTAGGCCCAAACAATGGTGAAGTGACATCTAGTCGACGTTCACATGACACCACTAGAGGGATGACAACATACATCTCATCAAATATCGAACGAATACCAAATTCACATGACTACTTATAGCAAGACTTCTCCCATGTCCTCAGGAACAAACGTAACTACTCACAAAGCATATTCATGTTCATAATTAGAGGGTTTAAATATGCATAATTGATCTGAACATATGATATTCCACCAAATAAACCAACTAGCATCAACTACAAGGAGTAATCAACACTACTAGCAACCCACAGGTACCAATCTGAGGTTTGGATACAAAGATTGGATACAAGAGATGAACTAGGGTTTGAGATGAGATGGTGCTGGTGAAGATGTTGATGGAGATTGACCCCCTCCCAATGAGATGATCGTTGTTGATGACGATGGTGATGATTTCCCCCTCCCGGAGGGAAGTTTCCCCGGCAGAACAGCTCTGCCGGAGCCCTAGATTGGTTTCGCCAAGGTTCCGCCTTGTGGCAGCGGAGTTTCTTCCCCAAAGCTTGCTTATTATTTTTCCTCGGACGAAAGACCTCATATAGCAGAAGATGGACATCAGAGGGCCACCAGGGGGGCCACGAGGCAGGGGGCGTGCCCAGGGGGTAGGGCGCGCCCCGACCCTTGTGGCCAGGGTGTGGGCCCCCTCTGGAACTTTCTTCGCTTGGTATTTTTTATATATTCCGGAAATAACTTATGTGAAGTTTCAGGACTTTTGGAGCTGTGCAGAATAGGTCTCTAATATTTGCTCCTTTTCCAGCCCAGAATCCCAGCTGTCGGCATTCTCCCTCTTTATGTAAACCTTGTAAAGTAAGAGAGAATAGTCATAAGTATTGATACATAATGTGTAATAACAGCCCATAGTGCAATAAATATTGATATAAAAGCATGATGCAAAATGCACGTATCAACTTGATCTCTCCGCTCCTCGCGGGCCAGCCTAGTGAGGCTGCCCCTTAGGAGGTCTTGTGTCGTCCGCCTCATGAGGCTTGGCCCCTCGCGAGGGTCTTGAGCGTTGGCTGATGAAGATGGGCCGTACCAGGCCACTATTGGAGCCACGCCCTGGGCTGCAAGCAGGAGAGTCTGGGTACCCCCGTTCCAAGGATGCCAACACTAGCCCCCGGGCCCAAGGTGCGCTTGTGCTTGGCTTCACGGCAAAGCCAAGGGGCAAGTGCGGAGCGCTGCGGGCCCTAACATCCTACGGCCTTGATTGACGCGTGGCAATTGACGGATCGTGGGTTGTCTTCGCTTCCCCACACTGCCTCGGCTACTGCCCAACTTGACGAGTCCCTGTTGCATGAAAAAAAATGTCATTATTACCTTAGATTGTGGAGGCCGGTGGTTGGCCTCCTCTTGGCTATAAATGGGAAGGGGGCGGAGCCCCCGTCACCCATCTCTTCCTCCACTCCACCTGCTTCTCCTTCTTCTTCCTTGCTGCCACACCCATGGCGTCGGTGAAGAGGTTCTCGGCCGCCGAGAAGGGGAAAGCCCGCCAGGAGGGCCCCAGCTCGCCACCACCTAAGAGGGGGCGCAGCCGCCCGCGCAAGCATGCCACGACCCCTGCTGCGGTCCCTCATGGGCGTGGGCCGACCCCTTCAGGGTCCGGCGTTGTACTTGGTGGCCGCGACGGCACTCCTTCGCGCGGCGGGAGTCGCCTAGGTCGGGGCAGCCCCGTCGATGAGGGGAGGCGCGCCATGGTCGCCTATCCTCCCCAGCCGCGCTTCCACTCGGTGGAGGTGCTGCCGGAGTTTGTCGTGTGGTCGGCAAATCCGATCGGCACTTGGCTTCAAGTTCCGTGCTCCTTCACCGGCAAACTACCAACCCTAGGTCCCGGCAGCCTCTGGCTGCAGGCGGACGGCTTCTGCAGCAAGGCTTCGTGGGTCGCAGTGGAGGTCTTTGCTGTGGGAAACGTAGCCCTAGCCCGCGGCTGGTAGACGTTCGCCCGCGCGCGCGTTCTGGGCAGGCGGTGCACCTTCCACTTCAAGTATGACGGTGCAGTGACCCTCTTCGTGAGGGTGTTTGGGGAAGATGGTCGCCCTGTTGGATGCTGCCCTGAAGACGACGACGATGGTGGTGGCGAGGTGCTTGGCCTTGGCGATGGCCCCGACGAGCACGAGGGTAACCTTCCCCTTGGTGGCGCCGCGGTTCGCCCAGCTATGGCAGATCCTCCTCCGACGAAAGCTCCAACAGCGGTGGCTACGACCAACCGCCATGTCGTCGCGCCCCGATGAAGTGGGAGGAGGGCTCTGGCTGAGTCCGGGGGACGACCCTCGTGAGTTGCCACATCGTAGGAGCCGCTTTTGCTTGTCCTCTCTTTCCCTTTCCCCTGCATTGTCAGAAACGAATTCGGGGCCCTGCGAGGGCGTGTAATGAACCGTGGTGCTTATGTTGCTTTTATGGTGCGTTTATTGTTTCCGGTTTGTGTTGTGAGATCTATGTCTTATACGGGTGTAAAAGGGGGGACTTAGCTTGATGCATCTGGGGTAGCTTTGACCTCATGAGGGCGCGCATCTCTGGGCACCTGGTGGGGCTTCCCCGCTGTTGATTCAAGTAACATCATGAAGCTGCATCGCGAAGCTGCAAAACTTGTTAAGAAATCTTTAATCCTTCCCACGCGAGGCCTCATGTATGGGCTAGTTATGGCCAAATGCACCGCGTCGCGGTACCCGTTGGGCATGGACTAAAGGGGGACGCACCAATCAAGAACTCAGACGAGAATGCCCCGCGGAGACCAAGGGAGTGCGCACGCGCATACCACCTATCCACGCCCCTCGCGGGGCCTGCGAGGGAGAGCGTCAGGCAACTGTCGCGCTCCCTGGCAAAAAACAAAGGTTCAAGGGAAGAAACAAGAAGAAGAGGCAAGCCAACGAGAAACGCCGGAACTCCAAATTTCATTAAAGGAAAAGAGGCAAGCCAACTACAAAAAGCAAATGAATAGCCGCGTCCAGCACCTAGTCTAGTCTTCTCACCAGCGCGGAGCTAAGTGCTGCCACTAGGACATGGGAGGGAGCCCCCGAGGCCCTAGGGCGGCACTGCTTAGACTCCAGGGCGTGTACAACCCCACTCATTATTACGTGAGAGTGTCACGAGCGGAGACCTTCACAGGCACTGGGCCTTGCTTCATGGGTAGAACTTCCGGAGGTGTTGGATGTTCCAGGCGTTCTGGATGGGGACCCCATCCTGCATCTCTAGGTGCGCGGCGCCAGGCCTGGAGACGCGGGCAATCCTAAACAGGCCCTCCCACATGGACGAGAGCTTATGCAGCCCTTCCCTGGAGAGCACCCGCCTCAGAACGAGATCGCCCACCCCAAGCGTCCTGAAGCGGACGCTGCGTCCTGGAGTGGTATTGTCGCAGCGCCTGCTGGTATCTTGCTACTCGGAGCAAGGCTTCACGGCAGCGTTTCTTCCCCTGCACGAGGTCCATCCCACGTGGAGCGATGCCTGACCTCATGAGGGAGAACCGCTTCTCCTCCGTAGATGAGGAAGAATGGGGTCTCGCATGTTGGCTTGGTGGAGGTGGTGCAGATGGACCACAGCACAGACAGGAGCTCGTCGTGCTAGCCCCTTCCCCAGGCCTTGAGCTTCTTCTTGAAGGTCTGGGTCTTGAGGCCTCTCAGGACCTCGGCGTTGGCGTGCTCGGCTTGGCCGTTGCTCCTGGGGTGTGCCACTGAAGCGTAGCAAATCTGCGTTCCAAGGTTATCACAATAGGTCTTGAAGAGATTGCTAGTGAACTGCGAGCCGTTGTCGGTGATGATGCGGTTAGGGACCCCGAACCGACTTACGAGGCCTTTGATGAACTTAACTGCAGACCCGGTTGGGATGGTGTGGACGGCTTCGACCTCTGCCCATTTGGTGAACTTGTCGATGGCGACGTAGAGGTAGCGATAGCCCCCAGGTGCCCGCGGAAATGGGCCCAGGATGTCCAGCCCCCATACCGCGAAGGGCCATGAAAGAGGGATAGTCTGAAGGTCCTGAGCCGGCTGGTGGATTTGCCTGGCATGGAACTGGCAGACCTCGCTGGACCTTACCAGCTCGGTCGCGTCGTTAAGTGCCGTGGGCCAGTAGAACCCACTGCGGAACGCCTTGCCAACCAGGGCACGTGACAATGACTAATGCCCGTAGTCTCCATCGTGTATGTCAGCTAGCAGCTCGTTCCCCTGCTCCCTGGAGATGCAGCGCAAGGAAACATCATTTGGTCGTTTTCTGTACAACTCACCGTCCTGGATGTAGTATGTCGTAGCCTGCCGGGCCACATGCTCCGCGTCATCCTCCTTCTCCGGCAGCGTCACATGCACCAGATATGCCTTGAATTCCTCGGTCCAGCACCCCTCCTGAGGCTTGAGCGCCAGGAGCAGATGTGCTCCTGAGGTAGGGACCCAAGCGGGGGCTCCCGAGGCTGGTGGCAGAGGGAGTTCTTCTCGAGGTGATGTAGTCTCTGTGGCCGCAGGGGTCGCCGAAGGCTTGAAGAGCCGCTCTTCAAAGACACTAGGTTCTTGGGGTAGCCGCCTCGACGTCTTCTTGGCGATTTCGTCAGCCTCCTTGTTGGTGCCGCGTGGCACATGCTGTAGCTCTGGGCCCAGGAATTGCTTCTCCATCTTGCGTACTTCCGTGAGGTATGCCTCCATATGCTCGTCCCTTGGTTCGTACACCTTGTTGGAGAAGTTGACGAGGAGCTGCGAGTCACCCTTGATGGTGAGACGCTTCACCCCCAAGGCTGCGGCGGCCTTGAGGCCAGCGATCAACCCCTCGTACGCCGTGATGTTGTTGGAGACCTTCTCACCCCGCTGAAAGTGGAGCTGCACGGCGTAATATAACTTGTCATGGGTGGGCGAGATGAGCACAACGCCAGCCCCTGCGCCTTGTCGTGCGAACACGCCATCGAAGTACATGACCCAGCCATCTGGTGCTTCATTTCCCGGCAAGAGGGATCGGCTCTCGCCTGCTTCGGGCTCCAGAGCGTTGGTCCATTCTGTAAAAAAAGTCAGCAAGCGCAACTCCCTTGATAACCCTGGTCGTGCTGAACTCCAACTGAAATGCTTGGAGTTCAATGTTCCATTCAGCGACTCTCCCCGCGGCATTAGGGCTCCGGAGCACCCTCTGCAAAGGGTAGGACGAGAAGACCTTAATTGGGTGGCCTTGGAAATAATGGCTCAGCTTGCGTGAGGCCACCAGGAGCGCGAGCAAGAGCTTCTGTGACATTCCGTACTGTGCCCTCACGTCCCGTAGCACGGTGCTGACAAAGTATACTGGGTGCTCTACGAGGGAGGGATCGTCAATGGAACATGTGTCCTCCGGAGGTTGTGGTGCCTCCTAACGTGGGGGGGGGGGGCTCAGGAGCCTGGTCGCCCATCTGGGCCTCCGCGAGCCCTTGAACACCATCTCGTGGGGTCTGACCGTCTGTGGGCATCGTCTTGGCCTTAGCGGCGCCATCTTGTGACTGCACCATTTCACCTGGGGACGCGGTATTGCACTATGGGTTCTTGGCCCGGTGCTCCTCCCGAATCACCACCAACGCCGCTCTGGTAGAGTGAGGCATAGCGGCCAGATAGAGCACCAGAGGCTCGAGGGGGCAAGGTGCCACCATCACCGGTGGGCTGGTTAGGTATCTCTTGAGGTCTTGGAACGCCAGATCTGCCTCTGGGGTCCATTCAAACGGGCCTTTCTTCTTCATCGGCTTGAAGAATGGCAGAGCGCGCTCCCCCAGCTTGGAGATGAAGTGCCCCAGCGAGGTCACGTAGCCTACAAGTTTCTGCATTTCCTTGAGAGTTTGTGGTGGGCTCATGTCCTCTATTGCCTTGACCTTCTCGGGGTTAGTCTTGATCCCTTTGTGAGAAACAAGGAAACCCAGTATCTTGCCGGAGGGAACACCGAACACGCACTTCTCCGGATTGAGCCACAAATCCACTTGGCGCAGGCTAGCGAAGGTCTCCTCCAAGTCCTAAATCAGGGTTCTCTCCTCACGAGATTTTACCACGATGTCGTCGATGTAGGCTTCGGCGTTTCTGCAGAGCTGCTAACCCAGGGCGATGTGCATCAGCCGCTGGAAGGTCGCCCCAGCATTCTGTAGTCCGAACGGCATGCAGGTGTAGCAGTACACCCCGCACGGGGTCAGGAAGGCGGTCTTCTCCACATTCTCCACTGCCATCTTGATCTGGTGATAGCCTGAGAACGCGTCCAGGAAGCACAGCAGGTCGCACTCGGCGGTGGAGTCGACGATCTGGTCAATACACGGAAGCGGGAACGGGTCTTGGGGACATGCCTTGTTGAGGTTGGTGAAGTCGACACACATGTGTTCCTTCCCACCTTTCTTTGGCATGACGACGGGGTTTGCCAGCCACTCTGGGTACCGGACCTCATGAATGACACCCGCCGCCTCCAGCTTGCGAGTTTCCTGGACGATGAAGGACTGCTTCTACATGGACTGTCGCCGCGCCTTCTGCTTCACAGGGCGCACATTGGGGCACACCCTTAAGTGATGCTCGATTACCCCCCTTGGGACCCCTACCAGCTACTTGGGTTCCCAGGCGAATACCTCCTTGTTCGCACGCAAGAACTTCACTAAGGCCTCCTCTTGACCCGTGTCGAGGTCGGCGCCTATGGTAAAGGTGGCCCCCAAGGATCCACCTTCCTTGACCGGTACTTGCTTCATTTAGGCTCGGTCTTGAGTGAACAACTTCTTCTTCTTTGTCGGTGTGGCTTCCTTAGCCCCTGGGATGGCTTTGCCGGCCGGGCGCGCTGCCGCTGTAGCCCTGAAGGTAAGCTTGAGAGCCGCCAGAGCTTCCTTGGTGTCTCCGGCTACGGTGAGGACGCCGCTGCTGCCCGACATCTTCCTGAGGTTGTAGGTCGGATGGGTCGCTGCCATGAACTGAGCCAAAGTTGGGTACCCACGGATGGCATTGTACGGGAGGCTGATGTGGGTGATGTCGAAGTCGATGAGCTTGGTGCGGTAGTTGTCCCAGGTACCGAAGGTGACCGGGAGGCATGTCTACCCCAAGGGGCTGGTGGACCCGCTGCTGACTCCGGGGAAAGGCTTAGTGGGGAGGAGCCGTCTGTATGGCACATGAAGCAAGCCAAAAGCTACCACAGAGTGCACGTTGAGGCCTACTCCACCATCGATGAGGGTCTTGGTCATGGCGACGTTGCAGATGGTGGGCGTGTAGAGCATTGGGAGTGGACCCGAGCTGGCTATGGTAGCGGGTTGATCCCCTGAGTCGAAGGTGAGGTCGGCTTTGGGCGCCGCCCATCCTGGAGGGGATCCCCGCTGCACAGAGGTGGCGCCGATCTGGCGGAAGAACTGCTTGGTGTGGCGGTCCGAGGGCGGCGCTCGTGAGCCGCTGAGGAGGGCCGCAACAGTGACAGGCGCAGTTGCCGCGAAGCATGCGAAGAAAAGGCCGTGTAGCTCCTCCCAAGAGGATACAGAAGATCCCGGCAGGTTGAGCAGCCAGGCGCGCGGTGCACCAGCAAGGGCCATGGGGAACCAGTTGTCCATGACCTTGTCATCGCCCCCAGCTTCCAAGACGGCCTCCTCGTATGCCAGGAGGAAGGTCGATGGATCCACCACGCCGTCATAGCGGGGCGGCATCTCCGGCTTGAACTTGCGCACCCACTGCACCCGCCGCAGGGCGGGCGTGAAGGCCCTGAGCCCCCTGGCGCCGCCGGGGTCGCTCGCTGATCCAGACGGAGGAGCCGCGCTAGCCATGGGGACCGGTCGGAGAGGCAGAGCCGACGGAAGGATGGAACCTCGGCGCACCCCTACCCGGCGTGTCAAATGTCAGATTACGGGCTCCAGCAAACCCATGAGGTTCAAACACTAGGGTGCGCATGAAGATCTCATCCCCCTAGCTCACACTCTCGCAACAATCTCAAAGCCTAGCTCGACGAACCCAAGGAACAAAGGACACAAGGGTTTATACTGGTTCGGGCCACCGTTGTGGTGTAATACCCTACTCCAGTGTGGTGTGGTGGATTGCCTTGTAGGCCGGGGATAAACAAGTACAAGGGAAGAACAACATCCTGAGGAGAGGTGTTCTTGAGCTCGATGAGCTTGTGGGGCTGGGGTTGATTTGAATGATCCGTCTCCAGATGAGCCTCCCTAACTATGGTGGTGGCTAGCCCTATTTATAGAGGCCCCGGTCCTTGATACGTCTCCAACGTATCTATAATTTTTGATTCTTCCATGCTATTATATTATCTGTTTTGGATGTTTATGGGATTTATTATGCACCTTTATATTATTTTTGGGACTAACCTATTAACCCAGAGCCCAGTGCCAGTTTCTGCTTTTTCCCTTGTTTCAGTGTTTCGTAGAAAAGGAATATCAAGCGGAGTCCAAACGGAATGAAACCTTCGAGAGTGTGATTTTTGGAACCAACGTGATCCTGGAGACTTGGAGTTGAAGTCAAGGAAGCTCCGAGGTGGCCACAAGGCAGGGAGGTGCGCCTACCCCCTGGGCGCGCCCCCACCCTCGTGGGCCCCTCATGGCTCCCCTGACCGACTCATTTCTCCTATATATGTCCATATACCCTAAAAACATCACAGAGCAGAATAGATCGGGAGTTCCGCCGCCAGAAGCCTCCGTAGCCACCGAAAACCAATCTAGACCCATTCTGGCACCCTGCCGGAGGGGGAGTCCCTCTCCGTTGGCCATCTTCATCATCCCGGTGCTCTCCATGGCGAGGAGGGAGTAGTTCACCCTCGGGGCTGAGGGTATGTACCAGTAGTTATGTGTTTGATCTCTCTCTCGTGTTCTTGAGGTGGTACGATCTTGATGTATCGCGAGCTTTGCTATTATAGTTGGACCTTATGATGTTTCTCCCCCTCTACTCTCTTTTAATGGATTGAGTTTTGCCTTTGAAGTTATCTTATCGGATTGAGTCTTTAAGGATTTGCGAACACTTGATGTATGTCTTGCACGTGCTTATCTGTGGTGACAATGGGATATCATGTGATCCACTTGATGTATGTTTTGGTGATCAACTTGTGAGTTCCGTGACCTCGTGAACTTATGCATAGGGGTTGGCACACATTTTCGTCTTGACTGTCCGGTAGAAACTTTGGGGCACTCATTGAAGTTCTTTGTGTTGGTTGAATAGATGAATCTGAGATTGTGTGATGCATATTGTATAATCATACCCACAGATACTTGAGGTGACATTGGAGTATCCAGGTGACATTAGGGTTTTAGTTGATTTGTGTCTTAAGGTGTTATTCTAGTACAAACTCTAGGATAGATTGAACAGAAAGAATAGCTTCGTGTTATTTTACTACGGACTCTTGAATAGATCAATCAGAAAGGATAACTTTGAGGTGGTTTCGTACCCTACCATGATCTCTTCATTTGTTCTCCGCTATTAGTGACTTTGGAGTGATTCTTTGTTGCATGTTGAGGGATAGTTAGATGATCCAATTATGTTATTATTGTTGAGAGGACTTGCACTAGTGAAAGTATGAACCCTATGCCTTGTTTCAACGCATTGCAATACCGTTTGTGCTCACTTTTATCATTAGTTACCTTGCTGTTTTTATATTTTCAGATTGCAAAAACCTATACCTACTATCCATATTGCACTTGTATCACCATTTCTTCGCCGAACTAGTGCACCTATACAATTTACCATTGTATTGGGTGTGTTGGGGACACAAGAGACTCTTTGTTATTTGGTTGCAGGGTTGCTTGAGAGATACCATCTTCATCCTACGCCTCCCATGGATTGATAAACCTTAGGTCATCCACTTGATGGAAATTTGCTACTGTCCTACAAACCTCTGCACTTGGAGGCCCAACAACGTCTACAAGAAGAAGGTTGTGTAGTAGACATCAAGCTCTTTTCTGGCACCGTTGCCGGGGAGGCTAGCGCTTGAAGGTATATCTTTAGATCTTGCAATCGAATCTTTTAGTTTCTTGTTTTATCACTAGTTTAGTCTATAAAAGAAAACTACAGAAAAAATGGAATTAAGGTTGCCTCATATGCTTCATCTTTTTAATGCCTTTCGTGAAAATAAGGATTCCGATAATTGTGCCAAAGGGTTAGAAGAAGAATGTATTAAAATGTTTGGTACTAAATCTTTGAATGATGAGCATGATTGCAATGTTGTTAGTATGAATTCTTTGAATACCCATGATGATAATGATATGCAAAGCCACAAGCTTGGGGATGCTATGTTTGATGAAGATGATATTTTCTCTCCCCCAAGTTTTGATGTGCAAATTTATTATGATGAAAGCATGCCTCCTATCTATGATGATTATTGTGATGACATGTATGCTATAAAGAATAATGATAACCATGAAACTTGTCATCATTATTTTAATTTTCAATCTCATGATAGTTATTTTGTTGAGTTTGATCCCACTACTATTCATGAGAAGAAATTTGCTTATGTGGAGCGTAATTAAAATTCTATGCTTGTAGATCATGAAAAGAATGCTTTATGTGATGGTTATATTGTTGAATTCATTCATGATGCTACTGAAAATTATTATGCGGGAGGAATATATGCTCGTACGAATTGCAATAATATCAAGTTTCCTCTCTATGTGCTTAAAATCTTGAAGTAATACTTGTTTTGCTTTCCTATGCAAGTTGATTCTTGTTCCCACAAGTTGTTTGCTCACAAAATCCCTATGCATAGGAAGTGGGGTAGACTTAAATGTGCTAGTCATATTCTTCACGATGCTCTCTTTATGTTACAATTCTTATCTTTTATGTGAGCATCGTTGAAAGCATCATGCCTAGCTAGGGGCGTTAAACGATAGCGCTTGTTGGGAGGCAACCTAATTTTATTTTAGCTCCTTTATTTTTATTCCTGTTTAGTAATAAATTAATCATCAATCCTATGTTACGATTGTGTTTTTATGTTTTAATTAGTGTTTGTGCCAAGTAAAGCCTTTAGGATCTTCTTGGGTGATTGTTATTTGATCTTGCTGTAAAAAAACAGAAAGTATGCGCTCACGAGAATAATTTTCATGTTTTACCAGAGAGCGATAAAATACCAATTCCACCTGCAGTATATTAATAAACAAATTTACTAGGACTTCCTAATTTCTCAGGATTTTTTGAGTTACACAAGTATTCGAGACCTACAGATTACTATAGACTGTTCTGTTTTTGACAGATTCAGTTCTCTATGTGTTGTTTGCTTATTTTGATGAATCTATGAGTAGTATAGGAGGGTATGAACCATAGAGAAGTTGGAATACAGTAGACATTACACCAATATGAATTTAGAATGAGTTCACAACAGCACTTAAGTGATGATTTATTTTCTTATACTAGCGGAGCTTACGGGTTTCCTGTTAAGTTTTGTGTTGTGAAGTTTTCAAGTTTGGGTGAAGATTCGATGGACTAAGGAATAAGGAGTGGAAAAAGCCTAAGCATGGGGATGCACAAGGCACCCCAAGGTAAAATCCAAGGACACGAAAAATCCTAAGCTTGGGGATGCCCCGGAAGGCATCCCCTCTTTCGTCTTCGTTCATCGGTAACTTTACTTGGAGCTATATCTTTATTCACCACATGATATGTGTTTTGCTTGGAGCATCATTTTATTTTCTTTTGCTTTGCTGGCTGTTTGAATAAAATACCAAGATCTGAAATTCTTAAATGTTAGAGAGTCTTCACATAGTTGCATAATTATTCGACTACTCATTGATCTTCACTTATATCTTTCAGAGTAGTTTGTCATTTGCTCTAGTACTTTACTTATATCCTTTTAGAGAACGACGGGGGTTTTATTTTGAAGAAATAGATGAACTCTCATGATTCACTTATATCATTTTGAGAGTCTCTAAACAACATGGTAGTTTTCTTTGGTTATGAATTTAGTCCTAATATCATGGGCATCCAAGAGGGATATAATAAAAAACTTTCATATAAAGTGCATTGAATACTATGAGAAGTTTGATACTTGATGATTGTTTTGAGATATGAGGATGGTAATATTAGAGTCATGCTAGTTAGTAGTTCTGAATTTGATAAATACTTGTATTAAAGTTTGTGATTCCCGTAGCATGCACGTATGGTGAACCGTTATGTGATGAAGTCGGAGCATGATTTATTTATTGATTGTCTTCCTTATGAGTGGCGGTCGGGGACGAGCGATGGTCTTTTCCTACCAACCTATCCCCCTAGGAGCATGCACGTAGTACTTTGTTTCGATAACTAATAGATTTTTGCAATAAGTATGTGAGTTCTTTATGACTAATGTTGAGTCCATGGATTATACACACTCTCGCCCTTCCACCATTGCTAGCCTCTCTAGTACCGTGCAACTTTCGCCAATACCATAAACCCACCATATACCTTCCTCAAAACATACACCATACCTACCTATTATGGCATTTCCATAGCCATTCCGAGATATATTGCCATGCAACTTTCCACCGTTCTGTTTATTATGACACGCTCCATCATTGTCATATTTCTTTGCATGATCATGTAGTTGACATCGTATTTGTGGCAAAGCCACCGTTCATAATTCTTTCATACATGTCACTCTTGATTCATTGCACATCCCGGTACACCGTCGGAGGCATTCATATAGAGTCATATTTTGTTCTAAGTATTGAGTTGTAATTCTTGAATTGTAAGTAAAAAGAAGTGTGATGATCATCATTGTTAGAGCATTGTCCCAGTGAGGAAAGGATGATGGAGACTATGATTCCCCCACAAATCGGGATGAGACTCCGGACGAAAAATAAAAAAAGAAAAAGATGAGAGATAAAGAGAGAAGGGGCAATGCTACTATCCTTTTACCACACTTGTGCTTCAAAGTAGCACCATGATCTTCATGATAGAGAGTCTCCTATGTTTTCACCTTCATATACTAGTGGGAATTTTACGTTATAGAACATGGCTTGTATATTCCAATGATGGGCTTCCTCAAAATTCCCTAGTTTTCGTGAGCAAGTGAGTTGGATGCACACCCACTTAGTTTCTTTTGTTGACCTTTCATATACATATAGCTCTAGTGCATCTGTTGCATGGCAATCCCTACTCACTCACATTGATATCTATTGATGGGCATCTCCATAGCCCGTTGATATGCCTAGTTGATGTGAGACTATCTTCTCCTTTTTGTCTTCTCCACAACCACCATTCTATTCCACCTATAGTGCTATGTCCGTGGCTCATGCTCATGTATTGCGTGAAGATTGAAAAAGTTTGAGAACATCAAAAGTATGAAACAATTGCTTGGCTAGTCATTAGGGTTGTGCATGATTTAAATATTTTGTGTGGTGAAGATAGAGCATAGCCAGACTATATGATTTTGTAGGGATAACTTCCTTTGGCCATGTTATTTTGAGAAGACATGATTACTTTGTTAGTATGCTTGAAGTATTATTATTTTTATGTCAATATTAAACTTTTGTCTTGAATCTTATGGATCTGAACATTGATGCCACAATAAAGAGAATTACTTAGAGAAATATGTTAGGTAGCATTCCACATCAAAAATTCTGTTATTATCATTTACCTACTCGAGGACGAGCAAGAATTAAGCTTGGGGATGCTGATACGTCTCCAACGTATCTATAATTTTTGATTATTCCATGCCATTATATTATCTGTTTTGGATGTTTATGGGCTTTATTATGCACTATTATATTATTTTTGGGACTAACCTATTAACCCAGAGCCCAGTGCCAGTTTCTGTTTTTTTCCTTATTTCAGTGTTTCATAGAAAAGGAATATCAAACGGAGTCCAAACGGAATGAAACCTTCAGGAGCGTGATTTTTAGAACGAACGTGATCCAATAGACTTGGAGTTGAAGTCAAGGAAGCTTCGAGGTGGCCACGAGGTAGGGAGGCGCGCCTGCCCCCCTGGGCGCGCCCCACCCTCATGGGCCCCTTGTGGCTCCCCTGACCGACTTCTTTCGCCTATATATGTCCATATACCCTAAAAACATCAGAGAGCAGAATAGATCGGGTGTTCCGCCGCCAGAAGCCTCCGTAGCCACCAAAAACCAATCTAGACCCGTTCCGGCACCCTGCCGGAGGGGGAATCCCTCTCCGGTGGCCATCTTCATCATCCCGATGCTCTCCGTGACGAGGAGGGAGTAGTTCACCCTCGGTGTTGAGGGTATGTACTAGTAGCTATGTGCTTGATCTCTCTCTCTCTCTCTCTCTCTCTCTCGTGTTCTTGAGGTGGTACGATCTTGATGTATCGCGAGCTTTGCTACTATAGTTGGATATTATGATGTTTCTCCCCCTCTACTCTCTTGTAATGTATTGAGTTTTCCCTTTGAAGGTATCTTATCGGATTGAGTCTTTAAGGATTTGAGAACACTTGATGTATGTCTTGCACGTGCTTGTCTGTGGTGACAATGGGATATCACGTGATCCACTTGATGTATGTTTTGGTGATCAACTTGCAAGTTCCATGACCTCGTGAACTTATGCATGGGGGTTGGCACAAATTTTTGTCTTGACTCTCCAGTAGAAACTTTGGGGCACTCTTTGAGGTTCTTTGTGTTGGTTGAATAGATGAATCTGAGATTGTGTGATGCATATCATATAATCATACCCACGGATACTTGAGGTGACATTGGAGTATCTAGGTGAAATTAGGGTTTTGGTTGATTTGTGTCTTAAGGTGTTATTTTAGTACGAACTCTAGGATAGATTGAACGGAAAGAATAGCTTCGTGTTATTTTACTACGGACTCTTGAATAGATCGAGCAGAAAGGATAACTATGAGGTGGTTTCGTACCGTACCATAATCTATTCGTTTGTTCTCCGCTATTAGTGACTTTGGAGTGATCCTTTGTTGCATGTTGAGGGGTAGTTAGATGATCCAATTATGTTATTATTGTTGACAGGACTTGCACTAGTGAAAGTATGAACCCTAGGCCTTGTTTCAACGCATTGCAATACCGTTTGTGCTCACTTTTATCATTAGTTACCTTGCTGTTTTTATATTTTCAGATTGCAAAAACCTATATCTACTATTCATATTGCACTTGTATCACCATCTCTTCGCCAAACTAGTGCACCTATACAATTTACCATTGTATTGGGTGTGTTGGGGACACAAGAGACTCTTTGTTATTTGGTTGCAGGGTTGCTTGAGAGAGACCATCTTCATCCTACGCCTCCCATGGATTGATAAACCTTAGGTCATCCACTTGATGGAAATTTGCTACTGTCCTACAAACCTCTGCACTTGGAGGCCCAACAACGTCTACAAGAAGAAGGTTGTGTAGTAGACATCAAGCTCTTTTCTGGCACCGTTGCCGGGGAGGCTAGCGCTTGAAGGTATATCTTTAGATCTTGCAATCGAATCTTTTAGTTTCTTGTTTTATCACTAGTTTAGTCTATAAAAGAAAACTACAGAAAAAAATGGAATTAAGGTTGCCTCATATGCTTCATCTTTTTAATGCCTTTCGTGAAAATTAGGATTCCGATAATTGTGCCAAAGTGTTAGAAGAAGAATGTATTAAAATGTTTGGTACTAAATCTTTGAATGATGAGAATGATTGAAATGTTGTTAGTATGAATTCTTTGAATACCCATGATGCTAATGATATGTAAAGCCACAAGCTTGGGGATGCTATGTTTGATGAAGATGATATTTTCTCTCCCCCAAGTTTTGATGTGCAAATTTATTATGATGAAAGCATGCCTCCTATCTATGAAGATTATTGTGACGACATGTATGCTATAAAGAATAATGATAACCTTGAAAATTTTCATCATGATTTTATTTTTCAATCTCATGATAGTTATTTTGTTGAGTTTGCTCACTACTATTCATGAGAAGAATTTTACTTATGTGGAGCGTAATTAAAATTCTATGCTTGTAGATCATGAAAAGAATGCTTTATGTGATGTTTATATTATTGAATTCATTCATGATGCTACTGGAAATTATTATGTGGGAGGAATATATGCTCGTAGGAATTGCAATAATATCAAGTTTCCTCTCTATGTGCTTAAAATCTTGAAGTTATGCTTGTTTTGCTTTCCTATGCAAGTTGATTCTTGTTCCCACAAGTTGTTTGCTCACAAGATCCCTATGCATAGGAAGTGGGTTAGACTTAAATGTGCTAGTCATATTCTTCATGATGCTCTCTCTATGATACAATTCTTATCTTTTGTGTGAGCATCGTTGAAAGCATCATGCTAGCTAGGGGCGTTAAATGATAGAGCTTGTTGGAAGGCAACCCAATTTTATTTTAGCTCCTTGCTTTTTGTTCCTGTTTAGTATTAAATTAATCATCTATCCTCTTTTATGATTGTGTTTTTTATGTTTTAATTAGTGTTTGTGGCAAGTAAAGCCTTTAGGATCTTCTTGGGTGATTGTTATTTGATCTTGCTGTAAAAAAACAGAAAGTATGCGCTCACGAGAATAATTTTCATGTTTTACCAGAGAGCGATAAAATACCAATTCCACCTGCAGTAGATTAATAAACAAATTTACTAGGACTTCCTAATTTCTCAGGATTTTTTGAGTTACAAAAGTATTTGAAACCTACAGATTACTACAGACTGTTCTGTTTTTGACAGATTCTATTCTCTATGTGTTGTTTGCTTATTTTGATGAATCTATGAGTAGTATTGGAGGGTATGAACCATAAAGAAGTTGGAATACATTAGATATTACACCAATATGAATTTGGAATGAGTTCACAACAGTACTTAAGTGATGATTTATTTTCTTATACTAACGGAGCATACGAGTTTCCTGTTAAGTTTTGTGTTGTGAAGTTTTCATGTTTTGGGTGAAGATTCGATGGACTAAGGAATAAGGAGTGGCAAAAGCCTAAGCTTGGAGATGCCTAAGGCACCCCAAGGTAAAATCCAAGGACACCAAAAAGCCTAAGCTTGGGGATGCCCAAGGCACCCGAAGGTAAAATCCAAGGACACCAAAACGCCTAAGCTTGGGGATGCCCCGGAAGGCATCCCCTCTTTCGTCTTTGTTCATCAGTAACTTTACTTGGAGCTATATTTTTATTCACCACATGATATGTGTTTTGCTTGGAGCGTCATTTTATTTTCTTTTGCTTTGCTGGCTGTTTGAATAAAATACCAAGATCTGAAATTCTTAAATGTTAGAGAGTCTTCACATAGTTGCATAATTATTCGACTACTCGTTGATCTTCACTTATATCTTTCAGAGTAGTTTGTCATTTGCTCTAGTACTTTACTTATATCCTTTTAGAGCACGACGGGGGTTTTTATTTTGAAGAAATAGATGAACTCTCTTGCTTCACTTATATCATTTTGAGAGTCTCTAAACAACATGGTAGTTTTCTTTGGTTATGAATTTAGTCCTAATATGATGGGCATCCAAGAGGGATATAATAAAAACTTTCATATAAAGTGCATTGAATACTATGAGAAGTTTGATACTTGATGATTGTTTTGAGATATGAGGATGGTAATATTAGAGTCATGCTAGTTAGTAGTTGTGAATTTGAGAAATACTTGTGTTAAAGTTTGTGATTCCCATAGCATGCACATATGGTCAACCATTATGTGATGAAGTCGGAGCATGATTTATTTATTGATTGTCTTCCTTATGAGTGACGGTCGGGGATGCGCGATGGTCTTTTCCTACCAATCTACCCCCTAGGAGCATGCCCGTAGTACTTTGTTTCGATAACTAATAGATTTTTGCAGTAAGCATGTGAGTTCTTTATGACTAATGTTGAGTCCATGGATTATACACACTCTCACCCTTCCACCATTGCCAGCCTCTCTAGTACCGTGCAACTTTCGCCGGTACCATAAACCCACCATATACCTTCCTCAAAACAGCCACCATACCTACCTATTATGGCATTTCCATAGCCATTCCGAGATATATTGCCATGCAACTTTCCACCGTTCTGTTTATTATGACACGCTCCATCATTGTCATATTGCTTTCACTACTAGGAAAAGGGCTATAGATGGATTGACACTAATGGCGCACCAGACATGTGGTGCGCCATTACTATATACTAATGGCGCACCATGTGTTGGTACGCCATTAGTGTCCAAATACTAATGGCGCACCACATCCACGGTGCGCCATTAGTAAAAATTTTTTTTTAAAATTTTGTTCAAAACTACTAATGGCGCACCGTGGGAGTGGTGCGCCATTACTAGTTCAACTAGTAATGGCGCACCACTCCCACGGTGCGCCATTAGTAAAAAAAAAACTTTTTTTTGAATTTTTTTCGAAAGTACTAATGGCGCACCGTGGGAGTGGTGCGCCATTACTAGTTGAACTAGTAATGGCGCACCATGCCACGGTGCGCCATTAGTAACTTGGCCACCACTTCCACCGAATGCACCCCCCTCCCCCCCGTGGATCGCCTTTTCAGTTTTAAAAAAAATAAAAGAAAATGATGAAAATGTCAAAAAAATAAAAGAAACTAAGTTTCCCATGTGATATGTTGCCTAGTTATTGGGAAAATTTGCAAATATGAATTTTGACTTCATTTGCAAAATCTCGCGAGAATTTGTAAAAATGGCATAACTTTTGCATGCTAACTCGGATGAAAAAGTTTTTTATATGAAAAATCATCTACTCGAAAAGTTACATCCAAATTTAACAAGGGGAACCTCGTTAAACATTTTCAAAATCCTCAAAAACCTAACAGAAAAAAGATACGGGGCTTTTAAGATCTGGAGAGGCAAAAAAATTCAAAAAAATTCAAACTTACTAACGGCGCACCTGCCCATGGTGCGCCATTAGTATCTTCCCTCCTTCAAAATTCAAAATAAGTCAAAAAAATTAAAAAAAAATTACTAATGGCGCACCTGCCCATGGTGCGCCATTAGTATCTTCCCGCCTTCAAAATTCAAAATAAATAAAAAAAATAAAAAAATTACTAATGGCGCACCTGCCCGCGGTGCGCCATTAGTATGCCGTATATATGGCTGGTCGTGGTCCTCTCCTCCTTATCTCTTCATTCCACCTCTCCTACACTCCATCTCCTCCTCTCCTCCACTCCATCTTCCCTTCTCTCCTCCATGATACTTCTCCTCTCCGGTAACCTCCTCCTCCTCTCCGGCGACCTCCTCCTCCCTCCTCCCCTCCCCTCCCCTCCCCTCACGGTTTCTTCTCCCTCCTCTCCGGTGAGCTCCTCCTCCCTCCTCTCCGGTGAGCTCCTCCTCCCTCCTCTCCGGTGAGCTCCTCCTCCCTCCTCTCCGGTGAGCTCCTCCTCCCTCCTCTCCGGTGAGCTCCTCCTCCCTCCTCTCCTCCCATCCCCTCATGGTTTCTCCTTCCTCCTCTCCGATGCTCCGGTGAACTCCTCTCCGGCGACCTCCTCCTCCTCCTCTCCGGCGATGTAGGCGAGCGCCTCTCCGGTGACCTCCTCCTCCTCCTCTCCGGCGAACTCCTCTCCGACAAAAGACCACGGCAAAAGAACGTACAAGATCCAAAAACAGGAACAAAATTTGAAATAATGTCGTGCCAAAAAACAAGCAAAAAAAACGAGCAAAAAATGGGCAAAAAATCACGATCCAGATCTAGATTCAAAATGGCGCATCACTAATGGCGCATCACTAAATAGTGCGCCATTAGTATGCCGAAGTTACTACTGGCGCATCCCGTTGTGGTGCGCCATTAGTATGCCAAAGCACCTGGGTATACATGGCCCCTGGGAGGCATACTAATGGCGCACCCCGGCCTATACTAATGGCACACCAGTGGTGCGCCATTAGTAAAAATTACTAATGGCGTGCTAGTAATGGCGCACCACTGATGCGCCATTAATGTCCAAATTAGGTGCGCCATTAGTAGGGGTTTTTCTAGTAGTGTTTGCATGATCATGTAGTTGACATCATATTTGTTGCAAAGCCACTGTTCATAATTCTTTCATACATGTTACTCTTGATTCATTGCACATCCCGGTACACCACCGGAGGCATTCATATAGAGTCATATTTTGTTCTAAGTATTGACTTGTAATTCTTGAATTGTAAGTAAAAAGAAGTGTGATGATCATCATTATTAGAGCATTGTCACAGTGAGGAAAGGATGATGGAGACTATGATTCCCCCACAAGTCGGGATGAGACTCCGGACGAAAAATAAAAAAAATAAAAAAGAGAGAGAAAAATGAGAGAAAAAGAGAGAAGGGGCAATGCTACTATCCTTTTACCACACTTGTGCTTCAAAGTAGCACCATGATCTTCATGATAGAGAGTCTCCTATGTTTTCACTTTCATATACTAGTGGGAATTTTATGTTATAGAACGTGGCTTGTATATTCCAATGATGGGCTTCCTCAAAATTCCCTAGTCTTCGTGAGCAAGTGAGTTGGATGCACACCCACTTAGTTTCTTTTATTGAGCTTTCATATACATATAGCTCTAGTGCATCTGTTGCATGGCAATCCCTACTCACTCACATTGATATCTATTGATGGGCATCTCCATTTCCCGTTGATATGCTTAGTTGATGTGAGACTATCTTCTCCTTTTTGTCTTCTCCACAACCACGATTCTATTCCACCTATAGTGTTATGTCCATGGCTCACGCTTATGTATTGCGTGATGATTGAAAAAGTTTGAGAACATCAAAAGTATGAAACAATTGCTTGGCTAGTCATTGGGGTTGTGCATGATTTAAATATTTTGTGTGGTGAAGATAGAGCATAGCCAGACTATATGATTTTGTAGGGATAACTTCCTTTGGCCATGTTATTTTGAGAAGACATGATTACTTTGTTAGTATGCTTGAAGTATTATTATTTTTATGTCAATATTAAACTTTTGTCTTGAATCTTATGGATTTGAACATTCATGCCACAATAAAGAGAATTACTTAGAGAAATATGTTAGGTAGCATTCCACATCAAAAATTCTGTTATTATCATTTACCTACTCGAGGACGAGTAGGAATTAAGCTTGGGGATGATGATACGTCTCCAATGTATCTATAATTTTTGATTGTTCCATGCTATTACATTATCTGTTTTGGATGTTTATGGTCTTTATTATGCACTTTTATATTATTTTTGGGACTAACCTATTAACCTAGAGCCCAGTGCCAGTTTCTGTTTTTTCCCTTGCTTCAGTGTTTCGCAGAAAAGGAATATCAAACGGAGTCCAAACGGAATGAAACCTTCAGGAGCGTGATTTTTTGGAACGAACGTGATCCAGGAGACTTGGAGTTGAAGTCAAGGAAGCTTCGAGGTGGCCACGAGGCAGGGAGGCGCGCCTGCCCACCTGGGCCCCTCGTGGCTCCCCTGACTGAGTTATTTCGCCTATATATGGCCATATACCCTAAAAACATCAGAGAGCAGAATAGATCGGGAGTTCTGCCGCCAGAAGCCTTCGTAGCCACCGAAAACCAATCTAAACCCATTCTGGCACCCTGCCGGAGGGGGGAATCCCTCTCCGGTGGCCATCTTCATCATCCCGGTGCTCTGCATGACGAGGAGGGAGTAGTTCACCCTCGGGGCTGAGGGTATGTACCAGTTGCTTTGTGTTTGATCTCTCTCTCTCTCGTGTTCTTGAGGTGGTACGATCTTGATGTATCGCGAGCTTTTCTCCTATAGTTGGATCTTATGATGTTTCTCCCCCTCTACTCTCTTGTAATGGATTGAGTTTTCCCTTTGAAGTTATCTTATTGGATTGAGTCTTTAAGGATTTGAGAACACTTGATGTATGTCTTGCACGTGCTTATCTGTGGTGACAATGGGATATCACGTGATCCACTTGATGTATGTTTTGGTGATCAACTTGCGAGTTCCTTGACCTCGTGAACTTATGCATAGGGGTTGGCACACGTTTTCGCCTTGAATCTCTGGTAGAAACTTTGGGGCACTCATTGATGTTCTTTGTGTTGGTTGAATAGATGAATCTGAGATTGTGTGATGCATATCGTATAATCATACCCACGGATACATGAGGTGACATTGGAGTATCTAGGTGACATTAGGGTTTTGGTTGATTTGTGTCTTAAGGTGTTATTCTAGTACGAACTCTATGATAGATTGAACAGAAAGAATAGCTTCGTGTTATTTTACTACGGACTCTTGAATAGATCGATTAGAAAGGATAACTTTGAGGTGGTTTTGTACCCTACCATGATCTCTTCATTTGTTCTCTGCTATTAGTGACTTTGGAGTGACTCTTTGTTGCATGTTGAGGGATAGTTAGATGATCCAATTATGTTAATATTGTTGAGAGGACTTGCACTAGTGAAAGTATGAACCCTAGGCCTTGTTTCAACGCATTGCAATACCGTTTGTGCTCACTTTTATCATTAGTTACCTTGCTGTTTTTATATTTTCAGATTACAAAAACCTATATCTACTATCCATATTGCACTTGTATCACCATCTCTTCGCCGAACTAGTGCACCTATACAATTTACCATTGTATTGGGTTTGTTGGGGACACAAGAGACTCATTGTTATTTGGTTGCAGGGTTGCTTGAGAGAGACCATCTTCATCCTACGCCTCCCACGAATTGATAAACCTTAGGTTATCCACTTGAGGGAAATTTGCTACTGTCCTACAAACCTCTGCTCTTGGAGGCCGAACAACGTCTACAAGAAGAAGGTTGTGTAGTAGACATCAGTCTTCTCCCTAAATATTAGGTGGGAAGGGATCCCACAACGGCCAGTTCGAAGGGGGACAATGAGTACAAGTTATCCTGACAAAAGGTGGTCTTCGCCCGCCAAAGGCTCTGGTGGTGACGCCATTGTGGGCTCCGTGATGACCTCCGTGTTGCCATGTTGCTGGTCTTGGTCTCATTGCACCAATATGGAAACCTTTGCCTGACGCCTCGGGACTACTCGCCCACGCCTGCCTCTTTAGCACCAAAGAGGAAACTGGCACCCTGCGCCCACTGGCGCCCGCCTGGCCTTGGTCGTCATGGCTCACATCACGAAAACCTCACGAGGTGCCCCTTGCCTTGATCTCTCTGCTCCTCGTGAGCCAGCCTAGTGAGGGTGCCCGTGAGGAGGTCTTCTGTCATCCGCCTCACGAGGCTTGGCCCCTTCGCGAGGGTCTTGAGCATTGGCTGATGAAGATGGGCCGTACCAGGCCACTGGTGGAGCCATGCCCTGGGTTGTAGGTAGGCAAGTCTGGGTACCCCCGTTCCCAGGACACCGACGATGGAGGTGCAATACATTCGGTACTTGGATCGGTTGGATCGTGAAGGCAGTTGACTACATCAACCGCGTTAACCTAACGCTACTGTTTTCTGTCTACGAGGGTACATGGACACACTCTCCCCCTCTCGTTGCTATGCATCTCCTAGATAGATCTTGCGTGATTGTAGGATTTTTTTTTAAATTGCATGCTACGTTCCCCAACAGTGGCATCTGAGCCAGGTCTATGCGTAGATGATATGCACGAGTAGAACACAATGAGTTGTGGGCGATAATAGTCATACTGCTTACCACCAACGTCTTATTTTGATTCGGCGGTATTGTTGGATGAAGCGGCCTGAACCAACATTACATGACCACGTTCAAGAGACCGGTTCTACCAACGTGCTTCGCACACAGGTGGCTGGCGGGTGTCTGTTTCTCCAACTTTACTTAAATTGAGTTCGACTACGACCGGTCCTTGTTGAAGGTTAAAACAACACACTTGACGAAAAATTGTTGTGGTTTTGATGCGTAGGTAAGAACGGTTCTTGCTAGAAGCCCGTAGCAGCCACGTGAAACTTGCAACAACAAAGTAGAGGACGTCTAACTTGTTTTTGCAGGGCTTGTTGTGATGTGATATGGTCAAGACGTGATGAGATATAAATTGTTGTATGAGATGATCATGTTTTTTAAAAGTTATCGGCAACCGGCAGGAGCCTTATGGTTGTCACTTTATTGTTTGAAATGCAACTGCAATGTAATTGCTTTACTTTACCACTAAGCGGTAGCAATAGTCGTAGAAGCAATAGTTGGCGAGACAACAACGACGCTACGATGAAGATCAAGGTGTCAAGCGGTGATGATGGAGATCATGACGGTGCTTTGGAGATGGAGATCAAAGGCACAAGATGATAATGGCCATATCTTGTCACATATTTCGATTGCATGTGATGTTTATATTTTATGCATCTGATTTTGCTTAGTACGGCGGTAGCATTATAAGATGATCCCTCACTAAATTTCAAGGTATAAGTGTTCTCCCTGAGTATGCACCGTTGCTACAGTTCGTCGTGCCGACACACCACGTGATGATCGGGTATGATAAGCTCTACATTCACATACAATGCGTGCCAGCCAGTTTTGCACGTGCAGAATACTCGGGTTAAACATGACAAACCTAGCAAATGCAGATATGGCCTCAGAACACTGAGACCGAAAGGTCGAGCGTGAATCGTATAGTAGATATGATCAACATAGTGATGTTCACCATAGAAAACTACTCCATCTCACGTGATGATTAGACATGGTTTAGTTGATATGGATCACGGGATCATTTAGATGACTAGAGGGATGTGTAACTAAGTGGGAGTTCTTAAGTAATATGATTAATTGAACTTTAATTTATCATGAACTTAGTCCTAATAGTTTTTGCATATCTGTGTTGTTGTAGATCAATGGCCTGTGCTACCGTTCCCTTGAATTTAAATGCGTTCCTAGAGAAAGCTAAGTTGAAAGATGATGGTAGCAACTACATGGACTGGGTCCGTAACTTGAGGATTATTCTCATTGCTGCACAGAAGAATTACATCCTGGAAGCACCGCTAGGTGCAAGACCCGCTGCAGGAGCAACTCCGGACGTTATGAACGTCTGGCAGAGCCAAGCTGATGACTGCTCGATAGTTCAGTGTGCCATGCTTTACGGCTTAGAATCAGGGCTTCAAAGACATTTTGAATGTCATGGAGCATATGAAATGTTCTAGGAGTTGACGTTAATATTTCTAGAAAATGCCCAAGTTGAGAGATATGAAGTCTCTGACAAGTTGGCTGCAAAATGGAGGAGAATAGTTCTGTCAGTGAACACATACTCAGAATGTCTGGGTACCATAAGCACTTGACTCAGTTGGGAGTTAATCTTCTTGATGCTTGTGTCATTGACAGAGTTCTTCAATCAGTGCCACCAAGCTATAAAGGATTCATGATGAACTATAATATGCAAGGGATGGAAAAGACAAATTGCCGAGTTCTTTGCAATGCTAAAGGCTGCGGAGGTAGAAATCAAGAAGGAGCATCGAGTGTTGATGGTTAACAAGACCACTAGTTTCAAGAAAAAGGGCAAAGGGAAGAAGGGTAACTTCAAGAAGAATAGCAAACAAGTTGCTGCTCAAGGGAAGAAGCCCAAGTCTGGACCTAAGCCTAAAATTGAGTGCTTCTACTGCAAAGGGACTGGTCACTGGAAGCGGAACTGCCCCAAGTATTTGGCGGATAAGAAGGATGGCAAAGTGAAAGGTATATTTGATATACATGTTATTGATGTGTACCTTACTAATGCTCGTTGTAGCGCCTAGGTATTTGATACTGGTTCTGTTGCTCATATTTGCATGTCGAAACAGGCGCTACGGATTAAACGAAGATTGGCTAAGGACGAGGTGACAATGCACGTCGGAAATGGTTCCAAGGTTGATGTGATCGTCGTCGGCACGCTACCTCTACATCTACCATTGGGATTAGTTTTAGACCTGAATAATTGTTATTTGGTGCCAGCGTTGAGCATGAACATTATATCTGGATCTTGTTTGATGCGAGACGGTTATTCATTTAAATCAGAGAATAATGGTTGTTCTATTTATATGAGTAATATCTTTTATGGTCATGCACCCTTGATGAGTGGTCTATTTTTGTTGAATCTCAATTGTAGTGATATACATATTCATAATATTGAAGCCAAAAGATGCAAAGTTAAGAATGACAGTGCAACTTATTTGTGGCACTACCGTTTAGGTCATATTGGTGTAAAGCGCGTGAAGAAACTCCATGCTGATGGGCTTTTGGAATCACTTGATTATGAATCACTTGATGCTTGCGAACCGTGCCTCATGGGCAAGATGACTAAGACTCTGTTCTCCGGAACAATGGAGCGAGCCACTGACTTATTGGAAATAATACATACTGATGTATGCGGTCCGATGAGTGTTGAGGCTCACATCGGGTATCGTTATTTTCCGACCTTCACAGATGATTTGAACAGATATGGGTATATCCACTTAATGAAACATAAGTCCGAAACATTTCAAAAGTTCAAAGAATTTCAGAGTGAAGTAGAAAATCATCGTAACAAGAAAATAAAATTTCTACGATCTGATCGTGGAGGAGAATATTTGAGTTACGAGTTTGGTCTTCATTTGAAACAATGTGGAATAGTTTCACAACTCACGCCACTTGGAACACCACAATGTAATGGTGTGTACGAACGCCGTAACCATACCTTATTAGATATGGTGTGATCTATGATGTCTCTTACTGATTTACTGCTATCGTTTTGGGGTTACCTTAGAGACAGCTGCATTCACGTTAAATAGGGCACCATCTAACTCCACTGAGACGACACCATATGAATTGTGGTTTGGCAAGAAACCTAAGCTGTCGTTTCTTAAAGGTTGGGGCTGCGATGCTTATGTGAAAAAGCTTCAACCTGATAAGCTCGAACCCAAATTAGAGAAATGTGTCTTCATAGGATCCCCAAAAGAAATTGTTGGGTACACCTTCTATCACACCTCCAAAGGCAAGATATTCGTTGCTAAGAATGGATCCTTTCTAGAGAAGGAGTTTCTCGTGTAAGAAGTGAGTGGGAGGAAAGTAGAACTTGATGAGGTAATTGTACCTTCTCCTGAATTGGAAAGTAGTTCATCACAGAAATCAGTTCTAGTGATTCCTACACCAATTAGTGAGGAAGCAAATGATGATCACGAAACTTCAGATCAAGTTACTACCGAACCTCGTAGGTCAACCAGAGTATGATCCGCACCAGAGTGGTACGGTAATCCTGTTCAGGAGGTCATGTTACTAGACCATGACGAACCTATGAACTATGAGGAAGCGATGATGAGCCCAGATTCCGGAAAATGACTTGAGGCCATGAAATCTGAGATGGGATCCATGTGTGAGAACAAAGTGTGGACTTTGGTTGACTTGCCCGATGATCGGCAAGCCATAGAGAATAAATGGATCTTCAAGAAGAAGACTGACGCTGACGGTAATGTTATTGTCTACAAAGCTCGACTTGTTGCAAAAGGTTTTTGACAAGTTCAAGTTGTTGACTATGATGAGACCTCACCAGTAGTGATGCTTAAGTCTGTCCAAATCATGTTAGCAATTGCCGCATTTTATGATTATGAAATTTGGCAAATAGATGTCAAAACTGCATTCCTTAATGGATTTCTTAAAGAAGAGTTGTATATGATGCAACCAGAAGGTTTTGTCAATCCTAAAGGTGCTAACAAAGTGTGCAAGCTCCAACGATCCATTTATGGACTGGTGCAAGCCTCTTGGAGTTGGAATATACGCTTTGATAGTGTGATCAAAGCATATGGTTATATACAGACTTTTGGAGAAGCCTGTATTTACAAGAAAGTGAGTGGGAGCTCTGTAGCATTTCTAATATTATATGTGGATGACATATTGTTGATTGGAAATAATACATAATTTCAGGATAACATAAAAGGATACTTGAATAAGAATTTTTCAATGAAATACCTCGGTGAAGATGCTTATATATTGGGCATCAAGATCTATAGAGATAGATCAAGACGCTTAACTGGACTTTCACAAAGCACATACATTGATAAAGTTTTGAAGAAGTTCAAAATGGATCCGTCAAAGAAAGGGTTCTTGCCTGTGTTACAATATGTGAAGTTGAGTCAGACTCAATGCCCGACCACTACAGAAGATAGAGAGAAAATGAAAGTCATTCCCTATGCCTCAGCCATAGGTTCTATCTTGTATGCAATGTTTGTGTACCAAACCTCATGTGTGCCTTGCTATAAGTTTAGCAGGGAGGTACCAAAGTAATCCACAAGTGGATCACTGGACAGCGGTCAAGAACATCCTGAAATACCTGAAAAGGACTAGGGATATATTTCTTGTTTATGAGGTGACAAAGAGCTTGACGTAAATGGTTACGTCGATGCAAGCTTTGACACTGATCCGGGTGACTCTAAATCACAAACCGGATACATATTTATTTTGAATGGTGGAGTTATAAGTTGGTGCAATTCCAAGCAGAGCGTCATGGCGGGATCTCGTGTGAAGTGGAGTACATAGCTGCTTCGGAAGCAGCAAATGAAGGAGTCTGGATGAAGGAGTTCATACCCGATCTAGGTGTAATACCTAGTGCATCGGGCCCAATGAAAATCTTTTCTAACAATACTGGAGCAATTGCCTTGGCGAAGGAATCCAGATTTCACAAGAGAACCAAACACATCAAGAGACGCTTCAATTCCATCCGCGATCAAGTCAAGGAGGGAGATATAGAGATTTGCAAGATACATACGGATCTGAATGTTGCAGACCCGTTGACTAAGCCTCTTTCACAAGCAAAACATGATCAGCACCAAGACTCCATGGGTGTTTGATACGTCTCCAATGTATCTATAATTTTTTATTGTTCCAGGCTATTATATATTCTGTTTTGGATGTTTAATGGGCTTTATTATACACTTTTATATTATTTTTGGGACTAACCTATTAACCCGAGGCCCAGTGCAAATTGTTGTTTTTTTGCCTATTTCAGTGTTTTGCAGAAAAGGAATATCAAACGGGGTCCAAACGGAATGAAACCTTCGGGAGCATGATTTCTGGAACAAACGTGATCTAGAGGACTTGGAGTGGACGTCAAGAAACAACTGATGAGGCCACGAGGCAGGGAGGCGTGCCTTCCCCCCTTGGGCGCGCCCCCACCCTCGTGGGCCCCCCGTGGCTCTCCTGACCGACTTCCTTCGCCTATATAGACTCATATAACCTGAAAACATCCAGGAGCACCACGAAACCCTATTTCTACCATCGCAACCTTCTGTACCCGTGAGATCCCATCTTGGGGCCTTTTCCAACGCTTCGCCGGAGGGGGCATCGATCACGGAGGGCTTCTACATCAACACCATAGCCTTTCCGATGATGTGTGAGTAGTTTACCTCAGACCTTCGAGTCCATAGTTATTAGCTAGATGGCTTCTTCTCTCTCTTTGGATCTCAATACAAAGTTCTCTCCGATCTTCTTGGAGATCTATTCGATGTAACTCTTTTTGCGGTGTGTTTGTCGAGATCCGATGAATTGTGGGTTTATGATCAAGATTATCTATGAACAATATTTTAATCTCCTCTGAATTCTTTTATGTATGATTTTTTATCTTTGCAAGTCTCTTCGAATTATCAGTTTGGTTTGGCCTACTGGATTGATCTTTATTGCAATGGGAGAAGTGCTTAGCTTTGGGTTCAATCTTGCGTTGCTCGATCCCAGTGACAGAAAGGGAAACGACACATATTGTATTGTTTCCATCGAGGATAAAAACATGGGGTTTATTTCATATTTCTTGAGTTTATCCCTCTACATCATGTCATCTTACCTAATACGTTACTCTGCTCTTATGAACTTAATACTCTATATATCGGTCGATGTGTGGAGTAATAGTAGTAGATGCAGGCAGGAGTCGGTCTACTTGTCACGGACGTGATGCCTACATACATGATCATGCCTAGATATTCTCATAATTATTCGCTTTTCTATCAATTGCTCGACAGTAATTTGTTCACCCACCGTAATACTTATGCTATCTTGAGAGAAACCACTAGGGAAACCTATGGCCCCCGGGTCTATTCTCCATAATATTAATCTCCCGTCAACAAGTTATTTCTGGCACCGTTTATTTTGCAATCTTTACTTTTAATCTTTATCATAAAAATACCAAAAATATTATCTTATCATCTCTATCAGATCTTACTTTTACAAGTGGCCATGAAGGGATTGACAACCCCTTTATCGCGTTGGTTGCAAGGTTCTTATTTATTTGTGTAGGTACGAGGGACTTGCGTGTGGCCTCCTACTGTAATGATACCTTGGTTATCAAAAACTGAGGGAAATACTTAAGCTACTTTCCTGCATCACCCTTTCCTCTTCAAGGGAAAAACCAACAAATGCTCAAGAGGTAGTAGTGTTAGAATCATTACTATGTAATCTAGATTATTGACTATAGTGGAAGTGGGAGACTGAAGGTGCCCTAGAGGCAATAATAAAATTGTTATTTATATTTCCTTATATCATGATAAATGTTTATTATTCATGCTAGAATTGTATTAACCGGAAACTTAGTACATGTGTGAATACATAGACAAACAGAGTGTCCCTCGTATGCCTCTATTTGACTAGCTCGTTAATCAAGGATGGTTAAGTTTCCTAACCATAGACATGTGTTGTCATTTGATGAACGGGATCACATCATTAGAGAATGATGTGATGGACAAGACCCATCTGTTAGCTTAGTATAATGATCGTTTAGTTTTATTTCTATTGCTTTCTTCATGACTTATACATATTCCTCTGACTATGAGATTATGCAACTCCCGAATACCCGAGGAACACCTTGTGTGCTATCAAACGTCACAACGTAACTAGGTGACTATAAAGATGCTCTAAAGGTGTCTCTAAAGGTGTTTCTTGAGTTGGCATAGATCAAGATTAGGATTTGTCACTCCGTGTATCGGAGAGGTATCTCTCGGCCCTCTCGATAATGCACATCACTATAAGCCTTGCAAGCAATGTGACTAATGAGTTAGTTACGGGATGATGCATTACAGAACGAGTCAAGAGACTTGCCAGTAACGAGATTGAACTAGGTATGACGATACCGACGATCGAATCTTGGGCAAGTAACATACCGATGACAAAGGGAATGACGTATGTTGTTATGCGGTTTGACCGATAAAGATCTTCGTAGAATATGTAGAAACCAATATCAGCATCTAGGTTCCGCTATCTGTTATTGACCGGAGATGTGTCTCGGTCATTGATACGTCTCCAACATATCTATAATTTATGAAGTATTCATGTTGTTATATTATCATTCTTGGGTGTTTTACAATCATTTTATAGCAACTTTATATCATTTTTTGGGATTAACCTATTGACCTAGCACCCAGTGCCAGTTGTTGTTTCTTGCATGTTTTTTACATCGCGGGAAATCAATATCAAACGGAGTCCAAACACCGCGAAACTTTTTGGAGATTTTTTATGGACCAAAACACCCAGGATGGGATAGAGCAGCACCTGGGGGTGCCCCGAGGGGGCACAACCCACCAGGGTGCGCCTGGGGGCCGTGGCGGGCACAGGTGGGTTGTGCCCAGCTCGGTGTCCTCTCGCACCCCCTCTTTACCCTATAAATTCCCAAAAATTCCAAAAACCCTCAGGGTTAACCTAGATTAGAAGTTCCGCCGCCACAAGGCTCTATATAAATCGAAAACCAATCTAGACCCCGTTCCAGCACCCTGCCGGAGGGGGGAATCATCTCCAGTGGCCATCTCCATCATCCCGGCAGCCACCACGATGAGGAGGGAGTAGTCCACCCTCGGGGCTGAGGGTTTGTACCAGTAGCTATGTGTTTACTCTCTCTCTCTCTCTCTACTATTCTTGAGATTGCACGATCATGATGTATTGCGGGCTTTGTTAATATAGTCAGATCGTATGGTCTTTTCCCCTCTCTGTCTTGTTGTGATGAATTGAGTTTTTCCTTTTGAGATTTCGTTGTTATCGGATTGAATACTTTTATGGATTTGAGAACACTTGATATATGTCTTGCAATTGAATACTCGTGGTGACAATGGGGTATCGTATTGATTCACTTGATATTTATTTTGGCACTCAACTCACAGATTCCCGAGGTGACATTGGGGTAATCTATGCACAGGGGTTGATGCACGTTCTTGTCTTTGTTTCTCTGGTAGAAATCTTGGGGCACTCTTTGAAGTTCTTTGTGTTGGATTGAATACTATGAATCTGAATTTGTTTTGGTGTTATTTTAGTATGAACTCTTGGTTAGATCGATCGAAAAGAATTGCTTCATGTTATTTTAGTACGAACTCTAGGATAGATTGATCGGAAAGAATAGCTTTGAGGTGGTTTCGTACCCTACAAACAATTTCGTCTTATGTTCTCCGCTAGATAGGAACTTTGGAGTGATTCTGCGTTGCACGTTGAGGGAAGGTTATATGATCCAACTATATTAGCACTGTTGAGAGATTGCACTAGCGAAAGTACGGACCCTAGGCCTCATTTTCAAGCATTGCAATACCGTTTTTGTGCCCATTTACTATTTGCTACCTTGCTGTTTTTAATTATTCGGATTATAAAAATACATTTCTACCATCCATATTACACTTGTATCACCATCTCTTCGCCGAACTAGTGCACGTATACAAATTACCATTGTATTTAATGTGTTGGGGACACAAGAGATTTCTTGTATTTGATTGCAGGGTCGTTTGAGAGAGACCATCTTCATCCTACACCTCCCACGGATTGATAAACCTTAGGTCATCCACTTCAGGGAAAATTGCTACTGTCCTACAAAACTTTGCACTTGGAGGCCCAACACTTGTCTACAAGAATAAAGTTCCGTAGTAGACATCAAGCTCTTTTCTGGCGCCGTTGTCGGGGAGGTAAGTGCATGAAGGTATATCTTTAGATATTGCAATTGAATCTTGTATTTTTTTTCTATGATCACTAGTTTGGTTTATAAAAACAAAACTACATAAAAATGGAATTGAGGTTGCATCATATTATTGATCATCTTTATAATATCTTTCTTGAAAATGATGGATCGGAAAATTGTGCTTATTGTTAGAAGAAGAACTCAATAAAATGTTTGGCACAAAATATTTGAATGATGAGCATGATTGCAATGTTGTTAGTATGAATTCTTTGAATATCCATGATGCTAACGATATGCAAAGCCATAAGCTTGGGGATGCTATGTTTGATGAAGATGGTATTTTTAGTCCCCCTAGTTTTGATGAGAATATTTATTGTGATGAAAGCATGCCTCCTATTTATGATGATTATATTGATGAAAGTGAATTTGGAGAGGTCATGAATTTATTTAATGATGAATCCACTATGTTGGAAGAGGTTTCAATTGATTATGATAACAAAGTTGCTATCTATGATGATTATGGTGATGACATGTATGCTATAAAGAATTATGATAACCATGAAACTTTTCATCATGATTTTAATTTTCACTCTCATGATAATTATTTTGTTGAGTTTGCTCCCACTACTATTGATGAGAATAATTTTGCTTATGTGAAGAGTAATAAAAACTTTATGCTTGTGGATCATGGAAAGAATGCTTTATGTGATGGTTATATTGATGAATCTATTCATGATGCTACTGCAAATTATTATGAGAGAGGAACTTATGATTCATGATGCTCTTTTTATGTTTCAATCCCTATCTTTTTTGCGAGCATCATTGAAATCATCATGCCTAACTAAAAGGCATTAAAGAAAAGTGTTTGTTGGGAGACAACCCAACACTTTTACCTACTATTTTTGTGTGTTCACATGATTATGCTACTGTAGTAATCATGATTTATTGATTTTGTTTCAATAAAGTGGCAAGTAAGACCTTTGAGATGGCTTACGGTAATTGTTGATTTGATCTTGCTGAAAAACAGAAACTTTAGCGCTCAGGAAAACAATTATCATTTTAACAGAAGCGTGATAAAATGCTGATTCGTTTTTCAGAAGATTAATAGACAAGTTTCCCAGGTTTTTGTAATTTTTCAGAAGTTTTGGAGTAACAGAAGTATGGTTGGAGTACAGATTACTACAGACTGTTCTGTTTTTGACAGATTCTGTTTCCAATGCATATTTTGCTTGTTTTCTAATTTCCATGGCTTATATTGCTCAATATAAATTGTCGAAATGATATGCTACAGTAGTAATTGAGTGAGAACAATTATGAATCTTGTATTTGACAGTACCAAAGTGAAATGGTTTGCTCTTTATCATACTAACCAATCTCACGAAGTTCCATTAAGTTTTGTGTGATCGAAGTTTTCAAGTTTTCGGTGAGATATCGATATGGGGAATTAGGAGTGAGAAGACCCTATTCTTGGGGATGCCCAAGGCACCCCAAGGTAATATTCAAGGAAGATCCAATCAACTAAGCTTGGGGATGCCCCAGAAGGCATCCCCTCTTTCGTCTCCAACATTACCAGTAACCTTACTTGAGGCTATGTTTTTAGTCATCACATGATATGAGTTTTGCTTGGAGCGTCAATTTATTTTGTTAGGATTTTCTTTCTGTTATTTAAAATAGTGTTTTGCATCTTTTATTTCAATAAAAGTGGCAATGGTAGCCTTTGCCATGCTTATTTTGAAAGCCTACATGTTGCTGTTTCAAAACAGAAAGTTTACCGCTGTTGCAAAAATTCCCTAGAAAAGTCAGAATGTGATAAAATTTTGAAACTTTTTGCAAAATAAGCTTTGATAAATTTTCTACAGTGTGGTAAAGTTTCATAACTTTTGGAGTTAGGGAAGTATTGATACATTTGCATTCTTTACAGACTATACTGTTTTGGCAGATTGCTGTTATGTTTGCATTGTTTGCATATGTTTGCTTGTTTAATGATTCTATTTGAGGATAGGAGTATTAAATATGTAGAGGCATGTAGTGTGCAATTTGAATAATAATTTTAGTGATTTGCGACAATAGAGAATGATAATGTTTTTGCATTGGTTTATACTAACTTATCTCATGAGTCCTTATTGAGTTTTGTGTGGATGAAGCTTTTGAGATTTAGGAAAACCGTGATATGAGAAGAATTAAGAAGACACAAAAGCTCAAGCTTGGGGATTCCCAAGGCTCCCCAAGATAATATTTCAAGAAGTCTCAAGCATCTAAGCTTGGGGATGCCCCGATAGGCATCCCACCTTTCCTCTTCAACAACTATCAGTTAGTATCGGTTGAGCCTAAGTTTTTGCTTCTTCACATGAGTTGTGCTAGTCTTAGAATGTCATTTTATTTTCATTTTGCTTGCTATTTTAATAAAATACTTAAATCTTAAAGTTTTTAAATAAAATAGAGTCCTCAAATAGTTGCCAGGGAGGCTAGGCAAGCGACATTCACATCACGTCAAGGAAGCTCTTTTCTATGGAATTGCTCTAGTGCTTCACTTATATCTTTTTGAGCATGATGTGCTCTAGTATTTTTGAAGAAATTATCTCTTGATTCACTCAAGTTAATTTGAGAGAAAGACATATTATGCTCATGATCTTCATTTATATCTTTTTGGAGTAGCTTGTCATTTACTCTTGTGCTTCACTTATATCCTATGAGTAAATTGTTGAATAAATTGAATGTCATGAAGTTGAAATCATATCATGCATAGTGGTAGCTTCACATTGGGTTTAGAGAGTGAAATCTTTTGAGGCTTGACAATCACAATATTGGTCATACAAGCAATTCACGAATAATTAGTATAAGGAAGAGAACTTTCACATGTAAGTACACTATCTTGGAAATCTTTTGTGATTGTGAGCCCCCATCACAATATTATATGCCAAAATTGTTGACGTTGGACAAGGAAGACAATGTAATGGTTTATGTTTGTTCATATTCACATAGAAGTTATATTGTCATAGATCCTTCAACATGTGGTGCTTGCCCCCTATCTTTGCTAGCCAAAAATTCCGCACCAAGTAGAGATACTACTTGTGCATCCAAAAAACCTTAAACCCAAATCTTATTTTCAAGAGTCCACCATACCTACCTAAGGATTGAATAAGATCCTTCAAGTAAGTTGTCATCGGTGCATTAAGGCGATAAAAATTGCTTCTAGAAGTGTAAGAGAAAATTGAGCGTTGTACGAACTTGTGATGGCAAAGTAATGAAAGCGACGGACTGCATAGTAAAGGTTGCTATCATAAGGGGCAATATAACGTGATGTTCTTTTCCACTAAGGGGTTGAGCATACAAACAAATAAGCGCATGGAAACCTGTGCTTTCCTCTGCGAAGGGCCTATCTTTGACTTTTCAGTATTTACTTGTATGCAAAGAGTCAAAGTTTTTTCTCTCTATTCCTTTTTATTTTTATCTTTTGGCAAGCATCATGTGGTGAGGAAAGATCTAGGCACATATGTCCAGTTGAATATGGATAGCATGAGTTATTATTGTTGACATCACCCTTGAGGTGAATATGTTTGGAGGCAAAACAATAAGCCCCTATCTTTCTATGTGTCCGGTTGAAACGTTTTGCTCATGTGTATGCGGTGAGTGTTAGCAATCATAGAAGACTATATGATGGTTGAGTATGTGGAGCTCTTACTTAGACTATGTTGAATAAGTTGAATTACAATTGCTTCATGACTGAGAACATAGGTTGTTGAGTTTCAAGAGAATTCATTGTTTGAACCTTAACATGTGAATTGGTTGCTACTTTAACATGAGAAAATTTTATGAGAAAAGAATTGATGTCATGATGCTAGGAAAAGTGAGTGAAATTGCCATTGATCAAACTTGTGCACTTTGCTAGCATTCACACTTCATAAATTATTTCTTTTAACATTTACCTACTCGAGGACGAGTAGGAATTAAGCTTGGGGATGTTGATATGTCTCCAACGTATCTATAATTTATGAAGTATTCATGCTGTTATATTATCATTGTTGGGTGTTTTACAATCATTTTATAGCAACTTTATATCATTTTTTGGGACTAACCTATTCACCCAGTGCCAGTGCCAGTTTTTGTTTCTTGCTTGTTTTTTACATCGCGGGAAATCAATATCAAACGGAGTCTAAACACCGCGAAACTTTTTGGAGATTTTTTATGGACCAGAACACCCAGGATGGGCTAGAGCAGCACTGGGGGTGCCCCGAGGGGGGCACAGCCCATCAGGGCGCGCCTGGGGGCCCAGGTGCGCCCAGATGGGTTGTGCCCACCTCGGTGGCCTCCCGCATCCCCTCTTTACCCTATAAATTCCCAAAAATTCCGAAAACCTAGATCAAAAGTTCCGCCGCCGCAAGGCTCTATAGCCATCGGAAACCAATCTAGACCCCATTCCGGCACCCTGCCGGAGGGGGGAATCATCTCCGATGGCCATTTTCGTCATCCCGGTGGCCACTACAATGAGGAGGAAGTAGTCCACCCTCGGGGCTGAGGGTTTGTACCAGTAGCTATGTGTTTAATCTCTCTCTCTCTCTCTCGTGTTCTTGAGATTGCACGATCTTGATGTATCGCGGGCTTTGTTAATATAGTTGGATCATATGGTGTTTTCCCATCTCTATCTTGTTGTGATGAATTGAGTTTTTCCTTTTGAGATTGCGTTGTTATCGGATTGAATACTTTTATGGATTTGAGAACACTTGATATATGTCTTGCGATTGAATACGCATGGTGACAATGGGTATCGTATTGATTCACTTGATATATATTTTGGCACTCAACTAGCGGATTACCGAGGTGACATTGTGGTAATCTATGCATGGGGGTTGATGCACGTTCTTGTCTTTGTTTCTCCAGTAGAAATCTTGGGGCACTCTTTGAAGTTCTTTGTGTTGGATTGAATATTAGGAATCTGAATTTGCTTTTGTGTTATTTTAGTATGAACTCTTGGTTAGATCGATCGGAAAGAATAGCTTCGTGTTATTTTAGTACGACCTCTAGGATAGATTGATCGGAAAGAATAGCTTTGAGGTGGTTTCGTACCCTACAAACAATTCCGTCTTATGTTATCCTCTAGATAGAAACTTTGGAGTGATTCTTCATTGCACATTGAGGGATGGTTATATGATCCAATTATATTAGCACTGTTGAGATATTGCACTAGCGAAAGTATGAACCCTAGGCCTCATTTTCAAGAATTGCAATACCGTTTTTGTGCTTGTTTACTATTTGCTACCTTGTTGTTTTTAATTATTCAGATTATAAAAATACATTTCTACCATCCATATTACAGTTGTATCACCATCTCTTCGCCGAACTAATGCACCTATACAAATTACCGTTGTATTTGATGTGTTGGGGACACAAGAGATTTCTTGTATTTGATTGCAGGGTCGTTTTGAGAGAGACCATCTTAGTCCTACACCTCCCACGGATTGATAAACCTTAGGTCATCCACTTGAGGGAAAATTGCTACTGTCCTACAAAACTCTGCGCTTGGAGGCCCAACACGTGTCGACAAGAATAAAGTTGCGTAGTAGACATCAGTCATGTCTACATAGTTCTCGAACCCGTAGGGTCCGCACGCTTAACATCCGATGACGATTTGTATTATGAGTTATGTGTTTTGGTGACCGAAGTTTGTTTAGAGTCCCGGATGAGATCACGGATATGACGAGGAGTCTTGAAATAGTCGAGAGGTAAAGATTGATATATTGGAAGGTTATATACGGACACCGGAATGATTCTGATAAGGATCGGGGATTTTTCGGAGTACCGGGAGGCTACCGGAACCCCCTGGAAAGTTAATGGGCCTAATGGGCCATAGTGGAAAGAGGGAGGATGCCCAATCCGAATTGGACAAGGGGAGGGGGCGCGACCCCCTGTTTCCTTCTCCCTCTTCCCCTTTCCCTTTTCCCCTCTCCGTTGGAAGGAAGGGGGCAAATCCTACTAGGAGTGGAGTCCTAGTAGGACTCCCCCCATGGCGCGCCACCCCTATGGCCAGCCTCCTCCTCCCCCTCCTCTATATAACGGGGTAGGGGACACCCCAAAGACACACCAAGATATCTCTTAGCCGTGTGCGGTACCCCCCTCCACAGTTTACTCCTCCGGTCATAGCATCGTATTGCTTAGGCGAAATCCTGCGCGGATCACATCACCATCACCGTCACCACGCCATTGTGATGTCGGAACTCTCCCTTGACCCTCTGCTAGATCAAGAATTCAAGGGACATCATCGAGCTGAACGTTAGCTGAACATGGAGGTGCCGTACGTTCGGTACTTGGAGCGGTTGGATCGTGAAGACGTTCGACTACATCAACCGCGTTAACCTAACACTTCCGCTTTCGGTCTATGAGGGTACGTGGACACACTCTCCCCCTCTCGTTGCTATGCATCTCCTATATAGATCTTGCGTGATTGTAGGAAATTTTATGAAATTGCATGCTATGTTCCCCAGCACTCGCCAATGAAGAAATTCTTCTCTTCGGAGAATTTGGCACTATCAAACTTTGACCGCTTGAGGCCCTTGCCAATATTGGGCATCACGGGAATGGGTTCAAGAAGATTTTGCCATTTTGTTCTGAAATCAAGCACTGGTCGTGGAAACCCAGTTGAATCATTTGGATCCACCACAACAAGAGCTCGGGCAACTTCCTCAGCTGTGGTAGTTGGAACTATATCTGTGTGTGCCGAGGGAATTGAATCTGCACACGGAGGAGAGGTATTGATGACATCAACATCAGGGTCATCATGAGCAATATCATTAGTTGCTGCAGCTAGAATTTCTTCAGGAATACTTTGGAGCGATGGTTTTTGTTCTTCAGAGCAAGTGTGTATTTCTTCAGTGCGCGCAGGCGGCTGAGGCTCTCGAGTGAGGGGAGTGGTGACGGGTGAATTAGGGTGAGCTGCTTCCCAAAATTCATCATGAAGAACGGGCGTTTTTGCATTGTCAATGGCCACATCCTCTTCCATTTCTTCACTCAGCCGAGCTCGCTGAGGAGTCTGTACAGTTTCATGAGGCATTGATACATTAGCATCAACCTCAATCTCTTCATCCATTTGCTCTGTGGTAGCAGCAGAATGGGTATTTCTTCATCATCTTCATCAGCCTAAGGGATTTGATAATCCACCCCATATGGAACCATTTAAAGATCATCCAAATTACATGACGGGGGTGCTGATGAATTTGGAATTGCATCAATAGGAATGACAATTGAAGACAATGTCGCCATCTTCAGATTCAGGCGCAGGTGGAGCTGACGCCCTTCTATTCTTTGCTTCTCGCTTAGTAGCCTTTGTCTTCTTCACTTCTAATGCGGAAGGAAGGGTGACGAGCTTCAAAGATGAAGTCGTTGTTGGAGCTGTTGATGAGGAACTAGTTGGAGCAGTTTCATCAGGCGTGACTGATGCAGTCACCCTGGGAGGTTCTTCAGGCACAACACTTGCAGTCGCCCTAAGAATTTGTTCAGATGCAACATAGTCAGTTGCCCTTTAAGTTTCTTTAGGCGCAACTTCTTCAGTTGCCATGTTAGTCTCTTGAGTAGATGAAAGGCACAGTCTCACTGGCCTGTGGTTCAGTGGTTGGAGCTGAGGAACTGGATGGTGGTGCCATGCCAAATTTGACTCCTTCTCTCTTATTGTGGTCTTCAACCACCTTGGTTGATGTAGTGATGAATCGCTCTTTCACGCCACAACAATGATTGGCATGTCTCTCATATTCTTCAGACAATTGATGAATTTCATATTGTAATTGCACAAGCTGCTGAGGGGATATAGACATCATCTTCTTCCTCGGTTCCTTCTCCTTCTGGATTTGTTGTTTCTTCACAAGTTTAGCTTTGTGCTATCTTGTCCTTGTCATTCAATATGAATGAGGAAATCATATGTCTTGGGCCAGGAGGTCAATTCAAATCATCAAGAGGTGTCTATGGGTTGGTACACCAGATTTCAATGAAGTCCAGGAGCCGCTTAGGATCTAGCAGCATAGGAATTGAAGGGTTCTTGACAATAGCTTCTTGCTCTTGCCTTCATCTGAGGAACTCAACAAGTTCATCCTCATCTGCCAGCCCATGTTCATCAACCTGAGGCACTATGGCCTTGCTCTTGGGACTTTGCCTAGTTCCATGGCCTGCAGTGACTTTTTGCTTCAGCTTGGGAGTTAATGAAATTGGTTTCCCACTAGCTGAGGCACTTGATGCAACAAATGAGGATATTGGAAAGCCCTCAGTGCACTGGCAAGATGCAAGCACAACTGGTATTGAAGCTCTAGCTGCAGCCATTGAGGAACTTGATGCAGGAGGAGCCACTGAAGATTTTGAAATTTTAGGTGCAGAAGTCTTTGAAGCTTTAGGCTTGCCCACCGAGGGCATTGGATCTGATGGCCTCGGCTTATGTGTAGGCTTCTTTTGCATAGCCTTATTTGGAGTGCTTGCACTACCACTGCCACTTGCACCAGCTTCTGTTGAAGCCTTTGTGGCTCTGTTGAATTCATCAACGGCTTTCTTGGCCTATTTTGCCAGTTTAGCTTGACGCTTTTCCCATTCCTTGCGAAATTCTTCACCCCTTATGATACTAGTGGGATCAGCACGATGTCCTTCAGCAAGCAGTGGCCTATTGCACGGAGGCTTCACAGCAAAATCCTTCATGTATTTGGAGGTGGCGTATTTGTAATCTCTTTATTCGTACATCCAGTACCGTTCGATCTTCTACGGACGCGTTTTGCGCTGCTCTTTAGTTTCCTTTCCATGAGTTGCTTCATTTGGCATACAGTATCCTGAGTAAATATCCTCAGGGATCTCAAAAGCAGTGTGTTCCTCTTTCCTCTTGCCACCTTTCTGTGGCCTCTTTCCTTTAGCCATATTCTTCAACTGAGGTTTCTACACTTGTGAGGATTCTGATGAAGTTTGAAGGTTTTCCTCAAACTGTGTTGCAAATGAATTAATTTGATGAGAACCTAGAGATTCGTCGGCAGACATTGTACCTATGAATAGAGTATAGTTGCAAGGGAATAGGGAAGAGTCACATGTGTTCTCGGAGATTTTCAAAATAAACCAGTTGACGTAATTGACCTGTATCGTCTTGAAGAATTTCATCAACTATCCTTGACATAGGTTCCAGAATTGTACAGATTGAAGCAATTGCGCAATTGAGGAATCTAATTGTTAAGCATAACTTAGGTGAAATACACCAGACTAGCCAAAAGGAAGTGTTGAAGAATTGAAAGAGTTGTAAAAACAACACTTGAAGACTTTTTAGTAGAGTGAAGATCAAAGCGAAGCAGTAAATAAGCATTTTAATTACCCTAGACATGAACTTGATGAACTAGACGACATGGCGATGGAAATCATCAGCCTAGATCTTCCGCGACCTAACGTGGCGATGAAAGACATCTACGGCGGCGGCGGAGGTGAAGAAATCCGCGTCCGGCGTGAGTACGTCGACGAAGAAGTTGAGGCAATGAAGCTCTTCTTCTCTGGTGGCAATGAGATCTAGCGTCAGCGCTAGGGTTTGAGGACTGAGAGTGAAAAGAGCAAGGAGGGGAAGTGAACTAACATTGATAGGGTCAAGGCTATTTATAGTCGCATTGAAAACAGAGGGGTCCGAAATTTTTGGACGGATAAGCCCCTAACCATTCGCATCTCGATGACACATGTCACACTTGCATTTTCACACTTATACATGCATGTAGAGCATGGGATGAAGTTACTGTGGCAACCGCCAAAAAAAACTTTGAGAATCTTTACAATGTGTTCACAATTTCTTCAGCCGTCAAGGACACAAGGAAGACTTTCAATGGTGTCAAGTAGAACGCATATGAAGAATTTGATAACAGAGTGGGTTGATCTTAGCATAGAGGGAAGCAAGTCCGACCACATCCACATAGATGAAGAAATCAAATTGAAGAATTAGCAATATGTGATGTTGTTGAGGACATGAAAAGCTCAAATAGAAATTTAAATAGAGATTAGTGAAGAATAACCTCAAGTGACGAATTTGAAAAGTTCGACGAAATTGCAAATGATAAAAAACTCAAATTTGATGTATGTCATAGAAAGGTGGTGGCATTACCCACCGTATAAGAACTATGATGACTTCAGACACCACGTACAATTATCATAGGGTTCTGAGAGTTAAGTTCTTCATTAATTTCTTCACACTTAGAGGTTAGTCTTCATTGATTGAAGAAAAATGTTACTTCATGTGTTGTGCATCAAAGTCATCAAAAATGCATCAGCATTAGGATGTGTGTCCACTTCAGAGGACATTCGAAGATTCTAGGATATTTAGCTCACACAACAACTTGCAGAATCTCTTTTCATCCACGGGCTTAGAGAAGATATCGGCAAGCTAGTCTTCAGTCTTCACATGGTCGATGACAATGTCTCCCTTTAGCACATGATCACGAAGAAAATGGTGATGAATCTCAATATGCTTCGTCTTGGAATGTTGCACTGGGTTGCGGAAGAGAGAGGGACTTTCTTCATGTTGACGCCATAGTCCTAGAGGGTTTGCTTCCTCCATAGCAACTGTCAGTAGCACGCACCAGCGGCAATGTATTCAGCATCAGCTGTGGGAAGTGCCATGCTAGTATGCTTCTTTGACAACCAACAAGCAAGAGCTCGTGTGAGGAAATGGCATGTGCCTAATGTAGACTTGCGATCCACACGATCTCCAGCGTAATCAGAATCAGAAAATCCAGCTAGATCAAAAGATGAGCCCTTGGGGCACCATAATCCAAGTGTTGGTGTGTGAGCTAAATATTGAAGAATTCGTTTCACGGCCTGATGGTGTGATTCCTTCGGTATTGCATGAAATCGGGCACACATGCAAATGCTAAGCATAATATCTAGCCTAGATGCACATAGGTAAAGAAGCGAACCAATGATGGAGTGATATATCTTCTGATCAAAATCTTTACCATTTTTGTTAGTGCCGAGTTGACCATTAGTAGGCATTGGAATTTTGAGGCCTTTGCAATCTTGCATGCCGAATTTCTTCAGGCAATATTTGAGGTATTTCTCTTGAGAAATGAAGATGCCATTAGGTTGTTGACGAATTTGAAGAACAAGAAAGAATTTCAATTCTCCCAGCATAGACATCTAATATTCTTCACGCATCATATATGCAAATTCATCACTGAAACGGTTGTTAGTGCAACCAAAGATAATATTGAAGGAAATATGCCCTAGAGGCAATAATAAAGTTGTTATTTATATTTCCTTATATCATGATAAATGTTTATTATTCAAGCTAGAATTGTATTAACCGAAAACTTAGTACATGTGTGAATACATAGACAAAACAGAATGTCCCTAGTATGCCTCTACTTGACTAGCTCATTAATCAAAGATGGTTAAGTTTCCTGACCATAGACATGTGTTGTTATTTGATGAATGGGATCACATCATTAGGAGAATAATGTGATGGACAAGACTCGTCCGTTAGCTTAGCATTATGATTGTTGAGTTTTATTTCTATTGCTTTCTTCATGACTAATACATGTTCCTCTGACTATGAGATTATGCAACTCCCGAATACCGGAGGAACACCTTGTGTGCTATCAAACGTCACAATGTAACTGGGTGATTAAAAAAATGCTCTACAGGTGTCTCTGAAGGTGTTTATTGGGTTGGCATAGATCGAGATTAGGATTTGTCACTCCGTGTATCGGAGAGGTATCTCTGGGTCCTCTCGGTAATGCACATCACTATGAGCCTTGCAAGCAATGTGTCTAATGAGTTAGCAATGGGATGATGCATTACATAATGAGTAAAGAGACTTGCCGTTAACGAGATTGAACTAGGTATGGTGATACCGACGATCAATCTCGGGCAAGTAACATACCGATGACAAAGGGAATAACATAGGTTGTTATGCAGTTTTGACCGATAAAGATCTTCGTAGAATATGTAGGAGACAATATGAGCATCCAAGTTCCACTATTGGTTATTGACCGGAGATGTGTCTCGGTCATGTCTTCATAGTTCACGAACGCGTAGGGTCAGCGGACTTAACGTTCGATGACGATTTGTATTATGAGTTATGTGATTTGATGAACCAAAGTTTATTCGGAGTCCAGGATGAGATCACAGACATGACGAGGAGTCTCGAAATGGTTGAGACATAAATATTGATATATTGGAAGGTTATGTTTGGACACCGGAATGGTTTCGGAAAGGTTCGAACATTTTTCGGAGTACCGAGGGGTTACCGGAAAACCCCGAGGGTTAATGGGCCTTCATGGGCCCTTGTGGAAGAGAGGAGGCGGCATCCAGGTGGAGGCGCGCGCCCCCAAGCCCAATCCGAATTGGACTAGGGTTGGGGGGCGGCCCCCCTTTCCTTCTTCTCCTCCTTCTCTTTCCCCTTCCCCTTCTTCGAAAAGGAAAAGGGGGGGTGGGCGAATCCTACTTGGAACGGAGTCCAAGTAGGACTCCCCCCTTGGCGCTCCCCCTCTAGGGCCGGCCTCCTCTCCTCCCCCCTTTATATATGTGGGAGGGGTGTCAGTTCAATATCCAGCGTATCTCGTAGTAGGGGTCCTAAGCTAGGCGTCTTGGAGTGATGGTAACATGGACACGGGATTTTACCCAGGTTCGGGCCCTCTTGATGGAGGTAAAACCCTACATCCTGCTTTTGATTATATTGATATGGGTGTAGTACAGGGTAAATGTGTCTACCACGAGACTGATCTAATGAATATGAGATTGTCTATTGACTAGCCTGGCCTCGGTTTATATATGCACCGTAGGCCTAGGGTTAGAGGAGTCCTTGTCTTGGGCGCCAAGTCTTGTGGAATCCTCCTTGTATGCAGCACGGGCTGTCCGAACTGGCCCAATAGTGAACTGCCATGGGGGTCCTCAGCCCGATCCAGCTGGTCGGGAGATGACGTGTTGAGTACCCCCTAGTCCAGGACACCGTCAGTAGCCCCCTGAACCGGTCTTCAAGTTGGGGACGCTCCTCAATTCCTCCGAACTGTTCTTCATCTTCGGTCGTCGGTCTTGAAAACTGGTTCAATAAATCTTCTCATCTTCGATCTTGAAGATCGTCGAAGTGCATCCAAAGAGTTTACACATCGGGTATCCGAGGTTCCCTTTTAAGTTTCCGGCCTTTATCAATGCCTTGTTATTTTTATGCCACACCTCGGGTTTGAAGTTGTTCCTGGGCGGCAGTGTCCTCTTGCGTCTGAGCTCCAACGCCAGACTACGTCCAAGCTCCAACGCCGGACTGTGTCCAAGCTCCAACACCGGACTATGTCCAAGCTCCAACGCCGGACTGTACCTGAGCTCCAACGCCGGACTATGTCCAAGCTCCAACATCGGACTATGTCCAAGATCCAACGCTGGACTGTGTCCAAGCTCCCACGCCGGACTATGTCCAAGCTCCAACGCCGGACTGTGTCCAAGCTCCAACGCCGGACTGTATCCAAGGTGTCATAGATCACCTTGCTTCAAAAAAGTTGAAGGAGTTTAGCCGAGCTTAATGCCAAAAATGCCCTCTATGGAGCCAGCCACTGGCGCCCGAGCTTTATGCCGAACTGCTTCTGAGGTGGTGCACCACCCTGACTGCGGGCCGATTTTTTGTCAATATTTTTGATTGGTGCAATTTATTCTCTGCCGAGATAAATAGCCAGTATCCTCAAGGTGTGTATCGGTCTAAAACCCAAGATGCACCTGAAGGATGACATAAGACCGCCGATACCTATGCATGCACACGAGAGGGGTGTCAAGTAGTATACCATCCTTGAAGGGGTCAAGTGAGCACATGTAAAGGAGATGATTCACCTTTGTGTATGTGAAATAGATGTCGCACGCGTCACTTGCCAAACGGACTCTTGACATGGTGATGCCCGTAGGATGCTCCGCATCATCTCCCCTCCCTTGGGAAAGATCCGACCTCGGATCGAAAACCAAATCACCATGGGAAATAGATGGCTTCGCCGTGTAGAAGCGGACGTTCACCAAGTAGTCATCATCTTCAAGCTTGAAGTGGGCACTCTCCAATGTCACACCGTCTAGTGATTCCTTCAAAATGAGCAAGGACAACAAACACTTGGAAAAATAAATGTGGTTAGCGTTAGTGCAAAACCAAGCATTCAAGAGGTGATTCACCAAACAATTTGTCGTCATCATGCAAAGAATATGGTCTGACAAAGGATTGTGACATGGCATGTAAGCATATCAATCTAGCACAAGCAAAGAAATCATGGGGACAAGCATGTGAATGTGAGGTAGTGATGCAAATATGTGTGACAAGAGAAGAAGCATCTACCTCAAGTTCATAGAAAGCATTCACAAATTGCTCAATGAAAGGTCTATGGTAGGCATAGGAATCATTCACAACACCAAATAAAATGAAGTGTCTAAACACATGGGTCAAGTGCAAGACAATCCAAGCATAATGTGCATGGGGTGTAGTGAATATAGTGTGGCACTCAACACAATAGAAAGAGCAATTGTTCATCATGTGTGAGGCAATCAAGGCAAGCATGTAGCAATCAATGGGACATGGCATATGTGAAGAAACGACATTGTTGCAAACAAACATGTGATAGGAGCAAGTAATCCAAGAATTGGATGCAACACACAAGGCATATATATCATGATGCATGGAATTGTGAAAATGACAAGTCGAAGCAAGATCTCTGACTAGTGTGCAATCAAGTGGTGCAAGATGAACAATAACTCACATGGTGCAAGCTACACAAGTAGTATGATCCGCAATATCCATGCTCAAGAAAGATGTCACCTGGAAGGCGTGTGCTTGTGCATTCTTCACATTGCCGAAGTGGTAGGAAAGGTGGTGTAGAAGCGAGTCATGGTCGAATGTATGAGGCTTGCTCTCAAGAGCTCGAATGGTCAACTCATTTGACATGGAAGTTGACACAAACTCCAAGTATCCTACACATGCACACAACAAAACAAAGAACGTATGTGCATGGCAGATAAACGCATCATCCATCATGATGGCTCACTTCTCTTGCACATAACCATTAGAAGCACAAGTGCATGAATAATATGATGCAACAATGGCTATATTCATGGCACTAGGTATATGGTGCAAAGAGGCAAGACAAGCATGCTTCACAAGAAAAATGTCAAAATCTCCAATCATATGTGAGAATGCTATGGGGGCAAACTCATTATCAAGATGAGGGGCATTGTTGCACTCAATACATGTCAAATCATCTAGCATGAGAGAGGCAACATATGGAGATATATGACAAGAAGCAACAACAATCATGTGAAAAGCATGTAGATGGTTGTTATCAACTACATGAAATGAGCAAGTATGAATCATTGGTGATGCAACATAAGCAAGCATAGTAATCAAGTCGTGCAAGCTAGTAGTGCGAAGATGCAACATACTAGAGGAAATCATGGCAATCATGTCATGTGAGAAAATAATAGACATAGACAATGCACATGACATATCACAAGCATGAACACAAAAGCAAGATGAAAGTATCAACATAGGCATGGGGCACAAAGCAAACATGGCAATAACAAGCAATATCTCCACCAAGCTTGCAAATACACATACAAGTATGAGAATCAGTCATCATGTGTAATCCAAAGCATGGGTCACAAATGCATGGCAAAAGCATAGGAATGAGCATATCATGCAAAGTGAACATGGAAAGGTGGGCAAAGGATATATAATGGACAACAACCCATAGCCAAGTGAGGGCCATGTAGAAGAAATGTGCAAAGTCTTTGCACGAAGAGAGCAGTGGGAAAGACACTCCATGGGATCCCAAGTCATCATTGCTCTCTAGAGCTCGTTTTGTCAACTTGTGGGATTGCGAGGTTGACAAGAATTCATGGGTACCTACACAAAAGAGACACAAACGAAAGAGATTGTGTCTGTGGTAAATGTACACATCATCCATCATGATGTGTGTGTGCACGTGAGTGTTAGCACAAGATAAGCATCGCTCAAAGAAATTTGATGCATGGTATAAGAACATGTCATCCATCATGAAAGAATAGTTATTGTGTATAACACGATGGGGATGCAAATTGAGCATACAAGTATAAGGCACAACAATACCATTTTTATTCATGGGGAGCATATTGTGCACACAAGTATTGGGATCATGCAAGGGATGGGAGTGATCAAAATCTCCTAAAATGTATGAGGAAACTATGGGGGTCTCCTCATGAGAAATATCAGAAACATCATATGGAGAAAATGGACAACATCCAGAACAATGCATATCCGAAGCTAGGTGGTTATGGCATGGCATATGAGATAAATGATGCAAAGGAATATCAATATCATCACAAGAAAAACAAATGCCGATAACCATGGGCTTGTCATCTATGCCATATGTGCAAACTGGGTTCATTTTAATAGCATATGCATAGTCACTATGAAGAGATTGCAAATATGACATATGATTGATCTCATGCATAGCATATGACAAGTCAAGCGGATTGGCAAACATGATGTGACCGAGAGAATTAGCACAAGAAATCCTATGTAACATGGCATCACAACTAAAAGACTCCACATGGCAATCATCATACTCATCATAAATGGGTAAATCATCGCATGGGGAAATCATAGTAGCATGAAGCATGTCAATAGGGGGATCGACATCATGGAAGCAATCAATGTCATGAATGTCCACTAGTGGGACTAGAGCATCACCTTCACCTATGTTACCTTGTTTATTACACTCAATTGATGTAGGTGAGGTGTGAAAGACCAAATGGTGGTAAATATCATCATCTTGATGGAACCATGTGGGGGGTGCATCATATTCCACCATGGCCATCATCTTGTCCAAAGGGAGGACGAAGTCATCATGGGTCGGCGCGTCATCATAGATGGGACCTAGCACCAAATGAGAAGACACAATAGAGGTAGAGGTCAAGTCGTTAGTGCTGAAAGTGGCCTCACATGACCTATTAACTATCTCACTCCCTCTATGTGGTGGTTCACTCACTCCCACAAAATAGGTGCACTCAATCTCACGTATGGTGGAGTCACTCATCTCACTCAAGTGGTGGGGGTTGTGGCTCTCCTCACATGGGAATTGGGGTAACACATCATATATGGGGCTAGTGGTGAAGTCACTCTCACTCTCAATATGGTGGCAAAAGTCACTCAAGTCATCATACATCGCCGTGGTCGAAGGGAAAATTCCATGCTCAACCATCTCATCGCCGTCGCCATGGATGAACGTCGAAGATGGCACATCATCACTCTCGCCTCCTAAGATGGAAGCATCATCCTTGCTCGCCACCTTGTCGCTCGCCTCCAAAGCTGGGTCCTTGAGGGTCTCCATAGTCGTATTCGCTGCCGCACCGTCTTGAAAAAGAGTTGTGGAGGACTCGGCATCATCAATGCCACAAAGAGGGATGGCAGTGAAGTCGAACTTGGGAGCATCGTCTTGGAGCTCGTCGGGCTTGGACATCATGGTGGTACTAGCCTCATGCTCGTTCTCATGGAGCTTGGTCATCGCGAAGTGAGCTTGGGGTGGAGAAGCTTTGGCCTTCATGAGTTCTTGTTCCGCCATGAGAGCACCAATGTAGTTGTCGTCGAGGGACTTGTAGTTATCGAGGAAGATCATCTTGGAGATGTCGTTTTGCAATCCCATCATGAAGTGGAACTTCATCGAAATGGGGTCGTCCACGTCGGCTCATCGCAAGGCAATCTTCATCTCCTTGAAGTACTCGTCGATGGACTTGGATCCTTGGATGGTGTTCTCGAATTGGTGTTGAAGTTGTGCCATGTAGGTTGGAGGCACGAACTCTCATTGCAAAGCTCTCTTCGTCTTGGGCTAACTCATATCATAGGTCTCCGAAGGTCCATGAAGCCACCATGTGGACGCGTAGTCGTGGAAGTTCCTTGTGGCGCACTTCACTTGATCTTCAGGAGTAACTTGATGTAGCTTGAGGTAGTCGTCCATCAAACGCTCCCACTCGAGATACTCCACGGGTTCTTGAGTCCCATAGAAAGGAATCGTGTGGTCGATGTCGAGGTCGTGGTAGCTCGTGGAAGTCGTGAACTTGAGCTTGGGGAGCTTCTCTTGAGCATAGTCTTGATGTGTTTGTTGGCGAAGATGCCATATATCCAAAGGCGAAGATGCCTTGAAGTCGCTTGGCGAAGATGCCAAGGGAGATGGTGAAGTCGTTGAGCGGTTGTTGGTATCGAGCTCTTGACGTTCATGTTCTTTTTGGTGATGGTGTCGATGTTGATGTGATCTTGCCGTAGATGGTAGCTCGGAAGCATTTGCTCTTGAGCGTCTTCTCGAAGATGAGGAAGATCGCTTGTAGGACTTGATGAGGGCTTTGATCTCATCTAGTGTAGAATGCATCTTGGCATCGTTGGAGTTGTTCGTGGCATCGAACTTGTCGTTGTTGTTGTAGACCGAAGATGAAATGCCTTGCCTATCCATCACAAGACTCGAGTAGAGGTGAGTAGGAAATGAGATAAACAATACCAAGTTACCTTTGCCCAAAGTTGAGGATGTATCCCGTTTCACTCAATGTGAGATGAAAGAATAGTGGAATTGGTACCGGACTTGTTCACTCACACCTACAAACTAAAGCTTATGGAGTAGCTCGGTGAGGATAGTGGCACAAAAATTTAATGCAAAATGTTAGCAAGAGTCAATAATGTTGAAAGAGATTCACAAATTCGCAAGTGAAACAAGTAGACCAATAGCAATATGGTGGCACACGGAAACACACACACGAATAGATAAATGGGGTCGTGCAACCAAGGATGAGCACAAAATGTGGAATCCACGGAAAACGCTCGTGTTGCACAACTCAAGAGAGACGCTAGCACGATTGTTCAATAGGCGGATACGACACTTGTGCACAACCTATAAGATGCAAAAATGTATCGACTTTCTATCCCAAGTATGCTATGTATGTAAGTTCCGGTGGTATGATCCAAGCTGATCGGATATGACAATGTGGTATGATGCTATGGATATGGCTATTGCTTACAAGCTTCTTTGCTCTTTCTCTTTTTCTTAAAATCTTATTCTTTTTTTGTATATGGCCACAATGCGACATGCACAAACCAAAGATAGCAATTGGGTATATATGGGAACAAACTTGTGGCACAAAGGATGATATGATACCAATATGATATGGTATGGTATGTATGCAATGTATGGGCGGATCACTAATGTGCACAAGTAATGTTGCCGGCAATACTCAAATGGCTAGTCTTGATAGGCAAGTGACGCAAAATGGGCTAGGGGTTATCAATGCAATGGCAAGGGAATATGCAATGGAGGGATACCACGATACCAAGATGATATGGAGGTTACCGTCCTTGGCGATGATGAGTGGCGGTGATCTTGATGGAGATACCAAGATGATGGAGACTCATCCCTAAGTAGCCGAAACACCTTAGGAAACGGAAAAACCGCGAACTCAAAATCTCAAATGTCAAGTGGTGGTAGCGGGAATGCGGTGGTGGTTGCGGAAGCTCAAAGGGATTGCGGAAATGCAATGATGGGTTGTGGAGTACGCAATGCAGAAATGGAGGGTAAGGTGGTGGACTATACACGGTGTCGGAGTTGGAAGCACGGTCCCTAAGTAGCCGAAACACCTTAGGAGACACAACTCACAACACAAACAAAATTGGGTTAGGTCGGGGTAGCGGGAGTGTGAGGTGGGAAAAAACTATGCGGAAGTTATGGTGGTGGTGGTTGATGAAGAAGCAACCGTTCCTAAGTAGCCTAGACACCTTAGGAGACTCAAATCACTCCTCAAGCAACCACTAATGCGATAGGGAACAAAATTGGTTAGGTTGCGGAAGTCGGTGGTGGTGTAGCGGATGATGTGGTGGAAGCCCTAGGCAAAGATGCCAAAATTGTCAAAATTTGATATAGTCCAAAGATGTTGGTCGTATTTTTGTGGGAAGGGGGATGTCAAGAGCTTTCCAACGAGCTAAAGAACGCGAAAATCGGACTCCGGATGAATTAGTTATGGCCGAAACAAAAATCAGCTGAAATCTGAAACTACAGGTTACGAACGTCCGGACAAGGTGAGATGTGCGGGGGCCGGACGTCCGGGCGGGCTCGGAAATCCGTAAATTCGGCTCGGGTTAGAGGTTTCGGTCGTCCGGAAAAAGTCGGACGTCCAGTCGTTCCAGGGGCTCCGGACGTCCGTAAAAGGCCGGTCGTCCGGTGGGTCGGGGTCAACACGAAATTTCAGATCCGGGACGCGATTTTGGGCGGAATTTGAGGATTTTGGGGTCAAAATTGATGACATTGTGTGGGTGAAAGATGGGGAAACTTGGGGAGATGCTAGATCCACTTGAAACCAAGCAAATCTATGGATCAAATCCAATAAAACTTTGTCAAACCAACAAATCACAAAAAAAATTGGGGCTATTTTTGGTGAGGATTTTCGAATTTGGGGAAGAACACAACAAAATTAGGCTAGAAAACGAAGAGGGGAGGCTCCGAAATCGTGATCAACGTGGCTCATGATACCAAGATGATGTAGGGTGAAACCCTATTCAGCTGATCTTTCACGAAAGGAGCGGGATCCCTTGAAGAACACGGAGAACACGGGGAAGAACGGAGAGAAAACACAAGGGGAAACACTCAAGAACAAGTCCAATCACACATCCACTAGACAATCGAACACACAAGATCCACAAGGTACATGAACAACAAAGGGAAAGATACAAGGTAAGGTTCATCTCCGTGAGGAGGTCTTGAATCCACTAGGGGATTTTCCCATCAAGGGGTCTTGAATCCAAGGTGGATCTTCTTTGAAGAGGGGCCGCGGTCTCTCTCGTGGAGTAGTTCCGTAATGGATGAGCAAAGCTCTATCTCTAAATGAGCTACTACTTTGCTAACCCTAGAAAAGAGGTGGGGGTGGTCTATTTATAGTCTAAGCCACGAAGGGATAAGTGGGAGAGAGATACAAGGCCAAAGGCCCGGCTGCGCACATGCAGGTACTGGACGACCGGTGGGGGTCGGACGTCCGGTGGCTCAAGACGGTTCGGACGTCTGACGCGCATCGGACGTCCGCTGATTCTTCTCAGGACAGGTGGCGTCAGACGTCCGGTTGGCGTCGGTCGTCCGACGTTTTGCTTTGGGATCGGTGGCACCGGATTTCCGGTAAGAGTCAGACGTCCGGTGCCTGGGACTTATCAGACGTCCACTGTTCGTCGGTCGTCCGACGGTAGTAGAGGGTCAGACGTCCGGTGGCTTCCGGTCGTCCGGTCGCTGTATACTGTGCAACTCCTTCTTCTTCCGTCTTCTCTTCCATGCTTCCCTCGCGGATAGTGTAGGTGTTCCTTGGCGCTTGCATTCCTCCTCGTCATCCGTGAAGTTCCGACAATACCTATGCATGCACACGAGAGGAGTGTCAAGTAGTATACCATCCTCGAATTGGTCAAGTGAGCACATGTAAAGGAGATGATTCAACTTTGTGTATGTGAAATAGATGTCGCACGTGTCACTTGCCAAACGAACTCTTGACATGGTGATGCCCGTAGGATGCTCCGCATCATCGGCTGCATCATCGTTTTTCTTCTCACGTTGACTTAGGCAGCGACTACCTCTCATCTGCCGTTTTGCTATGTCCGCCACCGCCAAAAAATTTCTTGATACCCGATCTGTCCGCAGGCAAAATAGCACAACGCGGCAACAATAATGGCAGTATGCACACCGCGGCAGCAATAATTTTGCAGAAGAGATAATTTATATGGAAAAGATCATACTGAAAAATATCACCTGATCGTTGATAAAGATTCCCATCGAACCACGATGAACACCTAATAGACTCTCAATGAAAGCACCAATGTCGGTTCAATATCCAGCGTATCTCGTAGTAGGGGTCCTAAGCTAGGTGTCTTGGAGCGATGGTAACATGGACACGAGATTTTACCCAGGTTCGGGCCCTCTTGATGGAGGTAAAACCCTACATCCTGCTTTTGATTATATTGATATGGGTGTAGTACAGGGTAAATGTGTCTACCACGAGACTGATCTAATATATATGAGATTGTCTATTGACTAGCCTGGCCTCAGTTTATATATGCACTGTACGCCTAGGGTTTAGAGGAGTCCTTGTCTTGGGTGCCAAGTCTTGTGGAATCCTCTGTGTATGCGGTACGGGCTGTCCGAACTGGCCCAATAGTGAACCACCATGGGGGTCCTCGGCCCGATCCAGCTGGTCGGGATACGACGTGTTGAGTACCCCCTAGTCCAGGACACCGTCAGGGGGAACCCCAAAGGCACACCAAGTCTTCTCTTAGCCGTGTGCGGTGCCCCCCTCCATAGTTACACACCTTGGTCATATCGTCGTAGTGCTTAGGCGAAGCCCTGCGCCGGTAACTTCATCATCACCGTCGCCACACCGTCGTGCTGATGGAACTCTCCCTCGTCCTCAAGTGGATCAAGATATCGAGGGACATCATCGATCTGAACATGTGCTGAACGCGGAGGTGTCGTACGTTCGGTTCTTGGATCAGTTGGATCGCGAAGACGTTCGACTACATCAACCGCGTTACTAAAGGCTTCCGCTTTCGGCCTACGAGGGTACGTGGACACACTCTCCCCTCTCGTTGCTATGCATCTCCTAGATAGATCTTGCGTGATCGTAGGATTTTTTTTGAAATACTGTGTTCCCCAACGGTGGCATCCGAGGCAGGTCGTGCGTAGATGTTATATGCACGAGTAGAACAGAAAGAGTTGTGGGCGATAATAGTCATACTGCTTACCAACAACGTCTTACTTTCATTCGGCGGTATTGTCGGATGAAGCGGACCGGACCGACATTACATGACCGCGTTCATGAGACTGGTTCTACCGACGTGCTTCGCACACATGTGGCTAGCGGGTGTCTGTTTCTCCAACTTTAGTTGAATCGAGTTTGACTACGCCCGGTCCTTGTTGAAGGTTAAAATAGCACACTTGACAAAAAATCATTCTGGTTTTGATGCGTAGGTAAGAACGGTTCTTGCTAGAAGCCCGTAGCAGCCACGTAAAACTTGCAACAACAAAGTAGAGGACGTCTAACATGTTTTTGCAGGGCTTGTTGTGATGTGATATGGTCAAGATGTGATGATATATAAATTGTTGTATGAGATGATCATGTTTTGTAGAAGTTATCGGCAACTGGCAGGAGCCTTATGGTTGTCGCTTTATTGTATGAAATGCAATCCCATGTAATTGCTTTACTTTATCACTAAGCGGTAGCGATAGTCATAGAAGCAATAGTTGGTGAGACGACAACGATGCTATGATGGAGATCAAGGTGTCAAGCCGGTGATGATGGTGATCATGATGGTGCTTTGGAGATGGAGATCAAAGGCACAAGATTATGATGGCCATATCATATCACTTATTTTGATTGCATGCGATGTTTACCTTTCATGCATCTTATTTTGCTTAGTACGGCGGTAGCATTATAAGATGATCTCTCACTAAATTTCTAGGTATAAGTGTTCTCCCTGAGTATGCACCGTTGCTACAGTTCGTCTTGCTGAGACACCACGTGATGATCGGGTGTGATAAGCTCTACGTTCACATACAACAGGTGCAACCCAGTTTTGCACACGTAAAATACTCGGGTTAAACTTGATGAGCCTAGCATATGCAGATATGGCCTCGGAACACTGAGATCGAAAGGTCGAACGTGAATCATATAGTAGATATGATCAACATAGTGATGTTCACGATTGAAAACTACTCCATCTCACGTGATGATCGGACATGGTTTAGTTGATATGGATCACGTGATCATTTAGATGACTAGAGAGATGTCTATCTAAGTGGGAGTTCTTAAGTAATATGATTAATTGAACTTTAATTTATCATGAACTCAGTCCTGATATTATTTACATATCTATGTTGTAGATCAATAGCTTGCGATGTAGCTCCCCGTTTATTTTTGACATGTTCCTAGAGAAAAATAAGTTGAAAGATGATAGTAGAAAATGATGCGGACTGTGTCCGTGATCTGAGGACTATCCTCATTGCTGCATAGTAGAATTATGTCCTTAATGGACCGCTAGGTGATGGACCTATTGCAGGAGAAGATGCAGACGTTATGAACGTTTGGCAAGCTCGGTATGATGACTACTTGATAGTTTAGTGCACCATGCTTTACAGCTTAGAAGCGGGACTGCAAAAACGTTTTGAATGCCACAGAGCATATAAGATGTTCTAAGAGCTGAAATTGGTATTTCAGACTCATGGCCGAGTCGAGAGGTATGAGACCTCTGACAAGTATTTTGCCTACAAGATGGAGGAGAATAGCTCAACCAGTGAGCATTGCTCAGAATGTCTGAGTACTACTATCGCTTGAATCAAGTGGGATTTAATCTTCCAGATAAGATAGTGATTGACAGAGTTATCTAGTCACTATCACCAAGTTACTAGAACTTCGTGATGAACTATAATATGCAAGGGATGACGAAAACAATTCCCGAGCTCTTCGTGATGCTGAAATCAACAAAGGTAGAAATCAAGAAAAGCATCAAATGTTGATGGTTGACAAGACCACTAGTTTCAAGTAAATGGGCAATGGAAAGAAAGGGAACTTCAAGAAGAATGGAAAGCAAGTTGCCACTCCCATGAAGAAGCCCAAAGCTAGACCCAAGCATGAAACTGAGTGCTTCTACTGCAAAGGAAATGGTCACTGGAAGCGGAACTACCCCAAAATACTTGGCGGATAAGAAGGATGGCAAAGTGAACAAAAGTATATATGATATACATGTTATTGACGTGTACTTTACTAGTGTTCATAGTAGCCCCTAGGTATTTGATACCGGTTCAGTTGCTATGATTAGTAACTCAAAACAGGAGTTACAAAATGAACAAAGACTAGTTGAGGGCGAGGTGATGATGTGTGTTGGAAATGATTCCAAGGTCGATAAGATCACCATCGCATACTCCCTCTACCGTCGGGATTAGTATTGGAACTAAATAAATGTTATTTGGTGTTTGCGTTGAGCATAAATATGATTGGATCATGTTTATTGCGATACGGTTATTCATTTATGTCAGAGAATAATTGTTGTCTCTGTTTACATGAATAAAACCTTATATGGTCTTACATCCAATGGAAATGGTTTACTGAATCTTGATCAGAGTGATACACATAATATTAATGCCAAAAGATGCAAAGTTAATAATGATAGCACAACTTATTTGTGGCACTGCCGTTTAGGTCATATTGGTGTAAAGTGCATGAAGAAACTCCATGCTAATGGGTTTTTGGAATCACTTGATGTGTGCGAACCATGCCTCATGGGCAAGATGTTTAAGACTCCGTTCTTCGGAACAATGGAGCGAGCCACTGACTTATGGGAAATAATACATACTGATATATGCGGTCCGATGAGTGTTAAGGCTCACGACGGGTATCGTTAGTTTCAGACCTTTACAGATGATTTAAGCAGATATGGGTATATCTACTTAACGAAACACAAGTCTGAAACATATGAAAAGTTCAAAGAAATTCAGGGTGAAGTTGAGAATCATCGTAACAAGAAAATAAAGTTTCTATGATCTGATCGCGAAGGCAAATATTTGAGTTACGAGTTTTGCCTTCATTTAAAAACAATATGGAATAGTTTCACAACTCATGCCACCTAGAACACCACAGCGTAATGGTGTGTCAGAGTGTCGTAACCGTACTTTAATAGATATGGTGTGATCTATGATGTCTCTTACCAATTTACCACTATTGTTTTGGGGTTATGCATTAGGGACAGCTGCATTCACGTTGATAGGGCGCCATCTAAATCCATTGAGACGACACCGTATGAACTATGGTTTGGCAAGAAACCTAAGCTGTCGTTTCTTAAAGTTTGAGGTTGCGATGCTTATGTGAAAAAGCTTCAGCCTGATAAGCTCGAACCCAAATCGGAGAAGTGCGTCTTCATAGGATACCCAAAAGAAACTGTTGGGTACACCTTCTATCACAGATCCGAAGGCAAGATCTTTGTTGCTAAGAATGGATCCCTTCTAGAGAAGGAGTTTCTCTCGAAAGAAGTGAGTGGGAGGAAAGTAGAACTTGATGAGGTAGTTGTACTTTCTCCCGAATTGGAAAGTGGTTCATTACAAAAATCAATTCCAGTGATTCCTACACCAATTAGTGAGGAAGCTAATGATGATGATCATGAAACTTTAGATCAAGTTACTACCGAACCTCGTAGGTCAACCAGAGTATGGTCCGCACCATAGTGGTACCGTAATCCTTTCTGGAAGTCATGTTACTAGCCCATGACAAACCTACGAACTATGAGGAAGCGATGATGAGCCCAGATTCTGCAAAATGGCTTGAGGCCATGAAATCTGAGATGGGATCCATATATGAGAAAAAAATATGGACTTTGATTGACTTGCCTGATGATCGGCGAGCCATTGAGATTAAATGGATCTTCAAGAGGAAGACGGACACTGATAGTAGTGTTACTATCTACGAAGCTCGAATTGTCACAAAAGGTTTTCAACAAGTTCAAGATGTTGACTACGATGAGAGTTTCTCACTCGTATCTATGCTTAAAGTTTGTCCAAATCATGTTAGCAATTGCCGCATTTTATGAAATTTGGCAAATGGATGTCAAAACTGCATTCCTAATGGATTTCTTAAAGAAGAGTTGCATATGATGCAACCAGAAGGTTTTGTCAATCTGAAAGGTGCTAACAAAGTGTGTAAGCTCCAGTGATCCATTTATGGACTGGTCCAAGCATCTCAGAGTTGGAATGTACACTTTGATAGTGTGATCAAAGCATATGGTTTTATACAGATTTTTGGAGAAGCCTGTATTTACAAGAAAGTGACTGGGAGCTCTGTAGCATTTTTGATATTATATGTGGATGACATATTGTTGATTGGAAATAATACAGAATTTTTGGATAGCATAAAAGTATACTTGAATAAAGATTCAATGAAAGACCTCAGTGAAGCTACTTACATATTAGGCATCAAGATCTATAAACATAGATCAATACGCTTGATAAGACTTTCGTTGAGTACATACCTTGATAAGATTTTGAGGGAGTTCAAAATGGATCAGTCAAAGAAGGAGTTCTTGCCTGAGTTGTAAGGTGTGAAGTTGAGTAAAGACTCAAAACCAAACCACGGCGGAAAATAGAAAGAGAATGAGAAGTCATTCCCTATGCCTCGGTCATAGGTTCTATAAAGTATGCTATGTTGTGTACCAGACCTATTGTGTACCTCACCATGAGTTTGGCAAGAGGGTACAATAGTGATCCAGGAGTGGATCACTAGACAACGGTCAAAATTATCCTTAGTGGAATAGGGACATGTTTCTTGGTTATAGAAGTGACAAAAAGTTCGTCGTAAAAGGTTACGTCGATGCAAGCTTTGACACTGATCTGAATGACTGTAAGTCTCAGTCTGGATACATATTGAAAGTGGGAGCAATTAGCTAGAGTAGCTCCGTGCAGAGCATTGTAGACATAGAAAATTTGCAAAATACATACGACTCTGAATGTTGCAGACGCATTGAATAAACTTCTCTCACAAGCAAAACATGATCACTCTTTGGGTGTTAATCACATAGCGATGTGAACTAGATTATTGACTCTAGTAAACGCTTTGGGCATTAGTCACATGGAGATGTGAACTAATCACATAAAGATGTGAACTATTGGTGTTAAATCACATGATGATGTGAATTAGATTATTGACTCTAGTGCAAGTGGGAGACTGAAGGAAATATGCCCTAGAGGCAATAATAAAGTTGTTATTTATATTTCCTTATATCATGATAAATGTTTATTATTCATGCTAGAATTGTGTTAAGCAGAAACTTAGTACATGTGTGAATACATAGACAAAACAGAATGTCCCTAGTATGCCTCTACTTGACTAGCTCGTTAATCAAAGATGGTTAAGTTTCCTAGCCATAGACATGTGTTGTCATTTGATGAACGGGATCACATCATTAGAGAATGATGTGATGGACAAGACCCATCCGTTAGCCTAGCATTATGACTGTTTAGTTTTTATGCTATTGCTTTCTTCATGACGTATACATGTTCCTATGACTATGAGATTATGCAACTCCCGAATACCGAAGGAACACCTTGTGTGCTATCAAACGTCACAACGTAACTGGGTGATTATAAAGATGCTCTACAGGTGTGTCTGATGGTGTTTGTTGAGTTGGCATAGATCGATATTAGGATTTGTCACTCCATGTATCGGAGAGGTATTTTTGGGCCCTCTCGGCAATGCACATCACTATGAGCCTTGCAAGCAATGTGACTAATGAGTTATTCATGGGGTGATGCATTACGAAACAAGTAAAGAGACTTGCCGGTGACGAGATTGAACTAGGTATGATGATACTGACGATCGAATCTTGGGCAAGTAACATACCGATGACAAAGGGTGACGTATGTTGTTATGCGGTTTGACCGACAAAGATCTTCATAGAATATGTAGGAACCAATATGATCATCCAGGTTCCTCTATTGGTTATTAACCGGAGATGTGTCTCAGTCATGTCTACATAGTTCTCGAACCCATAGGGTCCGCACGCTTAATGTTCGATGACGATTTGTATTATGAGTTATGTCATTTGATGTAGCGAAGTTTGTTCAGAGTCCCGGATGAGATCACGGACATGACGAGGAGTCTCGAAATGGTCGAGACATAAAGATTCATGTATTGGAAGGTTACATCCGGACACTGGAATGGTTTGGGTCGTTCGGATGAGTTTCGGAGTACCGGGGGTTACCGGAACCCCCTCCGAGAAGTTATTGGGCCTCATGGGCCTAGTGGTGGAAGAGAGGAGGCAGGCCAAGAGGTGGGCCCCCCTCCTATCCCAAACCGAATTGGACTAGGGCTAGGGGGCCGGCCCCCCCTTTCCTTCTCTTCTCCTACTCCTTCCCCCTTCTCCTTGTGGAAGTAGGAAAGGGGGGGGGGGCGAATCCTACTTGGAGTAGTATCCCCCCTTTGGGCGCGCCAACCTTGGCCGGCCTCCTCCTCCCTCACCCCTTTATATACGTGGGAGGGGGCACCCCATAGACACACAAGTTGATCTTTAGCCATGTGTGGTGCCCCCAATCCACAGTTTTCCACCTCGGTCATATTGTCGTAGTGCTTAGGCGAAGCCCGACATCGGTAACTTCATGATCACCGTCACCACGCCGTCGTGCTGACGGAACTCACCCTCGGCCTCAGCTGGTTCAAGAGTACGAGGGACGTCACCGACCTAAACATGTGCAGATCACGGAGGTGCCATGCGTTCGGTACTTGATCGGTTGGATCATGAAGCGTTCGACTACATCAACATCATTACTAAACGCTTCCGCTTTCGGTCTACGAGGGTACAAAGACACACTCTCCCCTCTCGTTGCTATGCATCTCCTAGATAGATCCTGCGTGATCGTAGGATTTTTTTTGAAATACTGCGTTCCCCAACAATGAGATCTACATGAAGTAATTCAAACGGACAAGTAGTGGTCATGATTGTCTTCATGGAGTGCTTGGATCTAGTCATCTTTCCAGCCTCACAAGCACTGCAAAGGTGATCTTTGATGAATTTCGTGCCCTCGACTGATGTGCTTCTTCTTGACAACTACGCTCAAATTCCTCATGCCAGCATGTCCAAGTCGTCGATGCCATAGCCAACACTCTGAGGCTTTTGCCAGTAGACACATAGCTAGTTGAGGGCCTAGAGAGAATCTACAATGTACAAATCACCTCTCCTAAAGCCTTCGAAGACTTTGGACTTGTCAGATTCCATTAGCACAATGCATCTATATTTTCCAAAATGACAATCATATCAAGATCACAAAGCACTAAGACAAACATGAGGTTGTATCCTAGGGACTCGACAAGAATCACCTTTTCCATGTGTCGGTCCTTTGAGATAGAAACCTTACCTAGACCCAATACCTTGCTTTTTTTTCTTTGTCAGCGTAGGTGATATGCTTCAGATGAGATGGAGCAAGGGGAGCATCGGTGAGGAGGTTCCTGTCACCAGTCATGTGATTGGTGCAACCACTGTCCAGAACCCATTCAGTAGCTTTTGGGGTATCATCCTTGGAACCTCTTGCAATGAAGCAATAGGTGGGAGCGTAGTCATCAGCACCGTCTTTAGAGTTGGTGGAGTCACCTTTGTCTTCATGATCGAATATGGACTTGCTGACAAACTCAGTAGCGCAAACTTGCAAACTTAGAGTCAGATTCCTCCTCAGGTTCCTCGGCTTCCTTAGATTCTTCCTCAGAATCCATTTCCTTTCCCAATGAAAGCACGACCTCTGTCAGAGGTGCTTTTCTTCTTCTATGAGGACTTTGATGAAGACTTTGATGACTTCTTCTTTTTGTCATCAAAATTGTCATCCTTGCTAGACTTTTTCTTCTTTGACCCCTTTTTCTAGAGGGGGCAATCAACGATGTAATGGCCTGGCTTCTTGCATTTGTGTCAAGTTCTTTTGTCGTATTCTCGAGCAGAAGCTTCGGTGTTCTTCGAAACGTACTTTGATGGCTTTGCAAAGCGGTTCCTTTTGGAGAACTTCTGGAACTTCCTCACAAGCATAGCCAGTTCTCTACCAATTTCCTCAGAATCATAGGTACTACATTCAGAAACTTCTTCTTCTTCAGATGAAGAAATTGCCTTTGCTTTAGCCTTTGCCTTTAGAGCGCAAGGCCATCCATAGCTGATGTAGGGTGGAACCCTAATTGGCCGATATTTCACGAAAGGAGTGGATCCCGTGAAGAACACGAGGAACCCAAAGAGGGAAACGAGGGAAATCACAAGGGAAACACAAGAGGAACACTCAAACTAACAAGAACAAGTCACACATGGGCTAGATCCTCGAGTACATAAAGTAAGATACACGACCCACGATCAACTAGGGACAATACACGGTAACCGGTCTTCTCCGTGAGGAGGTCTTGATGTTCTTCCCTAAAGAGGGGTCTTGAATCCGCTTGGGGGATCTTCTCTAGTGGAGGCTCGAATTTCTGAGGAGAAGGTAACCAAGTGGATGAGCAAAGCTCTCACAAAATATGAGCTAATCCTTTGCTAACCCTAGAAAGTTGTATGGGGTGGAGTATATATAGTCTAGGGGGGAGAAGGGATACACGGGCCTCGGCCCTTCACTGTACACAGACAGGGGAGGCCGGATTTCCAGGCTGGTCGGGCTGGATGTCCGGCCTTTCAGGCGACGCCGGATGTCCTGGCTGGGGGGGGCGGATGTCCGGGCTGGAGTGGTGACATTTGTTGCTCTTGGGTTCGGAGGGGCCGGATTTTCGGGCCGGTGGCCGGATGTCCGGGGGCTCGGGAGAGGCCGGATGTCCGGGGCCTGTAGCTTCCGGCGGCTGTGCTGCTGTAGTGGATGACGCTCCAGGGGCCGGATGTTCGGGGCCTTGGCCAGATGTCCGGGACCTGGGAGATGCTCTTGGCCCCTTCCGTTGGTTCTCCTCATCCGTGGACTTGGGGACTTGTACATCTTCATGCGCATCTTCGGGAGGGCCCTCTTGGTGCCTAATCATGCACAACACCTCGGACTTAGGTAGTAGCCATGTCTCATGTATAGAAAGTGGGAGTTTGGAGAGGAGTGAGTTCACCTTATCTTCGATAGCTTTGGCTCGGGCTCGTGTCATTGGTCCAAGTGGTGTCGTTGGAGGTGTAGGTGCGTCCATGGGGATGATCTTGGGAAGCTCCGCATCATCTCCCCTCCCTTGGGGAAGATCTGTCCTTGGATCAAAATCCTCATCACCATGGTAGGGTGAGAGATCTTTGATGTTCAAGATGTCGCTCACGGAGTACTTGTCACGAGGGATGTCGATCTTGTATGCGTTGTTGTTGTAGCGTGCAAGCACCTTGAATGGTCCATCCACGCGTGGTCGAAGTTTGGACTTGCGTTCTTGGGGAAAGCGGTCCTTGTGAAGGTGTAGCCACACGAGGTCTCCAATGTTGAATATCATAGGGTGCTTGTTGACGTTGAGCTTGGTCGCAAGGCGTTGTACTTGGCGCTCAATGTTGTTTCTTGTATCTTCTTGCACCTTCTTGAGATGGGTCGCTTGTGCACTTGCATCCAAATTGATTCGCTCTTGGAGTGGTAGAGGGAGAATATCTAATGGTGACAAAGGGTTGAATCCGTAGACGACCTCGAAAGGGGACTTGCCGGTTGTTGAGTGTCTTGCTCGGTTGTAGGCGAACTCGGCGATGGGTAGACACTCCTCCCACTCCTTGATGTTCTTCTTGATGAGTACTCGAAGTAGAGCGGAGAGTGTGCAGTTTGTCACCTCCATTTGGCCGTCGGTTTGAGGATGGTACACCAGGGAGAAGAGTAGCTTGATTCCGAGCTTGGTGCATAGGGTCTTCCAAAAGTAGCTAAGGAACTTGACGTCGCGGTCCGAGACGATAGTCTTTGGCACACCATGGAGACGCAATATTTCCCTACAAAAGAGATTAGCAACATGTGAAGCATCGTCTATCTTGTTGCAAGGAATAAAATGTGCCATTTTTGAGAAACAGTCCACAACGACAAATATGGGATCTTTCCCATTTCAAGTCTTAGGCAAACCAAGTACGAAGTCCATGCTAATGTCTTCCCATGGTTGGTATGGAATTGGTAGAGGCGTATAGAGGCCATGAGATTGAGCTTTGGACTTAGCTTTGCGACATGTTTGAAACGATTGACGTCCCGAAACATCTTTGGTGAAACGATTGACGTCCCGAAACATCTTTGGCCAAAAGTAGTTCTTCGAGAGCGTGGAGAATGTCTTGTCTCGTCCTAAATGTCCCAATAAGCCTCCTCCATGAGATTCCTGCAAAAGCAACAAACTAAGAGAGGACTCGGGGATGCAAAGTTTGTTAGCTCTCATAAGATATCCATCTTTGATGTAATAGCGTTCCCAAGATGTATTCGACAAACACTTGGCATAAGGAGTAGCAAAAGTTGCATCATGCTCATACAAGTCTTTGATATGCTCGAAGCCAATGACATCTAACTCAAGTTGTGTAACAAGCATGCATATGCGGGAAAGAGCATCCACTATAATGTTTTCTTTTCCCTTGATGTACTTGATGACATAAGGAAAAGACTTAATAAATTCACTCCATTTAGCATGACGCTTGTTCAACTTGGTTTGTCCTTAAGATACTTGAGAGTCTCATGATCGGTATGAATGATAAACTCATGGGGACGAAGGTAATGTTCCCATTCATGCAAAACGCGGACTAAAGCATATAGCACTTTGTCATAGATGGGATAGTTGAGTTGCGCTCCGGAAAGTTTCTCACTAAAGTAAGCTATGGGGCGCTTCTCTTGCGTTAACACATCTCCCATGGCATTACCACTAGCATCACAATGAATCTCAAAAGGCTTGTCGAAGTTGGGTAAAGCAAGCACGGGAGCATGAGTAAGCAAATTCTTAAGCTCATTGAATGCAGTATCTTGGGATGGTCCCCAAACAAAAGGCACATTCTTCTTGCTCAAAGCATGCAAAGGCGAAGCAATGGTGCTAAAATCCTTCACAAAGGGACGATAGAAACCCGCAAGGCCAAGAAAACTACGCACTTGATGCAAGTTGGTTGGTTGCGGCCAAGTCTTAGTAGCATTGATCTTGGACTCATAACATGAACACCCTTAGAAGAAATGACAAAACCCAAGAAAACGAGCTTATCAACACCAAAAAGACATTTCTCCATATTAGCATAGAGGCGCTCTTTTCTAAGAGTTTGCAAAACAATGCGGACATGGGTGACATGCTCTTTGATAGATTTGCTAAACACAAGAATGTCATCGAAGTAAACCACAACAAATATACCAATGTAAGGGCGAAAGACATGATTCATAAGGCGCATAAAAGTGCCCGGTGCTTCCGAAAGACCCATAGGCATGACTAACCACTCATACAAACCAAACTTGGTTTTGAAGGCGGTTTTCCATTCATCACCCTCTTGTATGCGGATTTGATAGTAACTATAGTGGCACCGCTAAGCTCATCAAGCATATCATCTAGGTGTGGAATGGGGTACCTATAGCGAACGGTGATAGCATTGATAGGTCTACGATCGGAGCACGTGCGAAAGCTACCGTCACATTTTGGCACAAGAATGACCGGGACGGCACAAGGGCTCAAACTCTCACGCACATGTCCATGGTCGATGAGATGTTTTACTTGCCTTTGTATTTCTTTGGTTTCTTCGGGGTTGACACGGTAGGGAGCTTTGTTCGGAAGAGGTGCTCCGGGGATGAGGTCGATTCGGTGTTCAATGCCTCATAGAGGAGGTAGACCCAGAGGTAGCTCATCGGGGAAAACATCTTGAAATTCCTGCAAAAGAGAAGACAACACTAGAGAAAGAGTGTGAGAAGTGTTAGTTTGTGGTGCATTTTCCTTGCACACGAGGACATAGTGTAGGACACTGGATGGGTTCTCACACACTTCTCTTATCTCACGTTTGGTGGAAAATAGAACTAGGTTCTTGTTTTCGCTCATCGTGGAGGCACTCGATTTTGGCTTGTGGCGCTCACTCTCTTTTTGGTGGCTCGCTCTCTCACTATGATCTCAACGATGGGTGGCTTGCTTGTCGGCAATCACTTGACTTGGCGACATTGGACGGAGGACGTACTCCTTGCCCTTCATCTTGAAGATGTAGTGGTTCGTTCGGCCGTTGTGGACGGACTCCTCTATAGAATTGCCATGGCCGTCCAAGGAGAAGATGACAAACGGTCATTGGAACGACGTCCCACTCCAAGGTGTCTTCGTAGGCGCCGATTTTGAAGGAGACTTGTACCCGGTGCTCGACTTGGATGGTGCCGGAGTCACTAGGCCATTGCACTTTGTATGGATGTGGATGCTTCGTCTTGGGCAATTGGAGCTTGGAGCAAAGTTCTTCACTTGTGAGATTATGACAACCCCCTCCATCGATGATGACCTTGACGGATCATCCATTGATGCCGGCCTTGGTGTGGAATATGTGGCATTGTTGGTCTTCTTCTTGGTAATGTTGGAGAGTAAAGACTTTGGAGACAACAAGTGCGGGACTTGAGTCTTCATCACAAAAGACTTGTTCTTCTTCATTGTTTAGTTGGCGGTGCATGATGACTTGCTCAAGGGCTTCCATTTCGCCTTTGCTCATGGAGTCATAAGTGCCATCGTCATTGAAGACCATGGTTCGCTTGTTGGTGCACTCATAGGACTTGTGGCATCGGCCTCCGCAAGTGAAACACTTGAAGGAACCCGTCTTGACGGTCTCATCGGTTGGGGTTGATGATGATGAAGCTCTCGGCTTGAAGTTGCTCGTAGGAGGATGGCTTGTAGTTGACGAAGCTTTCTTGGAAGTTGGCTTGTCGATGTTGGTAGTAGAAGGCTTTGTAGTCGGTGTTGGAGTCGTTAAAGCTTGGTTGTTGGAGAAGCCGTAGGACTTGGATGAGAACTTGGCATACTTGAAATCATCTTGCACTTGGCGTTCCGCTTTGGTAGCTTGGTGCACTAGCTCGATGAGATTTGAGTATGGTTGGAAGTCGGCGATCTTCTTGATGGGATGATTGAGTCCATTCAAGAAACGTGCCATTGTTTGCTCATCATCTTCCGTGACATTGGCTCTTATCATTGCAATCTCCATCTCCTTGTAATATTCTTCAACGCTCTTTGTTCCTTGCTTGAGTTGTTGGAGTTTCTCGAAGAGGTCGCGGTTGTAGTAGGTAGGTACGAAGCATGCTCTCATGACATCCTTCATTTTCACCCAAGTAGTAATGGGTGGTTCACCTTTTGCCTCTCGGCGCTCTATGATTTGTTCCCACCAAATGAGGACACAGTCTTGGAACTCAAGGGATGACATCGCGATCTTCTTCTCTTCTTCATAATTTAGCAAACGGAAGATCTTGTCAACCTTCAATGCCCATGAAAGGTACTCTTCGGGATTGTTGCTTCCGTTGAACTTGGGCATGGTGAACTTGAGCTTGCCATAGCATTGATATTCATTGTGTTGGGGTCGGGGATGATGACTCCCATGTTGTTGATGATTGTTCAACTCGTGGTGCTCTTGGCGTGGAGGGTTGTCATCGTCATTTTGTTCTTGGCGAGCTTGTGGAGGAGCTTGTCGAACTCGAGGAGGAACTTGACGATGCACGCGAGCTTGAAATCTTCATTCTTGAATTTCTTCGCGAAGTGCTTCCTCTTGTTCACGGGCTTGTCGGCTTCGGTCGTCTATGGCTAGACTCGAATCGCGTAGAGCTTGTTGCGCCACAAGTGCTTGAGCGTCACGGATTTGTTGTTCTTGACATTGTGCCTCAGCATCTTGAGCATTTTGGTGTAGACGCGCTTGCTCTTCCTCTTCATGTTGGCGTTGTCGTTGCCGTTCTCGTGCTAGCGCAAAGGCCTCTTGAGTTTGACGTTGTGGGTGCTCTTGAGAGTTGGCGTCGCGTAGGGGATTGAGGCTTGCTTGATGGGCGGAGCGCGTGGCTCGACAAAGAGTGTTCGATGTCGGTGTACTTGAGCCGGAAAGGGTGAAGTCGGAGTGGCGACTTGAACAGCTCCTTCTTGAAGTGGAAGCAGAGCGGTTGAGCAACAAAGCACGAATTCCGTCCATCCTTGCGTCATTCTCTTGCTTGTGATCATCGAGCTTGTGGTCGAAGTAGTCCCTTGTACGTTGCTCGGAAAGTCGCAAGTCGGCGGAAAGGTTGTCGATGCGTTCACTCATAGCTTGTTGCTCTCGATGCAAAGCACGTTGTGCACCAAAGAGGTGACTCTTGGTGACGAAGGAGTTCATGTCGTCGTCTTGCTCCATGAAGAGTGGGTTGGTAGAAGTACTTGGCCTTTCCATCATTCCAAGACAAATGTGAGTGGTAGAAAGAGAAGAACGAGTACCAAATGTACCTTGACCGAAGTTGAAAGTGGATCGATGATCACTCCAATGTAGGACAAGGAAATAGCACAATTGGTACTAGATCTTGTCGGTTTCTCACACCTACACAAGTAAAATCTTTTGGTGGAGCTTGGTTAGGATGGTGGCACAAAATTTGATGCCATTGTAAGTGAGCTTCAATAATGTTGGAAAAGATTCGCAAGATGCAATGTAACAAGTAGACCAAGCATATAAGGTACACGGAAACACACGCGCAAAAAGATAAGTGGGGATGTGCAACCAAGGGTGAGCCAAAATGTGGAATCCACAAAAATGCTCTTGTTGCACAACACTAGGGACACGCTAGCATGATTGCACAATAGGCGGATACAAGAACTTGTGCGCAACCTACTTAGCAAAAATGCAACAACTTCTATCCCAAATATGTTATATGCAAGGTGTTGCTATGATATGATCCAAGGTGATCGAGTATGACAATCTTAATGTTGTAAGATGCTATGGTTCTTGCTTAAAAGCTCTTTGCTTATCTTTTCTCTTTGCTTAAAAGCTTGTTTGGCTCTTTGATGTTTGAGCTCTTTTCTCATGCAATGCTTGACGAACCAAGATAGAAATGAGTATGCGATGACAACTTTGTGACACAAGAGATGATACCAATATATGCAACAATGATGTATGTATGCTATGGGAAGTATGATCACTAATGTGCACAAGTCTTGTTGCCGGCAATACTCAATGGCTAGTCTCGATGGGTAAGCAACACAAAGGAGTAAGGCTATGATGGCTATCAATGTAATGGCAAGAGTGATATGTCCAATACCAAGATGAGGTTACCAGTCTTGCTTCCGGTATGGTGTCAAAATGGTGGCACGAATACCAAGATGTAGTCGAGGTGGTCGTTGTTGATGATGATGTAGGACGGCGGTGATGATGTAGGACATGTCTGTGGCGAAGATGAGCGACGGTGATGTCGATGTCGAACCGTACCTAGATAGCCGAAACACAAAAGGATACGGTACCACAACTCAAATTCTCAAACCTCGAAGTAGCAAATGTGTCAGAGAGCGAAACAGTCCAAAAATGGTTGGGTTATGCGGAAGTGGTGAAGGTATGTGGAAGTATATATGGTATATGGTGGGCACCGGAACAAAATTTGGTGAAAAATGGACGAAAAATGGGGCGGTGGATGGAGATGTTGCTGCCAGGGGTCGGATGTCCGGGTGGAAGGCCGTATGTCCGGGCTGGACGGGCCGGATGTCTGGGCTCTGGATTCGGGGACGAACGGGATGAACACCGCGAGGAGAGGTTAAATCCGGGCGAAATTCTGAGGAATTTGTGGATGGAAGTTGGGAGAAAAAGGATGGAAAGCTAGATCCACTCAAAACAAAGCAAATCCACGGATCCAAACCAACAAAATCTCAACACACCAACAAATCACAAAAAACATTTGGGGCTATTTTTGGTGGGGAATTTTCGAATTAGGATGAAAAACAAGAAAACAAGGCTAGAAACACAACGGGGAGGCTCCGAAATCGTGATCAACGTGGCTCTACATACCAAGATGATGTAGGGTGGAATCCTAATCGGCCGATCTTTCACAAAAGGAGCAGATCCCGCGAAGAACACGAGGAACACAAAGAGGGAAACGAGGGAAATCACAAGGGGAAACACAAGAACTCAAACTAACAAGAACAAGTCACACATGGGCTAGATCCTCGAGTACATAAAGTAAGATACACGATCCACGATCAACTAGGGACGATACACGGTAACCGGTCTTCTCCGTGAGGAGGTCTTGATGTTCTTTCCTAAAGAGGGGTCTTGAATCCGCTTGGGGGATCTTCTCCGGTGGAGGTTCGAATCTCCGAGGAGAAGGTAACCAAGTGGATGAGAAAAGCTCTCACAAAATATGAGCTAATCCTTTGCTAACCCTAGAAAGTTGTACGGGGTGGAGTATATATAGTCTAGGGGGGAGAAGGGATACACGGGCCTCGGCCCTTCACTGTACGCAGACAGGGGAGGCCGGATTTCTGGGCTTTCAGGCGACACCGGATGTCCGGGCTGGGGGGGGGGGCGGATGTCCGGGCTGGAGTGGTGGCATTTGTTGCTCTCGGGTTCGGAGGGGCCGGATTTCCGGGTCAGTGGCCGAATCCCGGGGCTCGGGAGAGGCCGGATGTCCGTGGCCTGTAGCTTCCGGCGGCTGTGCTGCTGTAGTGGATGTCGCTCCAGGGGCCGGATGTCCGGGTCCTGGGAGATGCTCTTGGCTCCTTCCGTTGGTTCTCCTCATTCGTGGACTTGGGGACTTGTACATCTTCATGCGCATCTTTGGGAGGGCCCTCTTGGTGCCTAATCATGCACAACACCTCGGACTTAGGTAGTAGCCATGTCTCATGCATAGAAAGTGGGAGTTCAGAGAGGAGTGAGTTCACCTTATCTTCGATAGCTTTGGCTCGGGCTCGTGTCGTTGGTCCAAGTGGTGTCGTTGGAGGTGTAGGTGCGTCCATGGGGATGATCTTGGGATGTTCCACATAAATAGCTGTGACCGTACATATCCCTCTTCTCAGCTTGCTGAAATTCATGAGTATTGAGCGTCTCAAGAATATCAGCGGGATCAAGTGACATGTAATCAGGACGCTCTTGAATCATCAAGGCAAGGGTATCGAAGGAGCTATCAAGAGATCTCAACAATTTATTCACCACCTCGTGGTCAGTAATGTCAGCAGCACCTAGTGCATGTAGCTCATTGGAGATAGTAGTGAGGCGATCGAAAGTTTGTTGAACATTTTCATTATCAAGCCTCTTGAAGTGGCTGAAGATATTGTGAAGCACATCAACTCGAGAGTCACGCTGAGTGGAAACTCCCTCATTGACCTTGGAGAGCCTATCCCAGATCAGCTTTGTTGCGATGTCCACATATGATGTTCTTCGCTTGAGAATCGAGTTGCTTGAATCTCTTCACATGAGCAGCCTTGATGCTAGGAGCAATAGTGGGAACGCCGTTCTTAACGACGAACCAGAGATTGTTGTCAATTGCCTCAAGACGCATGCCCATCTTGTTCTTCCAGTAAGGATAGTCTGTGCCATTGAAGATGGGGTGCGCAGCAGAAACCTTGATCATACCTGCGGTCGACATAACTAAAACTCGCGGTGGTTAAACCAAAATCACATAGAATGGGGGAGTACCTTGCTTTGATACCAATTGAAAACGCAGGTTATTTCCCAGAGGGGGGTGAATGGGAGATTTTTAGAAATTCGTCAAACTCTGAAGAATTTGACGAAGATCAGAGTGAAGAAATAGAAATGCAAGGGAGACTAAGTGATCACAGAATTAGAGTACATGTAATTAGGATACATAAGAGTGAAGAACATGCAATCATACGGTCATACAAGCATGAAGAATATGAACTAAGGAAATAAAAGATTGCTTGATGAAATTCTTCAGTTCAAGTTCGTCAGAGCACAGATCACAAATTCTTCAGCAGCGAAATAAAGTAAGAGAGGGTGAGGAATTTGAAACCAGGTTGGCTTGGTGAAGACAATGCAATTTGGTAGACCAGTTCTAGTTGCTGCATCAACTGTACATATGGTTAAGGCGGCTGAGTCACAACTCAGAGGACACACAGACTTCACCGTTCTTGAGGTAAGGCCCGCAGACATCGCCCAATCACTCGTGGTAAGTCTTCAAGGTAGACTTCCAAAACCTTCACAGACTTGTTCACCGGCACACCACAATGACTCTTGGTGTACTCAGAACTTGAAGCCTAACCGTATGGAAGAATGAAAATCTTCAAAGGTAACATGCGTCGGATCACACAGATCAATCTCGTCAGTGATGCTCAATCACTTTGACTCTCGGTTTTTTCTCACTTAGGATTCTCTCAAAGTCGTCAGAGAATGGGTTGCTCTCAAATGATAAGTGTCAAGTTCTCTTGGAGTAGCCAACCAACAAGTGGTTGTGGGAGCGGGTATTTATAGCCAAGGTGCAACCCGACAAGAATTGTCATAAATGCCCTTCTCCAATTTGACCGTTTTTAGGATAAGGATCCACTTGACAGCTAGCATGCGGTGCAGAAACGGTCAGAATTTGAACTCTCAAATTTGCCGGGGCACTCAATTTCCTCACTTTTAGGCAGATCGCACTAGCAAACTCCTAACTCCTCAGCCTGACCAAATTCGTCAGTGATCAGATGAACTTCATCACTGCCGCTAGCAAATGTGTCAGTTGTACTAGAGATTTCCAAAGGCTTCACACGAAACGGCTTTTGTGTATGGGTTTGAGTAGGTTTGAGCATCACTTTGGAAGAAAAGCCTCCCCCTTTCACAGTACGGTTTTTCCTATGACTCAAATAAGAAGAAAAGGAAACTATGAAAACGAAAGTCTTCAAGCTTCAAAGTCTTCAAAGGCCATACCAATTTCATCACCAAATTCTTCACTTGAAGAATTCCAATTTTAGGGGTCATCTTCCATGTGTTAAACCAAATCTTCAGGGACTCTTTCTCCTGTGTATACTCATAAACACATTAGTTCCTCAACTTATTTGTCTTCAATACTCCAAAACCACTAAGGGGGCTGTCGGTGTCAAAACCGGCGGATCTCGGGTAGGGGGTCCCAAACTGTGCGTCTAGGAGGACGGTAACAGGAGGCAGGGGACACGAAGTTTTACCCAGGTTCGGGCCCTCTTGATGGAGGTAAAACCCTATGTCCTTCTTGATTAATATTGATGATATGGGTAGTACAAGAGTAGATCTACCACGAGATCAGAGAGGCTAAACACTAGAAGCTAGCCTATGGTATGATTGTATGTTGTTGTTGTTGTTCTACGGACTAAAACCCTCCGGTTTATATAGACACCGGAGAGGGCTAGGGTTACACAAGGTCGATTACAAAGGAGGAGATATCCACATCCGTACTGCCTAGCTTGCCTTCCACGCCAAGGAGAGTCCCATCCGGACACGAGACGAAGTATTCAATCTTGTATCTTCATAGTCTAACAGTCCGGCCAATGGATATAGTCCGGCTGTCCAGAGACCCCCTAATCCAGGACTCCCTCAGTAGCCCCTGAACCAGGCTTTCAATGACGATGAGTCCGGCGCGTAGTATTGTCTTCAGCATTGCAAGGTGGGTTCCTCCTCCGAATACCTCACGGAAGAATTTGAATACAAGGATAGTGTCCGACCCTGCAAAATAAGTTCCACATACTATCGTAGAGAGAATAATACTTCCACAAATCTAATCTGCTGACACGTCTTGGCAACACGACATTATGTCATGGCCCGGTGATTATTTGAACCGTCTCCTTTAACTAGCCCCGCACATAACGCGAGGCAGTTTTTTGACACGTCTTGTCAAAGCAGAGATCATGTTCCCCTAATTACGGGATTCTCATCATTACGGTCGTGGGTAACCCAACTGTATCTAGGACTCCAAGATCATAGGCAAGTCCCAAACGGCTACGGAGAGGACGCTTGATATTCACCCTCTTTATAAAGGGACAAGGCTTTTACTCTTTCCCTCCCGTGCTCAACCGAATCCTTCTCCCGCCTTGAGTTCTAACACCCAAAGCCCAGGTCAGGTGCTCCGGACCTTCAATCATGTCCGGATCTAGCCTTCAAGGCCGTGGATGCCCTCCTTCGTTACAAAAAAAGATATCAAGAAGTTGAGGGAGGCCAGATACCTGACCATCAACGTTTCGCATCGGCTGCCTGCCCGAGGGCAGGTCGTCCCTACTCCTGAACCCAACGAAGACGTCGTGTTCATCTCCCACTTCCTCCGAGGTCTAGGCCTCACTCTAGATCCCTTCATTAAGGGGCTGATGTTTTATTATGGGCTAGATTTCCACGATCTAGCCCCGGACTCCTTTCTCCACATCTCGGCATTTATTGTCGTATGTGAGGCCTTCCTCCGCATTACCCCTCACTTCGGCCTGTGGCTCAAGACCTTTGACGTGAAGCCGAAGATGATCGAGTGGCAGCATGTAGCGTGCGGAGTTGCATTAATAAGCAAGATCTCTAGAGCTCCATGGCCAAAAGGTTCTATCCCAGAGGTGTCCGGATTATGGCAACGGGAGTGGTTTTACATCATAGCTCCCAGAAGTGCCAAGTGGGCGGCTGCCCCTGCTTTCCGCTCAGGCCCTCCACCACAACTGATGTCATGGATTAGTAGAGGGCTGAGCTAGGGCCCAGCCAAGGACGTGCCTGTACTACAAAGCCGCATTCAAAATCTCTTCGAAGGAGATTTCAGCTTGATTATGGTAATGCAAGTCATGCTGGTTCGACGAATCCAGCCATGCAAACGCCGGCCTCTTCGCATGTGGGAGTTCAACCCAGAAGGACCGCACGCTATTCAGAATTTCCTCGGCCTGACGCACGAGGAGATGTATAGATCATTCTTCGGACCCTAGATAGAGTGTCCGGATACTACCGAGGACGTGAGCCTGAGAAGCAACCACACCGCCAACCAAGTAAGTTATCCTCTAGACGAACACAACGTCTTTCATTTATCATGGCGTTATTCTGAGAAATCGCTCTTTGACCAGGACTGGATAACAAAGATGAAGATGATTCAGTGTTCGGCGCCCCTTCCTGAGGGTTTGGAAAATCCGGTACTGGAAAAGATGCTCGAACTAGCACCTTGCCCGGAGCCCTCGAAGGAAGACAAAGGGGGGAATAATGAGGGCGAGAGCGGGCCTCCACCGCTACCTATTCCGACCGAGGGAACGAGCGCCTCCGTGAGGGAGGATAACCAACAGGAGGAATCTGACATTCTCTCACCCCGGGGAAGGAAGAGGACTTCCTCTGAAGATCCGAAAACCAAGGTCTCTAAGCGGGAGAAGAAATCTCCACCAGAGGGTCCTGCCTTGGAGGGTGCTCTTGCCGCACAAAGTCCGCACAGGGATCAGCCCTCTAACGAGCTATAAGCAATTAAAAAGTACTTTAATAGTGAAGATATATTACCTTACCTCTGAGGAAAATAATCGAAGTATTTATCCTGCAGTTCGGATCTTAGCCCTTCTCAGCAGAGCTCGTCTTCGGGGGATCTTCTTCCGGAGATGATGGAGAGCGAAACACCTCCACCGGACTCCTCCGCTCAAGAGGCGGGAGACCTTGAAGTGTCGTCACAGAGGGCCTCTCCAGATCCGGTGAGGCTAGAAGATAATCCTATAGTCACCCAAAGTCCCCAGCGTCCGGCTCTCGAAGAGAGCAAACAGAAGAGTCTGGCACCGTCTAGTATGCGGTCGGATGTACTGAGAGAGCTGTTGGAGCGAGCGGCCATCTCAGAAGAACACCGTACATTGATGGGTACAGTGATGGAAAGGATTTCATCCGCCGAAAGCGGGTTGCATGATGCCTTTATGAGTCTACTAACGGGCTTTGAGGTACGTAAAATGATGTACATTTGTGATGGTACTGCACATTTTTAGGTGTGCCCTGTGTAGATAGTAGCCCCTGAGACTCTGGTTGTCGTTGAGAACGGCGGCAAACAGAGGATCGTAGTCCCAGGTAATAACCATACCGCTTTAATGTGCAGGTAGTGGGAGCTCCGGTGGCTAGCCGGACTCATGAGTTTGCCGAACTAAGGCGGCAACTGGATGCGGCGAATGCCGACATCGAGCTTGTTAACAAGAGGCTTGACGAGGCACATGGTAAGTGGTATTTTCTGGTGAGTGCCACATAGTAAGAGCAGCATGATGCCAGTATCTTTAATATGTTGTGACTACAGATGGAGCTGCCACCGTGGAAACCCTGCGGGCGGAACTTTCCTGAGCCAAAGAACAAGCAAGGATTAGTAATGCGGCTGCTGTGAAGGCGGCCGAAGAGTTGAAAACCGAGAAGGCTGCGCATTGCGAGAGCAAAGAGAAGATGACCAAGATGGCCGTAAAGTTAAAAGACACTGCCGACCGTTGTCAGTTCCTTGAAAAATAAAACCGAGCGAAGGCAACAGACCTTGAAAAAGCCACGATGGCGAACAAAGACACCCACTCTGCTCTGAGAGCGAAGAAGGAGGAGCTACGTGAAGCCGGGGATACTGCGACTGGGAAGCCCTTTATGCTGCGGAGGAAGTTCAGAGATCCACGGTATGCCCCTCTAGATCGGCTGTGGAGTTTGGTAGACGCATACATGGACTTGGCGGTGAGCGCTGTCGATGCGGCCAAATACTTCCAAGATCAAACAGATCGTGAAGTGGACAAGCTGTTCTGGTCGCAATTTAACGTTCCAGAGCGTCCGCTTCCATTGACTGATCAGCTAGCCGAATGGGCCGAACTCAATAGGTTGTCCGGACTCGCCATGAGGTCTGTCGTGGATCAGCTGTGGCCGGAAAAGCTGAAGCCGAACAGCTATTTCAGCTTAGTGCAACAGTTCCTTGGTGCGGTGCCACACATCAATGCGATGAAGAGGTCGGCGTGCATAGAAGGCTCACGGATGGCCCTTGCCCGTGTTAAAGCATACTGGGCGGACATGGATGCTACCACTATTGCGGCGCAGGGTTCGGTCATAGGCCGAGTGGCTGCCGAGCACTATTTTGAAGAGGTTCTCGAGGGTGCTCGTGTGATAGAGGCCCAGTGCTTGAAGAATATTATGTTTGAGTGACATGTATTTCCATTGTAAACACAATGTTTTTATGAAATTTATTAAGGCTGTGTTTATACTTTTGCCTGAAAGTAATATGATGCCTCTTGTGCGGCCGTTTATGTATACATGTGTATAACCTGAAGGATTGCAGTCGTCGGCTTCAGCCCCCACGCATAGAATGCGGGGGTGTTCGCAAAAGACGTGTGTTCACACTTAACCCAACGTCTTGGTCCTATTAAGGAGGTGATAGCGTTGCGAACAAGGCAACCGGACTATAATGCTTTAACACTTTCACTTAGCCATAGGAGTTTGACGGTGGGGCTACTATATAGCCCCTGGTGGCTCTGCACTCTCCCAAATTCGGGGTGCGTACATGCCTGGCCGGGAAATGGCCCTTCATTAAGGCGGAGAAATTCTAACATTCCGATAGGTCATCGAGTGGTTGACCAGTCTCACGCTATATCATGACAGTCCGTTTTCGGCTTTCTCTACTGAGGTGCTCGTCCGGATGACACGGGGCACAATCGCAGTAGTTCTCCTAGTGCTACCTTAGCTGATAGAGCGGAACGTAAGGTACTAAAACATAGGAGCCAGGCAAACCCAACATTTGACCAAAGACATGATTCAGAGCTGATGCATATAGGGCCAAACTCACGACGCCGAACACTCCCTAAGGTATTCGGTCTTTATGGTATGAACCGGGCCTAATTACCTTTGTAAGAAGCCCCTGGTGTTCAAGTACGTGCATTATTCTAACGCGGCCACATGCCAAGACGCCAACATCCTTCTCAATTGTACCAAGAATCTGAGGGATGTGTATGAACAAGAGACAGTAAAAAAGGTTGACGCGGGGTCTTAATCTAAAAAGAATCCTGGGAACGGGTCCCTGCTGCACGTCTGCGCCTGTGTCTCCGTTGTGCCGTATCCTAGACGGGTGTAGCACGGTGGTCATCTGTAAAAGAGAGGAACTTAGGTGAAAAGTTGTCGTGCAAAAAGGTAGGTTTTTTGAAAAAACAGCATATAATTCAAGATGAGTAAAAATTGCCACTTGTCTACGCGCGTTGAGCCCCTTGTATTTGTGATAGGGGCGTGGCCATCAAACCTGTACGAATTACAGACAGCTGCGTCGGACTCGTCTAACCGTGTCCGTGGTCTTGACGACCTATCGAATACTTTAGTTGGTGAGGCCGTTTTAGTGTGCGGCTGCCCAGGCAGCCGCATTTTCTTCGGCGCGCAGGGATCGCTCCATATTTCCATTTACTGCAATGATGCCACGTGGACCGGGCATCTTAAGCGTGAGGGAAGCGTAGTGCGGTATTGCATTAAATCGAGCGAAAGCTTCGCGTCCAAGTAGTGTTTGATAGCCACTTTGGAATGGAGCAATATGGAAGGTTAAATTTTTGCAACGGAAGTTATCGGGGAAGCCGAATATAACTTCTAGTAGTAGGGAGCCCGTGCAGTGAGCCCCGGGGCCTAGCGTTACTCCTTTAAAGGTAGTATTGCTATGGCGAATTTTCGTTGGGTCTATCCCCTTTTTGCGGATTGTATCTTGATATATCAGGTTTAGCCTGCTGCCACCGTCCATCAGGACTCGTGTGAAATGGTATCCGTCAATTATTGGGTCTAATACCAAGGCAGCCCATCCTGTATGCCGGATATTTGCTGAGTAATCCCGATGGTCGAAAGTGATCGATTGAGCCGACCAGTGGCAGGACTCCACGGTGATAGGCCCTTGGGCATATTTCTCTGGGAGTGCCGCTTTATTTCTCCCCTTGATTACGTGTAACATGTTTACTGTTTTGACTTCTGGTGGAAATTTCTTTTATTCCCTAGTGTCTTGCTTGAGAGGCTCATGCTCGTCTTCGCTTGGTGTATCCTCCCCCTTGTGTACGGCGTTCAGCTTGCCGGACTGCTTGAAGACCCAACATTCTCTGTGGGTATGATTAGCGGGTTTACCAGGGGTGCTATGGATCTGACATATTTGGTCCAGAATTTTGTTCAGGCTGGACAGTTCATCTCTGGCGCCTTTAGAGGGCGGCTTTTGCTGACCTGGCCAGCAGCTTCTGAATCCGGCATTTACTGCCGTGCTCTTCGGGCTGTCTTCTTTATTCCGACGCTTATTATTTTTGCTGCATCGTGATTTCCCGTTATCATCTCTAACTTCAGATGTACTTGGGTCACTGGTGCTGCATCTTGCTAGCCAGCTGTCCTCACCCGCGCAAAAGCGGGTCATGAGGCTTGTTAATGCTGCCATTGTTCTCGGTTTTTCTTGGCCGAGGTGTCTGGCAAGCCATTCGTCGCGGACGCTATGCTTAAAAGCTGCCAAGGCTTCGGCGTCCGGACAGTCGACTATTTGGTTCTTTTTAGTAAGAAACTTGTTCCAAAGCTTTCAGGCTGACTCTCCGGGCTGTTGAGTTATATGACTCAAATCATCCGCATCCGGAGGTCGGACATAAGTCGCTTGAAAATTTGCCCGAAAAGCATCTTCGAGCTCTTCCCAGCTTCCGATGGAGTTTTCGGGGAGGCTTTTAAGACAGTGCCGAGCTGGCCCTTTGAGCTTGAGGGGTAAGTACTTGATGGCGTGGAGATCATATCCTCGAGCCATATGGATATGGAGGATATAGTCCTCGATCCAGACCCCAGGGTCTATTGTTTCGTCGTATGCCTCTATGTTTACGGGTTTGAATCCCTCTGGAAATTCATGGTCCAGCACCTCATCGGTGAAACATAGGGGGTGTGCGGCACCCCTGTATCTGGGTGTACCGCGTTGTTCGGATGTTTGTTGTGGTGCATCATATGCTGGAGCGCGCTTGCGTGGTCTATAGATGGATCTGGTTGCGCCATCCTTTTGATGCGAGCCCTTGCATGGATCGCGTATTGGCTTATGTGCGGCGTTGTTTGCCGTTCTATGTTGGTTGTGAGGTCGTCTATCCGGCCAGGTGGTCGTTTTAATTTTTGGTTGCGGGGGATCTAAGGACTCCTCAACGAATTCAGGTAGCAACTTCCGCTTTGGGTAGCTCTTGGTGGGGCAATTACCGCCGTACTTCGCTGCTGTATTGACTACTTTACTCCATCTGATTTTAAGTGTGTCTTGTGCAGCCTTGAGCCTTTGCTTTTGCTTTTTTAGACTCCTCGCGGTGGCAACAAGCCTTTGACGGGCATTATGTTGCTCTGGGTGTCTGTCGGGTGTGATGTCATCCGGACTGTTATCTTTGACAGAATCGGGTTGTTCGGTTTAATTCTCCGTGTTGCCGTGGTCCGGAGATGGTTCACCATGCTCTAACGCTGGGTCTGTATGATCATTGTTTCTGCCGAGGCGGGATTTGGAGCGGCGCTTACGCCGCCGCTTTGACTGCTTCTCGAGGGGACAACCCTTCATGCGTCCTTCTGTTCCTCGTGGTCGTTCTCTTTTGGTGTGTCCACCATGTATACGTCATGTGATGAAGTGGGCGTCCAGTGCCCTGTGGGCAGTGGTTCATCTTCGCCTCCCACATCGTCGTCCATGCCATCGATGTCTTTGGAGTCGAAGTCGTGCATGTCGGTTAAGTCATCGATAGTGGCTACTAAGTGGGTGGTGGGTGGGCCGTGAATTTCTTCATCGTCCACATCCCAGTCCTGCCGGACATAGTTCGGCTAGGACCCTCTTGACAAGGAGAGAGACCTTAATGAGTTCAGTATGTCGCCGAAGGGCGAGTGCTAAAAGATATCCGCGGAGGTATACTCCATGATCGGCGCCCATTCAGATTCGATAGGAACGGGCGCGGGCGGTTCGGAGTCCGTGGCCGGAGAGAGATCCGGCAGTTTGTCAACACGGCTCTCGTGCAGAGTAAGGTCGATGTTCAGCTCGATCACCAATGAGGGTAAGGCCTACGTGGCAGGGTCCATCCACCCGTCCATGGACGGCGCAATTGGCTACGAATTGAGGGTCGGAGCGGCTGCCGGTGCGATCTCCTGAACACTGTCGGATGGTGGAGCTAAATCGTACTCATCATGACCGTGTGACGCACAAGGCAGAGGATCGAATCCGTCGGAGATCAAGTCTCCGCGAATATCAGCTGTGTAGTTCATGCTTCCAAACCTGACCTGATGGCCAGGGGCGTAGCTTTCAATCTGCTCCAGATGGCCAAGCGAATTGGCCCGCAGTGCAAAGCCGCCGAATACAAAAATCTGTCCGGGGAGAAAAGTCTCACCCTGGACCGCATTGCTAATGATGATAGAGGGAGCCATCGAGCCTAACGGCGATGACACAGAGGAACTCTCAATGGAAGCACCAATGTCGGTGTCAAAACCGGCGGATCTCGGGTAGGGGGTCCTTAACTGTGCGTCTAGGCGGATGGTAACAGGAGGCAGGGGACACGAAGTTTTACCCAGGTTTGGGCCCTCTTGATGGAGGTAAAATCCTACGTCCTCCTTGATTAATATTGATGATATGGGTAGTATAAGAGTAGATCTACCACGAGATCAGAGAGGCTAAACCCTAGAAGCTAGCCTGTGGTATGATTGTATGTTGTTGTTGTTGTTCTATGGACTAAACCCCTCCGGTTTATATAGACACCGGACAGGGCTAGGGTTACGCAAGGTCGGTTACAAAGGAGGAGATATCCATATCCGTACTGCCTAGCTTGCCTTCCATGCCAAGGAGAGTACTATCCGGACACGAGACGAAGTCTTCAATCTTGTATCTTCATAGTCTAACAGTCCGGCCAAAGGATATAGTCCGGCTATCCAGAGACCCCCTAATCCAGGACTCCCTCAGGGGCACTTGGTGCACTTATAGTCCTCGAGTTTCCTGGGAAGTACTCGATGTGGGCGGTGGGTGGGATTAAAAAATTAATTCGACTGGGGCGCTTCGCGGCTCCCTCATGTCCCCTGCAGGGAGAGTGCATAGAGGAGGAGGTTTCTGGGCTTGGTTTTTCATCCGAGTCGCCAACCTCACCTAGCTGATTGGTTACGTGCTTATTCCTCATAGGATAGTTCGGATCCAAGGTCCCCTTAAACAAGGTTCCATTGGTCGAGCTCGTAAAAGGAGCGTAAAGCTCCAAGCAGGTTTCCTGGCCACGCTTTGTCACCTCAAAGGGGGGGGGGTGCAATCTAGGATCTGGCGGGCCCTTAAATGGCCCGTCGGTGAGAGCCGTTGATGCGCCTACGGCATCGAGGGGATTCTAATCACCGATTGGTGAGGCCATCGACCCTTGGCGATCCAATATCAAGCTCTCAATCAAAGCACCAATGTCTGTGTCAAGACCGGCAGATCTCGGGTTGGGGGGCCCGAGTTGTAAGATCGGATCGATGGGTAACAAGAGAAAGAACGCACATCGTTTACCTAGGTTCAGGCCCTCTCTATGGAGGTAAAACCCTACATCCTGCTCTTGCTTATATTATGGATGTATCAAAGTACAGAGTTTATCTACCTCGAGATCATGAGTCGTGGTCTAAACCCTAGGGGTATGATGACAACAAATGTATGAATGGTCTCCACGGACTAAACCCACTAGTTTATATAGGCACCATCGGTATCTTGGGTTACACACGGTCGGTTTCCATCTAAGGATTTACATGCCGAATCTAATAAGATATACTTGAAGTACATGCCAAGTATTCGGTCGCCGCATATTGAAGGCCGCCGGAGTCCTTCCTCATTAAATGGATGGTGGTCCAGCCCATACATTAGTCTAGCCGGGCTAGGATCCCCTTGATGTCGCTTGAAGCTACGTTGGGTTTTTCCCCAAAGTGGAAGGGATGATGCATCACAGCGTCGGTAGGTATTTCCCTCATATATGAAACCAAGGTTATCGAACCAGTAGGAGAACCAAACAACACAACATATACAGCCCCTGCACACAAATAACAACACCTCGCAACCCGACGTGTTAAAGGGGTTGTCAATCCCTTTCAGGTAACGGCGCCCGAAATGGCGTGTGGATGGGAGAAAGTTCTAAATATTGATGGATCGAACGCTAAATAAAATAAATTGTAGCAAGGTATTTTTGGGTTTTTGGTTTAATAGATCTAAAAATAAAAGCAAATAAAAAGTTGATCGCAAAGGCAAATATATGAGAAAGAAGACCCGGGGGCCGTAGGTTTCACTAGTGGCTTCTCTCGAGAAAAATAGCAAACGGTGGGTGAAAAAATTACTGTTGGGCAATTGATAGAACCTCAAATAATTATGACGATATCCAGGCAATGATCTTTACATAGGCATCACGTCCAAGATTAGTAGACCGACTCCTGCATGCATCTACTACATACTCCACACATCGACCGCTATCCAGCATGCATCTAGTGTATTAAGTTCATGGAAAAACGGAGTAATGCATTAAGAATAATGACATGATGTAGAAGATATCCGTTTATCTATGGCGGTAGATATAGATCCCGTCTTTTTATACTTAGTAGCAACGTTACATACGTGTCGGTTCCCCTTCTGTTACTGGGATCGAGCACGGTAAGATCGAACCCACTACCGGGCACCTCTTCCCATTGCAAGATAAATAGATCAAGTTGGCCAAAGAAAACCCAAATATAGGAGAAGAAATACGAGGCTATAAGAGATCATGCATAAAAGGGATCAAAGAAACTCAAATACTTTCATGGATATAAAAAGATAGATCTGATCATAAACTCAAAGTTCATCGATCCCAACAAACACACTGCAAAAGAGTTACACCATATGGATCTCCAAGAGACCATTGTATTGAGAATCAAGATAGAGATGAATCCATCTAGCTACTAACTATGGACCCGAAGTTCTACAAAGAACTACTCACACAACATCGGAGAGGCACCAATGGAGGTGGTGAACCCCATCCGAGATGGTGTCTAGATTGGATCTGGGGGTTCTAGACTCTGCGGCGGCTCGATGAATATTTTGTCGACTCCCCTAGGGTTTTGGGAATAATGGGGTATTTATAGAGCAAAGAGGCGGTCTGGGAGGCAACTGAGGTGGGCACAACCCACCAGGGTGCGCCTGGGCCTCCTAGCGCGCCCTGGTAGGTTGTCCCCTCCTCGGAACTCCCCCCAGGTGCAACAAAGGCCCAACATCTTGCTTCTGGTCCATAAAAAATCTCCGTAAAGTTTCGTGGCACTTGGAATCAGTTTGATATTGATTTTCAGCGATGTAAAAAACATGGAAAAAAACAGCAACTATCACTTGGCACTAGCTATGTCAATAGGTTAGTACCAAAAAATGATATAAAATGACTGTAAAATGATTATAAAACATCCAAGATTGATAATAAAACAGCATGGAACAATAAAAAAGCATAGATTAGTTGGAGACGTATCAGCATCCCCAAGCTTAACTCCTGCTCATCCTCGAGTAGGTAAGTGATAAAAATAGAATTTTTGATGTGGAGTGATGTTCATCATGTCATATCATATTCTTGTCTTTATAGCATGGAAAATTCGACTTTTATATTGTTCAAAGCAATAGTCTAGTTTTGACATGATAATTTAGATACTCAAGCATATCAACAAGCAACCATGTCTTTCAGCATGTTAACACTAAAATAAGCTATCCCTAGCCCATCATGCTCAAACATTTATCCATTCATGAAACACACTGAAATATTAGCTACACCCAATACTTAAGTGCGATCATATTGCCTCCTAGTTGGTGCTTTTATAAGAGAAGATGGAGACTCAGAATAAAAATTGCATAAAGTAAAAGAAAGGCCCTTCACAGAGGGAAGTAGGGATTTGTAGAGGTGCCAGAGCTCAAAGCAAAAAACTTAGAGATAAAAACATTTTGAGAGGTGTATCGATCCCACCAACGAAAATGACTCAGAGTTCCCAATACTTTCCATGCAGAGATATATCATGGGCGGTTCCCAAACAGAAAATAAAGTTTATTCCTTTTTCCACCATAACTTTCACTTTCCATGGCTAACCGTATCCACGGGTGCCCTCCATACCAACACTTTCCAAGTAATTTATTATTTGACAACATAAAGTAAATTCAATTTTTTTGCATTTCGGGACTGGGCATCCCTAATACCTTTGCCTTACTCTCATGCAATGACAAGTGAATAAACACTCATCTTGAGAATAACACATCTAGCATGGAAAATATTAGCCACCCCTCACCGCTCCGCGAGCGAAACTAACACACAAAAGAGAAGTTTCTTTTGAAAATTAGAGATGGCACATGCAAATTTTCTTAGAACAGCAAAAGAATACCGCATACAGGTAGATATAGTGGACTCATATGGATAAAATGGGTTAAAGGATTTTGGATGCACAAGTAGTGATCATACTTAGTGCAAAAATGAAGGCTAGCAAAAGATTGGGAAGCGACCAACTAAGAAACAAATAATCTCATAAGCAATCATTAAGCATAAATAACACCGAATAATGCACCACAAGTAGGATATAATTTCATTGCATGATTATTGACTTTCGTACTTGCATAGGGAATCACAAACCTTAACACCAATATTCTTACTAAAGCATAATTACTCATCAAGATGACTCACATATCACATCATCATATCTCAAAACTATTACTAAGAATCAAGTTTATTTTTTCCAATGATCTTCATGAAAGTTTTTATTATATCCTTGTATATCTATCACTTTGGGACTAATTTTCATGTATTGATTTTTACAAGCTCCAACAAATATAAGTGAAGATCATGAGCATAATATATGTTTCTTTCTCTCAAATTAATTTAAGTGAAGCAAGAGAGAATTTCTTGAAATTTTTACCAACTCTCAAATAAATCTAAGTGAAACAAGAGAGCACTTCAAAAATACTAAAGCACACCATGCTCAAGAAGATATAAGTGAAGCACTAGAGCAAGTCCATTGCTCATGAAAGTACAAGTTATCGACTAGAGGGGGGGGGTGAATAGGCGATTTTTATGAAAGTCTTCAAAACACAAGGGCTTTGAAGACAAATAGTAGAAATGAACCTATTGATATGCAGCGGAAAGTAGACTACGCTAGACAGGCCATAGTCAAGTAAGCAATGAAGTGAAAGTTTGATGACTATCAGCAGCTAGGTAGTATGGATCCGGATGAAAGATAGTATGAAGCCAAACAGTAAACAGTCTTCACTCAGTGAAGTCAATTAGATCATGCATGCAAGCAATGACTTCACGGAGACAAACTGTAAAGTAAAGGGAAGTGAAGGATAGAACCAGTAGATTGGTGAAGACAAGGATTTGGTAGACTAGTTCCAGTTGCTGTGACAACTGTATGTCTGGTTAGGGAGGCTGAGATTTAACTCAGAAGACCGCGCCTTCACCTTATTCCCCTTGAGCTAAGGATACACAGTCCTTTCCCAATGACTCTAGTAAGTCTTCAAGGTGGACTTCCAAACCTTCACAGACTTCGTTCACCGGCAATCCACAATGACTCTTGGATGCTCATAACGCGACAGCTAACCGGTTGGATGATTCACAGTCCTCAAGTGTAACAAGTCTTCAGATCACGCGGATAGAAAGACTTCAGTGATGCCTAACACTCTTTGGCTCTAGGTGTTTTGGGCTTTGTCCTCGCAAGGATCTCTCTCTCAAATGCTTCGGAGGTGGGTTGCTCTCAAACGACAAAAGTCGTGCACTAACTCTGAGAAGCCACCAATTTATGGTGTAGGGGGTGGGCTATTTATAGCCAGGAGGCAACCCGACCTGATTTGTCCGAAATGACCCTGGGTCACTAAGGAACTGACACGTGTCCAACGGTCAGATTTCAAACACACGAGGCAGCTTGACTTGGGCTACAAGTAAAGCTGACTCATCGAGCTCTGGATAAGATTTGCTCTCATTGTCTTCGCTCGAAGACATAGGATTTGGTTGAGCATCACTTTATTCATTCTGACTTTGTTCACTTGGACGCCACTTAACAGTACGGTGGTTCCTATGACTCAAAAGACGAAAAGGAAACTACGAAACAACTATGTCTTCGCACTCCATAGTCTTCATGTTAATATCTTCTCATGTCATAATCTTCAATGTGAATATCTTCATAGACCACCATTGTCTTCAATGTCTTCACACATCTTTAGGGGTCATCTCTGGTAGGTAAACCAAATCAATATGGGACTACTACCTGTGTTATCCTGCAATTCTCACAAACACATTAGTCCCTCAGCCAAGTTTGTCGTCAATACTCCAAAACCAACTAAGGGTGGCACTAGATGCACTTTAAATCCCCCCTTTTTGGTGATTGATGACAAACCGGTTGAAGTTTTCAATGGGGATAAAAGTATGTGAAAGTTTAAGGATTAAGGCATTGTCTTCATAAGTAGCAAAGGCTCCCCATGAAGATGTGCATATAAGTAGTTTGCTTTTGAATGCAAATGCACATGGCAGGTTTTACTTTGTGGAGATCCTCTTCAACTAATGAAGACAATTCATCATGCATATAAAGAGATAACGAAGATAATGACATGCATAATGAAAAATGGACGTCTGCGGAATGGCTTCATGCGGAATTTATCATCACATCACAAGGTAGCAAAATAAGTAGCAGATGACCATCGAGTTTAAGTGTTACAACTCAAAGAAACAAATGTTTCAAAAGATGAGAGTTGTAAAGACTTAGCAAAATAATACAACCAGCCATAAGGACCTGCTTGGAGACTATCAACTCATAAGCTTCTCCCCCTTTTTCCAGTAATGACCAAAAAGGTTTGAAGACATAGAGTATCTACTCGTTCCCATCAGGAGTAGATGAAGGAGCAGGGTCGATGTTTGAGTTCTGTGGTGCAGACGAGCCTAATGCAGTGTCGAGATGCAGTGTAGCCATGGTCAGTGAAGTGGTGTCGTCTTCTTCATCAACAACTCTCGCAACAATAGTTGCAGCCGAAGATGAATGCTCAGAATCTTCGATTGAGGGAGTGCGGTGCCAGATTGCATTTTGTGGAGGCCTGGAATCAAACTTGAAGTCCTCAGTGTAGCCATCTTCGTGAAGATCGTCTTTAGGACAGAGCAGTGTGAGACTCTTCCAGGACCGCTGATAGGCTTCATGGGAAACAAATGAGTTCTTGGTGGCCAAGTTTCGAATGTGATTGACATCCACCAAGATACTCTGCATCTGATGCTTTAGCCAGTCATGATGCTTATCATGTTTCTGGTGCAAGGCCACAAGAAGCTCTTGGTCATTGAGGACACGGGAACGCTTCCTAGGACTTTGGGCAACCGTACTTGATGTGGCTTTAGTGTTGGCATGATGTGGCACTCTCATATTCCTAGCCAGAGGATAAGTAGGGGTTGCAACATTGGGGACAAGAATTCCCTCCATTGGTTGCGAGAAGCTATGGTGTTCAGCATTCTGAAGATGTATAGGCTGCTTGGCAGGCTCGGTGTAGATGGCTTCAATGGACAAATCAACTTCTGGCAGAAAAATAAGATGGTTGCGCACTGAGGCTGATAGTCAATAGTAGAATGGAGCTTGATCAGGCGTATCACCCATGGAGCACATAATTTCAGGCCAAATAGATCAATCCTAGATGCAGCTAGTTGTCTGATGAAGAAATCCTGGGTATTGAATCTGATGCCATGGATGATATAAAATACCAAAGTCTTCATCGCTCCTTCAAGTTTGGCTTCACAAGAGTGTCCCTTGATTGGCCATAGAGTATGCCTCAGAATGTGGTATACTGTGCGGGGCAAGTACTCGAGGTCATTCACCAGGAACTCTTTGGGGTATTCAGCATATTGAGGCAATGGCTTCATCATACTTAGCATCTCACTCATATTTGGGTCGGGTCGCTGGAAGATACTCTGTAGTTCATCTCGATGACGTTGACAACCAGGCTCGTAGAACTCACCTGGAGTGGGTAGGGAAGTAAGCTCGATGATGTCTTGAGCTTTGGCTTCATAATGCACATCACCTGTCATCCACTCAAGAATCCATGTCTTCGGATCCCTGCTGTAGCCGCGAATATGAAGTGTAGCATAGAACTGCAGCAGAAGCTCTTCATTCCAGTGCTCTTTGTCTGTCAAAAATGGTAGAAGACCAACATCCTTGAAGCAGTCAAGTGCTTCTTCAAGACAGGGCAGCCCAGCAATAGCTTCACAGTCAAGACGCATGTGTGGAAAGATCCGCTCTTGATTGTATAGAATGCAGGAGTAGTAGCTGCACTGTTGATGGCTCCAGAATCGATCGGAAGAGATCTTGGGCTTCGAGTAGGGATTCTTGGCACTGTCAAAGAAGGTGTTGTGTGCCCTGAAGCTGTGCACATTCAAAGAACCCATTGTAGTGGCAGCACCTGGAAGCATTGGCAGCCGTGGCTTGGGCTTCTAAACTTGTGGTCTCTGCTGCACATGAGAGTCATATTGTGGTCCGGGAGCGGAGGGTGGAACCATGAAAGGCCACCTAACTGTGAAAAGCTGACCATGACCATAGGCATGTTCAATGGTGTGAGGCCTTGGAGGTGGAACAGTGGCTTCAGCTTCCACATTGGCTTCGGGCTCCTCATGAGCTTCAGGCTCCACATTGTCTTCAGCCATGAAAGTGTCATTGGCTTCAGTCACTACAAAAAAAAGACACTTCCATGATGATACATGTTTGTCACAGTAGGTCACGTTTTCTATCATGCATGTACATCCATGACGATTTTACGACAGAATCAAGATAGTCATACTTGTGTTGTCGTAGAAGTGTTCCATGACTTTACTAAAATTATCATCACGGAAGTGTCCACTTCCATGATGATAAATCGTGCGTCATGGAAGTGCTTTCGTCAAGGGTGACCGACACATGGCATCCACCATAATGGGTCACTGTTAAGCTATCGGGTCCGGTTTTGGATCCGATAACCCGCTAACAGCCCAGACCAATGAGGATTTTCCACGTGTAAAATTCGCATTGGCTAGAGGAAACACGTGTTGGCTCACCGTTGGGACAGATGTCATCCATTCACTTGACAAGAGGCGCCTATGATACGTCAACACGTGGCACGGCCCAACAGAGGCCCATTCCGGTGAAAAGGCCAGCCCGTTTGAGTTGGTCAAAAGGTAACGGGCCGTCCCACGGAAAGCCTATTAACGGCATGTTCGTATATAGCCCATTTATGGCCCGCTAACTCACGGCCCGTTACGGCCTATCGGAATTAAGCCCAGTAGCTTCATCTGGGTCATCCAATATGATTCCAACTCGTTGTAACTTCTGGCCCATGATGTCTTTCATCCCATACGAGGCCATTTGTAACTCTTGGCCCATTAACGACCCGTGGTGAACCTGGCCCACAATGAACAGTGTACCCCTTTATACCCATTAATGACACATTATTCCATTGGGCCGTTTCCAACCCGTGTTATCTTTCGGCCTTCTCAGGGCCCATTTATTCTTGGGCTCATTTCCAGCATCCGATTACTTACGGCCCGTTATTGGCCTTTTCTGCTTGTTGGCAAAATTCAGCCCGCGGTTACAATCGGCCCGTTTGCGGCCCGTTAATCCGTTGGGTCGTTTTCGTAGCGTCATCAAATATAGCCGATTAATGACAACCTGTTATTGTCGTTCCATGAACGGATGATTCCAAACCTAGCCCATTTACGGCCCATAATGCGTTCTATTATTGGCCCATGATTGGCCTATCGATCATACGACACATAGAAGGCCCATTGATGCTACGACCCATAGAAGGCCCATTGTTTCTATGGCCCGGAAAAGGCCCATTGTTTCTACGGCCCGTACGAGGCCCATGGTAACTACAGTAAATATGTAGCCCATGGTTATTGTGGCCTAGTTTCAAAAAATAGGTTATTGGGGCCACTAGCAAACCGCGGAAAAAGAACTGCACTGACTACAAGCAAACAAATAAACAAGACAACAAGGAAATAAATAAGCAAGCAACTTACGCTAGGCTATCACGACTATTACACATATTACATCCACTGGTGATGTAGGGTAGAACCCTAATTGGCCGATCTTTCACGAAAGGAGTGGATCCCGCGATGAACACGAAGAACACGAGGGGGAAAACGAGGGGAATCATGAGGGGAAACACTAGAGAAACACTAAAACTAACAAGAACAAGTCACACATGGGCTAGATCCTCGAGTACATAAAGTAAGATACACGATCCACGATCAACTAGGGACGATACAAAAGGGTAACCGGTTCTTCTCCGTGAGGAGGTCTTGATGTTCTTCCCTAAAGAGGGGTCTTGAATCCGCTTGGGGGATCTTCTTCGGTGGAGGCTCGAATCTCCGAGGAGAAGGTAACCAAGTGGATGAGCAAAGCTCTCACACAAAATATGAGCAAATCCTTTTCTAACCCTAGAAAGTTGTACGGGGTGGAGTATATATAGTCTAGGGGGAGAAGGGATACATGGGCCTCGGCCCTGAACTGTGCACAGATAGGGGAGACAGATTTCCGCGCTGGTCGGGCCGGATGTCCGGGCTTTCAGGCGACGCTGGATGTCCGGGCTGGGGGCGGATGTCCGGGCTGGAGCGCTGGCATTTGTTGCTCTCGGGTTCGGAGGGGTCAGATTTCCGGGCCGGTGGCCGGATGTCCGGGGGCTCGGGAGAGGCCGGATGTCCGGGCTGCCGGGGCCGAATGTCCGGGGCCTGTAGCGTTCTGCGGCTGGGCTGCCATAGTGGAAGACGCTCCAGGGGCCGGACGTCCGGGGCCTTGGCCGGATGTCCGGGGCCTGGGAGATGCTCTTGGCTCCTTCCGTTGGTTATCCTCTTCCGTGGACTTGGGGACTTGTACATCTTCATGCATATCTTCGGGAGGACCCTCTTGGTACCTAATCATGCACAACATCTCGGACTTAGGTAGTAGCCATGTCTCAGGCATAGAAAGTGGAAGTTCGGAGAGGAGTGACTTCACCTTATCTTCGATAGCTTTGGCTCGGGCTCATGTCATTGGTCCAAGTGGTGTCGTTGGAGGTGTAGGTGCGTCCATGGGGATGATCTTGGGATGCTCCGCATCATCTCCCCTCCCTTGGGGAAGATCCATCCTCGGATCGAAATCCTCATCACCATGGTAGGGCGAGAGATCTTTGATGTTGAAGATGTCGCTCACGGAGTACTTGTCACGAGGGATGTCGATGTTGTAAGCGTTGTTGTTGTAGCATGCAAGCACCTTGAATGGTCCATCCGCGCGTGGTCGAAGTTTGGACTTGCGTTCTTGGGGAAAGCGGTCCTTGCGAAGGTGTAGCCACACGAGGTCTCCAATGGTGAATATCATAGGGTGCTTGTTGACGTTGAGCTTGGTCGCAAGGTAGTGTACTTGGCGCTTGATGGTGTTTCTTGTATCTTCATGCACCTTCTTGAGATGGGTCACTCGTGCACTTGCGTCCAAATTGATTCGCTCTTGGAGTGGTAGAGGTAGAATATCCAATGGTGACAAAGGGTTGAATCCGTAGACGACCTCGAAAGGGGACTTGCCGGTTGTTGAGTGTCTTGCTCGGTTGTAGGCGAACTCGGCGATGGGTAGACACTCCTCCCACTCCTTGATGTTCTTCTTGATGAGTACTCGAAGTAGAGCGGAGAGTGTGTGGTTTGTCACCTCCGTTTGGCTGTTGGTTTGAGGATGGTATACCATGGAGAAGAGTAGCTTGATACCGAGCTTGGCACATAGGGTCTTCCAAAATTAGCTAAGGAACTTGACGTCGCGGTCTGAGACCATGGTCTTTGGCACACCATGGAGACGCAATATTTCCCTACAAAAGAGATTAGCAACATGTGAAGCATCGTCTATCTTGTTGCAAGGAATAAAATGTGCCATTTTTGAGAAACGGTCCACAACGACAAATATGGAATCTTTCCCATTTCGAGTCCTAGGCAAACCAAGTACAAAGTCCATGCTAATGTCTTCCCACGGTTGGTATGGAATTGGTAAAGGCATATAGAGTCCATGAGATTGAGCTTTGGACTTAGCTTTGCGACATGTAGAACATCGGTTGGTGAAACGATTGACGTCCCAAAACATCTTTGGCCAAAAGTAGTTCTTCGAGAGCGTGGCAAACGTCTTATCATGTCCGAAATGTCCCATTAAGCCTCCTCCATGAGATTCCTGCAAAAGTAACAAACGAAGAGAGGACTCGGGAATGCAAAGTTTGTTAGCTCTCATAAGATAGCCGTCTTTGATGTAATAGCGTTCCCAAGATGTATTCGACAAACACTTGGCATACGGAGTAGCAAAAGTTGCATCATTCTCATACAAGTCTTTGATATGCTCGAAGCCAATGACATCTAACTCAAGTTGCATGACAAGCATGCATATGCGGGAAAGAGCACCCGCTACAATGTTTTCTTTTCCCTTGATGTACTTTATGACATAGGGAAAAGACTCAATAAATTCACTCCATTTAGCATGACACTTGTTCAACTTCGTTTTACCCTTAAGATACTTGAGGGTCTCATGATCGGTATGAATGATAAACTCATGGGGACGAAGGTAATGTTCCCATTCATGCGAAACGCGGACTAAAGCATATAGCTCTTTGTCATAGATGGGATAATTGAGTTGCGCTCCGGAATGTTTCTCACTAAAGTAAGCTATGGGGCGCTTCTCTTGCATTAACACACCTCCTATGCCATTACCACTAGCATCACAATGAATTTCAAAAGGCTTGTCGAAGTTGGGTAAAGCAAGCACGGGAGCATGAGTAAGCAAATTCTTAAGCTCGTTGAATGCGGTATCTTGGGATGGTCCCCAAATAAAAGGCGCATTCTTCTTGCTCAAAGCATGCAAAGGCGAAGCAATGGTGCTAAAATCCTTCACAAAGCGATGATAGAAACCCGCAAGGCCAAGAAAACTATGCACTTGATGCAAGTTGATTGGTTGCGGCCAAGTCTTAGTAGCATTGATCTTGGACTCATAACATGAACACCCTTAGAAGAAATGACAAAACCTAAGAAAACGAGCTTTTCTAAGAGTTTGCAAAACGGTGCGGACATGGGTGACATGCTCGTCGATAGATTTTCTAAACACAAGAATGTCATCAAAGTAGACCACAACAAATATACCAATGTAAGGGCGCAAGACATGATTTATGAGGCGCATAAAAGTGCCTGGTGCTTCCGAAAGACCCATAGGCATGACTAACCACTCATACAAACCAAACTTGGTTTTGAAGGCGGTTTTCCATGTTGGAGATATGCCCTAGAAGCAATCATGTATGATGATATTTCCTATGTGTTTATGAATAAAGATAGTCCTTGGACATTATCAATGATGTGTATCAGCAAGTACGTGACTTGTTTGTGGGACTATGCATTGTATGGTGACTGCCCTAAAAGGTCCCTAGTCGAAAGGGCTATGTGGACGCGCAGCCAACTAGACTAGCATATGACACGGTCGATGGCTTGGTCTCACTAGCTATGGAGCATTGGATGCTAACCGGATAATATGGACTTGGAAGGATTTGGTCGGATTCGACGTAGTCGGATCCGAGTCGAGATAAGGTCCGAGTCGGACAGACCCAACTATGAGACACAGCGATATGTCATCTGTGAGTCTCTAGTATAACATATGTTCTATGTCCTAAAGCCTGAGCTGACGCATGTACTCGAGATGGTGACGGACTTGCTTTGGGCCGACCAAATGCTACTCCATAACTGGGTAGTTATAAAGGTAGGTTTCGGGTTTGTCCAGAACCATGTTGCCAGACGTGGTCGAGAAAGATGGGATTTTCCCCTCCGATCAGGAGAGATATACTCTCGGCCCCTCGTGTGATCCGACTAGGATAAGCATGGCCATGCGACAAGGATTATGAGATAATCCGGTTTGTGGTCGGCATCACTAGAACGAGAAAGAGGTCGGGCTAGCACAAGGATGACAGACTCGCCTTGAGCTCGACAACATATATCGTATGGCAAAAGGAATGGAAGTGTGATGTACAGGTTCGCTAACCAGCTTCATAGTCTGCTTGGTGTTCGGCATGCCTTGCTGGAGGCTGCTACCAACTGTGCAGTTCGGAGGTGATCCGAACTGTGACCAAGCCAACTTGAACCTAAGGGGTTGCGCGCTTAATGGAAGGAACCTATGAGGTTGGATCCGAGGACACTTGTCGGATGTGATCCGAACTGTATTCGGGTTGTGGCTGAGTAGACTTATGGGCTTTAGGGTTCGTGCGAGGCCCAAGTGTTGAGCACGCGACAGACGCCTATATATATAGTGGAGGTGCCGCACACTCACACGGCTGATCGCTTCGGCGCTATCACTAGGGTTTGCATGTGTTGTGAATAGACACCTCCACTCGCCGCCGGTTGTGTGATCGGACCTAGCAGTCCACCGCACGACGTTCCTCCTGCACACGCGGATAACGTTAGAAGCGGTGCACTTGCGCCGCTCCGGCGAACCTGTATGTGGGAACCGATCACCGGTTGTACGAGGGAGATCGGACGAGGAGGAGACGATCCACACGGTCGCGCTGCCTCAACTGTTCTTCTGATGCACGACACTGCGCGTCTAGTGGTAACGAACTATGATCCGTCTCCCGTAGCATGTTCTTGGTTGTTCTGCGTGTAGGAAATTTTCATTTGTAGTCGACGCACCCTACCGTAGATCCCAACAGTGGTATCAGAGCCTCTGCTATAGGACTTGGATTCAGATCATATGCATATTAGATATGATGAGGCAATAGATGAGATATGTTGTCATTGATAAGAATGTTTGTGTGCACGCTTGATGAGATCAACTACACATGGGGATCGATGTGGCTATGTTTTCTATTGATTGGGATCGATGAGGTCATGACACGACCTACCCCTACCGGTCGGTTATCCACCATCGGGGTTAACAGTGAAACGTAAATCCGAATCGGATTCGCGATGATTGATGAGATCGGTCAGATCAGAGAATTCGGCGTGAGGGAGTTCAGATGTGATCTGTGATTTCCGAAAACCATCCTATTTGTCACGCCGGGACCGCCATGTGCGTAGCGCCTTGTATTTCGTACACGATCTCTCAAACCGGTAGAATACGATTCTATGCATAACTTTATTTTGCAGGGTTTGATGTGAATAGTATGGCTCATGTGTATGTGATGCATGTGTGTAAATTATACATGGCCTGCGTGTCATGTTTGGCAGCCGGCAGGAGCCAAAGTGCTGTCATTATATTGTATAACGACCTGCGTGTCGACTTGTGACTCTATGTAAAATTCATTACTAGTTGTAGTAGTTGGATAATAGAGATCATGTTGGTGGCTTGGCATCCCGGCGTGACAAACAAGATGGGGTTTCTAGATGGTCACCGGAGTTGGAGCTGACCTGGAAGAACATCCATGAAGGAGCCATACTATTTCACAATATGTATTTATTTGTGATTGTTATGCTTCCTTGTTTTCTATGCATGTTAGAATGGTAGAAAGATCCCTCATGAATATCAAGCAAATTACCATCCCCGATGTTGCACCTTCGCACGTCAAGTGCGTCTAGTAGTGGGCTCATAAAATTGGGGTGCTGCTAAGTGTCCTTGAACTGAAGGGTTCGTGTTGGACACGGACATGCACTGCATTAGGTTGACTTGACAAGGCTATCAAAATGGTTTTGGGCCTTGTGGCAGAAGAGGTCGGGAGCCGGGGTATGAGATACCTACCCGACCAATAGGAATCATATAGAGATACGATTAGCAAGGAGTTCCTTACCGGATAGGAATGTTGTCTAGCAGTGATGCTAAAGCTCACTAGTCGCATGTGCTAGTTGGATCCTGAATCACTAAGAGTTTGCGGAGGGATGCTGACTTTAGTGGGAGTATTTCTGATTAAGGCTAGAATTACTCTACATAAACACATTTCTTAGTGATTGCATATTTTTCTGTTGTAGATCAATGGCACCACCTGCTCAACCCAACTTTGCATTGAAATCAATTCTGGAAATGGATAAACTGAATGGAACAAACTTTACTACCTGGTATAGAAATTTGAGAATTGTTCTCAAGCATGATAAAAAGGAACATGTTCTAGAGGATCCGCTTCCAGAGGAACCTGCCGATAATGCTAGTACCACAACCAAGAATGCCTACCTGAAACTCATTGATGAATCAAACGAGATCAGCTACCTCATGCTGGCTTGTATGGAGCCCGATTTGCAGCATCATTTCGAAGACGTTGGGGCTTTCGATATGATCGAGAATCTCAAGAGCATGTTTCAGCTGCAGGCTAGGACCGAAAGGTTCAACGTTTGGCGATCCTTGATGGGTTGTAAGCTAAAGGAAGGTGATCCACTGAGCCCGCATGTGATCAAGATGATCGGATATGTGCAAGCTTTGGATCGGTTGGGCTTCCCGCTCTTGGATGAGCTGGCTACTGATGCAGTTCTGGGTTCTCTTCTGCCCAGCTATGGGACGTTCATCTCGAACTATCATATGCATGGCATGGATAAGAAGCTCACTGCATTGCATGGGATGCTCAAAGTGGCAGAGCAAGATATTAAGATAGGCACGCATCAAGTGTTGATGGTGCAGAAATTGGCTAAGTTCAAGAAGAGTTGGTCTAATAAGAAGGCTAAGGCAAAGGGCACGGAGATGGTAACCTCCACCGCTGCGCCGAAGTCTGGACCGGACTCAAAGACCATTTGCTATCATTGCAAGGAAACTGGTCAATGGAAGAGGAACTGTAGCAAGTGGCTTGCAGAGCATGGCAAGAAGGCCGGGAATGCTGCTTCAGGCAAAGGTACACTTGTTGCATATGTTATAGACATTTACCTTGCTGACATACCTAGTAGCTCTTGGGTATTTGATACCGGGTCGGCTGTTCATATTTGCAACTCGATGCAGGGGCTGGTAAGAACTAGGCGTGTAGCACAAGGGGAGATTGACATCAAGGTCGGTAACAAAGCAAGAGTTGCTACGTTGGAGGTCGGCACGATGCAGCTCTAGCTTCCTTCTGGATTTATTTTGGAATTGAATAATTGTTATTACATTCCTGCACTTAGTCGGAGCATTATTTCTGCCTCATGCTTGATGAGTCAGGGTTATGAATTCAATTTAAAGGACAATGGTTGTTCGATTTATTTGAATGGTATGTTCCACGGCTATGCACCCATTCTTGATGGGTTATTTATATTGAATCTAGAATAGGAACCGGTCTATAATGTGAATGTCAACAGGCGTAAGCCCAATGAGATAAATCCGACATACTTCTGGCATTGCCGGCTTGGACACATTAGTCTGAAACGCATGAAGAAGCTCCATGATGATGGACTCCTAACTTCGACCGACTTTGGGTCATTCGAGACATGCGAATCATGCTTGCTCGGCAAGATGACTAAGTCTCCTTTCGCAAAGAGTTGTGAGAGGGCATCCGAGCTGTTGGAACTGATACACAGTGATGTGTGTGGACCAATGATCACAACTGCCAGAGGTGGCTATCAGTACTTCGTGACTTTTATCGACGACTTGAGTAGATACGGATATATCTATTTGATGAGGCACAAGTCAGAGACTTTTGAAAAGTTCAAAGAGTTTCAAAACAAGGTGGAGAATCAGCTCGGCAAGACTATAAAACTTCTACGATCTGATCATGGAGGTGAGTACATGAGCCAGGAGTTTGATGATCATTTGAAAAGCAGAGGTATAGTACCTCAGCTCACACCTCCGGGTACGCCACAGAGAAATGGTGTATCAGAACGGAGGAATCGCACCTTGTTGGACATGGTTCGATCTATGATGAGCAAGTTGGATTTACCCTAGTCATTCTGGGGATACGCACTAGAAACTACAGCTTTCACACTTAACAGGGTACCATCAAAATCCGTAGACAAGACACCACATGAGATGTGGACCGGGAAGAGTCCCAGTTTGTCATTTCTAAAGATTTGGGGTTGTGAAGCATTTGTCAAGAAACTTATGTCAGACAAGCTTACACCCAAGTCGGATAAATGCATATTCGTGGGATATCCGAGGGAAACCTTGGGATATAACTTCTACAACCGGGAAGAGAACAAACTGTTTGTTGCTCGGAACGGGGTTTTCCTTGAGAAAGAATTTCTCAGTCGGGAGGCCAGTGGGAGGACGGTCCGACTCGAAGAAATTTGAGGACCACTCGGGGACGACTCGGCTGGTGATGAGATCGTACCGGAGTCAGTCAGGGAACCCGTAGTGGAAGCGGCACCGGAACCACGGAGGTCGGAAAGATTGCGCGGAGTGCGTGATGTATTGTTGCTAGAAAGCGATGAGCCGGCCACATATGCGGAAGCGATGGTGAGCCCAGATTTCGAGGCTTGGCTGGAGGCCATGAGATCCGAGTTAAAGTCCATGGATGAGAATCAAGTTTGGGACTTGGTTGATCCGCCGCCTGGCGTAAGGCCATTGGTTGCAAATGGGTCTTTAAGAAGAAAACCGATGTGGATGGAAATGTTCAGATCCACAAAGCTCGGCTTGTCGCTAAGGGTTATGGACAAGTTCAAGGAATTGACAACGACGAGACTTACTTGCCAGTAGCGACGCTGAAGTCGGTGAGGATCGTACTAGCTATAGCTGCATATTTCGATTACGAGATATGACAGATGGATGTCAAGACGGCTTTCCTTCACGGAAATTTAACCGAGGATGTGTATATGATACAGCCCGAGGGTTTTGTCGATCCGACTAGCACTAGTAAGGTATGCAAGCTCAAGAGGTCCATTTATGGGTTGAGGCAAGCATCTCGAAGCTGGAACATTCATTTTGATGAGGTCGTCACTAGTTTTGGCTTCATTAAAAGCGAAGAGGACTCTTGTTTATACAAGAAGTTAAGTGGGAGCTCGATAGTGTTTTTGATCTTGTATGTGGATGACATACTACTGATCAGAAATGATATTTTGATGCTGAACTCGGTCAAGGAGTCATTGAATGGCAAGTTTTCGATGAAGGACCTTGGTGAGGCAATGTACATTTTAGGCATTAAGATCTATAGAGATAGATCAAGGAGGCTGCTCGGCTTAAGCCGGAGCACGTACATAGATAAAGTGTTGAAGCGGTTCAACATGAGTGAGGCAAAGAAAGGGTTCTTGCCACTCTCACATGGTATAAGGCTAAGCGAGACTCAGAGTCCTTAGACATCTGATGAGCGAAGCAGGATGGGTAGGATTCCATATGCCTCAGCAATCGGATCCATCATGTATGCCATGATATGTACGGGGCCCGATGTTGCTTTTGCAATAAGCCTAACAAGTAGATACCAGGCCAACCCATGTGAGATTCACTGGGCAGCGGTAAAGACTATTTTGAAGTACCTGAAAAGGACTAAAGAGATGTTCCTAGTTTATGGAGGTGAGGAAGAGCTCGTCCTAAGGGGTTACGCCGATGCTAGTTTCCAAACCGACAGAGATGATTGTCGATCACAGTCCGGATTCGTGCACGTCATGAACGGAGGAGCAGTTAGCTGGATGAGTTCCAAGCAAGATACAGTGGCCGATTCTACTACAGAAGCCGAATACATTGCGGCTTGTGAAGCTACAAAGGAAGGTGTTTGGATCCGGAACTTTCTGGATGATCTTGGTATTTTCCCAGCCTCAGTAAAACCGTTGGACCTTTATTGTGATAATTCTGGTGCCATCGCACAAGCCAAGGAGCCGAGGAATCACCACAAGGTCAGACACATAGACCGGAAATATCACCTAATACGAACGATCGTAAAGAGTGGTGATGTAGAGTTATGCAAAATTCACACGGATGCAAATGTTGCGGATCTGTTGACTAAGCCGCTTCCACAACCCAAGCATGAGGGGCACGTTAGAGCTATGGGCATTCGATGTCTATTTGATTGACTCTAGTGCAAGTGGGAGACTGTTGGAGATATGCCCTAGGGGCAATCATGTATGATGATATTTCCTATGTGTTTATGAATAAAGATAGTCCTTGGACATTATCAATGATGTGTATCAGCAAGTACATGACTTGTTTGTGGAACTATGCCTTGTATGATGACTGTCCTAAAAGATCCCTAGTCGAAAGGGTTGTGTGGACGCGCAACCAACTAGACTAGCATATGACACAGTCGATGGCTTGGTCTCACTAGCCATGGATCATTGGATGCTAACCGGATAATATGGACTTGGAAGGATCTGGTCAGATTTGACGTAGTCGGATCTGAGTCGAGATAAGGTCCGAGTCGGACAGACCCAACTATGAGACGCATCGATATGTCATCTGTGAGTCTCTCGTACAACATATGTTCTATGTCCTAAGACCTGAGCTGACGCATGTACTCGGGATGGTGACAGACTTGCTTTTTGGGCCGACCAAACGCTACTCCGTAACTGGGTAGTTATAAAGGTAGGTTTTGGGTTAGTCCAGAACCATGCTGCGAGACGTGGTTGAGCAAGATGGGATTTTCCCCTCCGACCAGGAGAGATATACTCTGGGCCCCTCGTGTGATCTGACCAGGATAAGCATGGCCATGCGACAAGGATTATGAGATAATCCGGTTTGTGGTCGGCATCACTAGAACGAGAAAGAGGTCGGGCTAGCACAAGGATGACAGAATCGCCTTGAGCTCGACAACATATATCATGTGGCAAAAGGAATGGAAGTGTGATGTACATGTTTGCTAACCAGCTTCATAGTCTGCTTGGTGTTCGGCATGCCTTGCTAGAGGCCGCTACCAACCGTGCAGTTCGGAGGTGATCCGAACTGCGACCAAGCGGACTTGAACCTAAGGGGTCGCGCGCTTAAGGGAAGGAACCTATGAGGTCGGATCCGAGGACACTGGTCGGATGTGATCCGAACTGTATTCGGATTGTGGCCGAGTAGACTTATGGGCTTTAGGGTCCGTGCGAGCCCAAGTGTTGAGCCCGCGACCAACGCCTATATATATAGTGGAGGTGCCGCACACTCACGCGGCTGATCGCTTCGGCGCTATCACTAGGGTTTGCATGTGTTGCGAATAGACACCTCCACTCGCCGCCGGTTGTGTGATCGGACCTAGCAGTCCGCCGCACGACGTTCCTCCTGCACGCGCGGATACCGTTAGAGGCGGTGCACTTGCGCCGCTCCGGCGAACCTGTACGTGGGAACCGATCACCGGTTGTACGAGGGAGATCGGACGAGGAGGAGACGATCCATGTGGTCGCGCTGCCTCAACTCTTCTTCCGCTGCATGGCACTGCGCCTCTAGTGGTAACGAACTGTGATCCATCTCCAGTAGCATGTTCTTGGTTGTTCTGCGCGTAGGAAATTTTAATTTGCAGTCGACGCACCCTACCGTAGATCCCAACATTCCATTCATCACCCTCTTGTATGCGGATTTGATAGTAACCACTCTTAAGATCAATTTTGGAAAATATAGTGGCACCGCTAAGCTCATCAAGCATATCATCTAGGCGTGGAATGGGATACCTATAGCGAACGGTGATAGCATTGATAGGTCTACAATTCGAGCACATGCAAAAACTACCATCACGTTTCGGCACAAGAATGACCGGAACGGCACAAGGGCTCAAACTTTCACGCACATGTCCATGGTCTATGAGATGCTTTACTTGCCTTTGTATTTCTTTTGTTTCATCGGGGTTGACATGGTATGGAGCTTTGTTCGAAAGAGGTGCTCCGGGGATGAGGTCGATTCGGTGCTCAATGCCTGGTAGAGGAGGTAGACCCGGAGGTAGCTCATCGGGGAAAACATCTTGAAATTCCTGCAAAAGAGAAGACAACACTAGAGGAAGAGTGTGAGAAGTGTTAGTTTGTGGTGCATTGTCCTTGCACACGAGGACGTAGTGTAGGACACTAGATGGGTTCTCACACACTTCTCTCATCTCACGTTTGGTTGCAAATAGAGCTAGGTTCTTGTTTTCGCTCATCGTGGAGGCACTCAATTTTGTCTTGTGGCGCTCACTCTCTTTTTGGTGGCTCGCTCTCTCACTATGATCTCCACAATGGGTGGCTTGCTTGCCGATGATCACTTGACTTGGCGACATTGGACGGAGGACGTACTCCTTTCCATTCATCTTGAAGATTTAGTGGTTCGTTCGGCCATTGTGGACGACTCCTCTATCGAATTGCCATGGCCATCCAAGGACAAGATGACAAACGATCATTGGAACGATGTCACACTCCAAGGTGTCTTCGTAGGCGCCGATTTTGAAAGAGACTTGTACTCGGTGCTCGACTTGGATGGTGCCGGAGTCACTAAGCCATTGCATTTTGTATGGATGTGGATGCTTCGTCTTGGGCAATTTGAGCTTGGAGCAAAGCTCTTCGCTTGCGAGATTATGACAACTTCCTCCATTGATGATGACCTTGACGGATCGTCCATTGATGCCGGCCTTGGTGTGGAATATGTGGCATCGTTGGTCTTCTTCTTGGTGATGTTGGAGAGTAAAGACTTTGGAGACAACAAGTGCGGGGCTTGAGTCTTCATCGCAAAAGACTTGTTCTTCTTCATTGTTCACTTGGCGGTGCATGGCGACTTGCTCGAGGGCTTCCATTTCGCCTTCGCTCATGGAGTCATATGTGCCGTCGTCGTTGAAGACCATGGTTCGCTTGTTGGTGCACTCGTGGGACTTGTGGCCTCGGCCTCCGCAAGTGAAACACTTGAAGGAACTCGTCTTGACGGTCTCATCGGTTGGGGTTGATGATGATGAAGCTCTCGGCTTGAAGTTGCTCGTAGGAGGATGGCTTGTAGTTGATGAAGCTTTCTTGGAAGTCGACTTGTCGATGTTGGTAGAAGAAGGCTTTGTAGTTGGTGATGGAGTCGTTGAAGCTTGGTTGTGGGAGAACCGTAGGACTTGAATGAGAACTTGGCATACTTGAAATCTTCTTGCACTTGGCGTTCTGCTTTGGTAGCTTGGTGCACTAGCTCGATGAGATTTGAGTATGGTTGGAAGTCCATGATCTTCTTGATAGGATGATTGAGTCAATTCAAGAAACGTGCCCTTGTTTGCTCATCATCTTCCGTGACATTGGCTCTTATCATTGCAATCTCCATCTCCTTGTAGTATTCTTCAACGCTCTTTGTTCCTTGCTTGAGTTGTTGGAGTTTCTTGAAGAGGTCGCGGTTGTAGTAGGTAGGTACGAAGCGTGCTCTCATGACATCCTTCATTTGCGCCCAAGTAGTGATGGGTGGTTCACCTCATGCCTCTCGGCGCTGTATGATTTGTTCCCACCAAATGAGGACATAGTCTTGGAACTCAAGGGATGACATTGCGATCTTTTCTCTTCTTCATAATTGTGCAAATGGAAGATCTTGTCAACCTTCAATGCCCATGAAAGGTACACTTCGGGATCGTTGCTTCCGTTGAACTTGGGCATGGTGAACTTGAGTTTTCCATAATGTTGTTCTTCATTGTGTTGGGGTCAGGGATGATGATGCCCATGTTGTTGATGATTGTGCAACTCGTGGTGCTCTTGGCGCAGAGGGTTGTTATTGTCATTGTAACACCCCGGTAGCTCATCTACAGTAATCGCACACTAATGGTGCCATGTCATTGCTATTAATTTACTAAACCTCACTTTGGTCCAAACCAAGTTCAAATTAAAAATTTAAAATAAAGTCAAAATAAAACTTCTTCAAATAAATAAACAAAAGTGTTCATGTTATTGCAAATATTCACTAACTGTTTGATATGAAGAAACCAATATTATTTAAGTTGTTAAGATGCCCCTAGAAATTAAATAGTGGACCAGTAGCCATTTTAACCGACCATTTCAATTTCTAAAAATGCTTAAACAACTCAAAATGCTAGGAGACTTTTTGTACAACACCAAAATACTGCAAATGGAATTATGTGCCAAGTTCCACCCTTGGAAAAAAATTATTTAGTACTCCAACTAAATACAAAACAGAGGCTAGAAAAGAAAATAGAAAAGAAAAGTGAAAATACTAAATCCTACTGGGCGCGAGGGCTGAGAGTGCTACAGTACATAGGCCAGCCCACCTTGAGGCCTTCCCCTTTCTGTACAGTATAGAGGAGGAGACAGGGGCGCATCATGGCGCACATCCACGCCTCCATGGCCGCGGATGTTGCCGTGTCGATCATCCGCCGACACCCCTGAGTAGGATAAGAGCCCCCCGTCGCTGTAGACAAACCCTAACACGCCATATCCCCCTCGCTCGCCGTCCTCTTCCCTGTTTAGATCGCGCCCGAGCCGTTGCTGCCGCGCCATCATCGTCCTCGCGGCCACTGGTCTCCCCGGCGCCCAGGAGGATGTCCAGGAGCTTCAGCATGGACGACTCCTTTGTCTGCTTGCTTCGATTCGAGTAGGAGTGCACCGGAAGCTCACCATCGCCCGTCTTCTTCGCCACGGCCGCCAACATTCATCGTCAGATGCGCCGCCTCCCGAACGCCCCTGACCTCCTGACCGCGTCCACAATCTCCGTGGTGAGCCCCTCCTTTGATTCCCCTACTTCCTCCCTTCGATCCATAGCCGTAGCCGCCGCCTTGTGCTGGTCCATGGCCGCACCCGTACTGTACGCGTTCTGCTGTCTGCTAGTGTCGTGCTCACCGCCGCGTGCCCGCGCTCACGCGCGCCCCTGGCCGTGCCCCTGGCCGCCGAGCGTGCATCCACCACGGCTTGGCCGCACCCGCCCACGCTGCTGCTGGCTATTGCCGTTGCCGCTTCTGCTTCTTGCTATAGCTGGCGCTACTGCTTTCTCCTCCCGCTGCTGCCGCTACTTCCTGTTGCTGCCTCTGCTTTCCCTTGCTCCTCGCCGCATGCCGCAGCCGTCCGATTGCCCCGACGCACGCTTGCGCTGTCCGCTCGCCCAGCCGTCTGCTTGCTCGGCCACCAGTGTTGCGGCTGGCGCTGGCCGCGAGCGCCCCATGTGTGCGCTCGTGCGTGAGGCACAACCATACAGTGGCCGGCTAGTGCCATCGCCACCTGGGCCTTGCTAGGATTAGATTAGATGCTAATCTAATTACAACCCACTAACCCAGCACCTATCACACTACTAATGGGCCCCCACCACTAACTAGGCAAAATAAACAATATGTTTAAAATAATGGCCCAATGACATCTGGGCCCCACTGCTTAGATTTGACCGGTCAACCCAGTCAATGTTGACTGTTGACCCTGTTGACTCAACAACCTACTGGCCCCACGTGTCAGCCTGTGTGTGCATTGTTGTGTACACTCTACTAGGTGCACTTAGCATTTTCATTTAATATAATTTTCGAATTTAATTTAATTTCCAGTAATTGCAGAATATTGTTTAATCTTAAAAAAATCATAGAAAATAATCCGTAACTCGGATGAAAATGGTTTCTACATGAAAGTTGCTCAGAACAACGAGACGGATCCAAATACACGGTCCGTTTACTTGTCAGATGCCTCTAACTAGCTGAACATGGAACTTTCCCCCTCCGGTCATCTGTTCGACACAGGTCTGGAATCGGGCAATCATTCTCGTTTGAATTCCCCCTTCACCTATATCGTGTAGTACTACGTTAGATCGACCCTAGTTCTGCTTATCGTCTTGTCATGCTTAGTGGTACCTCTGTTTGCTCTATATTTATTGTTTCTTCCCCCTCTTCTCTCTGATAGACCCCGAGACCGTTGATGATGCCGTTGTGATCGACTACGTCGACGACGACCCCTCCTTGCCAGAGCAACCAGGAAAGCAAACCCCCTTGAGCATTCCGATATAGCCCATCTCTTTCCCTCTCTTGCTTGCATTAGAACTGCTACTACTTTATGTATGATCCTACTCTGATGCATAGCCTGTTTTTGTTACCTGCTTTCATACCTTACCTGCTTATCCTAAACTGCTTAGTATAGGTTGGTTAGAGATCCATTAGTGACCCCCACCTTGTCTTAGTTGCCTCGATTCATGTTCGATGACTCAATCAACGTGATCGACGTCCAGGCCCCGACACCGCGCACCCCCCCCCCTAGTTGTACGACTCTGCAGCGTTACCATCGAGTGCCGAGGGTGGAACCTCTTACATCACTCCCGATGAGATCTCCGTAGTGTAGCTATACGGTCGAGGTCATCGAGGGTGATTTCTTGCTTAACCACTTCCATTACGGCTCTGTCGTGCAACCCATCAAATGTGAACCTCGAGAGTGGATCCTCTTATGTTCACCTTGATGACAACATCGAGTGGAATTCACCGAGGGTGATTCCTCGGGTTTTCCCCTTGGTGTTAGACACACAGTTAATATGGTTACCATGACTTTGCAATGAGCCATGTTACTAAAGACGGGTAGGCCCTGAGGGGTGCCTGCGTGAGCTTAATTGCGAGTGATGTGGAGTCGGGTTGACCTGGAGGGTGCCCGCGAGACAATTACGAGGCGTGGCTGGGCATTCTTAGCCCTTGCCGCAAGTACTCGAGACGGGGCAACGGGGTCACATCTTTCGTGAGTCTCTGCTTGTTACCGCGTGCTCCTAATCCACTACGATTTGGATATTTGATTTGAGGGGCCTCTGGCCTGATAGCACTAACCATCACGTGGGCATAGTATGGGCGCTCTGCGTTGTATACATCAGCCGAAGCTTAATAGACGTCACCGACTGAGCGGCACGCGCCGGGTTGGACTGGTAAGCACCTACCTTGTTGAAGGAGGTAGCTAGGTCTACTCACCGGCCGCGTACGCAACGTGTAGGAGTTCCCGGGGAGATGGCCCATGACCCCTGGGGGCATAGGTTTAGTCCGGCGTGCTGGCCTCCCTATTAAGCCTAGGTCGGGTTGTGGCGTATTGTTTGGCCGAGGCCGGGCATGACCCAGAAAAGTGTGTCTGGCCGGAGTTAATCGAGCGTGGTTGGTAAGTTGGTGCACCCCTGCAGGGAAGAAAACATCTATCGATAGCCTGTCCTATGGTAACGGACACTTGGAGTTGTATCCCGATTGATACAACTAGAACTAGATACTTGTGATGAGAAATGGATTGTGATGAGAAATGGATAGTATGGCTCTGGGATTGTTTTCTTGCAGGGAGTCGAGAAAGGATCTCTGGCCGAGGTTGATAACTCTACTACTTTACTTTATGCTACTCTTATCTCTCATGATGCTGCAAGATGCTTGAAGATGCTTGAAGATGCTAGTCTTTGATAGGCTAGGCTTTCCCCTTCTCTACTGGCATTCTACAGTTTAGTCCATAGATACAACCCATTTTCTTTGATACAGATGCATACTTAGTTTAGATCTGATGTAAGTCTTGCGAGTACTTTGGATGAGTACTCACGGTTGCTTTGCCACCTCTTTTCCCCCATATCCGATTGTTGCGACCAGATGACGGACCCCAGGAGCCAGACGACACCACTGATGACTACTGCTACCCCGAGGATGCCTACTACTACGTGATGGCCGCTGATGACTTGGAGTAGTTAGGAGGCTCCCAGGCAGGAGGCCTTGCCTTTTCGATCAATGTTGCTTTTGTGCTAGACTTCTTAAGGCAAACTTGTTTAACTTATGTCTGTACTTAGATATTGTTGCTTCCCATGACTCGCCTATGATCGAGCTCTTGTATTCTAGCCTTCGAGGCCCCTGTCTTGTAATATGATGCTTGTATGACTTATTTTATTTGTAGAGTTGTGTTGTGATATCTTCCCGTGAGTCCCAGATCTTGATCGTACACGTTTGCGTGTATGATTAGTGTACGATTGAATCAGGGGCGTCACAGTCATGTTGTTCTTGTCGTGGAGGATCTCCATTGTCTTCATGCTCTTGATTGACTTGTTGTTCTTGGCGAGCTTGTGGAGGAGCTTCTCGAGCTCAAGGAGGAACTTGACGATGCACGCGAGCATGAAATCTTCGTTCTTGAATTTCTTCTCGAAGTGCTTCCTCTGGTTCACGGGCTTGTCGGCTTCGTTCGACAACGGCTCGACTCGAATCGCGTAGAGCTTGTTGCACCGCAAGTGCTTGAGCGTCACGGAGTTGTTGTTCTTGACGTTGTGCCTCGGCATCTTGAGCATTTTGGTGTAGACGCGCTCGCCCTTCCTCTTCATGTTGGCATTGTTGTTGTCGTTCTCGGGCTAGCGCAAAGGCCTCTTGAGTTTGACGTTGTCGGCACTCTTGAGAGTCGGCGTTGCGTAGGGGATTGAGGCTTGCTTGATGGTCGGAGCGCGCGGCCCAGCGAAGAGTGTTCGATGTCGGTGTACTTGAGCCGGAGAGGGTGAAGTCGAAGTGGCGGCTTGAACGGCTCCTTCTTGAAGTGGAAGGCGAGCGGTTGAGCAACAAAGCACGAATTTCGTCCATCCTTGCGTCGTTCTCTTGCGTGTGATCGTCGAGTTTGTGGTCGAAGTAGTCCCTTGTACGTTGCTCGAAAAGTCGCGAGTCGGCGACGAGGTTGTCGATGCGTTCACTCATAGCTTGTTGCTCTTGATGCAAAGCACGTTGTGCACCAAAGAGGTGACTCTTGGTGATGAAGGAGTTCATGTTGTCGTCTTGCTCCATGAAGAGTGGGTTGGTAGAAGTACTTGGCCTATCCATCATTCCAAGAAAAATGTGAGTGGTAGAAAGAGAAGAACAAGTACCAAATGTACCTTGACCGAAGTTGAAAATGGATCGAGGATCACTCCAATGTACGACAAGGAAATAGCACAATTGGTACTAATTCTTGTCAGTTTCTCACACCTACACAAGTAAGAGCTTTTGGTGGAGCTTGGTTAGGATGATGGCACAAAAATTTGATGCAATTGTAAGTGAGCTTCAATAATGTTGGAAAAGATTCGCAAGATGCAATGTAACAAGTAGACCAAGCATATAAGGTACATGGAAACACACACGCAAAAAGATAAGTGGGGTTGTGCAACTAAGGGTGAGCCAAAATGTGGAATCCACAAAAATGCTCTTGCTGCAAAACACTAGAGAGACGCTAGCACGATTGCACAATAGGCGGATACAAGAACTAGTGCACAACCTACTTAGCAAAAATGTAACGACTTATATCCCAAATATTTTGTATGCAAGGTGTTGCTATGATATGATCCAAGATGATCGAGTATGACAATCTTAATGTTGTAAGATGTTATGGTTCTTGCTTAAAAGCTCTTTGCTTATCTTTCCTCTTTGCTTAAAAGCTTGTTTGGCTCATTGATGTTTGAGCTCTTTTCTCATGCAATGCTTGACGAACCAAGATAGCAAATGAGTATTCGATGACAACTTTGTGACACAAGAGATGATACCAGTATATGCAACAATGATGTATGTATGCTATGGGAAGTATGATCACTAATGTGCACAAGTCTCGTTGCCGGCAATACTCAATGGCTAGTCTCGATGGGTAAGCAACGCAAAGGAGTAAGGCTATGATGGCTATCAATGTAACGGTAAGAGTGATATGTCCAATACCAAGATGAGGTTACCGGTCTTGCTTCCGATATGGTGTCCAAATGGTGGCACGAATACCAAGGTGTAGTCGAGGTGGTCGTTGTTGATGACGATGTAGGACACGTCTGTGGCGAAGATGAGTGGCAGTGATGTCGATGTCGAACCGTACCTAGATAGCCGAAACACAAAAGGATACGGCACCGCAACTCAAATTGTCAAACCTCGAAGTACCAATTGTGTCAGAGAGCGAAACGGTCCAAAAATGGTTGGGATATGGTGGCACCGGAACAAAATTTGGTGGAAATTGGGCGGAAAATGGGGCGGTGGATGGAGATGTTGCTGCCAGGGGTCGGATGTCCGGGTGGAAGGCCAGATATCCGGGCTGGATGGGCCGGATGTCCGGGCTCTGGATCCGGGGACGAACGGGATGAACACCGCGAGGAGAGGTTAAATCCGGGTGAAATTCAGAGGGATTTGTGGATGGAAGTTGGGAGAAAAAGGATGGAAAGCTAGATCCACTCAAAACAAAGCAAATCCACGGATCCAAACCAACAAAATCTCAACACACCAACAAATCACAAAAAAAATGGGGCTATTTTTGGTGGGGATTTTTCGAATTAGGACGAAAAACAACAAAACAAGGCTAGAAACACAACGGGGAGGCTCCGAAATCGTGATCAACATGGCTCTAGATACCAAGATGATGTAGGGTAGAACCCTAATTGGCCGATCTTTCACGAAAGGAGCAGATCCCGCGATGAGCACGAAGAACACGAGGGGGAAAACAAGGGGAATCACAAGGGGAAACACGAGAGAAACACTAAAACTAACAAGAACAAGTCACACATGGGCTAGATCCTCGAGTACATAAAGTAAGATACACGATCCACGATCAACTAGGAACGATACAAAAGGGTAACCGGTTCTTCTCCGTGAGGAGGTCTTGATGTTCTTCCCCAAAGAGGGGTCTTGAATATGCTTGGTGGATCTTCTCCGGTGGAGGCTCGAATCTCCGAGGAGAAGGTAACCAAGTGGATGAGCAAAGCTCTCACACAAAATATGAGCTAATCCTTTGCTAACCCTAGAAAGTTGTACGGGGTGGAGTATATATAGTCTAGGGGGGAGAAGGGATACATGGGCCTCGGCCCTTCACTGTGCACAGACAGGGAAGGCCAGATGTCCGGGCTTTCAGGCGACGCCGGATGTCCGGGATGGAGCGGTGGCATTTGTTGCTCTCGGGTTCGGAGGAGCCGGATTTTCGGGCCAGTGGCCGGATGTCTGGGGGCTCGGGAGAGGCCAGATGTCTGGGCTGCCGGGGCTGGATATCTGGGGCCTGTAGCCTTCTGTGGCTGGGCTGCTGTAGTGGAAGACGCTCCAAGGGCCGGACGTCCGGGGCCTTGGCCGGATGTCCGGGGCCTGGGAGATGCTCTTGGCTCCTTCCATTGGTTCTCCTCTTCCGTGGACTTGGGGACTTGTACATCTTCATGCACATCTTCGGGAGGACCCTCTTGGTACCTAATCATGCACAACACCTCGGACTTAGGTAGTAGCCATGTCTCATGCATAGAAAGTGGAAGTTCGGAGAGGAGTGACTTCACCTTATCTTCGATAGCTTTGGCTCGGGCTCGTGTCATTGGTCCAAGTGGTGTCATTGGAGGTGTAGGTGCGTCCATGGGGATGATCTTGGGATGCTCTGCATCAACTGGGCATCAAAGTTCACCACCAGTGCAAATATAGGGAACAAAGCAGCATATCATAAAGACTGGTTGTCAAAGTTGGCGACCAGTGCAAATAAACGCTGCAGCAAAACAAGTCCAGAACTGAAACCACTTCAGAGGAGCTCAAGAAACAATATCATGGGTACCCATAATGCTGGCAAGATGCTTTGCAAGCTTATTAACTTTCTCTTGTTTGGCACTTAAATCCTCCAGCACTTGCTGTTGCACTAGAAAGTATGCATCTGAATTCTGCAGGGACTTCCTCAGTCCTTCGGCTTCCTGTCGCATAACATCTTATCGATGTCTTTCAACTTGAAGTTGAGACTCAAGAAGCCGAACTAATTCAGGCAGCAAGTTCGAAGAGCTGGTGCCAGTAGTAGTAGCCAGTAACTTGAACACTACATCAAGACAGGACTTTGGGGTTGTCTCAGTGTCTTCAATATAGTTTTTATCAGCTTTCTTGGAGACCAACAGGGATGTCTCACTATCTTGAACCTTATCTGCATTACTTCCTTTACCATTCCATAACGGGGTACCCTTCTCCAATATTTTATCCGCGTTTTAAAAGAGAAACAAACAAAAACATCACAGGTTTACAATGTAGTATATGAAACTCATTTCTGTAAACCAGTTTAGTAGTAAGGTGGACAAGATAACAGCATGAAACAAACATATATCTATGTAGTATGGTCACTGTATGGTCTATATCATTCTAGTTTATGTTGCCAAATCAAGATAGATACAGTTCGAATCATATCTATTTAAGACAAAGCAGTAAAGACAGAATATAAGTGTGGGAAACTACATAGCAATAACAACACTTGTAATGTGCATGGCATGAGAACATAACTGTTTATTCAATTGAAACTTAAATCAAACATAGAGCAAGTTACAACAGCAAACACGTTAGAGAAACAGGTTTAAAACATACCTGTTGCACCATTGGTGTTTCAATTGCATCCTTCAAATTTGAAATTAGTTGGTATGAGTAAATATAGTGATGCAAGAGCAAAGTAGTATGAACCATAGCTACAGAACCTGACCTGAGAACAATTCTTCTTCTGATTTAAGCATTGACTTGGGGTTCAGAGTGGTGGTCCTCGTGCTTTGGGCACTGCAGTTACCTTACTAACTGCTCGTGTTCGGGTGCTCTGTGGTGGAGACGGTGTTGTGTCAACTGGAACTGGGTTACTATCTATTGGGGTTGGGGTTAGAAGGGGTGTAGCTAGTTCTCTGTCCAAATGGGTAGGAGTACAATCTATGTGAGTCTTGGTTATGTGTGGTGGGGTTGGTTGTTGGGTAAGTACAACCGTGGTTCTATCTGCATCGACAGGTAGCACGATCTTTTCTGAATACCGTGTTTTTACTCCCACAAATACTGCCATCACCCCCTCCAATTGAAATGGCTGATAAACAAGAAAAGTAATTGAATGTACAGACATTGTAAGATAGACATGTGCAATGGATAGTAGGGGAAAAACGGAGCATGAAATAGTTCACATTTATGTTGTCTAACCAAACAGAATAGCAGGACATAATTTCACATATATGATGGCTAATTAAACAGGATGGCATGAAACAATTTCACATGTATGATGGCTAACTAAATAGGATGGAATGACATACTTCAAAATATGATGAATATGTAAATAGGATGACATGATATAACTATACGAGGTGTCTATTAAAGTGGTTGGCATGCCATAAATCACAAACATGCCGTCGATGGAAACATGATGGGATTATATAATTCATAGATAGAATGACATAATTCAAAATATGATGACTACGTAAACAGGATGAGATGATATAACTATATTATGTCTTTAGAAAATGGGTTGGCTTGCCATAATTCAGATATAGGTGTCTTATGTAAACATCTTGGCATGATATAATTCAAATATATGATTTATATACTAAGCAAGTGAGCAGAGGGAAATCGCATATATGATGTGTCAACTAAGGAGATGGCATTCAATATTGTGTATATGATGTAAAAACTAAGCATTGCAATACAACATATGCATGATATGAGTAATATAACCCTGCCAAGTTTGAGCATACACCTCAGGGGGATAATAGGACTGGTCATCTGCCTCTGAATCCCCCTCTGAAGAGCTATCTGTAACCAGCAAGATATCTGCTTCAGCAGGTAGCATTGTCTGCTCTGAAGACCTTGTTTTCACTCCAGATTTCTCCATCACCAATTTAAATGGCTGATGCACAGGAAGAATAGTTGAATATATAAACATTGTCGACAAATGCAACAAGAAATACAAAAAAAGGACGGCATGCTATAATATACATATATGACGCTTGGCTAAACAGCATGGCATTGCATAATTCACATATATAATGCCTTGCAACAAGATAGCATTCACATATACAATGTCTTGCAGCAAGATGGCATCGCATAATTCACATATATGGTAATTAGACACTAAACAGGTGGCATTCACACAAAGCATGTCTAAACTAAGAAAATTACATAGCAATTCAAGATAGCATACGCACGATGTGAGCAACATAACCCTGTCAAGTTAGAGCATGCACCACAGGGGGGAAATAGGACTGGTTATCTATCTCTGAATCCTCCTCTGAGGAGCTATTCGTAATCAGCAAGACATGCGCTTCGTCATATAGCATTGTCTGCTCTGAAGACCTTGTTTCCACTTCAGATTTTTCCATGACCGTGTCGAATGGCTGATGCACAGGAAGAGTAATTGAATGTACTAAAATTCTTGACAAATTTAACACGTAATAAAAAAATGATGGCAAGATATAATTCACATATAAGATGACTGGCTAACCAGGGTGGCATTGCAAAATTCACATATATGATGCATGATTCACATATACGATAAAGAAAGTAAAGAGATGGCATTGACACAAAGCATGTCTAAACTAAGCAGATGGCATACTTGATGTATACAGTAAGCAATGCAAGGCACCATATGCATGATATTACCAACATCAGCATGCCAAGTTAGAGCGAAGACCTCAGGGGGTAAATAGGAGTTGTCTTCTCCTTCTGAATCCCCCTCAGAACAGTTATCTTCCTCTTGATTACGATCTGAAATGGGTGGAGGGGGCTGCCTTTGCGCCCACCATGGAGCAACGTCTGCATGAAATTTTATTGCCACACAAGGCTCGTCTCTTTTGCTCTACATGTTAGTTACATTGTGTACAATAACTGACATGCACAGGAAAACATAGTGAGATTATGTAAGGAGTGCATGCAAAAAAACAAGGGTGATGGTAGCAAACTGTGGATAGACCCAAAACCAATGATAGCAGGCAGATAATAGCTTTAGTTAAAAAATACAGATAATGGCTCCTTTAATGTTTGTTTGCACCGAACATGAAACTCATAGTAGACACCCGAGATTAACCAGATAGTATAGAGATAGTACTGATTGCTGCCCCAATATGTACCCCACAACCATTTAAAAACTCAAGTTTCAGCATTAGTTTGGACCTGACTCGGAGTCTAATAGGTGAACACGATGATAAAGTAGCATGTCATCATATTAAGCGATGCATAACGTAAGCAAACACGGAAGAGTGCGACCTCTCATGCGGACCCGTGTAGTCCTCAAGGTCATATGCTCAGTTGATCATGGTAATGCAGTTGTCGTGGCTGCCGGCGGCGGGGAAGAAGATCTAAGGCGGCGAAAGACAGTCTGGAGAGCGAATCCCTGCTGTGGTGAACCCTTCTGTCATTGGAGCAGATGAGCTGGGGTGGAACACAGTGCAGCAGGAGCAGGACAAACCACACAAGGTTTTCTTTGACACATATCTATAACAGAAGTAATTGTGTAAGGGCTTGTTTGAATTTGAGGATTCTAACATTGCAGGGATAGGAAATAGACAGGAATAGGATAGGAATGCACGTGCAAAACAGAGAATTTAAAAACACAGGATTTCTGCCAATCTGGGTGTTTGATTCACAAGAATTGGAAGATCACAGGATGCAAAGAAGCATGGTGAGATTAAGTCAAACCACAAGAAATGTACGGTTATAATGCTATTATGCTACTATCTCTTAGTCTTGTGCTTCATGAATAGGAATTTGAAAAGGAGGACAAGTGGAAATTAAAATTCCTACGGTTTTTCTTTCAAGGAGACACTAAAGTAACAAATCCTATAGTTTTCCTTTGCTCCATTCCTTTGAACCAAATTCATGAATAGTAGTACCATAGGAAACTTTCCAATTCCTATGTTTTTCCTTCACTTTTTCTTTCAAGCACTGGTGATTCTAGTAGGCAGGCTTGAGCAAGGAAAAGCCTATACTCAAAAAATGTTTTTGTGCTAATTCTATTACTTTGGACCTAGGCCACTACCCTACTAGCTCAGCTCCCAGGTCCATCGACAAATGCATAGCTCAAACGCGCAGAGATAAATAATGATGGTGTTCAAGAGAGTCCATCACGGATAGCTAAGTTGCCTGGTACCTCACTGCTTGTCATATAGTAGGATAAAATAATCGTATTTGACGTTACTATGTGTGCTCAGTGGACAATATATATATAACATGTAGAGTAAAAAGAGATGCAACAAGTGTACAACCTCTTTGGCGAAGCCATGTTGATCTCAGCATGATTGGGTTGGTCGGTGAGGATGCTCCGGCTGACTTGGCTGCCGGAGGAGGGGAAGAAGATCTTAGGCGTCTGGAGATGGAGCCTGGGGTACTGCTCTACTGTGATGGAGGGTTTCGTCGTTGGAGCAGCTCTGGTGAGTTGTACGACGCCGAGGCTGCAGCAGGACAAGAGAGACAATGTTAACCTGAGTGGAATTCTAATAGCATCTCCAATAGATGACATAAAATACATAACCAAAAAGTGCTAGATGTAAAATACATCAGCCGCTCATCTCTGAACTTAACTATCGAAACTGAATTTAATTGTTGAAACTGAACTTAACTGTCAAAACTGAATTTTGCTGCCGAAACTGAATTTTACTGTCAAAACTGAACGCACTAGTAGCAGAAAAGCAGTAGCAGCAGCAGCGCATGCGAGAGCCGGGGCAGCTAGTCGTGTACCAGCATCAGGTGAGGCTACCCTGAGCAGCCAGCCACCACCGGCCAAACAGCCCCACCCCCCGCCCCCCGCCCTGAAACCACTCCCCACCATCGGTCCGCCGCCTCCCCAGGCATCCCTCTAGGCCACCCGTGCCGAGCTTTTTCTCCGGCGATCCCCACGCCACCGCCCCACCACTGTCGGCGATCGCCCACCCCCTCACCCTGAACCCTAAGATAGATAGTGGGGTACCTCTCCGGCGAGCCCCCTGTTAGTGTCAAAACCGGCAAATCTCGGGGTAGGGGGTCCCGAGCTGTGGATTCTTGGACCAATGGTAACAGGAACAAAGGAGACTATGTTTTATCCAGGTTCAGGCCCTCTTGATGGAGGTAAAACCCTACGTCTTGCTCTTGTTTATATTGATGGAGTATCAAGTACAAAGTTGATCTACCTCAAGATCATATGTTGTGGTCTAAAACCTGACAGTATGATGAATAATGTCATAATCATCTATCGACTAACCTGGCCTCAGCTTATATAATGTACTGGAGGCCTAGGATAACAAGAGTCCTAGTCGAATGCGTCGGTGGAGAGGACTCCTTTGTCTTGATCATCAAGTCTTGTGGAACATTCCTTGTATATGCGGCCTAGGCTGCCCAAAGTGAACCATGAGTAAACCGCCATGGGGGTCCTCGGCCCGATCCACCTGGTCGGGAGATGACGTGGTGAGTACCCTCAAGTCAGGACACCGTCAGTAGCCCCATGAACCAGTCTTCAAGTTGGGGACGCTCCTCGATTCTTCCGAACTGCTCTTCATCTTCGGTCGTCGGTCTTGAAAACTGGTTCAACAAATCTTCCCATCTTCGATCTTAAGGATCTTCGAAGTGAGTCCGAAGAGTTTACACGTCGGGTATCCGAGGAGCCCCTTAAGTCTTTGGCCTTTATCAATGCCTTGTTATTTTTACGCCACACGTCGGGTTTGAAGTGCTTCCCGTGCGGCGGTGTATCCGAGCTACAACGTTGGAATGTAGCCAAATTGTCTTTTTGCAGCCGAGCTCCAACACTATTCGGCATTCAAAGTATCCTCCTGCGTCTGAGCTCCAGCGCCAAACTAAATCCGAGGCATCTTTTTACAGTCGAGCTCCGACGATGGTCGGCATACGAGGTATCATTGATTACCTTAGCCTATGAAAATTTGAATGAGTTCATCTGAGCTTAAATGTCGGAGTAGTCTTCTATGAATGAGCCACTCGAATCCGAGCTTTCTGCCGGACCACTTCCGAGCTCCAACACCGGACTCCAAGCTCTAATGATGGTCAGCATCCGAGGTGTCATAAACTACCTTGGTCTTTAAAAGATTAAATGAATTCAGCCGAGCTTAATGCCGGAAATGACCTCTATGGAGCCAGCCACTGGTGCCCGAGCTTTATGCCGGACTGCTTCCGAGGTGGTGCACCACCCCAACTGCGGGCTGCTTTTTTGAGAATATTTTTGATTGGTGGCATTTATTCTCTGCCGAGATATATAGCCAGTAGCCCTCAAGGTGTGTGTCGTCCTAAAATCCGAGATGCACATTAGAGGAGATAGTGATCGGCGGACGGGCCCTTGAGAGAGGGTTTTGAGAAGTCGTCGTAATATATTAGCTTGATGCCGGATAAATCCCAGATGGTACCTATTGTTGTCCGAAGACACGTTTGTGCATAGTCTGGTCCAGCCGAACATTGAGCACTTTGAATTTTCTGCATTGAATAGGCAATGCAGTAGCCCCCAAGACACTAGTCGGGTGGCATCACCAAATCAGGGGATCGATGTGCCCCTTTAATATTAGTGAATGATAAGCCCGAAGACCAGTAGCCCCCGAACCTTAATGCCGGCACGGGTGGCTGAATTAAGGATCGATATCCAGAGTAAAATCACAAATTATGTGTAATGATTCTATGTATCCAAGTACTTTACATCATTAATGCTCGAATCCGCACTGTACCAAACTAGGAGTGTTTGTCCTACTTTATAAAGCCGTTATAAGGGTAAAGATTTATGGAAAACAAGGAAATCCGGCTATACGGTTTTATAAACAAAGGTACGCAGAAAATAATCCCGCTACCGGTTCCTTCCTTTGGGTTATCATGCTGATCATGATCATGAAACCCCACCTCCAATCAATGTGGGAAGAAAATATTGAGAACTTAGTTCGGGGAAAGTTCCCGAACTCTATGGTATTAATGAACCAAAATTTTCACTTCCGTCGTTGCCGACTAATTATATCCTTTAAGATCGCTAGCTTTTGGCTTCACCCAGTCTGAGGTACTAACTCGGATGACCCGGTAGTAACAATCACAGAGGTGCTCCCTTTACCGCCAAGCTGAACAATCGGGAACGAAGGAGTAAGCATATGATCCAGGCAACCCAGCTTGGCCAGAATCTTAAGTCAAATTGATGCATATTTATGGCTTTATAACAATGATTGCGGAAGGCAACCCTCGTATATTAAATACAAACGCCGATGTTTATTTTGACTCTGTTGCGACCGTTTATCAGTTGAAAGTGGCCCATCGTCGGCTTCCACCCCCTTGTAGATGCTACCCAGGGTGTTTTCACAATAACAAAACAACCTTTAGCTGACGTCTCAGTGCCCGAAGGCGGTTGTGTTAGCGGAAATGAGGCAATCAGATATGCGGGTTTTATAACTTTCACTTAGTCATAGGAGCTTAAAATTGGGAGACCAGTAACTAGCCCCCGGTTAGTGTTCAGCGACAATCGAGGTCAAGCCGTAAACACTTTGGCCAATGTTATGAACGCCGTCATTTAACACGGGGTGACCTCTATCGATCTTATAGTTTAATACAGTCATCGGATCGCTGACCAGTTTACGCTTATTGTGACAGTCAGTTTTCGGCTTTCTCCACTGAGGCGCTTAACCATGCTAGCGAGAAGCACAATCGCAGTGGCTCTCCCTTTGTGCACCTAGCCAAACAAGGCGGAACGTAGGAGGCAAGCACAAGAGCCGGGCAACCCAACTATTGATCGAAGACACAATTCGAAACTGATGCATATAAAGCAATATCCGAGAACATTTTGCTAAGGACTCCTCGGAGTACCTTGGCTTTTGGTGTTTGGCTCAAGTCGCAGCCCCCCGTTGATATTGTCGATGCTTAAAAAGTGTACTGCGGGATTTATGCTCAGACCCAACACCGAGGTGCAGGTCGGCAGGAAAAATGCCGAACTATGGGTTGAAAAAGATTTCGCAAGCTGGATTATTACGCAGGGTGCCTCGATCAAGACGATGTCCCGCCTCATAAAAGAAAGATGCACAAATAGATCAAAAGTGCCATAAGCTTAAAAAACCAGAAAAACTTATGCGGAAACTTTACGTCCGAACTAAATCAATTTTTTTGTGCCAATCCGAAAATTGGTCTTAAAATTAGTTTGTGCTTTCGTCGTGCTTTAACATGACACATCCGATCTCAAGACGTCGAGTGGGTCAGCCTTCGGCTTCAACCTCCTATCCCAAAGGCAAAGTACTTCTCGTTAGGCCAGTTTAGCGAACTAAACTTGAGCGATCATTAGAGAGAAAATAGGCTATCCGGCTATTGACCACACACTTGCGTCGAAAAAGGAGTGATAGAAAAAGATTTTGCAATGACTAGTAAGAAAACACATTTACATAAAATGGCTCATATAAATTTAAGAGCCCCCAGTTAACTTGGGTAAGAGAAGTGTTTTTAACAAATAACGTATGTGAGCATGGTCAAACCGAACACAAATTAAAATTTAAAACTTTGAGCATAAAAGCGACTTAGCTGGTTAATGTGTTCGGCATTGATGACGCGGTCCGAGCTTCTAGCGGGATGAGCTCCCAGCCCACAAACCGGTCCCGAGGTGGAAGAACGAAGAGCTTGACGCTCCGAAGTGGTGACATAGCACGTCCGATGCAGGCCGGTAGTGTGACGCCGAAGTACCGGGTGTGGGTTAATGAAGTGATGACGAAGCCACCAGTCCAGCCGAAGTGACGTGGTATGTCGATACGCCGAGGAGACAACGCTGCCCAGTCTAGATCATTTACCTATGCACAGAAGATAGTGCAAGCCGGAGATAATAGTAATAATAATAATAATAATAATAATAATAATTAAAAAGTTGCATGATTAATAATTTATGCAAAGTGAGTAATAAAAGAAATATGGCCCATGCGCCGAACACCCGACAAGGTAGAACCTTCTTGATAATGCCAAAGTCCCCGAGGCAACCGAACATGTCGGTATGGCAATTCAATTAACAAGGTGATCATGCGAGCCGATTTATGCCAATTGGGACGACGGCGTTGGCTTTGTCGAAGTGACCGCGTGATGCAGTCAAGGTCGATCACCTACACACATAAAATAGTGCGGTCCAAAAAGAATAACATAAATATATATAAAATCCTTGCGTAATTGCTTTTCACAAAAATATTTTATTTAAAGTGATGTGGCCCGGCGCCGAAGTCAATGTTGATGCAGGGCATCGGTGTGACGCGGTGAAGGCGTGGCAAAGCCTGAATTCACATGTCGGTCTGAGTTCTAGATTCGGCGTTCGCCGAAACTGTATACGGAAACTGACCGAGCCACCACGCGACCGTCTTTAATGCGGCCACCATTTGACAGACCTGTGTACAGATGATGGAACAAACTAGAGTAATAATTCCTCAGAAAAAATAAACCGAAGCAAGAAAAAATTACTAGGATTAATAGCACCTGGTTTATCTGTTGTAGCAATATGAAGAAAGATTACTCCCAAAATTGGGACTCTAACCACACACCCATTGCCTAATGGGCGATAAAGTGACCTAATGGTGCTGCTGGCAAAGGTTAGCTCGCCGAGGCAAAGCCCCCGGTCTAGCTAACGTGACAAAGCTGGTCGGCTGGTGATGCCGAAGTCTCTAGAGTAGGCTGATGAAGAGATGGCGAAGCCCCTGGTCTACGCCAAGGCAAAAGAGCGGGTCGGTAAGGAGACGTTGTAGCTGCCATGTCAGACGAGGTATTGAAGCAGTTCGGTGTGATGGACATCAGCTTGAAGAAGCAAACATGCGGCCATGCCGACACTGGTCATAACTTGTGACGCGGTCGAAGCCGGATTGACGAAGTGACCGAGCGGCAATGTCAGCGCGCCTGACCCATGCAATCCATGGGATGATGGTGTTAGTGATAATTTAGTCTTCGTGATGCCAAACTCTTGTTCGGCTTGCCGAGCTGATGATACGATAAGGTTGGGCTCGGCTCGATGAAGCGATAATCTATCTAGCGCAGGTCGGCAGACGTGGAGTAAAGGCTGGTTTGAGACCGGCGTGACAGCAAAGATTACCTCCGAAAAGGAGAAAAATTTATGAGCCTGTGTTCATAAACAGAACACAATACCCTACAAAGAGATTCTTCCAAAAAGGTTGTCCAATATCCCGTTCATGAAGAAAGATGAACTCGGGTCGGATTCGTATTCGCGCAGAAAACAGATCCGAAAAGTGATGCACTAATCAGAAGGTTCCCGGAGTTTGGACGGTCGGATCGAGCTAAAATTTTTAGAGGTGGTAGATATAGGAATTCCGCAGCCGATCAACGGTTGGATCTTCCAAAGGACGTCTGAGCTAGATGTTGGACACCATGCTCCAAACTCATCCAGATTCTCGTCCAAATTCATCAGGGCTCCGGTACATCAGAGATCGGCGGAGATTGCTCCATCGGAACGCGATGAAATTTTACAGTGTTTTTGTAGACTCAATTACGCACAATCCCACTGAAGGAAACGTCAAAGCGATTCTCAATGAAAGCACCATTGTCGATGTCAAAACCGGCAGATCTCGGGGTAGGGGGTCCCGAGCTGTGGATTCTTGGACCAATGGTAATAGGAACGAAGGAGACTATGTTTTATCCAGGTTCAGGCCCTCTTGATGGAGGTAAAACCCTACGTCTTGCTCTTGTTTATACTGATGGAGTATCAAGTACAAAGTTGATCTACCTCGAGATCATATGTTGTGGTCTAAAACCTGAGGGTATGATGAATAATGTCATAATCATCTATCGACTAACCTGGCCTCAGCTTATATAATGTACCGGAGGCCTAGGATAACAAGAGTCCTAGTCGAATACGTCGGTGGAGAGGACTCCTTTGTCTTGATCATCAAGTCTTGTGGAACATTCCTTGTATATGTGGCCTGGGCTGCCCAAAGTGGACCATGAGTAAACCGCCATGGGGGTCCTCGGCCCGATCCACCAGGTCGGGAGATGACGTGGTGAGTACCCTCAAGTCAGGACACCGTCACCTCCCTCCCTGCTGCGGCTGGTTCTTCCTTAACTCCGGCGAGCTCCCCCCCACCCCCTGAAAATCGACTGACCCAAAAGTCGATTTAGTCGACTGAAGTGTAGCTAAATCGGAGCAGCAGCACAAGTAAGAGCAAGAGCAAGAGCAAGAGCGAGAGCAGCAGCGCGAGCAAGAGCAAGAGCAATAGCAAGAGCAGACAAAGCAGGGGACCGAGAGCAAGAGCAGAGCAGCAATGCGAGCGAGTGCTAAAGCAGCAGCAGCTCCTACTGATATGGACGCCGCCACCGAGGGAGCGACGCCATGGAGGAAGTGGCCGGCGATGCCGTCGTGGATGGAGGCGCGTCGTCTCGGCTCGGGACCAAGCGCCGGCAGCACCGTGAGATCGAATCAAGAAGAAAATGCGGCGATTAGTGTACATCCTTTTTGGTGGCGCCGATTAGGCCTCAGCTTCATCCGAGGAAATGGTGATGATAATGCTCTTCTGGTGGTGCAGGAAGATAGCGGTGTGGGAATGGAGGTGGCACGAAAGACGAGGGGAACATCGGGGCAGCTCCTTGGAGGTGGAGGACGGGGTGGCTGAACCGGCGGGACGATGAGATCGATGACGAATCCTCATCCGATATGGTGGATGAGGGACATCGAGATGTTGCTACGGACGACGTCGTCAGGGAAGAGGCTCCGGCTGGGTGGCGAACGGAGGAGGGTGTGGGGCTTCGTGGGTTTCCGCGGCCTCGGTGTACCAATGGGTCGGCTGATGGGATGGGAGTGGGGAACCATGGCTTAGGGACCCGCTTGTCCGAAATGTGGGGTAAGTTACGGAAGTACCCTCACCAATTTGAGCTAGGCGGTTCTTTCGGTTCACGGGTATCATAGGCATTTCGCGTGTCGGGATTTCGCAGGAGGTTGGAGTTTTCGCGCGTGTTGTAATTTTGGGATAGCAAGGCACGGATTAAGATGGAGGGAGTTTTCGGAGCACAACGAGACAAAGAAGTATCTTAAATATTTCGGGGTAACAAGGTGTGGGTTGAAATTTCTGGACAAGCCTAACGTGTACTGTAGCAAATCAATTCGCACTTCCGTCTTCGAAAAAACAAAAAGAAATCAATTCGCACCACACAAGAGAGTCTAGTCCCGTGTACTGCACCAGATCATTTCGTACTACAAATGCCATTCAAAACTTTGAATCATGTTATGTTCAATTAAAATATTTCGCTACGTGTATAATGCATGCAACCTGCTACTCAAATGAATGTTTTAGTGCATTCCAAACATATATACTACCGCTTCAATATGAACTAAATTTGAATTCGTTTCTCTATTAGAATAAAATCTGCAATAATGATTGTTGTGAAGTCAAACCATTTGAATTAGTTTCTCTATTTTAATAAGATTTACAATCATCATTATTGCCAAGTTAAACCATCGTTTGTGTATTATCTTCACAGCACACCACATGATTACTGTCGAGTTAGATATGAACTATGTGTACTATATGAACTCGAACTCGATTTTTTGAATCCACTTTATGTTGATTTCAAATCACAGTACATTTCAAGCTCTAGCTAGATCTTCATAATCTAAACCATGTCCCATATGTATAATGTGTTTATCACATAATGTATGGTTCCCCGCCACCTACTCCTACAAGTATTTAGATGTGAGTTGCAAACGCCACACATTACCACAAATTCAAATAAAATGTGGGATCGTTTGATATATAGTATTGTTTAGATTGTTCGATATTTAGTTGTAAGTTGCAAACGTCACACATTATCACAAATTCAAATAAAATGTGAGATTGTTCGATGTATAGTATGGTTTAGATTGTTCGACATTTAGCAGTGAGTTGCAAACGCCATGCATTATCACGTTATGGTATAACATGTGCAAAACCACAGCACGTGTATCACCGCTATATTCATGCATGCATATGTTTATAACACTATGATCTCCTATTCAAATATATGAATCCACTTTCATATCAAATTATCATCTTTGTTAGTCTCTTACACCCACACAATCCTCTAACCTTTGTAGCTAGCACTAACTTTCACTCATGCATGCACACGCCCTCCTCGCTCTCCCCTCCCTCAGCATTCTATCCATCGCGCACATTCTTTTTTTAGGTCATTCTCCCACAGTCTCCACAACTCCTTTCCGACACAAACCAATCGACAAACCTCTCCAGCGATGTCTTCCTACAACATACACACGCACCTTCCATCTCCTCCTTTCTGTGTCCATGCCTCGTGTCTCTCATATGGTCCCACACACATGTAAACTCTCGCCCCTATTTTCATCGATCTCACAATCGCACACTCCTCCCCCTATCTAGCAAGTAGCTCGGCATCTTGCACCACCTCCTAGCTCCATTCTCTCTGTCTATCCGTCTCGCTGGGCCTTATTTGCCTCTAACAAATGGATGTACACCGACTGATCTCCCGCTAAACATATAGCTAGCTAGGTCCTTATAACTCATTTTTCCCCACGCGTCGATCGATCTACCTCATTAGTTATGTTTCTCCCTTCCTCCGACAAACAACAATTGATCTACCGGTCTAGTTAGATTTGCTTACCAAACACATGGTTCCCCTTCATCATCCATGCATGCGTCCCGACACATCTATCACGCACATGCACACACAAAAACACATCCCTACTCTTATTGATAATATTGTAGTTCTACCCTCAGTTTGTCTAGTAGGCATCTACCACCATCTTCGAGAAGCAACTCCATCACCCATCCAATACTCTACCCCTATCCCTCCCCCTATCTCTCTCTCTCTCTCTCTCTATGTCCAACCTATTTCCCGTCCTTCAGTTATGTATGGATGGCGATTGTTCTCCCTCAAGACATAGCTGGCTCTCTCCTTCTCAACACATAAATGAGTCGTTGTACCTCTGTAGTTAGGCCTCTGCCTCCCCCCTCCTCCCCCCACACACACCAATACATCGAGCGCTCCAGTCATGTCTCCCTGCCACACACAAACTTGCCATGTGCCCTCCGACGTTCCGGTAGGTTAGTCGCCCTATATCTTTGACTTGCACACACACAATTTTGATGGCTCTCTTCATCGATCTCGCACCCTCCCACTTGATCCTCTCTCCGACTCTATCGATATCTATGACCCCTCCATCTCTTCTCGTGGATCGCCCCCTCTATATATGATATCGATAGGCCTCTATTTCACACACATTGCATGTGTCAAATTTTTGATGTGTCACGAACGCACACGCCATCTGTCTAGGTTTGTATCTCTCTCACACACACCCACGTAGGTGGGGGACGTGCATGAAGAGAAGAGGTGCACGCACGTCGCATGTACTCCCGTCTCTTTCCCAACCACACCCGCACCGGTACATGGTGGAGCTCATTTCTATACGAAAAGGCAGCCCACATGGTAATTTGGCACATGTACTGGTTGTCCACTTGATGGAGTATCGTCTACCATGGGTGAGCAAACAAATTGCGACTTGACGCATTATGTTAAAAAAGAGGCAAACCATGTGGGGCCTACCTTATACGCAATGCTCTATACACTCGGGATGCTTTGTGCGTATTACTTTTGATGTGTCCCATCAACTCGCAGAATGAGGAGAAGCTTGCTTAGTACACCGTCTCCCCCGCCCACGGGCGCAGTGGCTCACAGGACGAGGTGAAGCTTGCTTACTACGCCTTACGCCCGTTCCCTCGCCCACGCGCGCGGTGGATCGCAGGACGAGGAGAAATTTTTACTACTCCCTTCATTTACTCCTCGTCCCTACCTTGGTTAGAGAGATTATCATATTGTTTGGAATATATGTCCTTTAGTAGATTTCAATATGAACTACTAGTACATACTCCAAACACTGATGTATATAGACGTATTTTAGAGTGTAGATTCACTAATTTTGCTATGTATGTAGTCAATATTGAAACGGACGTAATAGTACACACTCTCCCTCGCCCACATGGTGGACGTGAAGCAATTCATTCGGTCTCATATAGCCAGAACGATATATACTGCAGTACCATTATTGCTCGACTTCCCGAAGAGGCGAAGAGCCAATTGCAAGGTTAATATTTTGGAGATGCCAAGCGCAAGGTTTATAGGAGAACGAGTAGTACTTGTACTAGTAGTACGTACCAGTGGTACATACTGTATGAGGAAGAAGGCAACAAGATGTATGTTTTGCATGGCAGTATCTTCTTACAGGACATGCTAGACCTAGTGGACCTCATTGTTGCAATGGGACTACTCCCTATCATAGATGGCACGATTCAGACTGGTGGGCAGCGGGCATAATTCGGAGCTGCTTAGGATAGTCATAGTGGGAGTAACTTATGTAGTAACATGAGACATCCCAAGACAAATTTTCTTATGTGGCGTGGAGTTCATGAGGGAAGAGATACTTGTGGTAACATAATATATTACTGTAACATAACACACCCCGAGGTAAAATGAGTCTATGTCTCAATTCTTGAAGGTTTGTATGTTACCATCTATATGTTACTACCCATTATGAAGGTAGTAACATGGACTAGTAACAAAAGCATGTTACTAGTCTAAGTTACTCCCCACCATGACCAGCCTTAGTCTTAAACCCCATGAAGAAGTCCCATCGAAAGGAATATCCATCCTCTACACGTGCTCCTATGTAAAATGAGTAACTGAGACAAAAAGAGAAAGAGACAAAGTAAAAAATTCACCAGCCTTAGATCCAGCCCTATTGTATCAGTAAATGATATTTCTACATCGTGATTGACATGGCTATATTATTAACCATGCTACAGAGGTAGAAGTGGATTTTTATTTATTCGTGAGGGTAGCAGTGGATGGATATTCAATAAGGAGTGAAATGATGGCTGCTTCCTCGGTCAAACATAGAGAAAGGTGGGCCTCGTGATTTCATGGCTTATTAGTCATTATTATTGCATATACTCTTTACCCATATATAATAACCGCGTGGTAGTACAATAGTGGGCTATACTTTTAATAACCATGCTCGAAGAGAAGAGGTGCACTCACCCACGCACATAGTGTACTAGTAGCACTCTTTGCGTCTTCTGCATCTTCCCCAACCACACACGTGACACGGTGGAGCTCATATCTATAAGATGATGCAGCCCACGTGATAATTTGACATGTCTAGTAGTAGTTACTCACTTATAAATAATGGAGGGTTGGGAACCACGCATGAACGGTGCCGCGTCATTTATAAATAAAGTTTTTTTCTTTAGTGGCACATACGCAATATAAATAGGTTCATATGGAGGCACAGTCGGCACGTCCCGATCAGGGGTCCCTGCCATTCTCTCTCACAAAGCCGGTGAGGTTGCCTTCGTCCCTTGCTCACTGCCGCGACATGTGCAGTTGCCGCCTCCCGCCGCCCTCCTCTAGGTTGAGCTACGTCCCGACATCCCTCGGGTACAACTTCCTTTACAGCCGGCTTGCACCACTGCTCTAGCTGCCCACATCACTCCATGTGGATATTTCTCTACTTCTTTTCCCCGCACATACCTCTACTGGCTTCTACGTACTGTATTTGTGATGAGTTTATGTCTCATCAACTAGTCCCAGTAATCTTATTCTAATCACGCTTCTTCAATTTCTTTGCCACGGGGATGCTCATCTTGATTTTGGTGAAACTGCACAAAATGATCCAATGGTCAAAGGGTTGCAAACTTCATTTCTTCGGAAGCTCCAACGTTGCCAGCAAATTAAAGCCTGGTTAGGGTTTACGGTTCAAGGGCCAGAGACTGCATGGATCATTTTTTTCTTTAGCTATCTCTGTTCCAAAATAAGTGTCAACTTTAGTAGTAGTACAATTTTGTACTAAAGTTTGCATAAAGTTGAGACACTTATTTTGGAACGGAGGGAGTACATATTGGCTATGATTTGTCAATCATTGATATGCAATAGCATGCATGTTAGTCACCTTTGTATTTGATGAAATGTTACAACGGGCAACCTTGGATGCAAGATACATGAAACAGAAGTTGGAAGCTTCATAGCATTGTACAAATTTATCTCGCTGATAAATTACAGTACGTACTATACTAGTACTATGTAAAGAGTTAGGTGTCGCACGGTGTCCAGAAAATATGGTGATAATGTGAGGTGGGCCATGTAATCACTGAGCCTGCGTGTTTTCACTGCTCTCGCACTCCTCTGCTGTAAGAATGGGGAAAATTGCAATCTAGTAGTACCTCCTTTCGCCAAAAGCGTGGGACATCCAGCAGTCCTACCACCTCAGTAATAATGACCAATGAGCCATCAAATCACATAGACTCGGCAGTAAGTTGGACGGACAAAGCAACCATCACTCTTGAATCCGCTTCTCTCTTCAACGCAGGCACCAGCGAGAGGTCGCGTCCTCTCCGCTTGGGCATGAGTGCGGCACCAATTCTTTGGAGCGGCGCTGACCTTTACGGGCGGGAAGCACATGGGGGAGATGGAGGGGCTTTGGGTGGGCCAGGCTGGTTAGGAGCGGGCGTGGCAGCGGTCCACCTATCCTGGCCGGACGCCCGAAAATGAGAGGATGCACCGACTCTCGTGTCTAAACCGTACACTACACACCATCTCTCTGTAGGAGTAGGTCGATGTGTCACTCTCTCTAACACACACATGCTGTTAAACATACACACACACGCGCACGCACACATAGGTTTATAGAATAGGAATATGATGCGAGTTACTTAGGGAGCGTTTGGATCCTTAGCAAGAAAAGTTTATAGCCCAGTCGGGCAAAGTTGGGCGTTTGGGACTGTTAAAATATGTCAGCTTTTGTGGGCCAGCTAGCTTGGGTGGGCTAGAAAAACCTTGCTAGCTCAGGAGAGCCAGATCGGCTCGCTCCCGACGGCAAACTTCGCGTACTACCTCCATCCTGGTTTATTGGTCCCCATTGTATTTCGTGTCAAATTTTGACCATAGATTGAACTAACAAAATGTTCATGCATGTCACAAAAAATTATATTAATTTGTATTTCGTGTACTAACATTTTTCTTATTAATTTGTTTGTTTCACCCTCTAACTGGCGGGACCCAACGTACTACATGGAGAGAGGTAAGGTGACTAAGGTTGCATTATTTATGTACTACCAACACTGCTTTAAATCCCAAAAGACCTTACCACCAAAGCCATATGACACGATTATGATTTGAATCCCAATGACTCCCACGCAAAAAAACACGGCATGGTTGTCACACGAATGTAGGAATGTATAAAAGGTTACTTTCCTCTCGTTAAACATAACATGAGGCTGGTGTGGCTGGTTAGCCTGTTCGCTCATCAAACTAGAGGTCCTGGGTTCGATAACCACACTTGAGCATAATTTTGTTTTTGTTCGACTTCTTTCTTCCACCCAATGACAGGTAGGCCCCACGTGACAGAGAGAGAAAGTGATCTCGTGCAGTGCCAGGAGGATTCTTTGACTGGTCAAAATGGATGGATACGGAGCTATACGATCTCGGCATCGGCGCTTGTTTTCTAGGGTTTCCACTCTTCACACTCTCTCTCCACTATATCTATACACGTTGGAGCCTCAGCACTTGTAGTTGCTCTCTTCACACTCTCTCACCTTCTCCAAATCTAAACAAGACTTCGTTGGCCTCTCTCTCTCTCCCCTCACTGCTGGTCAAAGAGCCGGCAGGATCCGTCCGCCAGGAAGGGAAGGAGGCTTAACACTGTCGCCGTCGGCGAGGGAGGGAATCCACTACCGGCACATTTGTTCTCTTTCACCCAGCGGTGGCGCAGGAGGGCCACCGATCCCTTCTTCCTCGCCGCTATACATAGTGTGGGCAGAACGGCCTCCGGTCGCCCACCAAACCACACCCCAAGAACCTTAAGGTATAATTTACTTATTGCACATGCATTGCTCTAGCTGCATGTGGGCTTTTTCCACTTCTGCACTCGAATCTTGGTGTTGGATCAAATAGGAAAGTAGTGGGGAAAGTTGTATAGGATGAATCTAGGACGTGGTTCAAAGAGGAAAGGAATGGGGGGAAATAGTGGGGAAAGTTGTATCGCATGAATCTAGGACGTGGTTCAAAAAGGAAAGGAGGGGGAAAAGTTGTATAGGATGAATCTAGGACGTGGTTCAAAGAGGAAAGGAAGGGGGAAAGTTGTATAGCATGAATCTAGGACGTGGTTCAAAGAGGAAAGGAAGGGGAAAGTACTAGTATAGACTGGCTATCCAGCACCTACGTTGGTCAAAAAGGCAAAACAATGACAAATGCAGTACGCACATTTGTAACAAACTAATCTTTTTGTTTTGGGGGACAAGGATGTAGAGTTTCAGCAGGACTAGATTTGCTACGCTCACGTAGGGAAAGGTGTCTAAAGATAACAAAACTAGGACCAACACAAATATGCTCCTTGGTTGTTTGTTCTTTGTTGCAACAAACTATGCATCACCCTTCATACATCGGTAGATGCACATGGTGATGGTGAGTACATTGTCCCGTGCAACTCTTTAGCTGTTATTAATCTAAGGCCCTATTTGGTTAAAAAGTCCTGTGACTTCTTTAGTCCCAATTAAAAAGTCCCTAGTCCCTACCTGCTTGGTTCCAAGGACTATACATGGACTAGAGGTTATTAAATGACATGCTAAAAGTGTTATGTACTTCACCTCGTTGCTATCGTGACCTTTTGTTGCATTGCACAAAACACTTTTGTTTTAAGAGTGTTTTGTGTAGTTCAACCAAAATGTCACACCAACAACGTTGCTTGATTGCTTGATCTTAGTGGAACTGCACAAGAGGAGATCTTACTTCCTATCTATGTTGGCAAATTTGGTTCGGATCTTGTTCTTTTGAGTTGTTTGAATTCCGCGTCATGACAGGTCAGTAGTAGCCTTCTTTCACATAATTGTGAAGTGTGCTTTCATATGTTGTGCTACTTGTATGGTAGTGTTGCTTGATTTTAGTGAACTGCACAAATGGAGACAAGACTTCTAATCTGTATGTGCACCGTAATATCCCATTGAGGTAAGATAAGGATATTGCACAACTTTTGGCCTATATTTTGCCACTTTCATCAGAAAATTAATGTTGTTGTTTAGTGCTATAATTGTGCTCCCTAATTGACATGCCAAATCTTACATTGAAGGCGAAGCTTGTCTGTTATTGAACCAAGTGATGAAGGGGAAGAACAAGAGGAATAAAAACAAAAATCAACTCCTGATGTTGTAATGAAGCATTGGAACTGTGATGACACAAGTAATGATATAGTTTTGCATCTTAATTTATTGCTATGGATGGAACGAGAAATTGTTTTGCCACTGATTTGATGCCACTCTTAATGTAATATGTAATTATCTCTGCTTGTGTAAACAGGGATCTTCTTTGAAGATACCATATATTTTAGTGGAACTGCACTAGAAGATGTTGGAAACATTGAACTAATCGAGGAGTATATAGTAAGAATGGCAACCACATTAGATAACAACAGATGGTTCCAGAGAAGTGCTTGATCTGTACGCTCTACACAATAAGCCTCCTGACAAAGGTTGTTACTCCCCACAGATTTCATCCATACGATTGAGCTTTGTGATCTCTATTGGTGTTGTGCTACTGTTCAGATACTGTCATGAGAAAGTGGTATTGTCCTTGAGAAGTGCTTCATCTCTGCTGTTTTGAATATTTCCTTTCCTTTTTTTTCGAGCAAACAGGGATGCTAGCATTTAGTTGTCCTCTTGTCTTTGCACCATAGGATCATCCTCCTTTGAAGAAGAATATGGAGTACGTGAAGTGACTAGTTCCGATTATGCCAAGATGAAGAAGCCATGTCTATCTTCTCATCAGAAGGAGCAGTTGAAGGATGGTACATTACTCCCCACAAGACCAAACTAACTTCAGCTCGGAAGGACTGACAGATCTCCATCTTTTTTGCTGTGATGCGCAAGTACAATGTTGTTCTAGGATTCTTTGCGTTGAGTTCCATTTTTAAAGTGTGCTCTACATGGACTATCTAGGTGCCTGTTTAAACTGTCAATTCATAGTACAGTTTGATTTATCTAATCACTTATTTTGTATTTGTGCAAACAGGGGTGCTCAACTTGATTTCAATGGGAACTACACAAAATGTTCATGAATACATTGAATCATTCATTTCCACCACAAGAAAGGAGGTGCCGATATGTTCAAGGTGTTGCAACATATAAAGGCGAAATCATACAAGCTACGCGCGAATTTGGTTGATTTTGGTGGAACTGCACAAAAAGAACAGCCAGTTTATTTAGCACAAGGTGCCATGTCAATGTCCGAACTGATGGCAAACCCTACCCATTCCACAATCATAGGCATTTGATATTTTGGAATGGGAAAACCTTGTCAAAGTTTGCTCATTGATGTACGCAAAACAACACACATTTGACATTATGGAATGGGACAACCTTGTCAAATTTTGCTCATTGATGTTAGCAAGAAGACATACGTTTGATATTTTCGAATGGGATGCCCTTTGCTGTTAGCAGCATCGATCGATTTTTCTTTATTGTTTAGTTGTGAAGTAAATATTGGCTCTGACATGCGAATCGCTGAGATGCATAATCATCGATTGTTTTGAATGTTCTCTATGAATTGCCAGGCATGTGTGTTTGATTGCAATGTACACGAATGCTAAAAAGTAGCTCAAACTCTTTGTACTCCCTCTGTTCCTTTTTACTTCACATATTAGATTTCCTTCAAGTCAGTTGATTTTACATTGTGAATGTAAAATACTTTTTTTTCTAAAAGATTGGTCAAGTAGAGATACTTTGACTGTAGACAAAACTTGTATGTAGACTAAAAAGGACCAGATGGAGTACATGTGGAATTGCTGTAAAAGATGTGATCACCCTGGGAATAATCCTAGTACGTATTGTTTTGCATGTTCTTCCAATGCCAGTGATACAAGAATTCGAACTAATCGAACTAAATTCATTCATACACGGTCGGATTTCATATAAACATGCCGGATTTCATTACATTTCATACATTCTTTAACTAAAAAGGGGTGCGCTGGAGGTATAATTAATTAACGAAATCTACCCACATGTGTCCCTCTGAGCCGAATAGAAGCTTATTCTCCAGCGGACTGAGCTTTAGTGACTTAACTCCAAGTGCAGTTGCGTAACTGACATGTGGCCCAGATGCCTATTGGGCCCACATGTTAGTGACCCAACTGCACCAGCAGTTAAGTAACTGAAGCAGCGTCCTTCTCCAACATAGCTCTCTGACTCTATGTCACCGCCAAGAAGCTAATCGGCCGTCAATGGTCAACCTGCCTAGCTTGGCTTCAACCGGAGGGTAGCAGCGGTGGCCTTACTTGGACCCGAGCGTCGGCGACCTACCGTGTTCTACTCTTCCTCGTTTTCTATGTGGTGCGGCCTCGTTGGCAGCGGGGCAGGGCCTCAACGGAGCCGGCGATGTCCTCTAACTCTTTGCTGGTAGGGTGGCGCCTTGGTGGAGCGGGGGAAATCCTCCCCCTCGTTGCCGGCAGAGGGTCTCAGCTGAGCCGGCGATGTCCTCTGCCTCGTTGTTGGTGGGGCGAGGCCTCGGTGGAGTAGGGCCTCGCCGAAGCCGGTGAGGTCCTCCACCTCGGTGCCGGCAGGGCAGGGCCTCGGCAGAGCCGGCGGTCTCCTCTGCCTCGTTGTTGGCGCCGCAGGGCCTCAGCAAAGCAGGGCCTCGTCGACGCCAGCGGAGCGGGGACTCGTCGGAGCCGGCATTGTCCTCTGCCTCGTCCTCGGTCTTGCCAAACAGCGCCTCGCCCACTTCATCGGCCTCTTTGTAGGCGGCCGCAGCCTCCGCCACCCGCATGCTCCAACTACATCATCGGAAGCCTTCGTCCTTGGAGTTCTATCTACACCACCTCCCGAAGACCAAGCCCGAGTGACATAGAGCACTATGCATATTCAAACTTTTTGGTAACTAGTTGCCAAAGGGGGAGAAATATGTATATATCATAGGCTTCGAGAGAGAGAGTGTCTTGCTTTTTTATCTCTCTTGCTATTTTCGTTGAACTACTTTATTGTGTGCTTGTGTGAGATACTTTATGTCCTTGTGAGATACTTATATGATCATGTGGTTGATCATATGCTACCTTAATGTCTGGTTGAATGATATTATCCTTTATATTCCATATATGATCATGCACTTGCTTGGTGATCAGTGCATGCTTTTAATTTCTATCATTTTGAGCGCTCCACCAAGATGTATGTGACATGGAAGAGTAACCCATGATCCTAATCGATTGTGCATTTGCATTCAAAAGAAAATTTTAAATAATGCACAAATTTAGGGGGAGCTCTTTCTTATCACATACTTCTCAAAGCGATGATGGTTTTCAATCTTATAATCATTTTTCGAAGCTTTGATCTATATGTTGTCATCAATTACCAAAAAGGGGGAGATTTAAAGTGCAACTATCCCTGCGTGGTTTTGGTAATTCCTAACAACATATAGCTCATTGAGCTAATGCTACTTGAAGATAAATATTTCAGTAAAGCTCAATGATTGGCATGGCGTGGATTAGAAAGTGGACCCCTCAAAATGCTAAGGACAAAAGGATTGGCTCAAGCTCAAAGCACAAGACTCTACATTTCAATTTTAGTGATCCAAGATCACATTGAGTCCATAGGAAAAGCCAATACTATTAAGAGGGGGTGAGGTGTTGCTTAATGAGGTTCTTGCTCAAAGTGCTTAGTGACATGCTCCACAACCCTCAACCACTTTATCATATCCAAATATATCCCAAACCAAAAGTCAAACTTGGCCCCACCGATTTGATCTATCCGGCGCCACCGAGTTCACTTTACATAGCCACTGCCACAAACCCTAGTCTTTTCGGTCCCACCGATAGGGATCTCGGTCTCACCGAGATGGGATTGTAATCTCTCTATTTCCCTTCTAAAGTTCCGGTCTAACTTAGATGAGCGATTGGTCCCACCGAGATTGCAAACACAAACTCTCTGTTTCCCTTTCGTAACGTTTTGGTCCTACCGAAAGAGCGAATCAGTCCCACCGAGATTGCCTGACCAACTCTCTGGTTAGTCTATTACCAAAATCGGTCTCACCGAGTTTGTGTAATCGGTCTCACCGAGATTACGTGACCCTAATGATATCGGTCCCACCGAGTTGACATGTCGGTCCCGCCGAAAACCCTAATGGTCACATTATGAACTAAATCGGTCAGACCGAGTTGTATGATTCGGTCCCACCGAGTTTGCTGATTTGTGTGTAACGGTTAAATTTTGTGTGGAGGCTATATATACCCCTCCACCCACTCTTCATTCGTGGAGAGAGCCATCAGAACATGCCTACACTTCCAACATACATTTTCTGAGAGAGAACCACCTACACTTGTGTTGAGATCAAGATACTTCATTCCAACCACATAAATCTTGATCTCTAGCCTTCCCCAAGTTGCTTTACACTCAAATCATCTTTCCACCAAATCCTATCCTATGAGAGAGAGTTGAGTGTTGGGGAGACTATCATTTGAAGCACAAGAGCAAGGAGTTCATCATCAACACACCATTTGTTACCTCTTGGAGAGTGGTGTCTCCTAGATTGGTTAGGTGTCACTTGGGAGCCTCCGTCAAGATTGTGGAGTTGAACCAAGGAGTTTGTACGTGCAAGGAGATCTTCTACTTAATGAAGATCTACTCTAGTGAGGCAAGTCCTTCATGGGCGATGGCCATGGTGGGATAGACAAGGTTGCTTCTTCGTGGAACCTTTGTGGGTGGAGCCCTCCGTGGACTCGCGCAACATTTACCCTTCATGGGTTGAAGTTTCCATCAACGTGGATGTACGATAGCACCACCTATCGGAACCACGCCAAATATCTATGTGTCTACATTGTGTTTGCTCCCTCCAAACTCCTCCCTTTACCTTCATATGCAATTGTTTTACATTCCGCTGCTATACTCTTAGAATTGCATGTGTAGGTTGTTTGCTTGACTTGTGCTAAGTTGCTAAAATCTGCCAAGAATTAAAATTGGGAAAAGGCTAGATTTTTATTTGGTCAAGTAGTCTAATCACCCCCCCTCTAGACATGCTTTCGATCCTATAGGAGGCGGTCTGGGTTGGCCACGGCAGTCAGACTCGTGCTTGGTAGCGGGTCGGTCCAGCAGCCGGACATGCTGGCTCGCCAGCGAGCTCGCCGAGCTAAGCATCGGCAATGAGACGATGGACGTAGCTTCCGACCAGGAGCCGGCGCCACTGTCCAAGCCGGTTCATGTCGTGTTCACCATAGCGCAGGTGCGGCCGCATTTCGACGCCCTAATGACGGAAGAGCTACCAGCGCAGGAGGACTTGTGCTGCAACCTCCGTCTCCTCAATGAGCACCGGTGAATAACAGAATGACAATGCCATCATGGACATGTGGCCCTATGATCCTGGCTTCCCGAATGAGGAGCGGGCGCTGTATCAGACCATCCATGGGGCCCGTGAGGCTCTCTCTGTCGTCCTTCGAGTTGTTGCACTCGCCGTGGCGCCGCTGTCTCGCGTTGTCAACATGGTCAACGGACATGAGGAATAAGGAGATGAATTTACTTTGAGAGGATGAAGTGGGGTCCCACCAGGGCCATAGCCGCACGTACGCAAGTGCCTCCTTATTATATACAACTATAATATTTTTTGCTTCCTCCTGGTTTACTGACATCAGGGTCCCACACCATTGTCAACCTATGTAGTCAATAAACAGGATAATTGCACAAGGAGCGGCCGACAGCTGGGACCAAGAAGCTCGAGCAGTATTTGTGTTTTTGAGGTGTGAGCACTGCAGAGTTTTTCTTGAGCGATGTTTTCGTTGTTGTTCAGAGGAGAGCAGGGTATGAACTAGGCGGGCTATGGCCCGTCTAGCCCAGGACAAATATCCAGCCTAGATATTAATTTTTTTCAAGTTGAAAATGGCTAGCCTAGCTATACTTTTTTTGAGGAATACCCAGGCAAGGTCAACTTGTTATTCTCTGCCCCGCTGGGTTGCAAATCTTTCCAAGGAGGGATGCATTAGGCTTAACAAGGAAATGGGCTTTAAGAAATAATAAATGGGATGTCATTATAAAAACTGGGCAGTGACTATAAAAAATGCACCAAACACATAATTAGTTTATAATTTTTTTTGGATTTTGAAATTTTTAATTTCATTAATTCTTGCACGCTCAATGTTTCGTTGGAATTTTTACGTCATACAAATTTATATTGAAATTGTATTTAATCTGACTAGAAATTTCGGGATAAAAGTATTTCGGATCCCATCAAAATGTGGGAAATTTTATTGAATTCTGTTCTGAACGGTTGGTTGAAATTATTAATCGTTGTCCTAGCTAGAAAATGGGTTGTACTTTTAACAAATTGTAAATGGGCTATAGTAAATTCCATTAGAATTCAAAGATGGGTTGTACATTCTTGCAAATCACAAATGGGCTATAAGTTCTCTGCCACACACTTGTGGGCCTACTAAGTTGACATGTCCCCTAAGAAAAGTACGTTGACGCGTATGCAAGGCTTTGTCAACTTATAGTCAACACACGGTTCTAGAAGTAGTGGCTGTTGGATGTCCATCCAACGGATGTCGTGCTTCTTCTTCAATCTCGGATATTCTAGCTTCAGCTGCCCAAAAAATGATTCGTCCCCCTGACATCTGGGCGCACCGTTCCGGAGGCTGACCTGTGGGCCTACTAAGTTGACGTGTACCAAGGGCTTTGTCAACTTAGTCAATATAAACGATTCTAGCTGCAGAGACCGTACGATGTCCATCCAGCGGCCGTAGTGCTTCTTCAACCTCTGGTCTTCTTGCTCCAGCCGCCCAAACCAGCGTCGGTGAGACTGCCTGCTCCCGCCTCCCGTGGACGGCCGTGCTGCCGCACAGGCCGCACCACCCCACCCTACTCCATTGCTAGCCAGGCTATTCCTCTACTCACCCACACCTCCTGCTATTTCCCGGCGATGGCAGCCGGACCAGTAAACCCTCGTACTCCCCACCGTGTGGGCAACCACTGCCGAGTCTTCCCCGGCTCTGTGTCATTCCCTTCCTGGTGCTCTCGGCACGCCGTGGTCAACGAACGACATCCATCGGACGTGGCCTGTACGTGGAGAGGCTGACAGCTGGGTCCACGGCTGCACACAAGGAAATGCCTCCTTATTACGCGCGAAATAATGATTCCTCCAGCTGATAGCAGGGACCCACCAGACGGGCCACCGTATTTCACAAAAAAACATTTCCCCCTGACAGCTGGGACCCACTAGCTACATCTTTGCACGCAAGTAAGTGCGTCCATATTATGGGCAAAAAAATAATGATTCGCTCCCTGACTGCTAGGACCCACCAGTTACATCTTCGCACACAAGGAAGTGCTTGACAGTCGGGACCCACCTGGTCGAAGCGTACGTAGCATTGTCATTCTGGTCGCGAACGTGTACGTACATACGATCGGTCTGTCTATAGGCTGTAGCGATGGACCGTGGCCGTGTAAGGAAGGGCACGTGTCTTATACAGGCACGCACGTAGCATGTACATGAATGTACAGCGACCAGGGTGCAAGAAAGTAAATACGGCCACGTACGTACATACGGGCGGGGTCTCGAATGCCTACACGCGCATACGTACGGCCAGGGCTCCTGTAGATGGCTAGGTCGGAACGGAGAAACTGCGTCATCGTCGTGTTCATGGGGAGGCAACAGAATGTGTTGTGTTCATTGGGAGGCAACGGAACACGTGCTGTTCATCTGGAGCCAACCGGCTTGGACGGAACAACTGATGGAAACGAGGCCTAGCGTACCGCAGAACGGAGGAAATGGCCTAGTGTTCGACCGGCCACGGTCGAAACAGGATCCTGTTCATCGGGAGGGGTCTACTGTACCGCAAAACGGAGGAAACGGACCTCCTACGGTGGAAACAGGGTCCTGTTGATCGGGAGGGGTGTGGCGTACCGCAAAACGGAGGAAACGGACTTGTATTGGAGCGCTACGGTCGAAATTGGGGTCCTGTTCATCGGGAGGGGTGTGGCGTACCGCAAAACAGGACTCCACGGGATACTGTTCATCTCCACCATCGACCTCCTCCAGCCCCCACGGGCTAATGTTCATCCACCGTCGACCTCCTCCAGCCTCCACCTACGACTGTTCACCCACGGGCTCCTGTTCATCCAACCTCCACTGCGCACTCCTCCACCGGCTAATGTTCAACCATCCCTCTCCATGGGGTCCTGTTCAACCACCCCTCCACGGGCTATTGTTCATCCAGCGCTCCACCGGCTACTGTTCATCCAGCCCTCCATGGGGTCCTGTTCATCCAGCCTTCCACGGGGTCCTGTTCATCCAGCCTTCCACGGGGTCTTGTTCATCCACCCCTCCACGGGGTCCTGTTCGTCCACCGTCTCGATCGATCGGGGTACTATTCATCCAGCGGCAATGGCCTCTACTACCACCGAGTCCTGTTCATCCAACCCCCCACTGGGAACTGTTGATCCAAACCCCTCCCCCCAACAATGCTCACTTTTCCTCCAAAGGCGGCATCGATCGGCTTCAGTTAGCAGCAGTAGTGAAGGAATCACTCGGGTTCAGTTAACAGTAAGGGATCGATCGCTCGGGTTCAGTAATGTAGCTAGTGCAATCGCTCGGGTTCAGTTAGAGCCCAACACCTTGTTCGGGTTCAGTTAGAGCCCAATGCCTCGCACCCACGCGCGTATGTGTACGAGAGAAACGCGCATTGCTCGGCCCTCGACCACCCATCGTAACCAGGAACTCCCCGATATTTAACTCGCCCTTGCTTCTACCATGGTTTTTTCCGTCATGGACGGCCCAAAGAATGTCATGCAGCTGCGTCTCCGGCCCGCCCAGGATGAAAAGCCCATTTTCTGTCATGATTTTTTGTCATAGAAGTAGGACCCCACCACATCTATGATGATACTGGGTTTTGTCACAATTATCGTCATAGAAGTGTCATAAGTATGACAGGAAAAAAATTCATTCGGCCCAAAATGTCATGGATGTGTCTTTTTTGTAGTGAGTGGTGTTGTTTGTGGCAGCCTCAGTGTTTTCAACCTCCGTTTGTTCAATAACAGGAGGGGCGGGCACAATCACATTCTCCTCAAGAATGACCTGATCAGTAGCAGGGGGTGTGGCAACTATTTCTTATTCTCATGTTTCTTCATTATCTTCATTGGCTGATGTAGCCGGAATGTCTTCAGCAGCTTTGGCTTCAGACTCGGAGACATTCATAGTAGGGGTGGCTTTAGGAAACACTTGACGTGCCACTGAGCTTTGTGGCACTTACCCTTCTGGAATGCTCGACATGGTGACCTGTGGCCTGGGGCCTTTGCGAAGCCTGCGAAATGTGGGCGACGCCTTTGGTGAAGGAGTGGTCTGCACCATGTAGTTATCGTCGTCAAGCACCGGAGTGGTGACTTGATGTGGTGAAGTTCTGGGTGTCTCATCATGTATTGGGGTGTCTTGCTGTGAGCGCTCAGCCCATGAGTCATCCTGAGGAATTAGCGTCAGTGGACGACCAGTGCTGATAAGTTCACTGCTCGTGGGAGCAGGCGATGAAACTGACTAGGGCTCGAGTTGAGGAAGGACTACATCATCTTCAACATTGTCATCGCGACCAATGTCTTCAGCTGTGATGGGGTCAACAGTTGGAACTTCTTCATCTTCAGGAGCCTCTGTGGAAGCAGGCTCATGGATCACCAGACGACGCTCTTGGTTGTTTGAAGCTGGAAGTGCGACAGAAATGGGCTCAACAATAAGGAGCTCAAAGCCGCAGCATGCTCTTTCTTTGAAGACTTTGTCTTCAATTTCTTCTTGGATGGGGCATCATCAGGAGCATCCTTGTGCTTGCGTTTCCTGGCTTCGACTTCAGCTGCCCTTGTCTTTTTCAGCTCTGAAGCTACTGAGGTGACCTTAGGCTTCGAGCCTATCATGCTGGCAGGGAAGACAATGCGAGGTTCTTCCTGCCTTGATGCTTCAGTTTGGGCCACAGCAGACTTCTTCTTTTGCTTGGCAGCCATCCTGGGATCGATGCCAGGATGCCCAAGAGCTTTGCACTTTTCAACTTCATTGTGGGCTTGAACACATTTCTCTGCGAAATACTTCATGCGCTCGCGTGAGCCTTTGGCTTATTCCCTCTTCTTGTCAAACTCTTCTTTGAGATTATGCATCATCTCTTTGAAGATTTGAACATCTGCCATGCTGAGCTTGGCCATGTTCTTCTTGAAATGTGCCTTCTCATAATAAATCTTATTTTTCAGCTCGACGATTTTCTGAGCCACGGCCAGTTCATTGGCAATGGCTCCATGGAAGGTGACGCTGATGTCCACAGGCAGCTGAAGATCATCAATACTGATGCTCTGGTCATCGAACCACTCATCGATGAAGTTGTTCAGCATGTCAACGTCAAAGAGGGGTAGATCGTTGAAGATCTCCGCCTCTTGCTTTCTCTTGATCAGCTACTCAAGTGCATCATCACCAAGATCTTCATCACTGGAAGGATCAATGGTGTCTTCCTCGTTGCGCAGAACGGCAGCAAGAGTCAGTTGATGCCCAGAAATCTTCTTGGGCTTCTTGGTTTTCTTGGACTTCTCAGCCTTCTTGGAGACATGAGACAAATCTTCAGACTGCACACTGGCTTCAGGAGGTGCAGTGGTCAATGGCTTCATAGCTGAAGCTTTTGGTGTGGCAGAGGGCTTCAAAGCTTTTGACTTCTTCTTCATTTTCTTCGGTGGTGCTAGCGCATCTTCAGAATCTGCATCATCAGTAGATTGATCCATCGTAGCCCTCTGAGCAGCGATGTGTGAGAGGAGGCCATCGAAGTTGTCGAAGGGGCCGGTGACATTTGGATTGGCATCGCGTGTGTCATCAGCCCTTGGAGCAGATGGACCAGGGTTGAAGTTGAGTCCTAGTTCCTTCTTGTTCTTGGTAGTTGACTCCTTGGCAAACTGATAATTGCGCTTGAACAGATTGTCTTCGCGACACAATAACATGGATGATGGGTCGGCATTCTCAGGCTTCGGTCCTCAGACCATGCATGGGTAGAAGCCTTGGGCAATGGCTTCAGGCTTCGACTTTGGTTTTAGATTCCTATACAAGATATCTCCCCTTGGGCACTTCATAGCATTCTTCTTTGCATATTCAGGGGTCACGAAGTTATACTTGAACCACTCTTCAACACAATATCTTCAAATCCAGTGGATTCGGGTCTTGCACTGACCATAACTTTCTTCAGGATCTGACTTGTATAATTCAAACAGATCTGGAGGCAGATCTAGAGCTGTGTTGCCTCTGCGCTGCCTGCCACCTTTTCTAGTTGATTTCTCTATTGCCATTATATTCAGACAGATTGGCTTCAGAACAGTGAATGGCTTCTGTCTACTAGTCAGACAAGAACTGGCTTCAGGGGAGTGAATGTGATGTTGTAAGAACTCTGCAAATGAATGCAGACTATGAGAACCAAGGGATTCTCCCACGGACATGTACCTGTGACAGCATTAAGGTGCAAGGGAAGGGGAAGAGGTCATATGCACTCTCAGAGGATCTTGAAGATAAATCGGTTTGAAGATATTGACCTCATAGTGCAAAGACATTCACTTATTTGAAGACAGTTGGTTCCATATTTGTACGAATCCATCAAGAAGTGAGGAATCTAACTAGTTATGAAGCATAAGTGAATACCCTAAGCATAATATGAGATGCAGATAAAGACAGATCCAGATTTTGGAGGTGTAGAAACCACTTTTGGTCAAAGTGGATGGATTTGACGGATCAAAAGATAGTAAAAAGAGAGTTTTATTTACCGCTGACGAACTGCTAGATGAGGCAGAGTTTTGAAGCCGAGCAGTTCAATCTCTCATGCCCTAACTTGGAGATGGAAGACACCTATGACTACGGTGGAGAGGACAAGGTCCGCGGTCAGCGTGAGGACGGTGACGAAGAAGTCATGGCAGCTAAGTGCTTTGTCTCCGGCGTCGACTCGAGCTAGCGGAGGCGCTAGGGTTTGTCTAAGGTGGCGAGGTGGAAGAAGAGATAATGACCGCGGTGTGTGTGTATTTATACGGATAGGGACGACACAGTGTAATTACGTAGGTGCCCCTGGCGGTTCACATCTGAAGGACACGTGGCCTGCATGCATCTTATTGGAAGTTGTTCCATGTTCCCACACACGCCTATATTGTTGAGTGGTCGTTCTGGCTTCTCCAGTATTCAGGCAAAAAGGATATGGCATTTAATACAGATTTTAAATGTATGTCTTTGTGTCTACTACTAACAAGCACTCAGAGAAGACATTTGACAGGTTTCAATAGAGTGCATATGACTTGGATAGATAGAATTTGAGGTAGAAGCACAGAGCGGGTTAGGGTCCCATCACATTCACTTAGATCAAAAAGATTCAAGAGTGAAGATATAGCTATAAGTGAATGTTGTAGAGGACAGAACACGCATATATATACATCAGTACGAGGCCAACTCAACATTGCGAAGATAAACTTAAAAATCAAATCAATGTTGAAGACAAACCAAATGCAAAGACTATGCAGTTAAAACGCCAAACGAAACACTCTAGAAAGGATTTGGTGGTGGCGTTACCCCGCCGTATAGGAAGTATTAGACCCAGACACGGCGCATAGTTATCGTGGCGCTCCGAAGTCAAATTCCGCGTTAATGTATTCACACTTAGAGTGTATGTCTTCATTGATTGCAGATATACGTTACTTTGTGTGTTGCACATCTAAGTCATCAACATGCACAAGCGTTAGGATGTGTGTCCAACTACAGGACATTCGAGGATTCTAAGATATTTAGGTCACACTCCAACTTGCAAAACCTTTTCTCATCCAAGGGCTTTGTGAAGATATCTGCCAATTGCTCTTAAGTGTTGACGTGAATAATATCAATATCCTCCTTCATGACATAATCTCTGAGAAAGTGATGACGGATCTGAATGTGCTTTGTCTTCGAGTGCTGAACTGGGTTGTTGGCAATCTTGATGGCGCTTTCATTGTCGCAGTAGAGTGGCACATGCTTCAAGTGGATGCCATAGTCCTTGAGAGTTTGCTTCATCCATAGAAGATGGGCGCGGGAAGATCCAGCAGCAATGTATTCAGATTCAGTAGTGGAGAGGGATACACAGTTCTGCTTCTTTGAAGACCAACAGACAAGAGATCGTCCAAGAAAGTGACATGTGCCTGATGTGGACTTGCGATCAACCTTGTCACCAACATAATCAGCATCTGAGAATCCAACTAGATCAAACTTTGAGCCCTTTGGATGCCATAATCCTAGTGTTGGGGTGTAAGCCAAATATCGAAGAATTCGCTTATAGCTAAGTGATGCGATTCCTTTGGTGCCGCTTGGAATCGGCACACATGCAAACACTAAGCATTATATCTGGCCTAGATGCACATAAATAGAGTAAAGAACCAATCATGGAGCGGTATACCTTTTGATCGAACTCTTTACCATTGTCATCGGGGCCCAGATGACTTTTGGTTGGCATTGGCGTCGTGTATCCTTTGCAGTCTTGCATTCCAAACTTCTTCAGGCAATCTTTGAGATGTTTTTCTTGTGATATGAAGGTGTCGTTGCTTTGCTGACGGATTTGAAGATCGAGGAAGAATTTCAGCTCACCCATCATGGACATCTGATATTGCTCTTGCATCATGTGTCCAAACTCATCACCATATTTCTTGTCTGTGCAGCCGAAGATAATGTCATCCACATAGATTTGGCATACAAACAATTCTCCAGCATATGTCTTCGTGAAGAGTGTGGGATCCAGGTGTGATGGCTTGGCTTATTAGGGGTGATAGACTACTCATATCAATAAGGAATTCCTTCTTTTCTGGGAGCCCATTCAGACAGAACTCCAAAGTTAAGCGTGCTCAGCTTGGAGTAGTGTCAGGATGGGTGACCGACCGGGAAGTTGCTCCCTGGTGTGCATGAGTGAGGACAAAGTGCACAGAAAAGACTAGTATTGATCTATGGGGCCAGTCTAGATCCCGCCAGGAGTAACGACCACCGGCGGGTGTGTCTGGGGTGTTACAAGTTGGTATCAGAGCCAACCCTCACGGTTACACGGATGGTTGCGGATAGGTGCGCGGTCATGTTGTTCATGACATTTGTGACCCGTCGTGGCACACGGCATGGTACATGTACCGGACTGGATGCATAGACGTATGTGCCAAGAGGGAATGTTCATGTGGCCCAACGAGAACGTCGGTTCCTCTGAGTGGGGGTGTATGTGATGGCCTGGCTTATTAGGGGTGATAGACTACTCATGTCAATAAGGAATTCCTTCTTTTTCAGGAGCCCATTCGGACAGAACTCCAAAGTTAAGCGTGCTCAGCTTGGAGTAGTGTCAGGATGGGTGACCGACCAGGAAGTTGCTCCCGGGTGCGCACGAGTGAGGACAAAGTGCGCAGAAAAGACTAGTATTGATCTGTGGGGCCAGTCTAGATCCCGCCAGGAGTAACGACCACCGGCGGGTGTGTCCGGGGCGTTACATCAGGGAACCAGGTTTGAAGCCTTTGCTCTTCGGGAAGTCTTTGAGTGTGTCATACCAAGCGCGAGGGGCTTGTTTGAGGCTATACAGTGCCTTGTTGAGCTTGTATACCATGTCAGGATGCTTTGGGTCTTCAAAACTAGGTGGTTGTGCGACATACACTTCTTCTTCAATTTCTTCGTTTAGGAAGGCACTCTTCACATCCATTTGGTACAGAAGGATGTTGTGATGGTTGGCGTAGGCCAGCAGTATGCGAATGGCTTCAAGCCTAGCCACGGGAGCAAATGTTTCATCAAAGTCAATCCCTTCTACTTGAGTGTAACCTTGAGCAATGAGATGAGCCTTGTTTCTGACAACTTGACCATGCTCATCTTGTTTGTTGCGATAGATACATTTGGTTCCAATGATGTTGTGCTTGCGAGGATCAAGATGCTTAACCAGTTCCCACACATTGTTCAGCTCGAACTGTTGAAGCTCTTCTTGCATCGCTTGAATCCATTCAGGTTCCATGAAGGCTTCAACAACTTTCTTGGGTTCAGATATAGAGACAAATGCAAAGTGCCCACATAAATTTGCTAGTTGTGTTGCTATTGAACGAGTGAGTGGACCAGGTGCATTGATCCTATTGATTATCTTCTCAATCTACACTTCATTTGCAACACGAGGATGAATTGGACGAAGACTTTGCTCTTGCTGATCATTGTCTTCATCATCGGCATTGACCTCAGGCTGAGCAGTGTCTTAGGGTTGATTAGGTGCTGAAATGATGATTTCTTCTTCAGCCTGAGCCTTTGACGGTATGATTTCTCCAATACCCATAAGCTTGATAGATTCACTCGGTGAGACTTCACCTAGCACATTTGGCGGGTGCTCTCTTTGCGAGCCGTTAGTCTCATCGAACCGCACATCCACAGTTTCAACCACTTTATAATGAAAGAGGTTGAAGACTCTGTAGGAGAGTGAGTCCTTTCCGTAGCCAAGCATAAAACCTTCATGTGCTTTTGGTGCAAATTTTGAAGTGTGATGTGGATCTTTGATCCAACACCTAGCACCAAATACTTTGAAGTAGCTGACATTTTGCTTCTTACCAGTTAGTAGCTCATATGATGTCTTCTTTAGAAGCTTGTGAAGAGAAACGTGGTTGATGATGTGGCATGCAGTATCAATGGCTTTGGGCCGGAACGTCCTTGGTATCTTGTACTCATCAAGCATCGTCTGTGCCATCTCAATGAGAGTTCTGTTCTTGCGCTCCACAATGCCATTCTGCTGAGGTGTGTATGGAGCTGAGAACTCATGAGTGATGCCCAATGTATCGAGATAAGTGTCGAGGCCGGTGTTCTTGAATTCTGTGTCATTGTCACTTTTGATGTGCTTGATCTTGATGCCATAGTTGGTCATGGCACGATTGGCGAATCGTCTGAAGACATCCTGCACTTCATTCTTATAGAGGATTATGTGCACCCATGTATATCTTGAGTAATCATCAACAATGACGAAGCCATAGAGGCAAGCAGTGGTAGTAAGGGTAGAGTAGTGAGTAGGGCCAAATAAGTCCATGCGAAGTAGCTCGAAGGGACGAGATGTCGTCATGATTGTCTTCGAGGGATGCTTGGCCCTAGTCATCTTTCCAGCTTCGCAGGCACCACATAGATGATCCTTCTTGAACTTGACGTCCTCGATGCCTACGACATGCTTCTTCTTTGCGAAAGTGTACAAGTTCCTCATGCCGGCATGCCCTAGCCTTCGATGCCAGAGCTAGCACTCTAAAGCTTTTGCCAGAAGACATACGGCCAATTGTGCTCCTGCAGAGAAATCTACCATGTACGGATCGTCTTTTCGATACCCTTCAAAGACAAGAAACTTGTCAGATTCCCTAAGAACAAGGCAACTATATTTTCCAAATATCACAATCATGTTCAGATCACAAAGCATTGAGACAGACATTAAGTTGAAACCAAGGGATTCAACAAGCATCACTTTATCCATGTGCTGATCCTTTGAGATTGCAACTCCACCTAGACCCAATACCTTGCTTTTACTAGAGTTAGCAAATGTGATGTGACTCTTGTCAGATGTATGTAGGGTTGAATCCATGAGAAGGCTTCAATCACCAGTCATGTGTTTAGTGCATCCACTGTCCTTAATCCATTCTGAAGCCTTTGGTGTCATACCCTACAGTTCAGTTTGGGGGATCGGCTTCACCAAGGGTATTGTGAAGCATAAACATTTGACGAACAAGCGGATTATGAAAGTTCAGGTCTTGGTTAGGATAAATAGGATGTTTGTCAAGGAATCCTGGGACGAAATACATAATAAGACCATTTGGACATTTTATCTTGCGTCCCACAAGATGTTTTAGGTCCCCAGCATACGCATCAGCCGCCTTTGATTTTCGGCTGGAGACCTTTCCCTGCAAAAGAGAGTTAATTTTCTTAACCACCCACATCTTCAAGGGTGGCTTAGAAGTTGATGAGGACATCAATACCATTGTTACACCCACAGCCCCTGCTGCTATACATACTGGACCAATTACTAGAGCTCGCGCACGCCAATTGAATTATCAGGTACTTTCGTTTCTTGGTAACGATTCTAATGTTCATGAGAATATGATGCTACCTAAATTGGATAAATTTGTTTTGCTTACAAATGAAGGGCCTAGCTTGGACAAGAAAGATGAACCTTGGAGCAAGTTCAAGCATGGAGATGGCATGCACAAGGGGATCAAGGACGGAGTTACAAGTGATGATTTAAGGAATCTGAAGCCACCATAAGGAGTGCATGAAGCCTTGGATGAAATATACAAGATGCCACTTCATAAATTTCGTCCAGAGGCTATTCTAGGTGCTGCGTCACCTTATTATTGGGCCAGGCCCATGTATTTTCGAAATACTTAAGTATAGGCTGTTTTTAGAGTCCGTATGTGTGGGGAAACAAGAGTTATGGTTGGTTTCAGACCCCTCCTCCAAGGGCCACGAAATTCACCCCTCTTCCTCCATATATATAGCCCTTAGGGCGTCGTTTAGACTTTGGGTTTTGTTTAGATTAAAGTTCGCCATAGCTGCAACTTCACGTACTTCGTTTGTGTTCAACAACCAGACAAAGGCGTCACAGAACCCCACCTTCATTAATAAAGATTTCCTCTTTTATTCGCAATATCCAGATTGCAATCGCAGTTTCTTGCGTGTTCTTCGTTTTCTCATAGGAAATAGACCCTCGTGGTCAGGTTGATCGTGCTCCGGCGTGGTCAATAACCCTCGGAAGTTGGTTTAGCAATTGCTAAGGCGCACGTCTTTGCACGTTCATAGTCGGATCGTCAAAGTCGACTCCCACAGAAAATGATATCTATCTCATCCAAACATCGGGACACCTTCGCCTCTATCAGAAGCAACGAGTCTAAGTGCGGCATCTAAGAACTTCGGCATTGGAGCCCTAGCAAATAGCCTTGCAGGTGGTGAATAATACTCATAAGAATAAGCAGAATAGTTCTTATTCTTATGAACATAGCGGTTTGACAAAACACGCTCATATTCATAAGTCTGAGTGATGAGGACATGACTACCTTGGATACGACCAAAAATATTGCATACATGCATATTTGTTAGGTGATTTCTAGTGCAAACTATTCAATAATCTATTTATGTTATCTAGAACAAAAATACTTCTCACACTTTTGTGTTTTGTCTAATTGCAGGTGTATGGGACATTTGTACGATCCACATATGAATATAAGGGCAAAGGAGAAGTTTAGGTTCTGTTCAAAAAGTCCTCTCACGTCACTTTTGGGCCAAGAGAAGATAGAGTCCAAGTCTCTCACGTTTTGGATTCAGATTCGGACTGCACAGACATACCTGAATCAAAACGTCAACAACTTTTTCATACGGACTCCGAATTGGGTGATACTTTTTTTTGTTGGAAAGTAGATTTCGTGCTCTTTCCAAACAATTGGATTCACATTGAAATTCGCCCGGAGCGTTGAGATATCGACGAAACAATCTGACGCTGCAGCAGAATCTGAGTCAAGCGACAAGTCCAAAGGTGTTGCATCACCTCCATTTGGGCCCATGAGCCTTGTACAACCTAGGGTTAGTTTTAGGCTGCCTTGGGACGTCCTCCCACCTCCTTGGCCGCCACCCCTTGCTCCTATATAAGTAGATCCATATAGTAGCTTTTTCCTTGGGATTTGTTTAGTTAAAAGTTAGCCATTGCAACTTCGTGTACTTCGTTTGTGTCCAACGACCATACCAAGACCGCTTTCTGATCCCCACCTTTATTAATACTTCATCTATATTCGCCATATTCAGATTGCATTATCATATTCTTGCTTGTTCTTTGATTGCGTGCAGGAATAGACCTTCGTGGTCAGGCTGATCGTGCTTCCAGCATCGTCAGTAACCTCGGGAGATTGGTTTAGCGATTGATAAGGCGCAACGTCGTGCACGTTTGTAGTCGGATCGTCAAAGTTGACTCCACCAAATTGATATTTATCATCTCATCAAAATATCGGGACCCTCGCCTCTATCAAGTGGTATCAGTTTTCAGGTTGCTCGGTGAGAATTTCCAGTTTTTCCTAGATTAGATTTATTTTCTTACCTATTGTCCAAGAAAAAGCCACAAAAGAGTTAGATCTATCCATCCTTTCTCCAACCAGTCTAAGCCTTTGCAATTTTCTTTTCATTGCTTGCATAGTTAAATTATCGGTTGCATCGTCGTGTCGAGTTGCTGGTCTTAGTGTCTAGTTCGTTTAGAGTTTCGAGTTCTGTTCACATTAGTCACGCCGCCGCTGCATCGTTATCCCTTCCGCTGTCCAGCACCCATCCATCAATTTCCACCACGTGCTACCCATCGTTCATTGTCATAATAATAGTTGAGATCGTTCACATGTTCGCTTGATCCAATCTGCATCTTATCTAGTTTGTTTTGCAAAGAGGGAGAAAAAAAGAGAGAGAGAAAATGAGAGAAAAAAGTCAGAGAAAAAAAAGAAAAAGAAAAAAAAAGGTGAGGAAAAAAAGAGAGAAGAAAAAAATTCGGATCTATCTAGTCTCAATCTCGTAGTTGAATTCGGATTGGAATCTATTTTGTGCACTGTTCAGTAAAACATGCATAACTTCCTCATACGAAGTCTGTTTTGGCTCCGCGAGTACTCAAATGAAAGCTAGCGACAAGCCGCATCTAAATAGTTGCAGAAGCATGTTCAATATTTCTCACCTCAAAATCGGCTTCTAAATAGGTCTTTTTGCCCTCTGAAGTTCACGAACATGGTTTATTCCAGTTTTTCAGGCCAGTTTTAGAATTTTTTTGACTCCTCATATCAACTCGGAATTGAGTGATTCCTTTTGCGTTTGAAAGCTTGAGTCAATACCATTCTTGAAAAAATTATCAAAAAATGGCACAAACTTTTCAAGAGGAAAGTTGGAGAGAAAGTTGTTGATATATCCTGCTTGGCTGTTGTTTCACATCATTATCTTTACTGCTATTGTGATCTTCACTTATATCTCGCTGTCGAGAGCTACTTCATATCCTTTATTGATGCTAGTTGTGCTACGACGTGACCTCATTAGTTTTCTAGGCTCGCGTCTCTAGTCCGGTCTAGCCTAGGACCAGCACAGTACCGTCGTTCATCGTTTATTCAACATTGCATCTTTGAATTGATTATTGCTAATCTTTTGCTACCATATATAGCCAACCCATCTCCACATATTTCTACACTGTGTATACGTACGTTCCCTTGGCAATCGCTTTACTCAATCTTCAAAGTTAGTTGACACCGCTGGTTGTCGATCACCACCTGCTGCATGGTAAGAACTTGTAAGATATTGAGATTTGCTATACTGTGAGCGTTTTACCACCACTTCCCAGTAGTTCATAGGAACATTTTTTTTGGATTATGTTTATTGTTTCTACTAATCATGACAGAATCCAGAGTCAATTCATGGGCTTTGTCGATCATGGGAGACGTGCCACCACCTTTGTAAATACCACAACCGTCACAAGAGGTGCACAAACATCCAAATGCACATGACCAGGTTAATGTATCTATACCACCATTTGATGGTTGTTTTAGACCTGCTTTATATATTGAATAGGAGTTCAAAATAAAAAAATATTTGCTTCCCATAATTTTGATGAACATAAAAAGGTTAAGGTTGCGGTTGGTTATGTCACTGGTTATGCTTTGGTTTGGTGGAGTGAATATTGTCGGTTACACCCTGATTATATACCTACTACTTGGGATGATTTGAAACTTGCCATGCGACATACTTTCGTTCCCTCTTATTATACTCGCGGCACGATTAAGAAGTTGCAACATTTAAAACAAGGTAGTGACACTATAACAAAATATTATGATGATTTGCAAACTACCTTGTTGCATTCCTCTTTAGAAGAAAGTGAAGATGATTTTATGGATAGATTTTGCGGAGGATTAAACTGCGATATTCAAGAGATATTAATTCATGAAGAGTGTTATCCTATGGACCATTTGTTTCGTATTGCTTGCAAAGCTGAACAGGAAATAAAATGACGTGTTTCCCACGAGGAGAACAAGCGCACGGTGCACATTCCAAGAGTTGATATGATTGTTCCTTCAACTACTAGGCATACTATGACAACCACATCCGTTGTTGTGAGGACTACATCACCTCCACCATGTGACACATCGCCCCCGAGAGTCACTACATCATCTGAGTTGATCATAAGAGGTAATGACAAAGGTACTGATCTTCCATCTCTACATGAGAATGATGAATGCCTTATCAATTTGAATGCATCATCTAATGAGCTACCCACTACTTTGATCGTACCACCTATTTTAGAGGACTATGTTGAAAATTTGACTTTGCCATGTGATCAAACAACTGAAATATCAACAATTTTGAGTGCACCCATTAAATTAACTGTTGGTGCAAAAGAACCAATGTTTAATCATTTTGATATGACCTCTAATCTTGGTGATGATTCTGTGTCAAATGACTTATTGCATGCTTGCTTATTTAAGCATGTTGTAGCATGTAAATTTGATGCAAGTAAGGTTTATTCACCAATATTGGGATGGTTTAATGATGAACATTGTCAATCATTTGATATGATAAGAGCTTCACTTATATGTGCAAACTGAGTTGCAATATTTTCATGCCTTCTACTTATGATAATATTTTGGCTTTATATTTTATGATCTATGAAAGTTACTCATGTATACATGTGTCATATGTGCAAAAATCAAGGGAAGTAAAAATGGATGACATATACATATACAACATGTACACCTTGTCTCTTTTGTTAGCCACATTTCAGATTAAGCAACACCGAGGACGGCTTTGTTTTCAAGAAGGGGAGGATGATGAGGACATGACTACCTTGGATACGACCAAAAATATTGCATACATGCATATTTGTCAGGTGATTTCTAGTGCAAACTATTCAATAATCTATTTATGTTATCCAGAACAAAAATACTTCACACACTTTTGTGTTTTGTCTAATTGTAGGTGTATGAGACATTTGTAAAATCCACATATGAAGATAAGGGCAAAGTAGAAGTTTAGGTTCTGTTCAAAAAATCCTCTCACGTCACTTTTGGGCCAAGAGAAGATAGAGTCCAAGTCTCTCACATTTTGGATTCAGATTCGGACTGCACAGACATACGTGAATCAAAACGTCAACAACTTTTTCATACGGACTCCGAATTGGGTGATTGTTTTTTTGTTGGAAAGTAGATTTTGTGCTCTTTCCAACCCAATTGGATTCACCTTCCAATTCGTCTGGAGCGTTGAGATAGCGACGAAACAATCTGATGCTGCAGCAGAATCCGAGTCAAACAACAAGTCCAAAGGTGTTGCATCACCTCCATTTGGGCCCATGAGCCTTGTACGACCTAGGGTTAGTTTTAGGCTGCCTTGGGACGTCCCTCCACTTCCTTGGCCGCCACCCCTTGCTCCTATATAAGTAGATCCATCTAGTAGCTTTGTCCTTGGGATTTGTTTAGTTAAAAGTTAGCCATTACAACTTCGTGTACTTCGTTTGTGTCCAACGACCAGACCAAGACCGCTTTCCGATCCCCACCTTTATTAATACTTCATCTATATTCGCAATATTCAGATTGCATTATCATATTCTTGCTTGTTCTTTGATTGCGTGCAGGAATGGACCTCCGTGGTCAGGCTGATCGTGCTTCCAACATCGTCTGTAACCTCGGGAGATTGGTTTAGCGATTGCTAAGGCGCAACACCGTGCACGTTTGTAGTGAGATCGTCAAAGTTGACTCCACCAAATCGATATTTATCATCTCATCGAAATATCGGGACCCTCGCCTCTATCACTGAGTATGGTTTCCCTGCAAAACATTGGTGTTAGGGTGACTCTGGTGAGTCCTCTGTCTGTATGAAGCCTTTGGACCATATGAAGCCTTTGGTGTGGGGTTTGTCTTCTTCCCTGGTGGTGTCATGATGACATTCACAGGAAGTTTCTCAAGACAACTTTTGGGCATCCAAATCTTCTTCAAAGGTGCTCCATTCCTGCAGTTAGTACCAATATACCTGGCAAATACTTTCCCATTCTAATTCTTGAACAGTTTGTAGTTTGTATCAAAGGATTCATCAATGATAATAGGGTTAGCACAAGTGAAGCTAGATAAGGTAGATGGATTCATTGAAGGTTCCTTTGCAGCAACCCATGTGGTTTTGGGGTACTACTCAGGCTTCCAGTATGAACCATCAACGTTCATTTACTCTCGAACCCAACACCCTCTTTCCGAGGGTTTCGGTTCAGAATCTATTTCTTGAGGACGTCACATGGTGTCTGATGCCCTTTGATGCTTTTCTACATCCCTGGTTCAAGCAATGTCTTCAACCTGGCATTCTCATCAGCAATAGTAGTGGTATCCTCAGAAGAGGGGTTAGTTTCCACATCAGCAGGTGAAGACATAGCAACAGTAGCAGTAGTAGAACATCCAGCAACAGAGACATCATTATCACGCTCAAGACATTTTAAACATGGTGGCTCAAAGTCTTCCTGAGAGGAACTGATCTGTTGAGTGCGGAGTGACTCGTTCTCCTTTTGAAGATCTTCATGAGCCGATCTCAAGTTCTCAAGCTCTTTCTTCCTTTGAAGATAATCATAGGAGAGATTTTCATGAGTGGTTGAGAGCGTTTCATGACGACTTTCAAGTTCTTCGTACTTAACGTGAAGACTTTTAATGTCTTCAATTAAGGACTGAGTTTGAGTCATTTCCATGTCCAATGGGTCATCGCTTTTGTCTAGCAGCTTTTGAATATGTTCCATAGCATTATGTTGTTCTGTTGCAATTTTAGCAAGTGTTTTGTAGCTAGGTTTAGATTCACATTCAGAGTCATCTTCACTTGATGTTTGAAAGTAAGCATCGCAAGAGTTTACCTTGGCACCGCGTGCCATGAAGCAGTAGGGCCATGAATCACTTTGGTAAGCATCGCAAGAGGTGGGAGCAGAGTCATCCTCATCATCAGCATCGGCGTTGGTGACGCGGCCATTGTCTTCAGTGTTGAAGATGGACTTGGCGACATATGCTGAAGCTAGAGCCAGGCTTGCCACTCCTGAATCAGACTCTTCCTCAGACTCCACCTCCGCCTCCTCAGAAGCAGACTCCTCCTCTGAATCCATCTCCTTGCCAACAAATGCACGAGCCTTGCTTGATGAGATCTTCTTGTGTGATGAAGACTTAGATGAAGATTTTGATGAAGACTTTGAGGATTTCTTCTTCTTCTTGTCATCAGAATCATATTCTCTGTTCTTCTTCTTCTTCTTCTTCTTGGTCTCATTGTCCCATTGAGGACACTCAGAGATGTAGTGACCAGGTTTCTTGCACTTGTGGCATGTTCTCTTCTTGTAGTCATGAGAGGAAGCTTCATCATTTCTTGAGCTGGATCTTAAAGACTTTCTAAAGCCCTTTTTCTTCGTGAACTTCTTCACAAGCATAGCGAGCTCCTTTCCAATGTCTTCAGGATCCTCCGAACTTCAGTCAGATTCTTCTTCAGATGAGGACACAACTGTTGCCTTCAAAGTGTGAGATCGTCCATAGTTGGGACCATAGATATCTCTTTTCTCAGATAACTGGAACTCATGTGTGTTGAGCCTCTCAAGAATGTCAGACGGATCGAGAGTCTTGAAGTCAGGGCGTTCTTGAATCATCAGGGCCAGGGTGTAAAATGAACTGTCAAGTAATCTCAGGAGCTTCTTGACGATTTCGTGCTTGGTGATCTCAGTGGCACCGAGTGCATGAAGCTCATTTGTGATATCAGTGAGGCGATCAAACGTGAGCTGGACATTTTCATTGTCGTTTCTCTTGAAGCAGTTGAAGAGGTTGCGAAGAACATCAATCCTTGAGTCTCTCTGAGTTGAGACTCCTTCGTTGACCTTGGAGAGCCAGTCCCAGACTAGCTTCGCAGTTTCTAGTGCACTCACACGGTCGTACTGTCCTTTTGTCAGGTGACCACAAATGATGTTCTTGGCGGTCGAGTCCAGTTGAATGAACCTCTTGACATCAGCAGCGGTGATACCTTCACCGACCTTGGGAACGCCGTTCTTGACGACATACCAGAGGTCGACGTAAATGGCTTCAAGATGCATATGCTTTTTATTCTTCCAGTAGGGGTAATTAGTGCAATCAAAGACAGGGCATGCAGCGACCTTGATTATCCCTGCAGTCGACATAGCTAAAACTCTAGGTGGTTAAACCGAAGCACACAGAACAAGGGAGCACCTTGCTCAGATACCAATTGAAAGTGCTAGTTATCGACTAGAGGGGGTGAATAGGTGGTTTTTTATTGAAGTCTTCAAAACACGGGAGCTTTGAAGACAGACAGTAGAAATGAGCCTATTGATATGCAGCGGAAGGTAGACTACGCTAGATAGGCCATAGTCAAGTAAGCAATGAAGTGAAAGTTCGAAGACTATCAGCAGCTAGGTAGTATGGATCAGGATGGAAGATAGTATGAAGCCAAACAGTAAACAGTCTTCACTCGGTGAAGTCAATCAGATCATATAGGCAAGCAATGACTTCACGAAGACAAACTGTAAACTAAAGGGAAGTGAAGTGAAAGATAGAACTAGTAGCTTGGTGAAGACAAGGATTTGGTAGACCAGTTCCAGTTGTTGTGACAACTGTACGTCTGGTTAGGGAGGCTGAGATTTAACTCAAAAGACCGCGTCTTCACCTTATTCCCCTTGAGCTAAGGACACACTGTCCTCGCCCAATCACTTTGGTAAGTCTTCAAGGTAGACTTCCAAACCTTCACAGACTTTGTTCACCGGCAATCCACAATGACTCTTGGATGCTCAGAACGCGACGCCTAACCGGCTAGAGGATTCACAATCCTCAAGTGTAACAAGTCTTCAGATCACACGGACAAAAAGACTTCAGTGATGCCTAACACTCTTTGGCTCTGGGTGTTTTGGGCTTTGCCCTCGCAAGGATCTCTCTCTCTCTCAAATGCTCCGGAGGTGGATTGCTCTCATAGATAAAAGTCATGCACTAACTCTGAGCAGCCACCAATTTATGGTGTAGGGGGTGGGCTATTTATAGCCAGGAGGCAACCCTACCTGATTTGTTCGAAATGACCTTGGGTCACTAAGGAACTGACACGTGTCCAACGGTCAGATTTCAAACACACGCGGCAGCTTGACTTGGGCTACAAGTAAAGTTGACTCATCCAGCTCTGGATAAGATTTGCTCTCATTGTCTTCGCTCGAAGACATAGGATTTGGTTGAGCATCACTTCAGTCACTCTGACTTTGTTCACTTGAACCCCACTTAACAGTACGGTGGTTCCTATGACTCAACAAAGAAGAAAAGGGAACTACGAAACAACTATGTCTTCACACTCCATGGTCTTCATGTGAATGTCTTCTCATGTCATAATCTTCACTGTGAATATCTTCAGAAACCACCATTGTCTTCAATGTCTTCACACATTTTTAGGGGTCATCTCTGGTAGGTAAACCGAATAAATATGGGACTACTACCTGTGTTATCCTCCAATTCTCAAAAACACATTAGTCCCTCAACCAAGTTTGTCGTCAATACTCCAAAACCAACTAAGGGTGGCACTAGATGCACTTACAGCTCATAAAAAATTTAACGGAAGCAAAGAGAGCAATTCTAACAAGTCATGACATAATTTTGGCTCTCTCAAATAGGTGTGTCCAGCAAGGATTGATGACTTAGAAAAAAAAATAAAACAAGCAAAGACCCATATCGTACAAGACGCTCCAAGCAAAACACATATCATGTGACAAATAAAAATATAGTTTTAAGTGAAATACCTATGATCGTTGGAAGAAAGCGGGGATGCCACTCGGGGCATCCCCAAGCTTAGTTGGTTGCTCATTTTTGGATAATATCTTGGGATGCCTGGGCATCCCCAAGCTTAGGCTCTTCCATCCTTCCTTCATCCATCGTAAGATAACCCAAAACTTGAAAACTTCAATCAGATAAAACTCAACAAAACCTTCGTGAGATCTGTTAGTATAAGAATAATAAACCACTACTATAAGTGATGTATCAAACCAATTCATATTTCATTTTTATATTGTATCTACTATATTCCAACTTTTTTATGGCAAGAACTTATCAAAGAAAACCATAGAGCCATCAAAATAAGCACTCAACACAAAGAAAACAGAATCTGTCAAAACAAAGCAGTCTGTAGCAATCTGACTCTTTCAAATACTTATGTAACTCTAAAAGTTCTGAAAAATTAGGACGGCCTAAGAAAATTGTACTACAAGTGGAATGGGTCTTTTATCTCTCTCTGGTAAAAAATGAAAATTAATTTCGTAAGCGTAAAAGTTTCTGTTTTTTCAGCAAGATCAAACAACTATCACCCAAGAAGATCCTAAAGGATTTACTTGGCACAAACACTAATTAAAACATAAAAACACAATCATAAGTCTTAACACACAAAAACAGGAAGCAAAAGGCAAAAATAAAATTTATTCGTTGGGTTGCCTCCCAACAAGCGCTATAGTTTTATGCCCTTAGCTAGGCATAAAGCAAGGATCTAAGTTTTGTCATCTTTGGTTCGAGATCCATAAGATGCCCTCATGATTGATTCATAAGGTGGCTTAATTCTAGTTCTAGGAAAGTGTTCCATACCTTTCCTCAAAGGAAATTGGAACTTAATATTGCCTTCTTTCATATCAATCACGGCACCGATAGTGCGTAAAAACGGTCTACCAAGAATAATTGGACAAGACGGATTGCAATCAATATCAAGAACAATAAAATCTATGGGCACATAATTCCTATTTGCAAGAATAAGAACATCATTAATTCTTCCCATAGGCTTTTTAATAGTAGAATCCGCCAACTGCAAATTCAAAGGACATTCTTCAAGATTAGTAAGACCAAGCACATCACATAAAGATTTCGGACTTGTAGAAACACTAGAACCCAAGTCACACAAAGCAAAACACTCATAATTTTTAATCTTGACTTTGATACTAGGTTCCCATTCATCATGCAATTTTCTAGGAATTGAAACTTCTAATTCCATTTTTCCTTCAAAAGCTTTCAACATAGCATCAACAATATGTTTAGTAAAAGATTTATTTTGTTCATAAGCATGGGGTGAATTTATCATGGATTGCAACAAAGAAATACAATCAATCAAAGAGCAACTATCATAATTAAATTCTTTGTAATCCAAAAGAGTGGGTACATCACTAGCTAAAGTTTTGCCCTCTCCAAACCCACTTCCATTAATTTTTTCAACAAGATTTTCACCCTCCGAAATATTGGGACGCCTCCTACCTAAAGTTGACTCTTCTCCAGTCCCTTTTTCATCAATATTAACTTTACTAAGCAAGGAATCAATAGAAGAAATACCAATCATTTTAAGATTTTCATCACTTTTGCGAAAGAAATCACTAGAAAACGCTTTTTCTAAAAATTCTCTTTTAGCTCTAAGCATAGCGGTTCTTTTCTTACTTTTATCATAGAAACATAAAGAGATTTAATTGATTCATCTACTTTAGGCACAAAAATTTTCATCTTGAGATTTTCCACATCATGAGCAATTCTATCAACACTTCTAGACAAATCATCAATCTTACTCAACTTTTCTTCTATGGAAGCGTTGAAAGCTTTTTGAGTGGTGATAAATTCTTTAATATTATTCTCAAGATTAAAGGTGTTCCTATTATTATTATAAGATTGATTTCCATAGGAATTACCATAATTATTAGAGTAATTACTAGGAAAGGGCCTTGACGGTGTCGTGTACCTAGGGTAGGGCAACAGACCTGATCTAAGCACCCTCCCCAAGGACACTGCCCTATAGTCAAAGACATCCAAAGGATAGCAAATTCTACCGATTGAAATCACCTCAAGATGCAACCCACTCGACCATGAGTTCCACTCGGGTAACCCAATTCCATTCGACCATGATATAATCATTTGACCACATCATAAACCACTTGGAGCGCAGAAGATCTAAGGCCACTCAGGATGGTAACGGTCAGGCATTCACTCCGTAGTCTTAAGGGTCATTTATATCACTTTAATGCTAATGTTACCAGTAACGTCCCCTCTTTATGTACATTGAACCCTTGTAACGTGGGCTGGCTGGGGTCCTGGCGCACTCTATATAAGCCACCCCCTCGACTGGCACAAGGGTTCGCACCCCCTGTAACTTCACGCGCAATCCGATCGACCGAGCCTCCAGGCACCGAGACGTAGGGCTGTTACTTCCACCGCGAAGGGCTTGAACTCGTACATCTTGTGTGCACAATCTCACTTTACTTAGAACCACGATAGTTGGCGCCCACCGTGGGGCAGGTGTCTTAGCGACTTTCCGGTGAGGTTGTGATTTCTCCGAGTCCTTTCATCATGGTTTCCGACGGAGGTTTGGTGGAGGGCCGTGAGATCCGTCTCGGCACGCTTGTCTTCATCGTCGATGACTCAGCTTGGCTTCAGGAAGCTCCTCTCGATGTCGAGGCGCTCCTCGTCTGTGGGGCGACACACTTTCGCATGTGCGTTCATGGCGTCCTTCTGTGGCAGCCGTCGACTCAGTATCGGACAGCCCCCGTAGCATCTTTGCTCCCCGCTACTCGCCCTCACAAGCGATCCGGTCGGTCATGGCTTCAGCGGTGGGTGAAGCACGCGGTAACGCGTCAGTCGGCCACCCCTCAAGTCGCGGAAATCGATCCCGACGAATCTCTCTACGGCTTGTTCGACCTATTAACTGGCTCCGTCGAGATCCTGTCCGAGTGCGACAGCAGTGACCCCGTGGCAGAGGTCCTGATGGTCGACACGCCTCGCAGCCCGCCTGGCATGCGTCACAACGGCGGCGACGACGGCGGTGGCGATCCGTCGCGCGTTCATGAAGAGTACCACCCCGAAACTCTCTCTTCCCAGCAGAGGGGGGAACTTCACCGCCGCAATGTGGAGGCCCTCCACACGCTCGTTGTCGGCGACTCCTCTGAGGCTCGGGCCTTGGAGGCGGCGCGTTTGGCCACTTTGGCTGAGTGCACCCGACTGGAGAATCTTCAGCGTGCACTCGACGACCGCGCTTGCCGATAGATTCCCGAGTCTAGTCGACGGCAGCGGCAGTTATTTCCACCGGAACCACAGGTATACCGCACTCCGATTCTGAATCTTACCGCTGCGGCCCATATAGCAGAATCCATTCAGTCGTCCTAGTCAGAAGCTGGTAGAGGTTTAATGCAGATCAGAGCGCTGCTCCGAGCAACAGGAGAGCAGAACACTGCAGTTTCTCAGTCGCGCAACAGGATCCATAGCAGATCTGTGGTGGTTGATACCGTTCAGTCGGCTCATAGCCAAAGATTGCCTCCACGGCGTGAGGGACATGGGCATCGTCAAGGGCAATATTTGGGTCAGAACCATGAGCAGCAAGATCATCGAATCGACCGTGATGACCACCGTTGAGTGCCTACACCCCCTCCGAGGGGCGAATCATATGTGCCCCGACATTATGATGATAGGCGCCCATACAGCGAGGAGCGGAGGAGGCCGGTCAACCCAAGAGAGCCAGGGTCTGAAGCAAGGTCCATTTTGGTCCAAGGTTTAGTGGACAGGAATCGAGCACATAGGGAAAGGCAAGACAAAGATCGCCCGACTGGAAGCAGGGTGCATGTTTCTGGTCCCGAGTGTTTTAGCAGAGCCATCAGGGCTGCGGAGATCCCTCCCAACTTCAGGTTGGCGACTAGGGTCAGTAAGTTCACTTGTGAATCAAAGCCTGACACCTGGCTTGAAGATTACTGAGTGGCTGTGCAGATCGGTGGAGGAAATGATGAAGTTGCCATGAAGCATCTCCCCCTGATGCTTGAAGGGTCAGCTAGAGCTTGGTTAAATCAGTTGGCTCCAGGCAGTATTTTCAGCTGGGAAGAGTTGGCCCGAGTGTTTGTAAGAACGTTTGAGGGCACATGCAAACGGCCAGCGGCATTGACAGAATTGCAGCATTGCATGCAAAAATCGAATGAAACTTTGAGGGATTACATCTAGAGGTGGACCACTTTACACCACACTGTGGAGAATGTGTCTCACCACCAAGCAGTTTGCGCCTTCAAGGAGGGCGTTCGGTACCGAGAGCTCAACCTGGATTTCGGTTGGACGAGAGACATGTCTTTGACTTGAATGATGGAGATAGCCACTCGGTACGCCAACGGCGAAGAAGAAGACCGACTCCGCAGTGGCAAGAGCAAACCAGTCGGCCAGGACACTAGAGGAGGTAATTCCAATCAGAAAGAAAAGCACAAAGCAGAACCAGCAGCGCCTGGAGAGGTTGCAGTCGCAACCCAAGGAAAATCTAAAGGAAAACCTAAAGGGCCCTAGACCCCTAAGAAGGTGAAAGATGCAGCCGGGAACGACGTGTTGGATTTACCATGTCACATTCACATCAAGAAGGATGAAGAGGGAAATCTCATCTATCCCAAGCATACCAGTCGGCAGTGCCGAGTCCTTATACAGCAGTTTGGAGAAAAGCAACCCAGTGAGAAGAAAAAAGAATCTGATAAGGATGAGGACAAGGAAGAGGATGATGATGGATTTCCCAATATCAATTCCACTTTGGTGATTTTTGCTGATGTTGAAAGCAAAAGTCGACTGAAAGTCATCAATAGGGAAGTAAACATGGTGGCGCCGGCAACAACGACATATCTGAAATGGTCAAAGACTCCTATCACATTCGACCAGTCAGACCACCCGCCGCATGTTGCCACCCCTGGGAGGCAAGCGTTGGTGGTCGACCCAGTCGTTGGAGGCACCCGACTGACCAAAGTTTTGATGGATGGTGGCAGCGGATTGAACATTCTTTATTCTGAGACCCTCCGAGGGATGGGCATTCCGATGTCAAAACTCAGTGAGAGTAACATGCGGTTCCACGGAGTTATACCGGGAAAGAAAGCCGATTCACTCGGCCAGATCACTCTTGACGTAGCTTTCGGTGATTCCAAGAATTACCGAAAGGAAAAGTTGACATTTGAAGTTGTGGATTTTCATAGTGCCTATCATGCTATCCTGGGCAGAACTGCGTATGCCCGTTTCATGACTCGACTGTGTTATGTGTATCTCAAACTCAAGATGCCTGGCCCTAAGGGTGTGCAGTCACTGGTAATCGGCAGCAAGCAGAAGAGTGCTTCCAGAAGGGCTCGAAAATTGCCGATGAACAGATGGCAGCAATAGAAATGGAGGAATACAAGAAGAGAGCAGATCCGAGTGATTTGTTGAGAGCTAAGAGGCCTGCTTCAGAGTCTGCATTTAAGCCATCTTGTGTAACGAAACAAGTTCATATTCACCCGACTGATCCCAATGTTGCTCCGACTCATATATCAACAACACTTGATAGCAAATAGGAAGAAGCGCTCATCTAGTTCCTCCGTGAGAACTAGGACATCTTCGCATGGAAACCTTCTGACATGCCAGGTGTCGGTGTCAAAACTGGCGGATCTCGGGTAGGGGGTCCCGAACTGTGCGTCTAGGCCAGATGGTAACAGGAGGCAAGGGACACGAAGTTTTACCCAGGTTCGGGCCCTCTCGATGGAGGTAAAACCCTACGTCATGCTTGGTTAATATTGATGATATGGGTAGTACAAGAGTAGATCTACCACGAGATCGGAAAGGCTAAACCCTAGAAGCTAGCCTATGGTATGATTGTTGATGTGTATGTTGTCCTATGAACTAAAACCCTCCGGTTTATATAGACAATGGATAGGGTTAGGGTTACATAGAGTCGGTTACAATGGTAGGAAATCTGCATATCCGTATCGCCAAGCTTGCCTTCCACACCAAGGAAAGTCCCTCCCGGACACGGGATGAAGTCTTCAATCTTGTATCTTCATAGTCCAAGAGTCCGGCTGAAGGTATAGTACGGCCATCCAAACACCCCCTAATCCAGGACTCCCTCAGTAGCCCCTGAACTAGGCTTTAATGACGACGAGTCCGGCGCGCAGATTGTCTTCGGCATTGCAAGGCGGGTTCCTCCTCCAAGTACTTCATAGAAGATTTTGAACACACAGATAGTGTCCGGCTCTGCAAAATAAGTTTCCACATATTTCCATAGAGAGAATAATATTTACACCAATCTAATCTGCTGACGTATTCCGTAGCATGTCACACCATGGCCAAGCTTTTATCTGAGTCGTTTTATTATCCCACCTCAGCACGTCATGCGAGGCAGTTTCCTTGGCACGTCTTGTTAAAGCAAAGATCGTGTCCCCTTATTCCGGGATTCTCATCAATACGGGCGGGGGTAACCCAACCGCGCCATTGATTACGGCGCTTGGAGATAAGCGAGTTTTACCAAGCTGGTGGGGACATGTAATTGCGTCCACCCATATAAGGGGGTAAGGATCCACCTTTTCACCTACGCCTTCTTCCTCCTTCACCTATCCATTCTTGCGCACTCGAGCTCCAGCGCCCAAGTCCGCACTCCCCACCTCAACCTTCTCCAGCCATGTCCGGAGCGGGAGGCAAGTGGATGGTCTCCTCCGTCACGGAGGGACACATCAAAAAGCTGAGGAAGGCCGGATACCTGTCTAACGACATCGCGTACCGGCTTCCCAAAAAGGGGCAGCTCATCCCCACCCCTAGGCCCCATGAGAGGGTGGTGTTCCTCCCCCATTTCCTCCATGGACTGGGCTTCCCTCTCCACCCATTTGTCCAGGGGCTCATGTTCTACTCTGGCCTGGATTTCCACGATCTGGCCCCGAACTTTGTCCTCAACATCTCAGCGTTTATCGTCGTGTGCGAGGCTTTCCTCCGCATCCGCCCCCATTTCGGCCTATGGCTCAAGACTTTCAACGTCAAGCCGAAGGTGGTGCGCGATAACCAGGCGGATTGCGGAGGCGCCATGGTGGGCAAGATGGCCAACGTCCTATGGCTTGAGGGCTCCTTTGTGGAGACCCTGAAGGGGTGGCAATCGGGGTGGTTTTACATCACCGAGCCGCGCGACGCCGAATGGGTCGCATCCCCCGAGTTTCGATCCGGACCCCCTACGCGGCTCACCTCCTGGAAGGAGACGGGCCTGTCGTGGGGTAAGAAAGGAGAGCTGACCGGACTCCAAATATGCGTCCAAACCCTGGTGGACAAGAAGCTCAAACTTGCCAACGTAGTCCAGGTTATGCTCATCCGCTTGATCCTCCCGTGTCAACAACGGGGTTTTAACCTGTGCGAGTTCGACCCGGCGCGTCACCAAACTCTGAGCAGGCTCTTCGACACGACGTATGAAGATGCCTGGAAGGTGCTTTTCAAGGGCTTCAAGGCTCCCGCATCTGCTACCGAGGATCACGGATTCAGTGCGCTCGCGGTAGGCTGTTTTTTCCTTTTACAGGGTATCAGTTTTTCATAGTTTGACTCCATGCGGGATCTAAGCTCCCTTACCTTTGACAGGATTGGCAGGTGACATCCGGACAGATTAATTGTCCGGCTCCTTTGCCCAAAGGCCCAGCGGACGCTCGCTTGGCAAAGCTGCTGGTTCCGGCACCCTATGTGGTGCCGGAGAAGAAGGCCGTGAAAAAGGCCGCGGGGACTCGGAAGAGTGGTCGGCGCCAGTAGATCTCGGATCCATCATCCGACAGTTCTGAGGCGCATTCCTCCCGTGAAGACGAGGAGGAAGAAGAAGAGACCTCTCGCCCTCCAGCGGGAGGAGAGAAGAAAAGGAAGGCCGCCCTCTCTGGGGAGGCCGGAGGGTCCAAGAAGGGGAAAACCCTTCCTCCGGACTACTCCACCGACGCCGACGATGGCGGAGAGGAGTGGCAGCCCAGGGCCAAGCCCCTGGCAAAATCGTAAGTATCCGGATACCAGAGTAATTCATAGTATTCATTTATTGCATAGCTCTCCCTTACGTCAAACATGTTTATGCAGCCCACCCAAAGACCGGCTCGACACGTCGTCGAGCGGCTCACTGGACTCGTCGGATGTGAACTCGCTTCCGACGGCTTCCTCCCCACACCCTACGGACGACACCGAAGTGTTGTCCCAACAGGTTCCAAGCCGGGAGGAGGTGGTCCTGGAGGCACCGCAAGGCGACCTCCCGGACTCCAGGAGTAAAGGGGATGAAACCCCCCAGGGCTCCAAGTCCGGTTCTAGGTCGGACACCGCTCCGGAACCTTCAAAGGTTCCAGAGTCCGGCGGGGGACCTCCTTCCAAGAGGAGCAAGTCCACCGTGCTGGTGGCCCCCGTCCAACCGGAGGCGCCGGACAATATGTTGGAGGCGCTCCAAGGCGCCTCCATCAACGAGGAGCACCGCACTATTATGAGTGCGGTGGTCCAGAAGGTTCAGTCCGCCAAGAGCGGACTGACTGAAGCTTGTACTAGCCTTTTAACAGGCTTTGAGGTAAGTAAATAATATTACTGCATAGACAGTAGCCCCTGATGCTCTGTTTGGCGTTCGGGAAGAAAAGCCGAATAGAGGATCAAATAAAATCCGCAGGAGTCTAACAAAAATGAGTCAATATGCGTATGCAGGCTTCTCTGCTTGCGTCCGCCGCACTAACTTCAGAAGTGGACACGCTAAAGCAGAACCTCGAGCGGTCCGAGCAAGAGCTCGAGTGTGCCAAGAAGCAGCTCGAGGACAATGAAGGTAAGAAATACCTTGTTTTTAAATATATATAAAAAGGTGCAATTGCAAAAAATAACAGGATTACCGTGGCTATTGTAGGGGCCATGTCTGAGGTGGCGACCCTTAAGCAAGCACTGGTCGAGGCCGAGAAGAGGGCGGCCACGGAGCGCACCAAGCGGGAGAAGTATGAGGCCGAGGTTGGCAAGGTACGGCAAGAGCTCCAGGCTCTCATGGAAAAACATGAGAGTTTGGAGCTTGACTCAAAGACGTGGGCGTCCGAGCTCGCGGTGGCTATTGAAAATGCCAAGTCTGCCAAGGCCGAATCCCAGAAGACCCTCCAGGAGTTGGATGAGGTGAAGAAGATAGCGGCGGGTAAGGCATTCTTTATACAAAGAAAACACATAAACGTGAGTTACTTATTACTTACCCGAATCCGGAGCTCTCCAGGAGCATTCGCATATCTTCCCTAGAGTGTGTCCGATGCCGCCGCATTCTACCGAGCCGAGGAGGGAAGCTCGACAGAGAAGGTGTTCTGGTCTCAGTATGCTGAGGCCGGACACCCCGTGCCCCTGAGCGACCAGCTGAAGCAACTAGTCGAGCTCCACAAGGCGGCCGAACAGGCAATGAAGGGCCTCATAGTTCGGTTGTGGCCTGGAGGGGCTCTGCCTGGGAGCTATTTTGGACTAGTGTGGCGGCTGGTGGAGGCCTGTCCAAGGCTCGAAGTCATCAAGCCTCCGTCTGCATTGAAGGTGGCCGTAGGGCCCTTGCCCGTGCTAAGGTGCACTGGGGCAAGCTGGATGCTGAGAAGCTTGTGAAGCCACCGCGGGGGAAAGAGCATCGCAAGCCCGAGAATTACTATAAGGATGTTCTGAAGGGTGCCTGCCTTGTGGCGGATGAATGTTCTAGGGATGTAATTTTTGAGTGAAACTTGCTCGTTTTGTCCTGTGCGCTGAAAACTTGTTCATATGCTCTAAGCAATGCTGTTGGAATTTAAAATATTACCTTCTGTGCGGCTGTTTATCAATTCTGAGAGATGGCGAGTCATCGGCTTCTGCCCCCGTGCCGCTAGTGCTGGGGTGTTCCGGGATAAACCTGAGCGCTCTTTTTCCCATGTTTGGGTCCTTCGAGGGAGGCGCTCAGCCCAACGAACAAGGCAATCGTACTATAATGCGTGAACACTCTCACTTAGCCATAGAATTCTATAATTTTAAATTTCGGCGAAGCCCCTGGTATTCGAAAGACCGAGTTCGGGGCGCTATCCACGCCTTGGCCGGACAGAGCCGGTTCCTCGCCCTAAGCGGCATAAGTCTTTAGGGACTCGAAAAACCTCTTGAATAGCGACCAGCTCTTGCTTCATCATGACAGTTAGTTTTAGCTTTCTCCACTGAGGTGCTCGACCCAGCTCAACTAGGGCACAATCGCAGTGGTTCTCCTAGTGCTACCTTGGCCAATATAGCGGAACGTAAGGCACCAAAACATAGGAGCCGGGCAAACCCAACTATTGACCCAAGACATGATTCGGAGCCGATGCATATAATGCTATAAGTTCGGGGTGCCGCACTTGTTAAAGTGTTCGGACTTCTCACACCATATTGAGGGGTACTAAAGCCCCTGGCGTAATTTGGCCGTACCAATGTGTACGGGTGCAACATGTCGTTAAGGAACATATAAAGAAAAAAAGATAATGCAAAAATAGACGAAAGCTATGCATTGTTTATTAAAAAGGGCTGCGATCAAAGCAGAACTATACAAATAATGCGATAAGCAAAAGGTTGGACTATGTAACATGTCCGTTCCAGGGGCAAGCTGTGGAATAGTATGCGAAACGGGTATACTGCTTGTGATAGAGACCACCTGGGAGTTCCGTAATGCGGCGTGGCTTGTCTGCTTCCCTGGTTCTTGCATTGTTTGTGCGGCAATTGAGCTGCCGAACAGGCCTTCCGAAGGATGGAGTCCTGAAAGTAAGAGAAAAATAAAAAATTAACAGCCCCTGGTACGGTTTAAGCCATGTTTCGGGCATGCCGTGATGGTGCCCCTCCCCCTGTACCCATGGTATCTCTAGAGCGTAGTTATGTACGCGAAGTACTGGCATTGCCTTTTTGCGAGGGTTGGGGTTGGGGCCGCATTGCTATGCCTGCTCGAATCGTGCCAGGCGGTCTTGTTGTAGGTTACTCCGGGCGCGCTTGACGGTGTCCGGTCGTTTAGTGGCCGGACTGGAGAACTGCCTAGAGAGGCTGCTTTGTACTTCCGCTGCAAGGGCCGCCGTGTGCTCCTCCATTCGGAGGGAGCGTTCGGTGTTTCCATTGACCGTAATTACTCCTCGAGGGCCTGGCATCTTGAGCTTAATGTATGCGTAGTGCGGTACCGCATTGAACTTGGCGAATGCGGTTCGCCCGAGCAGTGCGTGATAACCACTAGGGAATGGGACTATGTCGAAGATTAATTCCTCGCTTCAAAAATTATCCGAAGATCCGAAGACCTCTTCAAGTGTGACTGAGCCTATACAGTTGGCCTCTACACTTGGTATTACGCCTTTAAAGGTCGTTTTGGTGGGTTTAATCCTCGAGGGATCTATGCCCATTTTCCGCACTGTATCCTGGTAAAGCAGGTTCAGGCTGCTGCCACTGTCCATAAGGACTGTAGTGAGATGAAATCCGTCAATAATTGGGTCTAGAACCAATGCGGCGAATCCGCCATGACGGATGCTAGTGGGATGGTCCCTTCGATCAAAGGTGATCGGGCAGGAGGACCATGGGTTGAACTTTGGGGCGACTGGCTCTACCGCGTATACGTCCCTTAACGCGCGCTTCCGCTCCCTTTTGGGGACGTGGATTGCGTATATCATGTTCACCGTCCGCACTTGTGGGGGAAAACCCTTCTATCCACTATTGTTCGGCGACCGGGGCTCCTCGTTGTCATCACTATGCAGCCCCTTGTCTTCATTTTTGGCGTTTAACTTGCTTGCCTGCTTGAACACCCAACAATCCCTGTTGGTGTGATTGGCCGGCTTTTCGGGGGTGCCATGTATCTGGCACAAGCGGTCTAGTATTCGGTCCAAACTGGACGGGCCCCTAGGATTCCTTTTGAATGGCTTTTTCCGCTGACCGGATTTAGAGCCTCTGAATCCGGCATTAACTGACGTATCCTCAGCACTGTCGCTGTTAATGCGGTACTTCTGCTTGTTGCGACGCGACCTGCCACTACTGTCCCTGGTGTCCGAATTACCAGGGTTCTTGGTCATATTGTTGCTACGATCAAGCCAGATGTCTTCTCCCGCGCAAAAGTGGGTCATGAGTGTCGTGAGTGCTGCCATAGATTTTGGCTTTTCCTGTCCAAGGTGTCGGGCCAGCCACTCGTCACGGATATTGTGCTTGAAGGCTTCTAGGGCCTCAGCATCCGGACAGTCAACTATTTGATTTTTCTTTGTTAGGAACCGTGTCCAGAATTGCTTGGCCGATTCCTCTGGCTGCTGAATTACATGACTTAGGTCATCGGCGTCTGGGGGTCGCACATAAGTGCCCTGGAAATTGTCGAGGAATGCGGCTTCCAGGTCCTCCCAACAACTGATTGATCCTGTTGGCAAGCTGTTAAGCCAGTGCCGAGCTGGTCATTTAAGCTTGAGTGGGAGGTATTTGATGGCGTGGAAATCATCGCCGCGGGCCATGTGGATATAAAGGAGATAATCCTCGATCCATACCGCAGGATCTGTTGTGCCATCATATGATTCGATGTTTACGGGTTTGAAACCCTCGGGGATTTGATGATCCATTATTTCGTCTGTGAAGCATAGTGGGTGTGCGGCGCCTCTGTACTGGGCTATATCATGACGTAGCTCCAATGAGCTTTGTCTACTGTGTTCGGCCCTGCCGAATTTGTGGCCGGCGTGACGGTTACCGTCTCGAGCCGTGGGGCGCCCCCACGATCCGTAGATCGATCTTGTTTGCCTTGCCTTGTCCTCCAACCTATCTTGTAAGTCCGGCGCATATTCCCATGCCTTGGTACGGGGTGCGGCTTGAGTGGAGGGCCGAGAGGCCTCTCTGTCGCGGCCACGGGGTGGCCGGTCAGCCGCATCAAGTGCTTCCTCCTCTAATTGGGGTAGCAACCTGCGCTTTGGGTAGCTCTTGGAGGGGCTTTCGAGTTGATGCTCTTCGGCCGCAAGGACTTCAGTCCATCTGTCGACTAACAAATCTTGATCAGCTCTAAGTTGTTATTGTTTTTTCTTGAGGCTTCTTGCCGTGGCCATAAGCCTGCGTTGAAAATGCTCTTGCTCGACCGGATCCTCTGGCATGACGAATTCGTTGTCATCGAGGCTTGCCTCGTCTTCGGAGGGAGGCATATAATTATCGTCCTCGACCTCTCTGTCTGCCACTCTCTCATGAGGGCTGGTTTCTCCATCCTCCTGTGCTAAATCTTGCTGGAGAGGGTTTTCTTCAGCACTTTCCGGAGTATTATTATTTCCCGTGCTGGAATCACCATATTTGTTTTGGCGGGATTTTGAGCGGCGCCGCTGACGCCGGTGCTTAGGCTGTTTCTTGGAGTGGTCGTCCTCCGCTGTTCCATCGCCATCTCCCTCTTTTGGGGTGTCCACCATGTATATGTCATATGACGAGGTAGCTTTCCAGGGCCAAGTAGGCGCTGGTTCTTCATCATCTCCTTCATCGGCGTCCATACCGTCGATGTCTTCGGAGTCGAAGTCGACCATGTCGGTTAAGTCGTCGACAGTGGCTACAAAGTGGGTGGTGGGTGGGCTCTGAATTTCTTCATCGTCCGTACCCCAACCTTGCTGACCGTAGTCCAGCCAGGGCTCTCCTGATAAAGAGAGAGACTTCAGTGTCTTCAGAACACCGCCGAAAGGCGAGTGCTGAAAGATGTCCGCGGCAGTAAACTCCATGATCGGCGCCCAATCGGATTCGATCGGCAGGGGCGCGGAGGGTTCGGAGTCCGGAGAGGAGTCCGGCTCCTTGGAATCACGAGTCTCGCAGAGTAAGGGGCTGGTGTTCGGCACAATCGCCGTTGGGATCGCAGCCCCCGAGGTGGCGTCCAACCGCCCATCCTCGATTGGCGCAGTTGGCTCCAAATTAAGGGTCGAAGTTGATGTGGGTGCGGCCTCCAGGGCACTGTTCGGCGGTAGAGCTAGATCATGCTCGTCGGGACAGTGCGGCGCGCTCGGCAGTGGCTCGAATCCGTCGAAGATCAAGTCCCCGCGGATGTCAACCATGTAGTTTAAACATCCAAATCTGACCTGACGGCCAGGGGCGTAGCTTTCGATCTGCTCCAGACGGCCAAGTGAATTGGCCCGCAGTGCAAAGCCGCCGAAGACGAAGATCTGTCCGGGAAGGAAGGTCTCACCCTGGACTGCATCGCTATTGATGATCATAGGAGTCATCGAGCCTGACGGCGACGACACAAAGGAACTCTCAATGAAAGCACCAATGTCGGTGTCAAAACCGGCGGATCTCGGGTAGGGGGTCCCGAACTGCGCGTCTAAGCCGGATGGTAACAGGAGGCAAGGGACACAAAGTTTTACCCAGGTTCGGGCCCTCTCGATGGAGGTAAAACCCTATGTCCTGGTTGATTAATATTGATGATATGGGTAGTACAAGAGTAGATCTACCACGAGATCGGAGAGGCTAAACCCTAGAAGCTAGCCTATGGTATGATTGTTGATCTGTATGTTGTCCTACGGACTAAAACCCTCCGGTTTATATAGACACCGGATAGGGTTAGGGTTACATAGAGTCGGTTACAATGGTAGGAGATCTGCATATCCGTATCGCCAAGCTTGCCTTCCATGCCAAGGAAAGTCCCTCCCGGACACGGGACGAAGTCTTCAATCTTGTATCTTCATAGTCCAGGAGTCCGGCTGAAGGTATAGTCCGGCCATCCGGACACCCCCTAATCCAGGACTCCCTCACCAGGTGTTCCCAGGGAACTGGCTGAGCACCATTTACGAGTTGACCCAAAAGCAAAACCTGTCAAAGAGCACCTCCGATGGTCCGCCATGGAAACAAGGAAGGCAATTGGTGAGGAAGTGGCTCGGCTTCTGGCAGCTGAGTTCATCCGAGAGATTTACCACTCCGAATGGCTCGCCAATGTAGTCATGGTTCCTAAGAAGGATGATTCACTCTATAAGTGTATTGACTTCAAACATATCAATCGGGCCTGCCTGAAAGATCACTTCCCTCTCCCTCGCATTGATCAAATAGTCAACTCGACTGCGGGATGTGAGCGATTGTCTTTTCTGGACGCATATTCCGGGTATCATCAGATCCGACTATATGCACCCGATGAAATAAAAACAGCTTTCATCACCCCATTCGGGTGCTTTTGCTATGTTACCATGCCCTTTGGTCTCAAAAATGTTGGAGCCATATTCATGCATATAATTCAGAAGTGCCTGCTCACTCAAATCAGTTGGAATGTGGAAGCATACATGGATGACATCATGGTTAAGTCGCAAAAAGGTTCCGACCCGCTGACTGACTTTGCTGAAACATTTGCCAATCTGAGAAGGTATGATATCAAGCTTAACCCATCGAAGTGTACATTTGGAGTTCCAGGCAGAAAGTTACTCGGTTTCTTCGTTTTCGAATGTGGGATCGATGGTAACCCAGAGAAGGTTGGTGCAATACTCTGAATCAAAAGCCCCCTGCGCATACATGATGTTCAGAAGCTTACTGGTTGTTTGGCCACCTTGAGTCTCTCGTCTCAGTGAAAATGCATTGCCTCTTTACCAACTGATGAAGAAATGTTATAAGTTCGAGTGGACTCCTGAAGCAGACGCAGCGTTTGCAGAGCTCAAAACCCTTCTTTCCACCCAGCCGGTGCTCGCTGCTCCAATCAGCAAAGAACCTTTACTGCTTTATATTGCAGACACTGGACAAGTTGTCAGTACAGTACTCACGGTCGAGCGGGAAGAAGAAGGTAAAGCCTATAAGCTTCAGCGCCTAGTGTACTATATTTCTGAAGTATTAACTCCATCGAACAAGAGATACCCGCATTATCAGAAGCTTGTATATGGAATTTACTTGACTTCAAAGAAGGTGGCACATTATTTCTCGGATCACTCCATCACAGTTGTCAGCAATGCTCCATTGTCAGAAATTTTGAACAACAGAGACACAACTGGTCGAGTGGCAAAGTGGGCGATTGAACTCCTTCTGTTGGATATAAAGTTTGAGACAAAGAAAGCAATCAAGTCCTAGGAAATAGAAGATTTCCTTGTCGAGTGGATTGAACAACAGCAACCGACTCCACTCCACTCGGAACATTGGACTATGTTTTTTGATGGATCCAAGATGTTGAATGGTTATGGTTCTGGAGTAGTTTTGGTATCCCCGCGAGGTGATAAACTCAGTTATGTCCTTCAGATTCACTTTGATTCCTCCAACAATGAAGCTGAATATGAAGCACTGCTGTACGGGTTGCGAATGGCCATTTCACTCAGCGTCCGTTGCCTAATGGTCTATGGTGACTCAGATTTGGTGGTCAATCAAGTGATGAAAGAATGGGATGTCAGAAGCCCAGCCATGACTGGTTATTGCAATGTAGTAAGAAAGTTAGAAAAGAAGTTTGAAGGTCTAGAGCTCCACCACATTCCCCGACTGAAGAACCAGGCAGCAGATGACCTGGCAAAGATAGGTTCCAAGCGAGAGACCATTCCCAGCAATGTGTTTTTGGAACACCTTCACACACCATCAGTTCAATAAGATCCCTTCACAGAAGAGCCCCCGCAACCTAAGAGTTCCACTGATCCGGTGGAAGTTGAAATCCCAGCCGTGGTCGACCTAGTCATGGAAGTTTTGGTTGTCATTCCTGATTGGACTATACCATATATCCCATATATTCTCGGGAAAGAACTCCCAGAAGACGAAGATGAAGCGCGACAGATCGTCCGTCGATCTAAAGACTTCACCGTGATAAGCGGTCGACTGTACAGAGAAAGTGTGACTGGAGTTGCTCAGCGATGCATTACCCCAGAAGAAGGTCGAATCATTCTCAATGATATCCACTCGGGGACCTATGGTCACCATGCGTCCTCATGGACAATAGTGGCCAAAGCATACTGAGAAGGTTTTTACTGGCGCGAGCAAATGAAATGGCAAAGGAAATAGTCGACAAGTGTGAGGGTTGTCAGTTCTGCTCCAACATGTCACACAAGCTCGCTTCAGCCTTGATTCCACTCGTTTGGCCATTTGCCGTTTGGGGGTTGGATATGGTTGGACCCTTGAGGACTGGCATAAGTGGTTTCACTCACATGCATGTTGCAGTCGACAAGTTCACTAAATGGATTGAAGCCAAGGCCATCAAGAACCTCGATTCAGGCACTGCCGTCAGCTTCATCAGAGGGATAACATTCAGATTTGGAGTCCCACACAGCATCATCATAGACAATGGTTCAAACTTTGATTCAGATGAGTTCGGAGCTTTCTATGCTTCCCAAGGCACTCGGGTTGACTATGCTTCAGTTGCTCACCCATAGTCGAATGGACAAGCAGAAAGAGCAAATGGTTTGATCCTCCAAGGGTTGAAGCCTAGATTAATGCGATACCTCAAGCATCCAGCCGGCGCCTGGGTAGATGAGTTACCATCAGTGATGTGGGGCCTGAGGACAACGCCAAATCGGTCGACTGGCCGGACTCCCTTCTTCCTGGTTTATGGAGTCGAGGCCGTGCTACCGACTGATTTACTCCATAATGCCCCGCGAGTGGAACTCTTCTCAGAGGCAGAAACAGAAGAAGCCCGGCAAGATGCTGTTAACCTTCTAGAAGAGGAAAGAGAAATGGCCCTGATCAGGTCAACCATCCATCAACAAGACCTTCGTCGGTTCCATGCCAAAAACGTCAGGGGTCGAGCGTTTCAGGAAGGGGACCTGGTTCTCCAAGTGGATTAGCAACAACCACACAAGTTGGCTCCCACTTGGGAGGGCCCTTTCATCATCACCAAAGTGCTTCATAATGGAGAATACTACCTGTACGATGTGGAGCACAAGAAGGACGGGCCACGCGCTTGGAATGCGGAGCTTCTCCGCCACTTTAACACTTAAGCATTCAGGTTGTCGAGATGTAATAAGAAGTACCTTTCAGTTTGTTTAATCAAAGACATGGTTTTGCAACCTCCTAAGTTATTGTTATTACTTATACATGTGTCCAAAATCCCCCAGTGGGTGGCTTAGTCGTGAATCCGATTCGCCTAAGTTTCAAAAAACAAAATCCCGCCGAGTGAGGGGCAATCCGCTCACTCGGGGGGCTTACCTGCGAACCTGATTCACCTAAGTTTCAAAAATCCTACCAAGTGGTGAGCAACCCTCCCACTCGGGGGCTTAGCTGCAGTCCAGTACTCGCCTAAGTTTCAAAAATCCTATTGAGTGGTGAGCACCCCTCCCACTTGGGGGCTTAGCTGTAGTCCAGTACTCTCCTAAGTTTAAAAAATCATGTCGAGTGGTGAGCAACCCTCCCACTCGGGGGCCTAGCTGTAGTCCAGTACTCGCCTAAGTTTAAAAAATCCTACCGAGTGGTGAGCTACCCTCCCACTCGGGGGCTTAGATGCAGTCCAGTACTCGCCTAAGTTTCAAAAATCCTACCGAGTGGTGAGCAACCCTCCCACTCGGGGGCTTAGCTGCAGTCCAGTACTCGCCTAAGTTTAAAAAATCCTGCCGAGTGGTGAGCAACCCTCCCACTCGGGGGCTTAGCTGCAGTCTAGTATTAGCCTAAGTTTAAAAAATCCTACCGAGTGGTGAGCAACCCTCCCACTCGGGGGCTTAGCTGCAGTCCAGTACTCGCCTAAGTTTAAAAAAGCGTACCGAGTGGTGGGCAACCCTCCCACTCGGGGGGCTTAGCTGCAGTCCAGTACTCACCTAAGTTTTAAAAAATCCTACCAAGTGGTGAGCAACTCTTCCACTCGGGGGCTTAGCTGCAGTTCAGTACTCGCCTAAGTTTTAAAAAATCCTACCGAATGGAGAGCAACCCTCCCAATCGGGGGCTTAGCTGCAGTCCAGTACTCGCCTAAGTTTTAAAAAATCCTACCGAATGGAGAGCAACCCTCCCACTCGGGGGCTTAGCTGCAGTCTCGTACTTGCCTAAGTTTTAAACACACTCTATCCTTATCCGCAAGGACGATGAGGTGCAGGTCGACCACGACCTTATCCTCGGAGCTACGACACAAATACAACGTCCTCTCCATCCTTATCCGCAAGGACGATGAGGTGCAGGTTGACCACGACCTTATCCTCGGAGCTACGACACAAATACAACGTCCGCTCCATCCTTATCCGCAAGGGCGATGAGGTGAAGGTCGACCACGACCTTATCCTTGGAGCAACGACACAAATATACCATCTGCTCCATCCTTATCTGCAAAAAAGACAACGAGAGGTCCTGGACGGCATCGAATTCCCATATCTATGATCCACTCGACTAAGCTACACCACAAAGTCAGTAGCAATACAGATTGAAGAATCAAAGCCAAGAGATTCAAAAGCAACCAAGTTCAGATAAAACCTAAGAGGTTCCAGACCACATTTCAAAGGACTCAGGCATCAGGCCCGAAAGAGTTTAAACGGTTACAAGACCACTCGGCATACCGAGGCAAATTCAATTGGATATAAAAGTTCATTCACTCCACGGGTGGAGGACTGGCAGGCTCGACGAACTCATCCAGGTCGATTCTATCTGCAATTCGAGTGGCGGCAGCAATGAAGGTCTCCATGAAGGACCAGAAGTCCTATCTCCTGGTATTGGCAACCTTGATCACTACTAGATTTTCCTCCTTGGCCTCCTTGCAGTGGACTCGAACTAGCGACAGATCTACGTCAGCACTGCAGCGAGTAGATGACTTCTTCCACTCCTAAACTCGGCCAGGGACCTCATTGAGTCGAGTCATCAAAGACTCGGGGTCATTCTGGAGCGTCTCCCGTGGCCAAAGTGCTGAGTCAATCCGCGACACCGCAACCTTCAGACATGCAAGGAAGTCTGTAACACTGGCGACGCGGGATTCCAATCGGAGCACGTTCATGGCAACTTCATCACCGACAGGGGAAAGGATGGGGTCTAGGCCTGTCTTCATCTGCCCAGTTTCTTCCTCAAAGTTTTTAAAGAATTCTACAAACACAAAGAGATAATGAGTCAACGGTTTTACGGTGAATCGACCATGGCTAAACATTCGGATAAAGAAAAATACCTTCGAGCATAAGGAACAACTTCTTGGCGAGTGCCCCCAGATTAGCCTCCGGGTCATTTCTCTTATGAGAAATGCCTTCAATCTTCTCGTTCAAAGCAACTTTGTCTTTCTTTAGATGGGTCACTTCTTTGTTGGCTTTGGTGAGGGATGCCTTTAGCTTGGCGTTGTCTTCCGCCAGTGCCCCGACTGAAGCCAACTTCTTGTTGACGAGTGTTGTCTTCTCCTGAGCCTCCTTCTGCGCAGCTGCAAGGTCAAGGTCCTTTTGTACCAGAGCTTGCTTCATTTTCTCTGAAGAATGTGCACTCAGGTCAGAGAGAAGAACGAAGAGATAACTTGAGAGATGGTCAAGATAGACAGTCGCAGGTCGTTACCTTCCGTACCAGCTACTTCGTATTTAGCCTTTTTCAAATTCTGATTGGCCAGCTCCAAGTCAAGGTTGAGATGTCTCTGCTTCTCCTCGAAATCGGCAAACTTGGAGGTAAGCTCACAGGATTTCTGCAGTCAGCAAAAAGATACATCAATGGACAGGATCAAAGATTATTTGCTTCCGAGTGAAAAGAACTCTAAGACTACTGCAGAATCAAACATTCAACAGTAGTCTCAGGGACTACACCCAATGGGTGCACTTAGCGTGCCCCCACTGGTTCAAATTCCACTCAACATGGTCCGCCCAGACCGAGTGGAAGAATTGAAGGAGAAGATATTTTATCAAGGCCCCTGCCGAATCACACATTCAACGGCGACCTTGGGGACTACACCCAGTGGGTGCACTATGCGTGCCCCCACTAGTCCAAAAACTACAATCGACACAACCTAGTCGACTCAACTAGGAAAAGTATTCGACGTAAATTAAAACATCCAGTGGGTGTGCAGATGCGAAGAGCAGACTAACAGATGGATGCACAAAGAAGAGTTTTTTGGGGTAGCATATCCTAACAGAACAAGCGACAAGATAGGAGTTCAGTCAGAAACCAACTTACCTGGACATTGGCTTGGAGGGCTGCACTGGCATCATAAGCAGCTTGACTATTCTCGTGCACAGTCTTAACCCGCTCCATCATCAGGCCCGCTTGGCGTATAGCTTCTGCTGCGGCGCTAGCCTGGTCCTCCGGGACGTGATGGGTGGTGAAGAACGGAGTCATCGGTTCAGTCACAGCAGCCTGAGATTCCGAGGCGTGACGTTGAACAGATGAAGCAGGGATGGGCACGGTCAACGATGGAGGGCGTTCACTCGACACTAGAACAGCAAAGGTGACAGAGGTCCGGTTCGCATCTTCAGGCTGTTGAACCACTGGCTCCGTCACCAGCACCGACTGAGAAGTTTGGCCGGCGGATGCCTTCTTGCTCGAAGCCTTGCCCCTCCTTCCCATGGTCCTCTGCAGCACGTCTTCATCATCATCCAGAAGCTCAACGACATTGGGCGGAGCTGCAAAGCAATCGTTTACAGGAGTTCACTCGACCATCAAAAGAGCAGATTAAATAATGATAGAAGGGCAAAGAGTTTTACCCGCATGAGAGGTGACCGTGTCTTCCATCTCTTCATCTTCATCACCTTGGTAAATAGAAGTCCCAGAGGCAGCACTACAAAATTCAGAATTCACTCGGTCAAAACAAGAAAGTGAGTCGACCAAAGTTTGAAGAGTTGGGCTCAATAATAACCCAGAAGCGATGGGGACAGGCACTTTAATCTTGGGCAGTGCCTTCCGGGGTTTTGAAGTCACGACTTTGGGCTGCTTAGGAGCTTTTTAAGTCGGCACAGGAGAAGACGTCCGAGTATGCTTTAAAGGTTGTCCAGTCGGAGGAGTCTTTTTGCCCTGAATGCTTGCTGGATCATGCCTCTGTTTGGAGCACCTCTCTGTGCGAGGCGGAGAGTCGAACTCCTCGCCACTGCTCGAGTCCTCGCTCTCGTTGTCTCCTCCTCTGCCAGAGTGCCAGTCGCCGCTGTCACCCCCGCTCGCCTCTCCCTCCTGCTCTTGCTCTCCGTTGGGCATCGAGTACAGTTCAGTAAAGGTCTGCAAAGGATAGAGTCGAGTGGATATTAATCAGTTTCAAAAGCTAACACGTATCAGAGCAAAATACACTCAGAAAGAAAGAATTGAACCTTGTCGGGCTCAGTGGTGTTGTCGAGTGGAGGAACCCTTCTGGACCCCCTGGGGTTGTCCTTATTCCCAGTGATGCCTTGTAACCACAGCTCCACCGTCTACTCGCTGACTTCCTCCGAGTGGATCTGAGTGATGTCCTCAATGCCCGAGTACAACCACATTGGGTGGTCACGAGCTTGGAGCGGCTGAATGCGTCGACTCAGAAATGCTTCTAGCAAATCCATACCATTCACGCCATCGTGGACAAGTTGGACCACTCGCTCAACCAGCATAGCAACCTCCTCTTTCTCCTCTGGAGTCACTCTCAACAAAGAAGGCATCTCGACTCGCTCGGTGGAAAACGGAGGAAGACCGGTCGATTGACCTGGAGTCGGTTCATCCTTACAATAGAACCAGGTCGACTGCCACCCCCTGACTGACTCAGGAAGAATCATGGCAGGGAAAGTGCTTTTGTTCCTCATCTGGATCCCTAAACCCCCACACATCTGGATCACGTGTGTCCTCTCATCACTCGGATTGGCCTTTTTTACCGACTGAGAGCGGTGGGTGAAAATGTGCTTGAAGAGACCCTAGTGCGGTCGACAACCCAGAAAGTTCTCGCACATGGACACATAGGCAGTGAGGTACGTGATAGTGTTCGGGGAAAAGTGATGAAGTTGGGCTCCGAAGAAATTTAGAAAACCCCGGAAGAAAGGATGGGGGGCAAAGAAAAACCGCGGTCGACGTGGGTCACAAGTAGGACACACTCACCCTCTTGCGGTCGCGGCTCGGTCTCGTCCCCCGAAAGCCGCCAAGACTCGTGGGCGATCAGCCTCCGTGAACCAAATCCTCCATGTCTTCTTTCAAGATGGTCAACCGGATCTAGCCGCGCGGCAGAGTAGATCTTGACGACGACCCGCCCCGGCTCGTCTTCTTCCCCTTCGCCTTCACCGTCGCTTTCTTTGTGCGCTCCAGAGCAGCGGTCTTGTCCTTCCCCATTGCGGTGGAACGGGCTCGAGCTGGGCGGCGGCGGCGAGAGCGGAGGCAGAAGCAGTGGGGAGCAAAGGAAGGAGCAGAAGAATGGGGCGCATAGTGCGAAGGCAACGGCCTCGGCACCTTATATGGACCCGTTCTCCGAGTGGCTGACCGATGGACCCAGGCAATCCTGTCAAATCCCACAACAGGCGTGCGCTCAGTACGTGGCGAAAAAGGTGGCACAGGGATCGAGGCGCCCCTGCCTAATCTGCTCCGATTACCACGGCCCTCTCCGCCCCACGCACTTCCCCAAATTTCGAATCCCGCCAAATCTGGGAATGGTAGGGCAGTCAATCATACCGAAGATTTCATGCAACACTAACAGTCGAAACCCATCAGCAGAAACTTCACTCGACAACTTCTAAATAGCTCAAGGCGACTGAAGATGAAGTCGAAGTTGTTGCATGCTTCACCAATCCAGTCATATGCTTCCGCAGCATAAAGGTTGGGTCGGAACCGTTGTCAACTTCAATTTCCACTCAAACCCAGAACCATTTGGGGGCTAATGAAGGTGCCATGTACCTAGGGTAGGGCAATATACCTGATCTAAGCACCCTCCCCAAGCCTATAGTCAAAGACATCCAAAGGAAAGCAAATTCTACCGACTAGAATCACCTCAAGATGCAACCCACTCGACCATGAGTTCCACTCGGGTAACCCAATTCCATTCGACCATGATATAATCATTCGACCACATCATAAAGCACTCGGAGCGCAGAAGATCTAAGGCCACTCAGGATGGCAACGGTTAGGCGTTCACTCCTCTCACAGCCCTAGAATTCTGCTTTGTAATCGGTTGCATCAGTGAGTGGCATCCATGCATCATGTTTAAATTCCATTTAAATGTGAATTGGGGAAAGTGGAAAGTCTCAGAGGTTATATCTAAAAATAATCAACATTAAAAATTGCTTCAAATAAACCCAAGAAAATGTTCCTGTTAAGCTAGAAAAATATTGGCAAGAGGTAAAATTCAAACCAATATTTTTTGGAGTCTCAGGGATATTTATTTTGGGCCTTTGAAATTAAATCACTAAGTATTTGACTTTTGGATTATATTCATTTTATATAGAATATATTTCAAAAGGCCCTGAAATTATTTATGTGCCTTTGGAAAAGTCCATAATGGCAACATACAAATATTCAGAAGGTTTTGCCCTGCTTTGATTTACTTTTGAATTTGAATCAGTGGCAAAATGAATAAATAAAAAGAAAACAACATAGAACATAAAACAGAGCGGAGGCTTACCTGTGCAGCCACTTACCCGGCGCTCACCTGGCCCAGCACGGCCCAGCCCAGCTGGCCGATGCCAGTCATCTCCCTCCTCTCGCCAGAAGGACGAGAGTCGCGTGCTCGACGCGCACGTCCACGCGCCCCAGCCACTTCCTGCTTCTGCCAACGCTGGAGGCTGGCTGGAGACGCCACGCGACCCCCCCTCGATCCCCTCTCACTTTCCTCTCTCTCCTTGGACCTCTTCCCCTCCTCTGCTCTCTCTCTCTCTCTCACCCGGGTCCGAGCTTGTCTGAGAGCGCCGACGAGCACCACCGCACTCAGAGCCTCCCCCCGACCTATCTCCGTGCCCAAGAGCTCCTCTACGACCTCTTCTTCGTCCTCGACGAGCTACGCATCGCCGGACGCCCCCGAGCGCTCTCCCCATCGTCTTCTTCAACCATGGCCGCCAAGATCGACGACGTCCTTCCGTCGTCTTTAGCCCTTCCCCGAGCTCGAAGAGGCCACCGCTGCAACCGCCGTGAGCCCCTCACCCGAACCCCTCTCTCCCCTACCTCGTTTGCATCGCGTAGCTGTCGAATCCGCCGGAGCCGTGAGCTTCCGCCCGCCGGTCATGTCGCCGCCATGGCCACGGTCACTGCAGCCCGTGCCCGAGCACACCAGTGTGCTTAGAACCTCTCCGTGCACCTGTAGCCACCACCAGCTCCTCCTCCCGAACACCCTAGCGAGGAACTCGAGCACGGCCGAACCACATCGTCGGCGTTGATTCCGGCGACCATCTTGTCCAGCTCCACCACCCACAGACGTGGCTCAGCCCCAGCTCTCCATAGAACCATACCACACCCCAAACCGTGCCCTGTAGCGCAATCCCGACGCGGACGCCACCGCGATCTGAGGTCACTGGCGGTTAAGCGCTGGTGGCCGAAGTGGTGTCATTAGTTTAGGAGCTAACTGTAGTTAACTAAAGCTGGTGCCACTGATGGATGGGCCCCACGCCCTAACTAACCCCAGGTTTTATTTCCTGTTTAGTTTAGATTAACCCAGTGGGACCCGCGCATCAGAGTTGACCCTACTGACGTGGCCGTTGACCTGGCCCACCTGTCAGCGAGCTAAATAGCCATGTGTCACTGACATGTGGCCCCCACACGTCAGGTTTAACCTGGCCAACTCTGTTGACCAGCTGATGTCATCATGACCTAGTGCTGATGTATTAAAGCTTTTCTAGTGTTTAACTAATCCAGGGAATTCCAGAAAATAGTTTAAACTTGAAAAATTCATAGAAATTAATCTGTAACTCCAAATGCAAAGTGTTATATATGAAAAATGATCAGAAAAATCTAATCTATCCATCTGTACTGGTTTCATGCATGATAAAGTAACTTAACCTTGCTGTTTAGTGCAAAACATGATAAGGCACTATTTAAATTCATAAATTGAGTTTGGGATTGAACCTTTGGTTCAAAATGACCCAAACCCATTTGGTTGTAGTTGCATTAGGCCAACACACTCATATTGCCATGTCATGATCATGCATCATATTGTGCATTGCATTGATTGTGTTCTTTTTTGTTTGCCGGTATTTGTCCCCTCTCGATAGACGTGTTCCGACCATGAGTTTGATGACACCGATGAAGAGCTATACTAGCTTCAGAAGTGCCAGGCAAGCAAAACCCCCTTGTTCATTCTGTACAAATCCCATTCTATGGCTCCTGTTCTCTTTTATTGCATTAGGACAACAATTATTCAACTGTTACATGCTGCAGTAGTTGAACCCCTTTTCCTCTGCATGACCTGTCATTGCCACAATAAATAGATGAAACCCACTAGCATGAGTAGGAGTTGTTTGAGCCCTGATGTGCCTACTCATTCATGCTTGTTTTTCATGCCTTCTACTGCTTAGAGTTGAGTCAGGTCTGATTCATCGGGGATGAATTGGAGGTGTGTGAACATGTCCTACTGTTGGGAGCTAAGTATGTGAACATGATTTGGTAAACGTATCGATGAGAGGCCATGTAGGAGTACATGGTGGGTTGTTTCATTGAAGCCGTCCTTAGGAACTGAGTTCTATGTTTGTGATCCATGAATAGCTACTACCACGCATTGGGCCCGAAACCAATGGACCCTCTCGACTTATTAACTGCCCTTGCCCTCTGTCCAGGAGTTGCAACTAGTTTCTGGTGTTTGTAGGATATGTGTTGGAGGCCGTGCATAGCGCTGACCCTAGGGGTGGGCTATGATGCGGTAGATACACCGTGACCGGGTATGCTGGGCGCCCGTGTGGTGTCGTGGAACCCTGTACACATCGTTTGGGGCTGTGAGCGAAACCCCCGCCAGATCTCCTCGTGGATGGAACCCGAATAGGCGATAAACCTAGACTAGAGACTTGTGTGGTTAGTCAGGTCGTGGACGACTCCCTCACCAGGCTTCTGCTTGAAGGTTGCCGAGATACACGATGTGTACATGGTGGTAAGTGGCGAGAGCGTGTGTGAAGAAGTACACCCCTGCAGGGTTATAAATGATCTATTCGAATAGCCGTGTCCGTAGTAAAGGACCTCTGGGTTGCCTGTACGGTTCATAGACAAGTGAAAGTGGATACTCTAAAATGCGCAAGATAAGCGTGAGTGCTATTGATGGCGTTCTCATAGGGAGACGGGAGCGGATCCATAGTGGTGTATTGAAATGGTGAATATGTGGACTCGTGTGCGCCACCTCAGAAGAGCTACTTGCAGTAGTAGTTCAGGTTAGCCACTGAGTCAAAGCTGGCTTGCTGCAGTTAAACCCCACCATCCCTTTGTTGATAATGATGCATATGTAGTTAGTTCTGATGTAAGTCTTGCTGGGTACATTTGTACTCACATTTTCTTAATTTATGTTTTGCAGAGAGACTTCAGTCTCGCTAGTAGTTCTGTGTGGACTTCGACGTTTAGCTTGATACCTCAGCTACGATCTTGTGCCCTCGGCAGGATCTGGTAGATAGTCATGCTTCTCAGCCTTTTCATTTGTAGATGTCTATACTTAGACATGTTAAGCTTCCACAAGTGCTTTGACTTGTATGCTCTGAATATGGGGTCATGAGACCCATGTTTGTAATATCTCGCTCCTCGGAGCCTATTGAATAAATACTTTGAGTCATAGAGTTATGTTGTGATGCCATGTTGCATTAGCACATATCGAGCATATTGTGTCTATCATTCGAAATGCTTGGTATGTGTGGGATCCGACAACCTAGTTGTTTATCCTTGGTAGCCTCTCTTACCGGGAAATGTCTCCTAGTGCTTCCAGTGAGCCATGGTAGCTTGCTACTACTCCGAAACACTTAGGTTGGCCGGCATGTGTCCTTCTTCGTTCTTGTGTCCGTCCCTTTGGGGAAATGTCACGCGGTGTCTCCGGAGTCCTGTTAGCCTGCTACAGCCCAAATTCTCTGGAGTCCTGATAGCCCAGCTGCTACAGCCCGGATTCACTCGCTGATGACCTACACGTTCATTGCTGGGTCATGTATGCCTGTCCCTGTAAGTTAGTGCCACTTTGGGTTTAGGACCAGTCATGCCGGCACGGGTTCTTTGTCATATGGATGCTAGCGACACTTTCATATACGTGATCCAAAAGCGCAAACGGTCCCGGGCAAGGTAAGGTGGCACCCGTGGGAATACCGTGCGTGAGGCCGCAAAGTGATATGATGTGTCACATGCTAGATCGGTGTGACTTAGGAGCAGGGTCCTGACAGCTTTGGTATCAGAGCCTGATTGCCTGTAGGATTACCAAGCCAAACTGGTCGAAGTTGAGTCTAGAAATGCTTTAGTTATATAAGGGAATTGATTGTGGATGGGAACGTAAGTCTGTTTTTACTCCTTATACCTTATACCCTTCTGATGCAAGTCATCCTATCTTTTCTACGGCGTTAAGAAACTAGGCTTTCTCATCTATCCATCAGGATCATGTGTTACTAATCCATAGACTTATAGGATTGATGGATTCAAGTCTCAGTTCAGTTTCTACTACTTTCGTATGTTCATAGCTGGCCTCAGAACCTTGTTATTGTGATGTTAAGTGGTTACGCCACTATTTGTAGGATGTCTCAAATCTTTGTGAGCATTTACAACTGTTATTTTCTCCGAGTCATCCCAAGTCTCTAAATAGTCTGATGCATTTGCAAATCCCTTCTTCCCGTTTCCGATGTCCTTTTGGGCCAGATTAAGCACACCAAACGGTCTGTTGAGGTACTCCATTACCTCGGTGTATATGTTGAAGCCATTATTATGACCCCAGTCGTCTTAGAGAACCACTCAGTAATCTAGCAATGCTTTGTATCCCCAGTGTGATGATTCTGGCCATTATTCTTGAAAGCATCCCGTGATGCTACTTAGTAGTAGGTATTCTACTCCTAGGTTTGAGCCCAAATTTCACCCTACTTACTTCATGTTGACAGTGTTTGCTAGTTCCTTTAGGATATTAGTAACCTTTGCGATAGTCCTCAAGGTCTGTGGTATTTCCTTCTTCCAAATACCATGAACTACTTATGGCAGAAGTTATTTGAACCAAGATATCACAACAAGAGTGCTCTCGATGAGTTATCCATTCTACATTGCGAATCTGCCAGTCCTACCTCTCTGCATGGATTATCCGGAAGAAACCTGTTGAACCTGGTTTGACATACTAATCTATGCATCCACAACTCAGGAAACTATATGTTCCTTTGAGTTGTCCCTCTTCAGTGGTATTCTGATCTTAGTCTATCAGTTGTTAGTCAGGACTAGTTGAGAATTTGTGTTCCTCGATGCCTATTATTCCTATGGTCCGTCAAGCCATTCTATTTTCAAATGACTAGGAGAAAAAAAACTCCAGTACCTCATCCATATCCAGGGTAGGGTCAAAATAGTTGTGTATCGTGGATCAAAATGCCAATCCAGCTTTTGATTATGTTGTACCCTGAAGTATTACCGTCTTATGTCAAGAATGTCATGGGAATTGCACACCATCTTATGAATTCTTGATATAGTGATACCTCTCGCCATCGTTGTTCATTCCACGGTTCCCTTGTTGCTGCAACCGGAATACCGACAAATGAATCATGATGTGTGAAATCAATACTCCTAGCAACTTCGTTGCTTGGTAGTTAAAGGACAATATTCTCATCCTTAGCGTGTTGGTTATTGAATCACCATCCTTGGACTGATCGTGCTACCTAATCCATTTCTGTTGGTGCACTCTTCGATCGATGAGTTAGGATTTTGTCCAACCCTTGCTCTATTGATCACATCGTCTTGCCTTGAAAAGCAAGATTGTTCTTGAGCTTGGTAACATATCAGTGGTTCGTGATTTTCTGAATATCTTCTCGGGAGTGTTATGAGGTTGTCACCTGACCACTATGTTGAGTTCGTGATCAAGTTGGTTTCTTGTAAACCACTCCTTCTCCAAGAATCCGTGTTGGATACCCCTGAGCTAGTTGGTTAAGCTAAACAACAACTTGGAGAGTTGGAAGATAAAAGCTTACCTAATTTAGTTCATTTCAAAGGGATATCCTTGTGATGTGTGTTAGTTGAAGAAAGATGATATCTTCATCGATTGGTCCCTGTGATCAGTTGTTGGACCTATTGTCTTATCAAAACTTGATTTGAGTATGGGTTGTCACCAAATCAAATCAGTACCAACGATGTTCATAATGTTGTCTCACTCGTGGTTGATTCCTTGAGCATACACCATTATATCTTTGGTCTGACCAATGCTATCACCTGGTTCACATAATTGTGGAATTCCATCAAAGGGAACCCACGATGGATTGTTGTTGAGCCCATTGGCAACATTTTCATTTTGTCCATGATTCATGTTGAACATTAAGCTAGTGTTGTAAACTTGTGTAAGAATTTTCTTCATGTCCCATCCATGAAGGATATGTTGGATGAAAGAAGTGACTTCCTCTAATTCATGTGCATTTGATGCAAGTTGCCGCCGTGAATTTGAGAAAGTTTGTTTTGCTTCCTCTGGAATCATCCCAAGTCAGTCATGCATATGTGCGAAGTATACTGTGGTTTGGAGACTTGCAACCTTCATTCTATATGTATCCCTAGCACACCAAGCCACTAACTGATTTGTTCAAGGAGAAGAAGTTCCTTCACAAGAGCTAATCATATGACTTATGCAAGGACTTCGTTATCCGCGATGATGGTTCCCAACCAAAACTCGGTAGTGTTTTATTATAAGACTACCATGTGGTCATGCTTGTCTAGGACAGTGTGTTCATAGGTGTGTAGCAGAACCAGCTCCTGTTTTGGAGCTTGCTACTGTAGTTCATCTCCCGAGAATCTCGCAACGTCATCTCGTCGATTTGTGTTGCAAACTTTCATTTCTCTCTCTAGACTGGATGAGTCTAGATTATCCTGACACCAACCAGATCTGAATCTCAGGCAGGTGTGATGGTTGGAACGTTTTCCCAAGAACTCTAATATTGGTCTCTTTGTAACCCGGTAAAGTGGATGTCTTGGACAACACACCCAGCCGAAAGACCTGTCATTGTAGTATCTTGATTGAGAAAATTGGCCACCTTCCCATAAGGATTCCATAGGATTTACTTCCATAGTTATTCCTTATGGATTCTTGCGCTCCCGAAGTCCGACCTTCTACCTAATGTTCTAGATACCAAACCATATCAATAAACGGGTTACGCTGGTACATCAAAGAGAACATTAGAGGCGGAGTGCTAAATGTCTCTTGGTCAATCATCCAGGTTTTGTTCCTTGGCATTGCTAAGGTGAAATCTGAGAAAGTGTTGTCTTCCTTTGTATCTGCATCCTCCATCTCTATTCATCATGGTAGTACGAGGTGTCACCAAGATCTTGGCACAGATGTTGGTAAAACCCTGATGAGTATGGAAATGCCCGAGTTCTTGAGAGCACGCTTAGTCACTAGGTTATAACCTCGGTATCAATTGGGATGTGCCTTCCGTTGATGAGTTGTTCTATAACCATAGTTTCCTTTGCAAACTGAGTATGCCATTCTTTCGAACTCCTTCAAACGATCAGTTGTGAATTGCCTCAGGCTGGTATGAAGAGTTATAATGATCCTTGTATCAAAAGTAATTCTTTTTGCCACTTGAGGGATTAGCTCTGTCTGTCACCTTCCGTAAGGTGCCCTGTTATGGAATCATGGCAGATAACCCCTCGCTATGTTGAGACCGTGCACCATCCTACCCAAGCGTGGAGTTATTGCCTGCCAAATTGAATCTCCGTCATCTGCTACCATTCCTCGTTCCGGATGTATGCTTTGTGGCTCAACTCGAGAGATGTTTCAATGTCTCACTCCACGAGTTAATTTTGAATTGCTCGATCTTTGAGGAGATAGTTTTCTGTAGAGTTTCCTTTTATTGTCATAGTGTTGGATAAAATGTCGAAAGCAAAGACGTCAAGATCAATTGGAGCAATGAATCAACATCTTCGAGAAGGGCAGTTGGATCATGAAGATCGTGTTAGCATTGTGCCCCCTATGTATTCTTACCCCACGTCTTGAATCTCGGGACGAGATTCTTGTTTAGTGGGGGTGAGTTGTCACAGCCCTAGAATTCTGCTTTGTAATCAATTGCATCAGTGAGTGGCATCCATGCATCATGTTTAAATTCCATTTAAATATGAATTGGGGAAAGTGGAAAGCCTCAGAGGTTATTTCTAAAAATGATCAACATTAAAAATTTCTTCAAATAAACCCAAGAAAATGTTCCTGTTAAGCTAAAAAATATTGGCAAGAGGTAAAATTCAAACCAATATTTTTGGAGTCTCAGGGATATTTATTTTGGGCCTTTGAAATTAAATCACTAAGTATTTGACTTTTGGATTATATTCATTTTATATAGAATATATTTCAAAAGGCCTAGAAATTATTTATGTGCCTTTGGAAAAGTCCATAATGGCAACATACAAATATTCAGAAGGTTTTGCCCTACTTTGATTTACTTTTGAATTTGAATCAGTGGCAAAATGAATAAATAAAAAGAAAACAACACAGAACATAAAATAGAGCAGAGGCTTACCTGTGCAACCACTTACCCGGCGCTCACCTGGCCCAGCACGGCCCAGCCCAGTTGGCTGATGCCAGTCATCTCCCTCCTCTCGCCAGAAGGACGAGAGTCGCGTGCTCGACGCGCGCGTCCATGCGCCGGAGCCACCTCCTGCTTCTGCCGACGCTGGAGGCTGGCTGGAGACGCCACATGACCCCCCCCCCTCGATCCCCTCTCACTTTCCTCTCTCTCCCTGGACCTCTTCCCCTCCTCTGCTCTCTCTCTTGCCCGGGTCCAAGCGTGTCTGAGAGCGCCGACGAGCACCACCGCACCCAGAGCCTCCCCCCCTCCGACCTATATCCGTGCCCTAGAGCTCCTCTACGACCACTTCTTCATCCTCGACGAGCTACGCATCGCCGGACGTCCCCGAGCGCTCTCCCCGTCGTCTTCTTCAACCACGGTCGCCGAGATTGCCGGCGTCCTTCCGTCGTCTTCAGCCCTTACCCGAGCTCGAAGAGGCCACCGCTGCAACCGCCGTGAGCCCCTCACCCGAACCACTCTCTCCCCTGCCTCGTTTGCATCACGTAGCTGTCGAAATCCGCCGAGCCGTGAGCTTCCGCCCGCCGGTCATGTCGCGCCGCGGCCATCGGTCACTGCAGCCGTGCCCGAGCACACCAGTGTGCTCAGAACCTCTCCGTCGCACCCGTAGCCCACCACCAGCTCCTCCTCCCGAACACCCTAGCGAGGAACTTCGAGCACGGCCGAACCACGGCCGCCCGCAAACCTTCATCGCCGCTTTGATTCCGGTGACGACCATCTGGTCCAAGGTCCACCACCCAAAACGCGGCTCAGCCCCAGCTCTCCATAGAACCCATACCACACCCCAAACCGTGCCCTGTAGCGCAATCCCGATGCGGACGCCGCCGTGATATGAGGTCGCCGCGGTAAAGGGGCCGAAGTGGCGTCATTAGTTTAGGAGCTAACTATAGTTAAACTAAAGCTGGTGCCACTGACGGATGGGCCCCACGCCCGTAATTAACCCCGAGTTTATTTCCTGTTTTAGTTTAGATTAACCCAGCGGGACCCATGCACGTCAGAGTTGACCCTGCTGACATGGTCGTTGACCTGGCCCACCTGTCAGCGAGCTAAATAGCCCTGTGTCACTGACGTGTGGGCCCCACACGTCAGGTTTGACCTAGCCGACTCTGTTGACCAGCTGGCGTCATCATGACCTAGTGCTGACGTAATAAAGCTTTTCTTGCGTTTAACTAATCCAGGAAATTCCAGAAAATGGTTTAAACTTCAAAAATTCATAGAAATTAATCTGTAACTCCAAATGCAAAGTGTTATATATGAAAAATGATTAGAAAAATCCAATCTATCCATCTGTACTAGTTTCATGCATGATAAAGTAACTTAACCTTGCTTTTTAGTGCAAAACATGATAAGGCACTATTTAAATTCATAAATTGAGTTTGGGATTGAACCTTTGGTTCAAAATGACCCAAACCCATTTGGTTGTAGTTGCATTAGGCCAACACACTCATATTGCCATGTCATGATCATGCATCATATTGTGCATTGCATTGATTGTGTTCTTCCTTGTTTGCGTGTATTTGTCCCCTCTCGATAGACGTGTTCCGACGATGAGCTCGATGACACCGATGAAGAGCTATACAAGCTTCAGAAGTGCCAGGCAAGCAAAACCCCCTTGTTCATTCCAATACAATCCCATTCTCTCGCTCCTGCTCTCTTTTATTTCATTAGGACAACAACAATTCAACTGTTACATGATGTGGTAGTTGAACCCCTTTTCCTCTGCATGACCTGTCATTGCCACTGTAACATCCCAAATTTTCAATTTGGAATGTTATACATAGATCATCCATGCATATCATATTTTATTGCATTTCGTTTTGCGATCCTCGAAACCCTAAGCAACTCAAGGACCCTCGGAGAGAGTTGGGGATTTCCCTGTTTTCATATTTGAGTTTTATCAAATAATGAAACGAGGATTTTGGTTTTCTTTATTTTCTTCTCCGAAAATATTATATATTAAAATATATGAGAGCAGATAATACGACTTCTCCAAAATAAATGAAATATTGGAGGGAAAATATTAAAATCAAATATTTGATTTTATCCGGAGTTCATTGCTATTTTATTTGAATTAGAAAAATTGCACGTTTTTCAAAGTTGCATTTTAGGGCCAAGAAAATGTTCATCTTGTTCTAAATATTTTATTTAGACGGTGAAAATTTGTTTTGGCATTTTTTAGAATTTTATTTTTTTCAAGATTTTTTTGTTTCGGCGGAATTATATTTAAAAAAATGCGTAGTGGCCAGCTGGGTCGAAGCCCAGCCGCCGGCCCACTTCCCACACCGTTGTCTCCGAGCAGGAGACTGCGCGCGCCCGCGCCGCCGCCCAAACCGGAGTCTGGCCGGGACTCCTCTCCCGGGCCGTGCCCCCTCCTCCAAGCCACGCTGCCCCGCCCCCTAGAGCCGCCACCCGCCGCCCGCAACCGCCGCCACCGCCGCTCGCTTGTCGCGCCGCCGCCGCTCGCTTGCCGCCCCGCGCTACCGCCCGTTTGCCGCGCCCCCGCCGCCCCTCACCGGAGCCGCCGCCGCCGCCCTTTGCCCGCACCGCCGCCACCCCGCACTGCCCCACCCCTCGCCGGAGCCGACCCCGCCGTGCCGGACCTCGCCGGAGGTAGAACCATTCGGGTTTTTTAAAAACCCTAGTTTTATTGGATAGATCGGTTCACCGGTTTTTCGCGGTTTAGTTACTTTGCGGACGTTCGTTCGTACGTTCGATTTAACGAACGGAGTTTACTCGTTAGTAATAGACAACGAACGCTCGTTCGTTAGCCTGTTCGTCAGTTTTCTTTTTCTCGGATTTTTCGCAATTATTTTCAATCGCGTTTCTGATTCGATTTTCGTTTTAGTTTATCTTTTCGCTCGTTTGTCGGAATCAGGCAATTCAAGCGCCTAGATCTTCGTCTCGTGACCCTCTTTCCGTTTAACCAACTTGAACAATCTTTTGCTACTGTAAAATTTGACCTTAGTCCAGATTAGTAAACGAATCTTGTTTCTTTCGTAGTTTGAGTTTCGTTGCTCCGTTTGATTTGATTCTTTTCGCAAACCGGAGTACTTAAGTTGAGCTTTCTGGTTAGATCTTCTTGTTTGAGTTTTACCCGTGTTTCTTTGCTTGATTTCTTATGTATGCTATTGTTTGATTGCGATAGACCACCCGGAGTGTGAAGCGTGCTACTACGAATCCCTAGGTTTTGCGGATCATCGGCAAGGCAAGTAACACTTTGATCATACCCCTTTATCACCCAGTTTTTATGCATTAGTTCCAATCCTCAAACATTGCATGGTTAGGATGTGATTAACATGTGGGTTGGGAAGTAGTTGATGAGGTAGAACCTATTGCCCTGTTATATTCAAACCCTTGGGAGTTACTTCTACGTATTGCTTATATTGCTATGCTCGTAGACGTGGTTGGGTGAGTGAAATCCATGACAGATGTGAGATTGTTAACTAATGGTTCAACTTAAGGTGGCAACTTGAATACACATCTGGGTGGATTGTTTGTTGGGCACCTGGGGAATCCAGTGTTGTTCTATGATATCCCGGAGTACCTGTGTGATAATCCTATGGTCCGCCACCCAGGCTCAAAGGGAACTGAGATATTTTCATGCTAGAAACTTCCGTGTGCAACCACAAGCTATTATGGACTCTAGCATAGTTGAGTAAGTTGCGTGAAGCTCCCGAAGAGGTGGATCAGCGGGTAGTGGGATGTAGGTTTGGTATGGTTTGCCCGGAGTAAGGGGTTAATGCTTCTGAAAGACTGTGTCTCGGTCATCCGTTTCTCAAACACCATGCAGTGCAAGAAATCCAATAGAGGAGATCGAGTCTTGTGGGGAAAAGTGCGCAAACCTTTGCAGAGTGTATAAACTAATCATGGTTAGCCGTGTCCCCGGTTATGGACATCTTGAGTATCTAGTACTTGGAGTATCATAAGTATCTCATCACTCTAAACTAATATTGTTGGGTTGTTAATTACTTTAATTGGGATTGAGTTGGAGGAACCTTCTCAATGATGTTTCAACTACCATGATAGTTAAATAAAATCTATTCCTTTGTTGTAGGGAAAAATTGGCTTTTCGCAAAAACTATAACCATAGAGCTTTCCACCAGCCAAATATGCATGTAGTGATAGCATTATTCTGTTCTTGCTCTACTGTGTTATCTTGCCAGCATATTCCATGTTCTGGCCCATTTTCGGAGCTGCAATGTATTATGTTGCAGACTTTTCAGACAAGGAGTAAGGTTCGGTAGGTCGTTGCCGTGCAGCTCATCTATGCCATTGGAGTTGATGGACTCACTTTATCTTCCAAGCCTTCCGTATTATCGTATTAGATGGCCTTAAGCCATATTTATTGTAATAAGTTCTCTTTTGAGACATTTGATGTAATAAGTGTGTGATTGCTACTCTGTTATAAATCCTCGAGTACTGTGTGTGTCAGCATTACCGATCCAGGGATGACACTGAAGCACAGAGACTTGGCCGTTTGAGGTCGGGTCGCTACAAGATGGTTTCAGAGCACACACTGAGTGTAGGACACGACCACTAAGCTAAATCCCTAGATCACTATTCTCTTCTCAATTCTGACTCCTCTCCATTTTCTACTCTTTAGGATGGCAGACGCAAGGAACAAGTTTGCACAACCGGATGAAGAAGCACCTTTTGGACGACACTTGAAGGAAGTCACTAGGTACCTGAACATTGGAATACCAAGCTTCACCGGGACTTACAACGCCACTTTACCAAAAGAGGAGCGATGGATAATCCAAGTTCAAGTTCCAGGAAGGACATTCACGCCAGTCACTAAGCCCATAGAGTTTTCCTTCGATGCACCAACCTGGAGTCTAGGAAAGAGTATGGCAGCTCACATCACCATGGGACGCATTGGAGAAGTTTATCATAAGGATCTTAAAGACACTATCTATCAGATTTGTGGGCGCCGAGATGAGCAATGGGAGATGATCGGCACCAGGAAGGATAGATCAATTGCAGCTTTCATCCAGGAGTTAAACCAACATATTCTTCACCAGGAGAACCAGATGTGCGCAGGAATGATAGACCTGAAGAAGGCAATGACTAGGATCACGGAACTGGAGGAAGAACTCAAGGCTACTCGTGAAGATTATGAGGAGGAAATCGTCGTACTAGTGGAGAAGAATGACGATCTAGAAAGGAAGCTAGGAGTATTTCTTGGAGACCCCGCACCAGGAGGAGAAAACGAAGAACCCAAGGAGATTCGCCCGGAGGACTACATTATCATCGACGACACCGACTCGGACCCTGACAATAGCGATGATGAATATGAAGACGAAGTTGGAGCAGACATTATGGAGTCTTCAACCGAAGAATATTTTTAGTAGACCACCACATCAGTAGTAGTATTCCACCATGTAAATAGTATAGTCCGAGCACTTTTGTAACGATAGTTAGATCGATTGTATGCCCTTGCTTGATTGATTGAGTGAAATGATTGTGTTTATCTCATGTGCATATGGGTAGTGCTTTCTCATTAGAACTCATTCTATTCTAATCTCTCCCCTCTAAACCCATCAGATGCCTTCGAGACGTGACCCCGGATTTACCTTTCCACCAGAGCTCACTCAGTTAATCCAGCAGCAGAATACCCTGATGCAGTTGTTAGTTCAGAACCAAGGCAACAACAACAACAACAACAACAACAACAATCCACCGCCACCGCCACCAGTTGACAACTTAGCCTGTTTCCTGAGGTTGCAGCCGGTGTTTTCCAGTAGCAGCGAGCCCATAGTAGCAGATGATTGGCTCTGCAGGATTGGAAGGGAGTTAATCACTGCAGGATGTACCGATGCTGAGAAGGTGCATTTTGCCGCACATCAGTTGGATGGACCAACAGCCTCATGGTGGGAGAATTACATAGTCACCTACCCTATAGCCACTGTTGCATGGGATCAGTTTCAGCAAGCCTTCCATACAGCCCATGTCTCAACTGGAGCTATGAGTATGAAGAAGCGTGAGTTTCACAACTTATGCCAGGGGAATCGTACTGTGGCTCAGTACGCGGATGAGTTTAGCAAGTTATCTCGCTATGCCCCTGATGATGTGGCCATAGATGTTGCAAAGCAGGAGAAGTTTATGGAAGGGCTGAATGATGAGATGAGCATGCAGTTGATGGTGGCAACATTCAACAACTACCAGGAGTTGGTAGATAAGGCTCTTATGATTGAAGGGAAGCAACAGCAAATTGAGAGCCGTAAAAGGAAGTATGGACAAGGAAGGTATAATTCAGGAGCTCAGCAGAAGCCTCGCCTAACCCCAAACTCGGGAGGACTTGTTCATAACCATGGAGGCCACACCCACAATGGAGGAAGTAACCATAATCATACTGGCCCAAGGAATGGGAATGGGAATGGGAATGGAGAAAGCAACAATCCAACCACACCCACGAAGAGAGACCTAAGCCACGTTACTTGTTTCAAGTGCGAGAAGACTGGACACTATGCCACGGAGTGCCCTGAAGCGAAGAATGGAAATGGCAACAGGAGCACTGGAAAGAAGCCCAATCCATTCAACAAAGGACAAGTGAACCACGTCAATGTGGAGGAGGTTGAAGAACAGACGCGGTTATTGGTAAGTTTTTGGTTAAGTCTTTTACCGCCCTTGTTCTTTTTGATATTGGTGCATCGCATTAATACATATCAAGGGAATTCGTGGATAAGTTTAAACTACCGACCCAAACCCTTAGGACCCATCTGTTAGTGAGTTCACCTGGAGCAGAGTATATGGCTAGTCGATGGTGCGACCAGATACCCCTAACCATTGGTAGCCATGTTTTTCCGTCCGACCTAATAATCTTGTAGTCACAAGGATTGGATGTGATATTAGGCATGGACTGGATGTCAAAGTATGGAGGAAGCATTGACTGTGTTAGTAAGTCAATTTGTCTCACCACCCCTGAGGGAAAAAGGATCAAGTATGTATCTAGGCATGCACCAAGAAGTAGCCAAGTGAATACCCTCACGGGAGTTGTTCGGGTGGAAGTGCCTGTAGTGAAGGATTACCCGGATGTTTTTCCAGAAGAGTTACTAGGCATGCCACCAGATCGAGACATTGAGTTTTTGATAGAGCTATTGCCAGGCACCGGGCCTATATCGAAGCGACCATATTGGATGCCCGCAAATGATCTGGAGGAGATTAAGAAACAAATCAAGGAGTTATTGGAGAAAGGTTACATTCGACAGAGCTCATCACCATGGGGAGCCCCAGTGCTTTTGGTCGAGAAGAAGGATAAGTCTCTAAGAATGGTTGTTGATTATCGTGCGTTAAATGAGGTGACGATCAAGAACAAATACCCACTGCCGATGATCAATGATTTGTTCGACCAGCTGCAAGGAGCTAAGGTGTTTTCATAGATCGACCTGCGATCTGGATATCACCAGCTGAAGATACGAGAGAAGGACATACCAAAGACAGCATTCACCACACAGTACGGGTTGTATGAATATACGGTCATGTCGTTTGGACTGACTAACGCCCCTGCCTACTTCATGAGCATGATGAACAAAGTATTCATGGAATATTTGGATAAGTTTGTTGTGGTGTTCATTGATGATATAATGGTATACTCAAAGAACGAGGAGGAGCACGAAGAGCATTTGCGCTTAGTTCTCGAGAAACTCAGGGAACATCAGTTGTATGCCAAGTTCAACAAATGCGAGTTTTGGCTGAAGGAAGTAGGATTCCTTGGACATGTTATATCAAGAGAAGGTGTAGCAATAGACCCTACCAAGGTTCAGTCAGTCATTGAATGGTTGGCACCCACTTCAGTTAGCGAGATCCGCAGTTTTCTTGGACTCGCAGGATACTATCGGAGATTCATTGAGAATTTTTCCAAAATTGCGAAGCCAATGACGGAGTTATTGAAGAAGGATACCAAATTTAAATGGACGGAAGAATGTGAAGCAAGTTTTTAGGAGTTAAAGAAACGTTTGACTACAGCCACAGTGTTGATTCTGCCGGATATACGTAAGGAGTTCCAAGTGTATTGCGATGCCTCTCGCTTAGGACTTGGAAGTGTGCTTATGCAGGACGGAAGAGTTGTTTCGTATGCCTCGTGACAACTGAAACCGCACGAGTTGAATTATGCCACGCATGATTTGGAGTTGGCTGCCGTAGTGCATGCGTTGAAGACCTGGAGGCATTACCTTATTGGAAATCGTTGTGATGTGTACACAGATCATAAGAGTTTGAAGTACATTTTCACGTAGAAGGAGCTGAACCTTAGGCAGAGGAGATGGTTGGAGCTTATAAAGGATTATAACATGAAGCTTCACTATCATCCAGGCAAGGCCAATGTCGTAGCAGATGCCTTGAGCCGGAAGAGTTATGCTAATACCCTAGTGAGCATGGGATTGCCGAAGGAGTTAGCAGAGGATCTCAGGGAATTTCGATTGGGGATTGTTCCTAGAGGTTTTGTTGCAACAATGGAGGTTCAGTCTACATTGTTAGGAAAGATTCGAGAAGCTCAGAAGGAGGACAAAGAGATTGCCGAGATAAAAGAGAGAATGAGCGAAGGAAAGGCCAAAGGTTTTCGTGAGGATGAGCACGACACCTTATGGTTTGAGGACCGTGTTTATGTGCCCAATAACACAGAGATCAGGAAGTTAATACTTCAGGAGGCTCATGACTCACCATACTTGATACACCCCGGAAACACCAAGATGTATTTGGATTTGAAGGAGTGTTTCTGGTGGACTGGTATGAAGAAGGATATTGCCGAGTATGTAGCCGTATGTGATGTATGTCAGAGAGTGAAGGCAGAACATCAAAAGCCAACCGGATTGTTACAACCTATGCCGATACCCGATTGGAAGTGGGATAAACTTGGCATGGATTTCATCACCGGATTGCCCAGGACTAAATCAGGATATGATTCTATATGGGCAGTAGTTGATCGCTTGACCAAAGTAGATCACTTTATCCCAGTGAAAACCACCTATACAAGTGCGAAATTGGCCCAGATATATGAACAGGATCGTATGTCTGCATGGAGTTCCGAGGACCATCGTATCAGATAGAGGGACACAGTTTACTTCAAAGTTTTGGCATCAGTTGCACCAAACTTTGGGAACAAGGCTGGAATTCAGTACAGCTTTTCACCCGTAGACAGATGGACAGACCGAGAGAGTCAACCAGATTCTGGAGGATATGTTGAGGGCCTGTGCGCTAGATTATGGATCTAGTTGGGATGACAATTTGCCCTACGCGGAGTTCTCATACAACAATAGCTACCAAGCCAGTTCGAAGATGGCACCGTTTGAAGCCCTGTACGGACGAAGGTGCGGAACACCGTTGATGTGGGATGAAGTCGGAGACCGATAATTGTTTGGACCAGATCTGATCAAAGAGTCTGAAGAGAAAGTTAAGTTGATCAGAGATAGACTGAAGATAGCTTAGTCCAGGCAGAAGAGTTATGCAGATTCGAAATGCAAGGAAATAACCTATGAAATTGGAGATAGAGCATATCTGCGAGTGTCACCCTTGCGAGGAGTGAAACTTTTTGGAGTTAAGGGAAAGTTAGCCCCGAGATTTGTAGGGCCATATCGAATTTTGGAACGTATGGGAGAAGTTGCCTACAAGTTGGAGTTACCTGAAGGACCGTCAGGAGTTCATGATGTATTTCATATTTCACAACTGAAGAAGTGTCATGCTGAGATGGCCGATATACCTCTAAGAGATACAATATCCTTGGAGGCGATTCAGTTGGACAGTGATTTGACCTATGAGGAGAAGCCAGTCAGGATTCTTGAGTTTGCGAGCCGAGTCACCCGCGGTAAGGTTATCAAATTTTGCAAAGTTCAGTGGATCCACCATACCAAGGATGAAGCCACTTGGGAACGAGAGGATGATCTTCGCAAAGACCACCCACACCTATTCTCTAGCCAACCCGAATCAAGAGGGTGAGATTCATCTTAAGGGGGGTAGGTTTGTAACATCCCAAATTTTCAATTTGGAATGTTATACATAGATCATCCATGCATATCATATTTTATTGCATTTCGTTTTGCGATCCTCGAAACCCTAAGCAACTCAAGGACCCTCGGAGAGAGTTGGGGATTTCCCTGTTTTCATATTTGAGTTTTATCAAATAATGAAACGAGGATTTTGGTTTTCTTTATTTTCTTCTCCGAAAATATTTCATATTAAAATATATGAGAGGAGATAATATGACTTCTGCAAAATAAATGAAATATTGGAGGGAAAATATTAAAATCAAATATTTGATTTTATCCAGAGTTTATTGCTATTTTATTTGAATTAGAAAAATTGCACGTTTTTCAAAGTTGCATTTTAGGGCCAAGAAAATGTTCATCTTGTTCTAAATATTTTATTTAGACGGTGAAAATTTGTTTTGGCATTTTTTAGAATTTTATTTTATTTTCTAGGATTTTTTTGTTTCGGTTGAATTATATTAAAAAACGCGTAGTGGTTAGCTGGGCCGAAGCCCAGCCGCCGGCCCACTTCCCGCGCCGCCGTCTCCGAGCAGGAGACTGCGCGCGCCCGCGCTGCCGCCCAAACCGGAGTCCGGCCGGGACTCCTCTCCCACGTCGTGCCCCCTCCTCCAAGTCACGCCACCCGGCCCTCCTTATAAGCCGCTGCCCTCGCACCCTAGAGCCGCCACCCCGCCGCCCGCAACCGCCGCCACCGCCACTCGCTTGCCGCACCGCGCTGCCGCCCGTTTGCCGCGCCCCCGCCGCCCCTCACCAGAGCCGCCACCGCCACCCTTTGCCCGCACCGCCGCCCCCCTCACTGCCCCGCCGCGCTGGACCTCGCCGGAGGTAGAGCCGTTCGGTTTTTTTAGAAACCCTAGTTTTTTTGGATAGATCGGTTCACCGGTTTTTTGCGGTTTAGTTACTTTTCGGATGTTCATCCGTACGTTCATTTTAACGAACGGAGTTTACTCGTTAGTAACAGACAACGAACGCTCGTTCATTAGCCTGTTCGTCGGTTTTCTTTTTCTCGGATTTTTCACGATTATTTTCAATCGCGATTTCTGATCCATTTTCGTTTTAGTCTATCTTTTCGCTCATTTGTCGGAATCAGGCGATTCAAGCGCCTAGATCTTCGTCCCGAGACCCTCTTTCCGTTTAACGAACTTGAACAATCTTTTGCTACTGTAAAATTTGACCTTATTCCAGATTAGTAAACGGATCTTGTTTCCTTTGCAGTTTGAGTTTTGTTGCTCCGTTTGATTTGATTCTTTTCGCAAAGCTGAGTTCTTAAGTTGAGCTTTCTGGTTAGATCTTCTTGTTTGAGTTTTACCCGTGTTTCTTTGCTTGATTGCTTATGTATGCTATTGTTTATTTGCGATAGACCACCCAGAGTGTGAAGCGTGCTACTACGAATCCCTAGGTTTTGTGGATCATCGGCAAGGCAAGTAACACTTTGATCATACCCCTTTATCACCCAGTTTTTATGCATTAGTTCCAATCCTCAAACATTGCATGGTTAGGATGTGATTAACATGTGGGTTGGGAAGTAGTTGATGAGGTAGAACCTATTGCCCTATTATTCAAACCCTTGGGAGTTACTTCTACGTATTGCTTATATTGCTATGCTCGTAGACGTGGTTGGGTGAGTGAAATCCATGACAGATGTGAGATTGTTAATTAATGGTTCAACTTAAGGTGGCAACTTGAATACACATCTAGGTGGATTGTTTGTCGAGCACCTGGGGAATCCAGTCTTGTCCTATGATATCCCGGAGTACCCGTGTGATAATCCTATGGTCCGCCACCCAGGCTCAAAGGGAACTGAGATATTTTCATGCTAGAAACTTCCGTATGCAGCCACAAGCTATTATGGGCTCTAGCATAGTTGAGTAAGTTGCGTGAAGCTCCCGAAGAGGTGGATCAGCAGGTAGTGGGATGTAGGTTTGGTATGGTTTGCCCGGAGTAAGGGGTTAATGCTTCTGAAAGACTGTGTCTCGGTCATCCGTTTCTCAAACACCATGCAGTGCAAGAAATCCAATAGAGGAGATCGAGTCTTGTGGGGAAAAGTGCGCAAACCTTTGCAGAGTGTATAAACTAATCATGGTTAGCCGTGTCCCCGGTTATGGACATCTTGAGTATCTAGTACTTGGAGTATCATAAGTATCTCATCACTCTAAACTAATATTGTTGGGTTGTTAATTACTTTAATTGGGATTGAGTTGGAGGAACCTTCTCAATGATGTTTCAACTACCATGATAGTTAAATAAAATATATTCCTTTGTTGTAGGGAAAAATTGGCTTTTCGCAAAAACTATAACCATAGAGCTTTCCACCAACCAAATACACATGTAGTGATAGCATTATTCTGTTCTTACTCTACTGTGTTATCTTGCCAGCATATTCCATGTGTTGACCTGTTTTCGGGCTACAACGTATTATGTTGCAGACTTTTCAGACGAGGAGTAAGGTTCGTTAGGTTGTTGCCGTGTAGCTCAGCTATGCCGTTGGAGTTGATAGACTCACTTTATCTTCCAAGCCTTCCGTTGTTATCGTATTAGATGGCCTTAAGCCATATTTATTGTAATAAGTTCTCTTTTGAGACATTCGATGTAATAAGTGTGTGATTGCTACTCTGTTATAAATCCTCGAGTACAGTGTGTGTCAGCATTACCGATCCAGGGATGACACTGAAGCACAGAGACTTGGCCGTTTGAGGTCGGGTCGCTACAGCCACAGTAAATAGATGAAACCCACTAGCATGAGTAGGAGTTGTTTGAGCCCTGATGTGCCTACTCATTCATGCTTGTTTTCATGCCTGCTACTGCTTAGAGTTGAGTCAGGTCTGATTCATCAGGGTGAATTGGAGGTGTGTGAACATGGCCTACTGTTGAGAGCTAAGTGTGTGAACACGATTTGGTAAAGGTATCGATGAGAGGCCATGTAGGAGTACATGGTGGGTTGTTTCATTGAACTCGTCCTTAGGAACTGAGTTCTGTGTTTCTGATCCATGAACAACTACTACCATGTATTGGGCCCGAAACCAATGAACCCTCTCGACTTATTAACTGCCCTTGCCCTCTGTCCAGGAGTTGCAACTAGTTTCTGGTGTTTGTAGGATATGCGTTGGAGGCCGTGCGTAGCGCTGACCCTAGGGTGGGCTATGATGCGGTAGATACACCGTGGCCGGGTATGCTGGGCGCCCGTTTGGTGTCGTGGAACCCTGTACACATCGTTTGGGGCTGTGAGCGAAACCCCGGCCGGATCTCCTCGCGGATGGAACCCGGATAGGTGATAAACCTGGACTAGAGACTTGTGTGGTTAGTCAGGTCGTGGCCGACTCCCTCGCCAGGCTTCTGTGAAGGTTGCCGAGATACACGACGTGTACATGGTGATAAGTGGCGAGAGCGTGTGTGAAGAAGTACACCCCTACAGGGTTATAAATGATCTATTCGAATAGCCGCGTCCGCGGTAAAGGACCTCTGGGTTTCTTGTACAGTTCATAGACAAGTGAAAGTGGATACTCTAAAATGCGCAAGATAAGCGTGAGTGCTATGGATGGCGTTCTCGTAGGGAGACGCGAGCGGATCCATAGTGGTGTATTGAAATGGTGAATATGTGGACTCGTGTGCGCCACCTCAAAAGAGCTACTTGCAGTAGTAGTTCAGGTTAGCCATTGAGTCAAAGCTGGCTTGCTGCAGTTAAAGCCCACCATCCCTTTGTTGATAATGATGCATATGTAGTTAGTTCTGATGTAAGTCTTGCTGGGTACATTTGTACTCACGTTTGCTTAATTTATGTTTTGTAGAGAGACTTCAGTCTCGCTAGTAGTTCCGTGTGGACTTCGACGTTTAGCTTGATACCTCAGCTACGATCTTGTGCCCTCGGCAGGATCTGGTAGATAGTCAGGCTTCTCAGCCTTTTCATTTGTAGATGTCTGTACTCAGACATGTTAAGCTTCCGCATGTGCTTTGACTTGTATGCTCTGAATGTGGGGTCATGAGACCCATGTTTGTAATATCTCGCTCCTCGGAGCCTATTGAATAGATACTTTGAGTCATAGAGTTATGTTGTGATGACATGTTGCATTTGCACATATCGAGCATATTATGTGTATGATTTGAAATGCTTGGTATGTGTGGGATCCGACAACCTAGTTGTTTATCCTTGGTAGCCTCTCTTACCGATAAATGTCTCCTAGTGCTTCCAGTGAGCCATGGTAGCTTGCTACAGCTCGGATTCTCAAGAGTCCTGATAGCCCAACTGCTACAGCCCGGATTCACTTGCTGATGACCGACACGTTCGTTGTTGGGTCATGTATGCCTGTCCCTGTAAGTTAGTGCCACTTTGGGTTTACGACTAGTCATGCCGGCCCGCGTTCTTTGTCATATGGATGCTAGCGACACTATCATATACATGAGCCAAAAGGCGCAAACGGTCCCGGGCCATGTAAGGTGGCACCCGTGGGAATACCGTGCGTGAGGACGCAAAGTGATATGATGTGTTACATGCTAGACCGGTGTGACTTAGGATCGGGGTCTTGACAACTCCGTAGTCTTAAGGGTCATTTATATCACTTTAATGTTGACGTTACCAGTAACGTCCCCTCTTTATGTACATTGAACCCTTGTAACGTGGGATGGCTGGGGTCCTGGCGCACTCTATATAAGCCACACCCCTCGACTGGCACAAGGGTTCGCACCCCCTGTAACTTCACGCGTAATCCAATCGACTGAGCCTCCGGGCACCAAGACGTAGGGTTGTTACTTCCACCGTGAAGGGCCTTAACTCGTACATCTTGCGTGCACAATCTCACCATAGCTAGGATCTTGCCTCTACATTCCTACCCCCCTACTTTACTGTTAGACTTAGAACAACGACAGCAGGCGCCCCTGCCTAATCTGCTCCGATTACCACGGCCTTCTCCGCCCCGTGCACTTCCCCAAATTTTGAATCCCGCCAGATCCAGGAACGGCAGGGCAGTCAATCATACCGAAGATTTCATGCAACACTTGCAGTCGAAACCCATCAGCAGAAACTTCACTCGACAACTTCTGAATGGCTCAAGGCGACTGAAAATGAAGTCGAAGCTGTTGCATGGTTCACCAATCCAGTCATATGCTTCCGCAACATAAAGGTTGGGTCAGAACCGTTGTCAACTTCATTTTCCACTCGAACCCAGAACCATTCGAGGGCTAATGACGGTGTCGTGTACCTAGGGTATGGCAATAAACCTGATCTAAGCACCCTCCCCAAGGATGCTGCCCTATAGTCAAAGACATCCAAAGGAAAGAAAATTCTACCTACTGGAATCACCTCAAGATGCAACCCACACGACCATGAGTTCCACTCGGGTAACCCAATTCCATTCGACCATGATATAATCATTCGACCATTTTATAAACCACTCGGAGCGCAGATGTAACACCCTCAGATGTAACACCATTTTATAAACCACTCGGAATTTGCGAGATGGCATCGAGTTCACCCTTCTCATTGAGAGAAAACAGACGAATAGTATCATCACGAGCGGCAAAGACAATTACATCCTCAAACGAATGAGTCAATTGAATCTGCCTGGCTGCACAATCAAGCTGAGCCTTGTGCTTCGAAAGCCAATCCATTCCGAGAATAAGATCAATATCCGAGTCACCAAGAACATTTGGAGAGGACAAGAACTTATAGTCACCCAAAGTGATTGTAACATCCGGAACGCATACTCGAGATGTCATTTGACGGGCTGGAGAGACAATAGCCAACGGTTTTGGCAACACTTGAGTAACAAAATCATGCTTAGATGCAAAAGGTCTCGAGATGAAACAATGCGATGCACTAGTGTCAAAAAGAACTCTTGCGGGAATATCGTTAACAGGAAGGTTACCCATAATGACATCTAATGAGTCCTCTGCCTGAGCTGCATTCACCATATTGACCTTGGCGTACTTGGGGTTATGCTTGACCACAGCTGTACTTGCCGATCTGACAGGAGGAGGAGGAAGACGCCTCTGGTTGAAACACTTGTTGGCATAGTGACCCTTCTGTTGGCACTTGTTGCACGTGGCCTCTGAAAGCGGACGGTGATACGGAGCACTCGATCTTGGAGGTTGAGACGAAGTCTTGTTCTGAAAGCCAGGGTTGGGTGGGTGGGAAGAACCACTGCCACCTTTGCTCTTCTGCTGATATGGCTGACGGAACGGAGGAGGAGGAAGCCAATACTTCTGCTGCTTGGCCACTTGAGTAGAGGAAGAAGGAGTAACATCTCTGACTCGCTTCTTGGAAGCATCACATCTCAGTTGAGCAGCCTCTTGCTTCAATGCCATGTTGTAGAACTCATCATACCTCAAGGGCTCAAAGAGGACAAGAGCTAGCTGAATTTCTTCTCTGAGACCACCCCTGAACTGATATATCATGCTCTTCTCATTAGGTACGTCCTGCTTGGCAAAGCGGGCGAGCTTCTGGAACAACTTGTTGTAGTCATAGACAGACAAAGAGCCTTGCTTCAGGTTGCGGAATTCCTCACGCTTGCTTTCAATCACGCTCTGAGGAATATGATGAGCTATGAAATCTCGACGGAATTCATCCCAAGTAATTACACGTCCACCTCTGGAATCCTTGTACTGCTGGAACCACTCTGCGGCTTGGTCTTTGAGTTGGAAGGAAGCAAACTTGACAAAGTCCTCAGGCCTGACGTTACTGCACTCGAAATGCTTGCACAGATCCACAAGCCAATCGTCAGCATCGGTTGCCTCAACACAATTGCTGAAAGTCTTTGGCCCGTTAGCAAGGAACTGGTTGAGTGTAGCAAAATGATTCTGATTGTTGCCTTGGTTCCCTTGGTTGCCTTGATTGCGCTCTTGAAGAATTTGCATGATCAACCGTGTGTTTGCATTGGTTGCGGCCATCACAGCTTGCCATGCCTCCGGAGGAGGTGGAGGTGGTGGCGGATCAGGATTCGGAGTCGTGCGCGTTGGAGGAGCCATCCTGAAGAGGTTGACATCCATTAGCACATTGATAGACAAATATTGAAGCTGAATTCAACGGAATGAAAATTGCAACATATAGTCTTCACATCCGAACAAAATGAACGAATGCATTCCTCTTGAAATGGTCACATATCCATAAATTGAGAAGCCACTTAGAATTTAGGTAGAGAAATAAATCAACAAGGTGCGGATCAAGAACGAATACTCGGTAAGAAATCCCAATCTCAAACCAAATATCCGTGGAAGAAGAACTAGAGCTACTAGAATTCCCACCTATGAAACTCCCGAACCTTTCCGGTTATGCAATCAGGTGTTGGGGATACAGGGGAAGCATAATATCTCACCCAATTCTAGCAAATCCTACATCCAGCTGTATCCATCCTTCAACACATAACCAAGAAAAACTTCGGAAACCATCTACCTCAACCTTTGAAAAGCATCTGTTATACAAGTTATGGTGATACTCCCGAACTCCCGCCCCAGTACTGGGTGGCGTTGAGGTTATCTCACCAACGAACTGCATAAAAGAGATTTTTGATGTCGGCGTACTAAACTCAGGTATTCCAGAACTGCAACGATAAAATTATGATGACAACACCTCAGAGCTCAACTCCCCGGGACACTTCCACAAAACCCCTGACAGGAGGCACCAAGACAATGTTCTCATCATAAAACCATCGGAATGATTCCAAGATACCCGTGTGATCCTAAAAAAATTAGTGAAATTTGAGAAGAGAAGAGTCAAAACTCTATGTCAGGATGCCTTACCAGAGCGATGAGGAGACTGGGAAGTAAAAAGAATTCCTAAACTCTCTGATATATAATTCCTAAATGACTCAAAGCATTTTTTTAGACACAACTCGGCCGCTAAAAACGATCAAGCAATGGGGCTCCTAAGGTCGGGGAAGGCTCTGATTACCAACTTGTAACACCCTCGATGCGACTATATCTCCCACGTGTCGAGGCACGACTTAGAGGCATAATCGCATTGAAGGCATATGTCGCAAGTTAGGCAATCTTCACAACAACCCATGTAATATAGATAATAAAAGGGGAGATAACATAGTTGGCTTACACTCGCCACGTCAATCAAGTACATAAATAACAATACATCATCCGAAACTCATGGCCCGACTATGGCGCTAAAATAAAAGATAACCCAACATGCGACACGGTCCCGATCAACCCCAACTGAGGCACCACTACTGATCATCAGGAAAGGAAACATAGTAACGTTGAGAGTCCTCGTCGAACTCCCACTTGAGCTCAAGCGCGTCTCCTGGGGCGGAATCATCAGGCCCTGCATCTGGTGTAATAGTAATCTGTGAGGCACAGGGACTCAGCAATCTCGCACCCTCGCGATCAAGACTATATAAGCTTATAGGTAAGGCAAGGTAAATATGTGGAGCTGCAGCAAGCGACTAGCAAATATGGTGGCTATCCTGTTCGCAAAAGAGAGCGAGAAGAGGAAGCAAAGCGCGAGCGAGAAACTAGAGAGCAACATGTGCAAACATTACTCCAACACCGTGTCCACTTCCCGGACTCCGCCGAGAAGAGGCCATCACGGCAACACACTCAGTTGATTCATTTTAGTTAAATTAAGGTTCAAGTTATCTACAACCGGACATTAACAAATTCCCATCTGCCCATAACCGCGGGCACGGCTTTTGAAAGTTCAAATCCCTGCAGGGGAGTCCCAACTTAGCCCATGACAAGCTCTCACGGTCAACGAAGGAATAGACCTCCTCCCGAGACGTTTCGGTCAGACTCGGTATCTCGGTTCTTCAAGACACTTCGACAGGTTAAAACAAGACCAGCAACACCGCCCAAATGTGCCGACAAATCCCGATAGGAGCTGCACATATCTCTTTCTCAGGGCACAATCGGATAAGCAATCCGTACAACTAAAACCAGCCCTCGAGTTTCCCCGAGGTGGCGCTGCAAGGGGCTCTAGGGTGGACCAACACTCAGAGGAGCACTGGCCCGGGGGGGTTTAAAATAAGATGACCCTCGGGCTCCGGAAACCCAAGGGAAAAGAGGCTAGGTGGCAAATGGTAAAACCAAGGTTGGGCATTGCTGGAAAAGCTTTAATCAAGGCGAACTATCAAGGGGTTCCCATTATAACCCAACCACGTAAGGAACGCAAAATCCGGGAACATAACACCGATATGAAGGAAACTAGGGCGGCAAGAGTGGAACAAAACACTAGGCGAGAGGCCGAGCCTTCCACCCTTTACCAAGTATATAGATGCATTAAGATAACCTGGCAATATAATGATGTCCCAACAAGTAAATAATGTTCCAACAAGGAACGGTCTCCAATCTTCACCTGCAACTAGCAACGCTATAAGAGGGGCTGAGCAAAGCGATATCGTAGCCAATCAACGGTTTGCTATGACAAGGTGGGTTAGAGGTTTTGATATGGCAATTTGGGAGGCTTGAAAGCAAGTGGTAGGCATCGTAGCATTGGCATAGCAAAAGAGCGAGCAATCTAGCATAGCAAAGATAGTAGTGATTTCGAGGGTATGATCATCTTGCCTGCAAAGTTGTCAGAGTTGACTGGATCCTCGAAAGCAAACTCAACGGGCTCCTCGTTAGCGAACTCGTCTCCGGGCTCTACCCAAACAAGACAAACAAGTAACAAGGACACAATCAACCACGCGCAAGGATCAAACAATATGATGCAAGGATGGTATGCTATGCGGGATGCATATGCAAGATCTGACAAAGGATGCATGAACCTGGCCTCAAATTGGAAATCCAAGTGTGCCACTGGAAAGATGAGATGAAATCGCTTGAAAACGATATAAAGAACGCCGGAATCGGAGTTACGGTTTGGAAATGGTAAGCAATTCAAATATGACACCGGTCTGCAATTTACAGCAAGTAGCCATCTAAATGCAATGAGATGAGCATGCTACAGCACCTAAACATGACAACACAATACATGGCAGGGATGCATTCATGATGCTTAACAAAAGTCTAGCACTGAGCTACGGCCAATTCATCCATTAACAGGTTCAAACAAGCATGGAAAAAATGCATATGGCAAACAGATCTCAGACTTAGTGAAAATAACACTTGTCTGGAATTTCAGATCAGGTAGCACTCTTCGGAGCAACAAAACTACATGTTACAGGACCTGAACATGGCAAATTAAAGCATGGCATGGAGCTACTTAAAGAGCTTAACAAAAGTCTCTTAGTGACCTTGAGACAAAAGGGATCAGAAAATACAATTGCAAGCATGTGAACATAGCAAAAGCATAATCAGTTTTCAGACTTAGTGAAAACTGGAGCATGCTGAAAACAGATACCAAGTAGGCATGTTTACGAGCTCGATGCACTCACTACGGAGCAAGTCATGATAATCTAAGCATACACCCATCAAGAATACACAAAATACAAGCTAGACATGGCAAGATCAATAACATAGCATGCATGGATCAACTACAACATCATCGGCAAAATCGCTAACAAGTAGACAATCTGCCCAGATTCACAAAGTAGCAAAAGTAGAGCTCGATTGACTCAAGATAGGGTGCTCCATAATTGCAAACAAAGACATGAATGGATAGAGCACTACAAGATTAATAAAACATCCTTACTGATCATCCTCAAAAGAGGCACAGATCACTAGGAAACAACATGAACATATGGCCATATGAGATAAACAGCTCAAGGACTTAGTGGAAATGCTAAGTCCCTGAAATCGAAATTACCAAGTGCCTCTCTTTGCAAGCTCGTGCTAGTCACCACACACATCACAAAAATACATGGGTTGCACCTCTAGAAAGATGACAAAACCCTTAACAAAACATATGCAGAGCTCATGGGCATAACATGCACACAAAAATCATGGCAAAAATGTCAAATATCTAAATGGAGTAGCAGATCTGACAAATATCTCAAGTAGCACTCTTCTAACAGCATTTCGGGCATCAAGATGAACTCAAATGAAAATGATGCAATGGAATGAAATGATGTACTCTCTGAGATGAACATTTTGATATGCTATATGCCAAAAACGGAGTTACGGATGCGGAGATACGACACGATGAACAGGAGCATATGGATCTGGGATTTTTGGGACTTAGAAGAAAAACCACCTCCCAGATCTAGGGTTTGCACGTGCCCCGAGGTTCACCGGGGTCTTGCCGGCGTCGATGGCCGTGCGGCAGCCGGAGTAGAGGGAGGAAGAGGAGGCCGAGGGGAGGAGAGGCCGGGGCGGCACTGGTGGTGGCGGGCGGCGCGGGACTGGAGCGGTGGCCGGGCGGGGCGGCCACGGCGATGGTGGCGGTGGCCGGAGTGGCGGAGCCGCGGCGGAGGCGGCGGAGCGCGGCGCCGGCTCGGGAGGAGAAGCGGAGCGGGCGCGGGCGGCGGGCGGCGGCAGTCTGGGCCGGGGAGGGCCTCCCGCGGGCTCGGGCGGGCCTCGGGCGGCGGCGGTGATGTGGGGCTCGCCCGGCCATGTGGCGAGTGCGGGTTGGCGGCGGCGGAAGCGTCCGGCCCGGACGGACGTGTCCGGCCGGCGCGGAGACGATTTTTTTAGGGTTTTGGACGAGGGGGATCCGAATTTTTCGAGGAGGACCTACTTATAGGCATAAAGGGAGCTAGGAGAGTCCAAATGAGGTGCGGTTTTCGGCCACGCGATCGTGATCGAACGATCTAGGTGATGGAGAAGGCTTAGGTGGGTTTTGGGCCAAATTGGAGGGGTGTTGGGCTGCAACACACACGAGGCCTTTTCGGTCCCTCGGTTAACCATTGGAGTATCAAACGAAGTCCAAATGATACGAAACTTAACAGGCGGTCTACCGGTAGTAAACCAAGGCCGCTTGGCAAGTCTCGGTCCAATCCGGAAATGTTTAATTCCCACACATGAGAGAAAGGTAGAAATGACCACCGGAGGGGAACGAAGCGCCGGAATGCAAAACGGACAACGGGGAAAATGCTCGAATGCATGAGAAGAACATGTATGCAAATGCAATGCACATGATGACATGATATGAGATGCATGACAACGACCACAACACACGGAGACAAAGACCCGAACCCGAGAAAATATAATAACTTAACGCCGGAAACGGCAAGAGTTGGAGTACAAATTGGGAAAGTCATATCCGGGGTGTTACAGCAGAAGATCTAAGGCCACTCAGGATGGCAATGGTCAGGCGTTCACTCTGTAGTCTTAAGGGTCATTTATATCACTTTAATGCTGACGTTACCAGTAACGTCCCCTCTTTATGTACATTGAACCCTTGTAACGTGGGCTGGCTGGGGTCCTGGCGCACTCTATATAAGCCACCCCCCTCGACTGGCACAAGGGTTCGCACCCCCTGTAACTTCACGCGTAATCCAATCGACCGAGCCTCCGGGCACCGAGACGTAGGGTTGTTACTTCCACCGCGAAGGTCCTGAACTCGTACATCTTGCGTGCACAATCTCACCGTAGCTAGGATCTTGCCTCTACATTCCTACCCCCCTACTTTACTGTCAGACTTAGAACCATGACAGGCCTAGGATTAAAATTACCTCTATAAGCATTGTTGTTGAAATTATTTCGAGAGATAAAATTCACATCTATGGCATCACTATTTTGCTCAATCAAAGTAGACAAAGGCATATCATTAAGATCAATAGGAGCACTTCTACTAGCAACCAATTTCACAAGAGCATCAACTTTTTCACTCAAAGAAGAAATTTCTTGAACTGAATTAACTTTTTTACTGGTAGGAGCTCTTTCAGTATGCCATTGCGAATAATTTACCATAATATTATCAAGAAATTTGGTAGCTTCACCCAAAGTAATTTCCATAAAAGTACCACCCGCGGTGGAATCTAAAAGATTACGAGAAACAAAATTCAATCCCGCATAAAAAATCGTGTGATCTTCCAAAGATTTAACCCATGAGTTGGGCAATTCCTTAGCATCATTTTCATCCTTTCCCAAGATTGTGCAACATGCTCATGTTCAAGTTGCTTGAAATTCATGATCTAGATTCTAAGGGAAATAATTTTTGCGGGAGAAAAATACTTAGTGATAAAAGCATCTTTGCACTTATTCCAAGAATCGATACTATTGTGAGGCAAAGAAGAGAACCAAATTTTTTGTAGAATCACGCAAGGAAAACGGAAATAAGTTCATCTTGACCACATCATTGTCCACATTTTTTTTCTTTTGTATATCGCATAATTCCACGAAGGTATTAAGATGGAACGCATCATCCTCATTAGGAGTACCAGAAAATTGGTCTTTCATAACAAGATTCAGCAAAGCAGTATTAATATCACAAGTCTCCGCACTAGTGGCGGGAGGAGCAAGCGGAGTGCCCATAAAATCATTGTTGTTGGCATTTGAGAAATCACATAACTTGGTGTTCTCTTGAGTCATGATGACTACACAACAAGATTGCACTCAAAAAGGATCCGGCAAGAAAACGGCAAACGAAAAAGAGAGGCGAATAAAGCGGCAAATTTTTGTGAAGTGGGGGAGAGGCAAATGAGAGGCAGATGGAAAATAATGTAAATTGCAAGGAGATGAGATTTGTGATTAAGAACCTGGTATATGTTGAAGCTCCTCCCCGGCAACGGCGCCAGAAATTCCTTTTGATGTCGTCTGAAGCTACGTCGCTTTTTCCCCAAAGAGGAAGGGATGATGCAGCACAACGTCGGTAGGTATTTCCCTCAGATATGAAACCAAGGTTATCGAACCAGAAGGAGAACCAAGCAACACAACGTAAACAGCCCCTGCACACAAATAACAACACCTCGCAACCCGACGTGTTAAAGGGGTTGTCAATCCCTTTCAGGTAACGGCGCTTGAAATGACGTGTGGACGGGAGAAAGTTGTAAATATTGATAGATCGAACGCCAAATAAAATAAATTGCAGCAAGGTATTTTTGGGTTTTTGGTTTAATAGATCTAAAAATAAAAGCAAATAAAAAGCAAATCGTGAAGGCAAATATATGAGAAAGAAGACCCGGGGGCCGTAGGTTTCACTAGTGGCTTCTCTCAAGAAAAGTAGCAAACGGTGGGTGAACAAATTACTGTTCGGCAATTGATAGAACCTCAAATAATTATGACGATATCCAGGCAATGATCATTACATAGGCATCACGTCCAAGATTAGTAGACTGACTCCTGCCTGCATCTACTACTATTACTCCACACATCGACCGCTATCCAGCATGCATCTAGTGTATTAAGTTCATGGAAAAACGGAGTAATGCAATAAGAACGATGACATGATGTAGACGAGATCCATTTATCTATGGCGGTAGATATAGATCCCGTCTTTTTATCCTTAGTAGCAACGATACATACGTGTCGGTTCCCCTTCTGTCACTGGGATCGAGCACCGTAAGATCGAACCCACTACTGGGCACCTCTTCCCATTGCAAGATAAATAGATCAAGTTGGCTAAACAAACCCAAATATCGGAGAGAAATATGAGGCTATAAGAGATCATGCATAAAATAGATCAAAGAAACTCAAATACTTTCATGGATATAAAAAGATAGATCTGATCATAAACTCAAAGTTCATCGATCCCAACAAACACACCGCAAAAGAGTTACATCATATGGATCTCCAAGAGACCATTGTATTGAGAATCAAGAGAGAGAGAGATGAAGCCATCTAGCTGCTAACTACGAACCCGAAGGTCTACAAAGAACTACTCACGCATCATCGGAGAGGCACCAATGGAGGTGGTGAACCCCATCCGAGATGGTGCCTAGATTGGATCTGGTGGTTCTGGACTCTGCGGCGGCTGGATGAATATTTCGTCGACTCCCCTAGGGTTTTGGGAATATTGGGGTATTTATAGAGCAAAGAGGCAGTCCGATGGCACCCGAGGTGGGCACAGCCCACTAGGGCGCGCCTGGGCCTCCTGGCGCGCCTGGTGGGTTATCCCCTCCTCAAGACTCCCCCAGGTGCTACCAGGGCCCAACATCTTCCTTTTGGTCCATAAAAAATCTCCGTAAAGTTTTGTGGCAGTTGGACTCTGTTTGATATTGATTTTCTGCGATGAAAAAACATGGAAAGAAACAACAACTGACACTTGGCACTATGTCAATAGGTTAGTACCAAAAAATTATATAAAATGACTATAAAATGATTATAAAACATCCAAGATTGATAATAAAACAGCATGGAACAATCAAAAATTATAGATACATTGGAGACGTATCACCCTTAGTCCAGGACACCGTCAGGGGGAGGCCAAGTAAGAAGAAGAAGGAGGGGGTCTCTCCCAGTGGCGCCAGAACGCCGCCGGGGGAATCATCGTGTGACGACGATATACTCCAACAACCCCATCATCTCCCTCAACACCTCCATCACCTTCCCTCATCTATTATCAGCGGCCCACTCTCCCGCAACCCGCTGTACCCCCTACTTGAACATGGTGCTTTATGCTATATATTATTATCTAATGATGAGCCATCCTATGATGTTTGAGTAGATTCTTTTTGTCCCATGGGTTGATTGATGATCTTAATTGGCTTGAGTTGCATGTTTTATTTTGGTGTTGTCCTATGATGCCTTCCGTGCTGCGCACACATGGGGGATTCCCACTGTAGGGTGTTGCAATATGTTCATGATTTGCTAATGGTGGGTTGCGGGGGTGACAGCAGCCTAAACCCAAGAAAGGGGATTGTTGTCTATGGGATTAAAGTCATGGTTGGGTTTTACCTTAATGATCTTTAGTAGTTGCGGATGCTTGCTAGAGTTCCAATCATAAGTGCATATGATCCAATTACAAAAAGTATGTTAGCCCATGCCTCTCGCTCGTATAAAAATATGATAATGATTACCGATCTTGTTCTCAATTGCCTAGGACAATCTCACAAATCCTACCACCACTATTCCACACTCATTATACTAACTTAATTGTTCTTTTATTAAAGCAACACCTAAATTTTATGAGGGCAACAGATTCGATGCAGGCCAGCGGGCCAAACCTGGCGTATCTATCGAACACAATCGAGTGTACTCGACGCATCTTCTTGAAAAATCGCTAGGGTGGTCATTTTTCGCCTACAATCATATTCAATTCAATCTTATTTATGGGAATGAAAAAACAATAAATAGTTTGCCTAGCTACTCTATTACATTTGGTTTTTGCACCAAAGGCACAAAGGATCATCGTATCCTATCCCATATACCTAAATAGTTTATCCCCACTAACTTCCATTTTCTCAACATGCAAATATGCCACCTCATCATGCCACATGCATGAGAAAACACTTATATTAACATGCATTATGCATGTTACTCATATTCAATTTCCAATAACTTCAATTCTCTCAACATGCATCTATGCCACCTGGCCATGCCATCATGCAAGGGAAAACACCCATATCAACATGCACTATGCATGCTACTCATATCAAGAAATATTCTACAACTATAGAATAATCAAATGCAATAAAGTTTATTTTAGTTTCAGTTCACATATTGTTAGTCTAAATACTAATGTTCCATACACCCAATTCTCACTGAAATAGTTGAGACATATTCCCGCCACAATGCGCGGGTATAATCTCTAGTTTTGCATATGGTTGGGACAAAAAAACTTCAAATAGTTCACCTAACTTTTTGGCTGCAATTGGTCTTTGCGGCAAGGACGCAACGGGTCATCTAGTCTTACTCTAAAATAAAAAAGAACTCCAGTCCAGGGGTGACTCGAGTGGAACAAAACATCGATCCCCATAAGCGCGGCCTCTCACCGTTGCCTTTATACTACATAACGTCTACAATTTCTCAAGAAGCGTAACATAATGAATCAGAGCCATGTTCAACTACCCATATGCACAATAAACTACTGCAAGGCAGATTGAACATGGATTCTAAATCAATCAAGCAAGGCATGCTGGGATAAGTAAACCAAGGGAATATATATCAGGGAACAAAATCGGGCCATGACATGAATAGGCATCGAGCACCACTGAAAGCATTGTCAAAATAGCGGTAAATAGCATGGAGTACATTAAAAATGGATAAACATGCATGACCATGACTAGATTCTATGCACTTCCCTAATCAATTGGGATATCAAGTTTGTAGTTTTCTGACTAAAAATGAATTAATTATGATTTATGCATGCTTTAAATGATGAAATCAATTTTAATCAAGTGAGTGAAATTTGAAGTGTTCAAAAGTGCAAACTAATGACTATTTTGAAAATTACTCATTTTTATGAACATGACACATCAATAACTCGTCATTTTGGGAGTTATAGCTGAAGTAATATGAATTCCAGAAGTTTTTGAAGTGAAACTCATTTTTGTGCCATGGCAGATTTGCAAATTGGTGTCATGGGGGAGCCAACAACGAAATTGGTTGCACCGACAACGTTTTTCTGAATGCTTGCTTTCCATAGGAAATCCGGCGCATTTTGCCTCCACCGCATGTACGCTAGTGTGATGTGTTGAACATTTGTTGAATGATTACCGTCAATGGGTCCACATGTCGTGCCAGTAAATAACCAGGGTTAGCATTAAACTTAAACAACTGCTAAGATAATGGTCAAAGGATCTGGGTATTATAGGGCTCGGTTAAACCAAAAGGTATGCAAGGCAAGAGGGAGAGAGGGGGTGCTGGATCTGGATCAGGGAGACGTCTCTGGAGACAATGAGAGACTACTGCAACTAGTTCTTTCTCATATCCCAACAAATAATCTTGCTATCCTGGTAGTAGCACCTTCAAAAGACATCCTCATTTGTAATTTCGGTCAGCTTGACTGATCAGTTTGCCACAAGAATGGATAGGGAAACAATTCCTGACAGGAACAGGGTTAACCGTTCAATTCGCAGATTAAAAAATAACAGCCCAGAGGGCAATGACACATACATATAAAATTTCCTAGGTTGAAGCAAGAAAGGTGTAGTTTATGACTAGCTGCAGCCAAACAACATACTCACATATCCCTTCCAATCCCTCTCACTCTGAAGAACCTCGGTACGTGTTGATCTTGCCAGCTCCAGGGTTAAAAATAGCAAGAATAACAAGAGCTCCTAGTAGTATCAGCATCATCCCCAGTGAGTTCATCAGCATCGCTTCTGTGGAGAAGCGCCCGATCATTTTTGCACTCTGCATGAAGATTGACTTCTCCAGAAGTCCAGTCACGCTTGTGGCGATGGCAAGAACATAGAGAAATACACCCAAGAACACATGCCAGGGGAGCAGGGACGCTCTGTCGCTTCTAGATCCTCCAGGGTACCAGAAGGTCAAAAATCCAGCAGCCCACTGTGGAGATTCCATGAGAGGAGGAGAATAAGTTATATAAGACCTCTTTATCTCTAAACAATTTAATAACAAAAACATCATGACTGCACATGAGATACCATCTCTTCTCTACCTGCAAGCTGAAGATGATGATGCAAGAAAGGCCCAACCAGGAGTGGAGTGTGTACAAGTGGTCAATTTCTTTTTCATCGTGGAACTTCCAGACAGCCCAGAGGCCAACTAGACTCAAAAACATGGCAAGGAACTGCAACGTAATGTGTACTAACTTCTTCAGTTTCTTGGTTCCTGGCACTGTCTTGTACGCCAAAAGAGCTGCATGAAGCACCATATCAACAAGAATTTATAAGATGTATACCCGATACAAATTAAATAACTGAATTCAACTCTAATGGTCTGGTCCCCAAACCTGGTCTTGGGGTTGTATCTGCTAGGTGTCAATTCAGATTTTACTATTCAAACAAATGAGACTACTTACTTTGGAGTTTCAGTCTATCCGAATCTGGCTACGAGTTGGATTGGGTTTCAGACATAAATAGGTAAAGTATGCTATTAGTTTTGCTTTGCGGTGTTTCCCTATATTTCTGAAGTATACTATTGTGACGAGTTGGGTGAACCAAACTTGGTTAGAATCATTTCCAGCATGCCGAGAATCCATATCATTAGCTACATAACATACTTTCTACATATAATTAACCAAGATATAAGATACAATGACAGCTTAGTCTAGTTGGAATACTATGGAATGATATGTATTTCATACATCTAAAATATTATGCACATGCCAGAAATAGCCAAAGCAACACATTTGGCATGAAATTGAGTGAGTCCATACAAAAAATTATATGCCACAATAACAAGGCCGTTCTGAAACTAAAGTGTTTTCGTCGATATCACTGACCTTCAGCATTCAGGACTACCAATCCAATCAGCATTAGCACAGGGTGTACCTGAAAAGATGCACATTAGTATCACAAGAAGATGAGATCACTATACACAATAATAATATCTACTGAACATAATTATAATAACCAACTTTGGTATTGCATGCAAAACCACAAACGCATAAACAATATGGTTGGTTATTGGTTGACAAAGTGACATGTTACAAGACTGGCTGTCGCGGCAGTGTTGCTGACAAATGGCATGCACTGAATCCTTGTCTGATGGTCTTAATAGACAAACATGAGTACATGACTGAAATAATCCAAATTTCATTCTGAGTGCACAGATAATGTGCACAACTACACATAGATGTGTACAAATGCAGCTATAGGATGTATGTTCCCTCCCACCCAATATCCCATGTGGAGAATTACTACGTGAAACGCAAGCAGCAGCACAAAAATATAAGAAGAATTCTAGTACCAACCGATTTGTAAAATCAATCCCTCCAAAGACATATCACCCTGTTTTCCTGAAATCTTGTCATTTAAAGCTTATTGTTGAGATTAATGAATTGTCAAATGACACACAAAAGATATGTGACACAGAGGTAAACCCTACACTCAAGCACCCACCATTGCATGTCAAAATCCACAATCTTTTTTTCACGGAAAGGCTGATGTTTCAAAATGGAATGAACCGGAAACATTCCCCTTTTTTTGCTCAGAGACTTGTCCATCAGATCACATGGCATGCAGCACTTCCCATGTAACACTCCTAAAATGATGGATGATCTGGCTGCATGAATTTGAGAAGTGAAGTACACAAAGAGTAATTTTTTCCAAGCAGATGTTTTCTTGTCTATTTCTCAGTTGAATATCAACTGATAAAAACAATGTTTCAAAAGAATTCCGACTTGCCATTCTACACACGGACGTTCAAATTTTCAGTCATTCATTATGCAAGTGTAAGCCCTGCACATCCCAAACACCACAAATACTATCCAAAAAATTGCTAATTTCTACCTAAAGGGTTAGAAACTAAGTCTTAGTGACCACTAGTCATAAATGAACCTATTGTTCCAATCATAGTGCCACATCCCCGTCCACCGTCCTGACGTAGACAGACATCAGAGGCTTACCCTCTTCAATCGTTCCTCTCTCTTCTCTACCAACTCTCATCCCCTACTTCAAATCCCTTAGCTGCATGCGGTTCACCTGTGAGATCCATAGCTGGTGCCTCACAATTGGTATTAGTCGCCACGATTGGTTCCGTCTGCCTCGCTAATCCTCTCGATAGAACGGTAAAATTCCACGATGAAGGGTGTGGAATTGCTTCAGTGAATCCACCCAAAATCACAAGCAGGGTTTGTTTGATGTAAAGACACGTTGCAACAGCGCCGTCGAAGGCTGCCGCTCCCACGGCTTGGACCAGTTAGCCATCGCTACTATGGGGGAAAGCACCGACCAACTTTAGTCATCCACGGCGACACTGCTCACCAAGTTTGACCACATGACCACTAAACTCAGCAATTTTGGTAAGAAACTCATCACCACCCAGGAGAGCATGGATGAGATTCGTGATAAGAAAGCAATGCTCAAGGCAACGCTGGCAACGTCCACGGCAGCTCCCATACTCACGACGACCCAAGCGGCTCCTTTATGACGATTGGGTGGTCCCTCGTTTGGCGAATCAGTGGTTGCCATTACTGGAGATGCCAGATGGAGTGCCACCATGTACCGGGTTCATCACGGCGCCAGGCTCACCTCAAGATGGAGTCGAAACATGCCACGTCGATGTTCCGGGGCGCGGGCAAGTTTAGAGCGTGAGCGACCATGGGAGCATCAGCTCGAGCGGGATCGACCATGAGATCACGACCACAATCACTGTGTCAAGTTGCCGAAGCACGACTTTCCTCAGTTCTCCGGTGACAACCCCCGTATGTGGATTGATCTCGCTCACGCTTACTTTGACATGTGTCAAGTTCCTACTCATCAATGGGTGTCTATCACAACCTTGTATTTGGATGGTGGGTGTCTTCCACAACCTTGTATTTCGATGGCCATGTGGCACTGTTGTGGAAGGCATTCAAACGGCGCCACCGAGCTTGACCTTGGGAGGAATTCAATTTTGCTACTCCCTCCGATCCATATTACTTGTCGCTCAGTTTAGGCAAACACATTCAGTTGTGGAATACAGAACAGCTTTCGAGTCAGCAATAGACCACCTGATCGCTTTTGATCCCACTCTTAACACAAAAGTTTTTTGTGTCCCAGTTTGTTCTCAGCCTCAAGGATTATATCAGGGCTGCAGTCTGATTTCAGACATCTACGAGTGTAACGCGTGCCGTGGAGCTTGCTCGGATTCAGGAAGAATAGCTGGACTCACACAGCCCTCGTGCACGCACTTGGCCAAGCAAATGCAACAGGTAGCTCCGTAGCTGTTCCCAATACTGTAGCCCCTGTTCCTCCTCGGTGGCAACAATGCAAGACAACTGATGATTTTGTTAGAATCGCTAGCTTCTCTAGCTGTCACCCAGGACTCTCACTAAAGAGATGTGCTTTGCTTCACACAGAAAGAGCTGCTACTAGTGGGATACTTTATTTGCTACAAGCCTGCCTACAGTAACCACCATTGCTACAGTAGTATGGCTCATAGCTAGTTCATCTACTGCACAACTCATACCCAAGTAGATGAAAACTCATATAAAGTTAGGATAACTATTGAGTGATGACGTATGCCATGACATCATATTCTTCTTGGCTAAAGTTTCATAATGTCCCTCAACATCCAACTCAATTTGACCTCTTCCTTCTCATGCATGTTATCCTGGGATCGTCTTCGTCTTTTCGTACTGCATGATCATAGCTACCACATACGACATCCCCTTTGACGAATTCACACACATTTTCTCGTGGACACAACTAACACGAGAACTCTGTTCTTGTGGACACAACAAGACCAACTTGGAGTACAAGACAAGGCAGGATCAAATCCTAGTCTATCCTATACTTCCTAATAATCGATCTAGACTCTACCCCGATCCTCGATTTGGGTTGACGACCCCAGGTCACCGGAAGCGGGACCAACCGGCGTTCCAGGCTACTTCCCAATCCAAAAAAAATTAAGTCTTAACCCGATTGAAAGAAATTAACAAAGTTTCACCACAACACAAAGTAGAATAAAGTCACACAAAACCACACGGAAAAGAAGCGGTGAAAAGGAGAAGCTTTTCACCAAGTTCCAATGGTGATTTGCTGCTGGAAATTAAAACAGCCCTTGATCACATACTCGATACTCAGTAGTCAATACGAGATCACCCCAAACCTTGAATTACCCACCATCCTAAATCCCACCATCAACAAAAACTCTCACGTTGCTACTTTTGCAGGGTTCAGATGCAAGAGCTAATCGCACTAATTTAGTTTTGTATGATACTGTGAACAGGCCTGCTTTGGACTGGTTTTGGTGGGTTGGTCCGTACATAATAGTGGAATCTAAACCCCTCAATCCTGATCTCAGGATCGAGTAATAAAACTTTTCCCCACTAGGCGGCAGCAAGATCAACAGGTGATCCGTGGCCCGAAACGAGATATGCAACAGAATAGAAGGGAAAGAAGAGATGTTTTTTCTCGATTACGTTGAAGATGAGGAGCTTGTCTTTCTCGGCGGAGAGCGCCATACCGCCGCGGAAGTGGACGGCCCAGACGAGGATGACCGCTGCCGCGGCCACGCCAAGCAGCCGTACGAGGCCGAACAACGGGAACCTCACCGCGGGTACCGCCGCCATCGCCTCGGTCGGCAAGATCGAGCGCGTACAGGGAAGGACGATTAGGGAAGCTAGAGCAAAGACGCCGATCTGTGCAAGTCATCTTGCGAAGCGGACGAGAGTGAGTGTTCACGGGCTTCAGCAGAGAACGTTTTCATAACTATATAGGCGTATTTATGGAAGGAGCTTTCAGTTTAGCTATACCCTTTTTTTCTTTCACGGGTGATAGGCGTGGGTCAACCGGCTCAAATTTCGACTGGTCGTGAAGCAGCCACCCAATTCGGCTTTCTTGAACCGTATCATTGCTTTGTTCTCTTTAGGCCTCGTTCGGTTCAGGTGGTTTTTCAAGGGAAATGGCAGGGTTTGAGAGGAATTAGATCCTCTACAAGTCAAAATTCTCTTCAATCTATTCCAATCCCTTTGGAAGGAGGATTAAACGAACAAGGCCTTATTGAGTATAATGTTTATTAAGAAAGACGAGATAGACTAGAATTTGTTCTGACTTGTCTTGTACTTCAAATAGATTATTGTACTCTTATATATATGCCCATGAGACTCAAACAATACAATGAACTATTCCACCAATCCATTTTTTCCTTCTAACATGATATCTATCGCAAGTCGATCTTAAACATTAGCCGCCGCCGCTTTCGCACGCGCCGTCCCCGGGGCGGTCGGCCTCCATCACCGCTGTCGGGGGCCGCGCCGCCCGTACCTAGGATGCGTCCGCCGGTCGTGTTAACCGGCTGCCCTAGAGAGTCTTTTCCCTGAGTCTTGCTTCGGGGTTTTCTCTCTCCCGCCGATCATCTTGATCGCGCGGTTCTTTTTGGTTTTTCGATCTATTCTTGATCGTTTTGTGTCGCACATCGCCGCCGTCGATCCCGGGCGCCTCTTGATAGAGGCAAAGGTGTCCCGTCTTTCGATGAGATGGTGGCTATCGTTTTGAAGGAAGTCGACTTTGACGATCCGACTACGAACGTGCGAGGACGTCGCGCCTTAGCAATCGCTAAACCAACTCCGAGAGGTTATTGACCACGCCGGAGCACGATCAACCTGACCACGAAGGCCTGTTTCTTGCAGGCAAACGAAGAACAAGGAAGAAACTGAGATTGCAATCTGGATATTGCGAATATAAGAGGAAAGCTTTATTGATCAAGGTGGGGTTCTGTGACGCCTTTGTCTGGTTGTTGAACAAAATGAAGTACGCGAAGTTGCAGCTATGGCGAACTTTAATCTAAACAAAACTCAAAGTCTAAACGACGCCCTAAGGGTTATATATATGGAGGAAGATTGGGGAATTTTGTGGCCCTTGGAGGAGGGGTCCGAAACCTACCCTAACTCTTGTTTTCCCACACATACGGACTCTAAAAATAGCCTAACTTAAGTATTTTGAAAATACATGGGCCTGGCCTAATAAGGTGACGCAGCACCTAGAATAGCCTTTGGATGAAATTTATGAAGTGGCATCTTGTATATTTCGTCCAAGACTTCATGCACTCCTTATGATGACTTCAAAGTCCTGAAATCATCACGTGTACCTCCGTTCTCGATCCCCTTGCGCATGCCATCATCTCCATGCTTAGTCTTGCTCCAGTGTTCATCCCTCTTATCCAAGCTAGGCCCTTCATTTATAAGCAAAACAAATGTATCCAATTTAGGCAGCATCATATTCTCATAAACATTAGAATCATTACCAAGAAACAAAAGTACCTGATAATTTAATTGGCGTGCGCGAGCTCTAGTAATTGGTCCAGTACGTATAGCAGCTAGGGATGTGGGTGTAACAATGGTATTGATGTCCTCATCACCCCCCCTTCTTGAAATGAAGTCGTCCTCGACGAAAGCTCATCTTCCTCATCCAAATAAGGCTTCAAATCTGCAATGTTAAAAGTGGGACTAACCCCAAAATCTACAGGCAGCTCAAGTTTATATGCATTATCATTTGTTTTCTCTAACACCTTAAAAGGACCATCAGCACGTGGCATTAGTTTTGATTTGCACAAATTAGAAAATCTATCCTTACGCAAATGTAACCAAACAAGATCTCCAGGAGCAAACACAACATGTTTTCAGCCTTATCTCCAGCAAGTTTATATTTAGCATTCATACGCTCAATGTTTTCCTTAGTTAACTCGTGCATTTTTAAAATCAATTCAGCACATTCTTTAGCATCAAAATTAACCTTCTTCGAAGATGGAAGAGGCAACAAATCAATAGGTGCACGAGGTAGGAAACCATACACAATTTCAAAAGGGTACGTCTTAGTGGTAGAATGCAATGAACGATCATAAGCAAATTCAATATGAGGCAAGCATGGTAGACAATGTTCTATTGACAACTTCAGTTTGTCCATCAGTTTGGGGGTGACAAGTAGTACTAAAAAGCAGTTTAGTTCCCAGCTTAGCCCATAAACATCTCCAAAAGTGGCTAAGAAATTTAGTATCACGATCTGAAACAATAATATTTGGCACACCATGCAAGTGAATAATTTCACGAAAGAACAAATCAGCAACATTAACAACATCATCGCTTTTATGACATGGTATAAAGTGTGCCTTTTTCGAGAATCTATCCACGACAACAAATATGCTATCCCTCCCCTTCTTTGTTTGAGGTAAACCTAAAACAAAGTCCATAGATATATCCTCCCAAGGAACACTAGGTACAGGCAAAGTCATATATAAACCATGAGGTTTGAGTCGGACTTAGCTTTTTGACATGTAGTGCAGCGAACAACAAAACGCTCAACATCCCGTCTCATCTTTGACCAAAAGAAATGTGTAGCAAGTATATCCTCCATCTTCTTAACGCCAAAGTGTCTCATTAGTCCTCCTCCGTGCGCCTCCTGCAACAACAAAAGACGAACAGAGCTAGCTGGAATGCATAGCTTGTTAGCACGAAACACAAATTCATCGTTAAGAACGAACTTGTTCCAAGTTCTCCCTTCCTTACAATTCTGCAATACATCTTTAAATTCAGCATTATGCACATATTGATCTTTGATGGTCTCCAAACCAAATTTTTTAAAGTCAAGTTGTGAAAGCATAGTATAACGACAAGACAATGAATCAGCAATAACATTTTCTTTACCCTTCTTGTGTTTAATGACATAAGGGAAAGTCTCAATGAATTCAACCCATTTAGCATGTCTACGGTTCAGTTTTGCTTGACTTTTAATGTGTTTCAAAGATTCATGATCAGAATGTATAACAAATTCCTTGGGCCATAAATAGTGTTGCCATGTTTCTAAGGTCCGAACAAGAGCATATAATTCTTTATCATAAGTAGAATAGTTCAGACTAGGCCCACTCAATTTTTCAGAAAAGTATGCAACAGGTTTGCCATCTTGTAACAACACACCTCCTAACCCAATTCCACTAGCATCACATTCAAGCTCAAAAGTCTTATTAAAATCCGGAAGTTGGAGTAAAGGAGCATGTGTCAACTTATCTTTCAATACCGTGAAGGCTTCATCCTGTGTGGTACCCCAAACAAAAGACACATCCTTCTTTGTAAGCTCATTGAGAGGTGCAACAATGGTGCTGAAATATCTCACAAAATGCCTATAGAAACCAGCGAGGCCAAGGAAACTCCTCACGTGTGTGACCGTTTTGGGATGCGGCCAACTCTCAATAGCTTCAATCTTGGCTTTATCAACTTCAATTCCCTGTGGAGTAACAACATAGCCAAGAAAAGATACTCGGTCGGTGCAAAAGGTGCACTTTCCAAGGTTACCAAACAAACATGCATCACGTAGAGCAATAAAAACAACACGTAAATGTTCCAAATGTTCCTCCAAAGATTTGCTATAAATCAATATGCCATCAAAGTAAACTACCACAAATCGTCTAATGAAAGTACGTAAAACTTCGTTCATTAATCTCATGAAAGTACTAGGTGCATTAGTTAACTCAAAAGGCATGACTAACCACTCATATAATCCAAACTTAGTTTTAAATGATGTTTTCCATTCATCTCCCAATTTCATACGAATTTGATGGTATCCACTACGCAAATCAACTTTGGAGAATATTGTAGAGCCACTCAATTCATCAAGCATATCATCTAGCCTAGGAATAGGATGATGATAACGAATAGTAATATTATTAATGCCTCTACAATTAACGCACATACGCGACATACCATCATTTTTCGGCAGTAAAATGATAGGAACAACACAAGGGCTAAGGGATTCGCGTATATAACCTTTGTCGAGCAGTTCTTGTACTTGACGCATAATCTCCTTCGTCTCCTATGGATTGGTACGGTATGGTGCACGGTTGGGTAATGATGCATTGGGAATTAAGTCAATTTGATGCTCAATCCCTCGAATAGGTGGTAATCTCGGTGGCACGTCTGGTGGAAAGACGTCAGCGAACTCCTGCAAAATGTTAGTGACAGCAGGAGGCAAAGAGGAAGACACGACTTCGAATGAAAATAATGCCTCTTTGCACACAAAAGCGTAGCAAACAGATTTGCTAAAATCTAGATCATCAATATCAGATTTGGTGGCAAGTAAACATGCACTTTTCAATTTATTTTCAGAAGCAACACTAGATGGTTTATTATTAGGCTTCATTTGTTGCTCAAATTCTTTTGCCACAATCTGATTTTCACTCTTATTTTTCTCCTGTTTTGCTTTATTAGATCTATTAATATCATCTTTCAAAATGGAATCAGGAGTCATAGGAAGCAAAGTAATATTTTTATCCTTATGAACAAGAGTATACTCATTGTTTCTACCATGGTGTACAGAACTTTTATCAAATTGCCATGGTCTACCAAGTAATAAGGAACATGCTTGCATAGGTACCACATCACAATCAACATAATCAACATATGTAGAGATACTAAAATGCACACGAACAATGCGTGTTACCCTAACCTTGCCGTTGTTGTTGAACCATTGGATGTAGTAAGGATGTGGATGTGGTCTTGTGGTGAGAGATAGTTTCTCCACCATCTCCATGCTAGCCAAGTTATTGTAGCTCCCTCCATCTATAATGACGCGAACAGAATGTTCCTTCACAACTCCCTTTGTATGGAACAAATTATGCCTCTGATTTTGCTCAACTTGTGTAACCTGCACACTCAAAACACGTTGAGCAACTAAACATTCATACCTGTCAGCATCTTCAGCAGCCATGTATTGTGTCTCATGATCAGAGTCATCTTCACCGTGTTCTTCATGTGTAATAAGAGCCAAAGTCTCCTCATCATAGTCACTAGCAGACTCATACCCACCATCCTCAGTAACAATCATCACACGCTGAGATTTGCATTCTCTCGCAAAATGTCCTCTTCCCTTACAACAACGACAAATAATATCACTTGTGTGCCCTGTTGGTGCCATGGAAGAAGAAGAGCTCTGTGCAGGCCCAGTAGGTGTGCTCTTGGCAGATAGTAGTGGTTGTGCTTGCTTTCTTGTATCATGGCTGGAGGTGGCACCTGATGGAGGTGCTGGTCCAGTGGAAGTAGAGGATGCACGTGGTGTCCATGATGAAGATCGACCCACAGAAAAGTTAGTTCGTGACAATGCCTGTCGATCCTGCACTTCACGTTCAGCTTTACAAGCAAGATGGAATAAACGAGTGATATTAGTATACTCCTTATACTCTAGAATGGTCTGAATCTCTCTATTTAATCCACTGAGGGAGTCCTGGATTAGGGGGTATCCGGACAACCGGACTATATCCTTTGGCCGGACTGTTGGACTATGAAGATACAAGATTGAAGACTTTGTCCCGTGTCCGGATGGGACTCTCCTTGGCATGGAAGGCAAGCTTGGCAGTACGGATATGTAGATCTCCTTCCTTGTAACCGACTATGTGTAACCCTAGCCCCCTCCGGTGTCTATATAAACCGGAGGGTTTAGTCCGTAGGACTAACAACAACAATCATACCATAGGCTAGCTTCTAGGGTTTAGCCTCTTCGATCTCGTGGTAGATCAACTCTTGTACTACTCATATTATCAAGAACAATCAAGCAAGATGTAGGGTATTACCTCCATCAAGAGGGCCCGAACTTGGGTAAACATCGTGTCCCCCGCCTCCTGTTACCATCCGCCTAGACGCACAGTTCGGCACCCCTTACCCGAGATCCGCCGGTTTTGACACTAACATTGGTGCTTTCATTGAGAGTTCCTCTGTGTCGTCATCGTTTGGCTTGATGGCTCCTTTGATCATCGATAGCAATGCAGTCCAGGGTAAGACTTTTCTCCCTGGATAGATCTTTGTATTCGGTGGCTCCGCACTGCGGGCCAACTCGCTTGGCCATCTAGAGCAGATCGAGAGTTACGCCCCTGGCCACCAGGTCAGGTTTGGAAGCTTAAACTACACGGCCGACATCCGCGGAGACTTGATCTTCGACGGATTCGAGCCCCTGCCGAGTGCGCTGCACGGTTACGATGAGTATGATTTAACTCTATCATCGGACAGTGTTCAGGAGACCGCATCGGCAACCGCTCCAACCCTCAATTCGGAGCCAATTGCGCCATCCATGGACGCGTGGATAGACCCCACCACGGAGGCCACATTCTTCCCCGGCCACGGACTCCGAACCGCCTGCGCCCGTGCCTATCGAATCCAACTGGGCGCCGATCTTGGAGTTCACCTCTGCGGATATCCTTCAGCTCTCGCCCTTTGGCGACATACTGAACTCATTAAGGTCTCTCTCCTTGTCAGGAGAGTCCTGGCCGAACTACGGCCGGCCAGATCGGGATGCGGACGACGAAATTCGCCGCCCACCCACCACCCACTTAGTAGCCACTGTCGACGATTTGACCGACATGCTCGCCTTCGACTCCGAAGACATCGACGGTATGGACGACGATGCAGGAGACGAACAGGAGCCACTGTGGGCACTGGACGCCCACTTCATCATATGATGTATACATGGTGGACACACCCAAAGAAAACGACGACGAAGAACGAAAGGACGCAACGAAGGATCGTTCCCTCGAGAAGCAGTCAAAGCGGCGGCGTAAGCGCCGCTCCAAATCCCGCCTCGGCAGAAACAACGATCATATAGACCCAGCGATAGAGCAGGGTGAGCCAGCGGACGACAAACACGGTGTTGAACCACCGTCCGACCACGACAACACAGAGAATCAAACCAAACAACCCGACTCCGGCGAAGATAACAGTCCGGATGACATCACACCGGACAGGCACCCGGAGCAACAGAATACCCATCAAAGGCTTGTTGCCACTGCGAGGAGTCTGAAAAAGCAGAAGCAAAGGCTCAGGGCTGCACAAGACACACTCAGAATTAGATGGAGTGAAGTACTCAACACTGCAGCAAAATACGGCGGTAGTCGCCACACAAAGAGCTACCCGAAGCGAAAGCTGCTACCTGAATTCGATGAGGAGGCCTTAGATCCCCTGCAATCAAAAAACAAAACAGCCATCCGGTCGGATAGACGACCTCGTGGCCAACATAGAGCGGCAAACAATGCCACACACAAGCCAGTACGCGATCCACGTGAGGGCTCGCATCAAAAGGACGGCGCAACCAGATCCATCTACGGGCCAAGCAAGCGTGCTCCAGCACGCAATGCAACACAACAAAAATCCGAACACCACGGTACACCCAAATACAGGGGTGCCGCACACCCCCTATGTTTCACCGATGAGGTGCTGGACCATGAATTTCTAGAGGGACTCAAACCCATAAACATAGAGGCGTACGACAGAACGATAGACCCTAGGGTCTGGATTGAGGACTACATCCTCCATATCCACATGGCTCGAGGAGACGATCTCCACGGCATCAAGTACTTACCCCTCAAGCTCAAAGGGCCAGCTCGGCACTGGCTTAAAAGCCTCCCCGAAAACTCCATTGGAAGCTGGGAAGATCTCGAAGACACTTTTCGGGCAAATTTTCAAGGGACCTATGTCCGACCACCGGATGCAGACGATTTAAGTCATATAAATCAACAACCAGGAGAGTCAGCCTGAAAGCTTTGGAACAGGTTTCTCACTAAAAAGAACCAAATAGTCGACTGTCTGGACGCCGAAGCCTTAGCAGCTTTCAAGCACAGCGTTCGAGACGAATGGCTTGCCAGACACCTCGGCCAAGAAAAGCCGAGAACAATGAAAGCATTAACAAGCCTCATGACCCGCTTTTGCGCGGGCGAGGACAGTTGGTTAGCCCGATGCAGCACCAGCGACCCAAGTACATCCGAAGTCAGGGACGGAAATGACAAGCCACGACGCAGCAAAAACAAGCGCCAGAATAAAGAAGACAGCCCGAAGAGCACGGCGGTAAACGCCGGATTCGGAAGCTCTCGGCCAGGTCAGCAAAAGCTGCCCTCCAAAGGCAACAAAGACGAACTGTCCAGCCTGAACAAGATTCTGGACAAACTATGTCAGATCCACAACACCCCCGATAAACCTGCAAATCATACCCATAGAGAATGTTGGGTCTTCAAGCAGTCCGACAAACTCAACGCCGAACACAAGGGGCAGGATACACCAAGCGAAGACGAGGACGAGCCTCGCAAGCAAAGCACTGGGGAACAGAAGAAATTCCCACCAGAAGTCAAAACAGTAAATGTGTTACACGTGATGAAGGGGATAAACAAAGCGGCACTCCTAGAGACACATGCCCCAGGGCCTATCACCGCGGAGTTCTACCACTGGTCGTCCAAACTGATCACCTTTGACCATCGGGATTACTCGGCAAGTATCCGGCATGCAGGATGGGTTGCCTTGGTGTTAGACCCAATAATTGACGGATACCACTTCACACGAGTCCTGATGGACGGCGGCCGTAGTTTAAACCTGATATATTAGGACACAGTCCGCAAAATGGGGATAGACCCAACAAAAATCAGCCATAGCAATACTACCTTTAAAGGAGTAACGCCAGGCCCAGAAGCCCATTGTACAGGCTCCCTGCTACTAGAGGTTATATTCGGCTTTCCCCATAACTTCCGCAGCGAAAAGTTAACATTCCACATCGCTCCGTTTCAAAGTGGCTATCAAGCACTACTCGGACGCGAAGCTTTCGCTCGCTTTAACGCAATACTGCATTACGCTTCTCTCATGCTTAAGATGCCCGGTCAACGTGGCATCATTACAGCAAATGGAAATATTGAGCGCTCCATGCGCGCGGAAGACCGTGCGGCTGCCTTGGCAGCCGCACACTAGACGGCCTCACCAACTAAAGCATCTGACAGGTCGTTAAGACCACGGACACGGTTAGACGAGTCCGGTGCAACTATATATAATTGATACAGATTTGATGGCTATACCCCTATAACAATACAAGGGGCTCAACGCGTGTTAACAAGTGACAACTAGGCTCAACTTTACTCATATTGAACTATACATGGTATATTTATTAATGCCTCTACAATCAACACACATACGTGATGTACCATCCTTTTTCGGCACTAGAATAATAGGAACAGCACAAGGACTAAGGGATTCGCGTATATAACCTTTGTCGAGAAGCTCTTGTACTTGACGCATAATCTCCTTCGTCTCCTCTGGATTGGTACGGTATGGTGCACGGTTTGGCAGTGAAGCACCGGGAATTAAGTCAATCTGATGCTCAATCCCTTGAATAGGCGGTAATCCCAGTGGCACGTCTTGTGGAAAAACGTCAGCGAACTCCTGCAAAATGTTAGTGACAGCAGGAGGCAAAGAGGAAGGCATGTCCTCGAATGAAAATAATGCCTCTTTGCACACAAAAGCATAGCAAACAGATTTGCTGAAATCTAGCTCATCAATATCAGATTTGGTGGCAAATAAACATGCACTTTTCAATTTAATTTCAGAAGCAACACTAGATGGTTTATTATTAGGCTTCATTTGTTGCTCAAATTCTTTTGCCACAATCTGATTTTCACTCTTATTCTTCTCCTGTTTTGCTTTATTAGCTCTATTAATATCATCTTTCAAAATGGAATCAGGAGTCATAGGAAGCAAAGTAATATTTTTATCCTTATGAACAAGAGTATAGTGATTGTTTCTACCATGGTGTACAGATTTTTTATCAAATTGCCATGGTCTACCAAGTAATAAGGAACATGCTTGCATAGGTACCACATCACAATCAACATAATCAGCATATGTAGAGATACTAAAATGCACACGAACAGTACGTGTTACCTTAACCTTGCCGCTGTTGTTGAACCATTGGATGTAGTAAGGATGTGGATGTGGTCTTGTGGTGAGAGAAAGCTTCTCCACCATCTCCATGCTAGCCAAGTTGTTGCAGCTCCCTCCGTCTATTATGACGCGCACAGAACGTTCCTTCACAACTCCCTTGGTATGGAACAAATTGTGCCTCTGATTTTGCTCAGCTTGTGTGACCTGCACACTCAAAACACGTTGAGCAACTAAACATTCATACCTGTCAGCGTCTTCAGGAGCCATGTATTGCGTCTCATGATCAGAATCATCTCCACCATGTTCTTCACGTGTAATAAGAGCCAATGTCTCCTCATCATAGTCACTAGCGGACTCATATCCACCATCCGCGGTAGCAATCATCACACGCGGAGATTTGCATTCTCTCGCATAATGACCTCCTCCCTTACAACGACGACAAATAATATCACTTGTGTGCCCTATTGATGCCCTGGAAGAAGAAGAACTCTACGCAGGCCCGGCAGGTGCGCTCTTGGCAGATAATGGTGGTTGTTCCTGTTTTCTTGTATCACGGCTGTAGGAGGCACCTGATTGAGGTGCTGGTGCAGTTGAAGTAGAAGATGCACGCGACGTCCATGAGGAAGGTCGGCCTGCAGAAAAGTTAGTTCGCGCCAATGCTTGTCGATCCTGCACTTCACGTTCAGCTTTACAAGCAAGATGGAATAAACGAGTGATATTAGTATACTCCTTATAGTCTAGAATGGTCTGAATCTCTCTATTTAATCCACCCAGAAAACGTGCCAGCATAGCTTCATTCTCCTCAATAATACCACATCGAATCATGCCAGTTTGTAATTCCTAATAATATTCTTCTACATAATTTTTTCCTTGTCTTAAACGCTGCAATTTTTGAAGCAATTCACGTTGATAATATGGTGGAACCCAACGCGTACGCATAGCGGTTTTCAAAGCAGCCCAAGTAGTTGGAATAGGATATAATCTACAATGTTCAGACCACCAGACACATGCAAAACTAGTGAAAGCACAAACAGCAGCAGCAACCCGTCTCTCCTCGGGATATAGTAAACATGTAAAACGTTGTTCAGTTTCTAACTCCCAAGTAAGATATATATCAGGAACATATCTACCCTCAAATGGTGGAATATTCAATTTCAGTTTAGGAATATGGACATCATCTCGTACCTGAGGTGGTGGTGCAGGCCTACCATTACGAATATATACCTGAGGTCGACCTGGTGGTGGTGGTGTTGGTGGCTGCACGTAGTTCGGATTTTGATCAACCTCATCCTCATAATCTCCCACATAATCATCATCCTCCTGGGTACCAGCAACAGCAGTAGCAGGAGCCAAAGAAGCACCAACAGCAGTAGCAGCGGCACCAGAATTTTGTCCTGGCTCAATAGGAACATGCTGTGCTCGTCCATACTGATTCGGAAGGGGGCGTAGTTGTTGTTGTTGCAGAGGTGCGACAGGTGCAGCCGGTGGTGGAAGACGCGCAAGCAGTTCATTAAATCTGTTATCGAGCTTTGTTTCGAACGTCTTCTCAAGGCCAGTAATCTTCTCCATGGCCTCTTCAAAATTGTTCAGCACATCTTGCACCTGTTCAGTCATCATTTGCTGAAACTTATCATGAAGCTCCTTGTTTGATAAGTTCTCCCAGTCAATCTCGTCGGCTTGTGATCCTGGCATGGTTAGCAGCAATAGAAACACACAAGAATATGATCCTACAGACTACTAAGAAGTTGTGGTGGTGTATCACAAACCCGTCAAGCAAACCTCAAATTCTTACCAGTTCTTACCCAGCAGCAGGTGGTGATCGGCAACCGTTGTAGTCAAAACTTCTCAAAGCTTGGATAGAGCGATTACCAGGGAAAGTCAAACGCACGACGTAGATGTATGTGGAGCTGGGAAGGCTTATAATATGGTAGCAAAAAGGGTCAGCAATAATCAATTCAGAGATGCAAAGTTGAATAAACGCTCAACGACGGTACTATACTGGTCCTAGGCTAGACCGTGCTAGAGACGCGAGCCTAGAACACTAACAAAATCATGGCGCTGCACGTAAACAAGGGAAAAGCACACTCTCGAATTTTTTTTCGCTCTTTTTTTTGCGCTGCTTTTTTTTGCGCTGCTCTCTTTTTTTTTTGCGAAAAATCACTATAATGGCGAGTGTCTCAAAACTCTTCCCAGGTCAAACTGACAGGATGGGCACGAAATTTTTGTGACCAAAATTTTTTTTTGACTGCCCGGACCCAAAAACTGGAAACGGGTCAAAAAAAAACTTTCTATAACGGCGACTGTCTCAATACGCTTAGAAACACCTAAAAATAGGATAGCCAGAATTTTTTTTGTCAAGTGCGTTTTCCGAAAATTTTGGGCCTAAACGGAGGGTGGTTTCCGGACTCTTTTTTTTTGGAAACCAACCTCTTCTACGGACAGCAAAAGATTGCTGGAATCCGAAACCTACTCAGACAAGGAAACACGAATCGGGAATTAGATGGATCCCGAAAACAAACCTAATACGCAAGGAACTCGGATTGGTGGTGGATATATGGTGGTGGTATATGGCAGCGGTGGTGGTAGCGGTGGTAGTATATGGATATGGATCGGTGGTGGTATATGGACACGGGTTGGTGGTGGTATATGGATACGGATTCGGAGCGGTGGCGGATAAGCAGTGGTGGTAGATGGCAGGGGCGATGATGATGGTGCGGCGGCGGCGTGACAACTTATGACCAGAACTCGAAACTCTAAAAGACTAGACTCTAAGACCAGCAACTAGACACGACGATGCAACCGCAAATTCAACAAAGCAAAACCCTAAAAAGATTATGCAAAGGCTCAGATTGGTTCGGATATGATGAACTAACCCTAATTTTTTTGTGGCTTTTTCGTGGACTGTAGGTATGAAGAACAGACTCGATCTAAACTACGAAAAACTGTAAAATCTCACCGAGCAACCTGGAAATCTGATACCACTTGATAGAGGCAAAGGTGTCCCGTCTTTCGATGAGATGATGGATATCGCTTTGGTGGCAGTCGACTTTGACGATCCGACTACGAACGTGCGAGGACGTCGCGCCTTAGCAATCGCTAAACCAACTCCAAGAGGTTATTGACCACGCCGGAGCACGATGAACCTGACCACGAGGGTCTGTTTCCTGCGAGCAAACGAAGAACAAGCAAGAAACTGAGATTGCAATCTGGATATTGCGAATATAAGATGAAAGCTTTATTGATAAAGGTGGGGTTCTGTGACGCCTTTGTCTGGTCGTTGAACACAAACGAAGTACGCGAAGTTGCAGCTATGGCGAACTTTTAATCTAAACAAAACCCAAAGTCTAAACGATGCCCTAAGGGCTGTATATATGGAGGAAGAGGGGGGAGTTTCGTGGCCCTTGGTGGAGGGGTCCGAAATCAACCCTATCTCTTGTTTCCCCACACATACGGACTCTAAAAATAGCCTATACTTATGTATTTCGAAATTACATGGGCCTGGCCCAATAATAAGGTGACGCAGCACCTAAAATAGCCTCGGGACGAAATTTATGAAGTGGCATCTTGTATATTTCGTCCAAGGCTTCATGCACCCATTATGGTGGCTTCAAAGTCCTAAAATCATCACTTGTAACTCCGTTCTTGTTCCCCTTGCGCATGCCATCATCTCCATGCTTGTTCTTGCTCCAATGTTCATCCTTCTCCAAGCTAGGCCCTTCATTTGTAAGCAAAACAAGTGTATCCAATTTAGGCAGCATCATATTCTCATGAACATTAGAATCATTACCAAGAAACGAAAGTACCTGGTAATTTAGTTGGCGTGCACGAGCTCTAGTAATTGGTCCAGTATGTATAGCAGTAGGGGCTGTGGGTGTAACAATTGTATTGATGTCCTCATCAAAAGGCAGCGGTGATGACGATGGTGGTAAATGGCAGCGGTGATGGCGATGGTGGTATATGACAGTGGTGATGACGATGGTGGTATATGGCAGCGGTGATGACGATGGAGGTATATGGCAGCAGCGATGACGATGGTGGTATATGGCAGCGGTGATGACGATGGTGCGGCGGCGGCGTGACAACTTGTGAACAGAACTCGAAACTCTAAAGGACTAGACACTGAGACCAACAACTAGACACGACGATGCAACCGCAAATTCAACAACGCAAAACCCTAAAAAGATTATGCAAAGGCTCAGATTGGTTCAGATATGATGAACTAACCCGATTTTTTTTTGCTTTTTCTTGGACTGTAGGTATGAAGAACAGAGTCGATCTAAACTACGAAAAACTGTAAAATCTCACCGAGCAACCTGGAAATCTGATACCACTTGATAGAGGCAAAGGTGTCCCGTCTTTCGATGAGATGGTGGCTATTGTTTTGGAGGAAGTCGACTTTGATGATCCGACTATGAACGTGCGAGGACGTCGCGCCTTAGCAATCGCTAAACCAACTCTGAGCGATTATTGACCACGCTGGAGCACGATCAACCTGACCAATAAGGTCTGTTCCCTGCAGGCAAATGAAGAACAAGCAAGAAACTGAGATTGCAATCTGGATATTGCGAATATAAAAGGAAAGCTTTATTGATCAAGGTGGGGTGCTGTGACGCCTTTGTCTGGTTGTTGAACACAAACGAAGTACGCGAAGTTGCAGCTATGGAGAACTTTAATCTAAACAAAACCCGAAGTCTAAACGATGCCCTACGGGCTGTATATATGGAGGAAGAGGGGGGGGGGATTTCGTGGCCCTTGGAGGAGGGGTCCGAAACCAACCCTAACTCTTGTTTCCCCACACATACGGACTCTAAAACAACCTATACTCAAGTATTTCAAAAATACATGGGTCTGGCCCAATAATAAGGTGACACAACACCTACAATAGCCTCTAGACGAAATTTATGAAGTGGCATCTTGTATATTTCATCCAAGGCTTCATGCACTCCTTATGGTGGCTTCAAAGTCCTAAAATCATCACGTGTAACTCCGTTCTCGATCCCCTTGCGCATGCCATCATCTCCATGCTTGGTCTTGCTCCAGTGTTCATCCCTCTTATCCAAGCTAGGCCCTTCATTTGTAAGCAAAACAAATGTATCCAATTTAGGCAGCATCATATTCTCATGAACATTAGAATCATTACCAAGAGACGAAAGTACCTGATAATTTAATTGGCGTGCGCGAGCTCTAGTAATTGGTCCAATATATATAGTAGCAGGGGCTGTGGGTGTAACAATGGTATTGATGTCCTCATCACCTCTACTCCGACCCCGGCGCGACCGGCCGGCCTCTCCTCGAACTCGGCGGCCACGCGCATCGAGGCGGCCCGTCAGGGCTAGCCGCCATCCGTGCGCCAGTCCGCCCGTCGCCCTGCGTCAGCCGTCACGCCCTGCTCCGACCGGGACAGCTGCATCGCCCCGACCCAGCGGCCTCGCACCATGCGACGGCCAATCATAGTCGTCGCTCGCACGCCGGCCTACCCATCGATCCACATCACCCGCCTCCGCCGCGTCTGCACGTCGTCCAGGCAGTCCACCTCGCCGGCCTCGTCCTCGACTACGTCGGAACGGCTGCATCAGGCTCGTCGGCTGCCTCAACTTGGGCGCCGCTGCTACGTTGGTCGCTCGGGCCTCGCTTCCCGGACGCCGGCGTTGCTTTGGCATCTCGGGTGCCGGCACTGACAAGCTCGTCCGCACGACGTCTCATGCTGTCCGTCGTCGCCGGCTTCATCTTGGACTCCGCCACCACCACGCCTCCACCGACCGGCGTCCCCGACCTCGCGCGCGATCGACTTGATCACCCGCTCACCTACGTGATCCGCCTCGTCTCCGCCGCGCGACCGACCTGGCCCGTCAGTTACGCGCGCCTCCGCAGGTCCCGTGAAGATCGTCCCCGAGTTCAGCGCGCCTCTCCACCGATCGAGCATCGAGCTGCTGCTGCGTCGCCCCGTCGGGCCGCAGCGCCGCCGCCTCGTGGTTCTCCTTGAGGCTGCATCGACTTGTGCATCGCTGCTGCGTCGTCCCTTCGGGCCGTAGTGTCGCGATACGCGGTCCCCGCCGCCACGCCGAGGCCGTCCCCGCGGTTGCACCGACTCGCGGACCGCCATTGTGTCGCCCCTTCAGGCCACAACGTGGCGGCCCGCGGTCCCCGCCGCCGCCCAAAGGTCTTCCCGCCGTCGCCCCGACCCGCCTGCCACCGCTGTGTCGCCCCCTCGGACCGTAGCGCCGCGACCCGCGGTCCGCTCCGCTGTCACAGCGCGTCAACCTCCTGTGGTATGCGCTGCGCCGTCTTCCTTGGCGCGGGAACACCAGCATCCGTGCCGGTCTTCGTCACGCTGTCAGGGTTCTTTGCCTACTTCGAGCACCGCCGCCGCACTCCAAACCTCGCTGCCTCCGCCACCGTCAGGCCGCCGCCACCGCTCTTCTTTGGCCGCCGCCGCCGCTACCTTCGTAGCCGCCACCCCTCCACCCCTTCGTCTTCGTCCAAGCACCAGCCCGTCGCCAGCATCACCGTCATCTACCCCGACCACTTTGTCTACTCCGACCACTGTTGGTGATATCGGCCCCGCGCTGATGGACGCCGCAATCGTCGTCGAGTTCTTCTCTGCTGGCCCCTCTGACTTCTCCGACATGGCGTACAGCTCGTGCAGGTCCCGCGTCTATGCATGCCCGGTGCTGGCAACACCGATGCGTGCCTTCATCCACGACGTGTCCCCGGGCCTAGCAAGCCTGGTCGGCGCTTCGTCAACTTCGTCTTCATCCGTCTACGCATGCCCGGTGCTGGCAACACCGGTGTGTGCCTTCGTCCACGACGTGTCCCCGGGCTTGGCAAACCCGCCGCGACGTGTCGTCAACCACATCTTCTTCCCAGCGCACCACTACTTCGACACCACTGCACCCATGCTAACTCGGCGCCCCCTTGCGCCCGCGGCTCCACGGCGAATTCCTTGACACCGGCCACCCTAACTCGACATCGACCACGACATTCTTCACACGGCTACCTCGACCAAGGATCCACTGCCCACGCTCTCAGCTACATCGACAAACGGCACAAAGGGCTACCTCCTGCTTGAGCAACCTCGTTGGTTCCCACTCCAGCCATGACTCTGCGATGCGTAGACCGTTACGACTGTGTGTGTGTGTGTGGGGGGGGGGTGTCCGTTGGCTTGCCTTCGGATTCTTCTCCAGTCCCACCGTCTGCGTCGCTACCATTGTGACTGCGGGGGGATGTTGAGTATAATGTTTATTAGGAAAGACGAGATAGACTAGGATTTGTTCTGGCTTGTCTTGTACTCCAAGTAGATGATTGTACTCCTATATATATGCCCACAAGGCTCAAGCAATACAATGGACTATTCCACCAATCCCTCTCTCCCTTCTAACACTCCTACCCCGCATCCGGCCCTCTTATATTTTCACCAACAAAATTCGCTCTCGCACGGTGCCGCCGACCTTCGCCATACCCCACGCGAGGCAACCGAGCTCGCAGCACCACCGCAGCTTGCTGCACCACCAGTTTACTATCGCTCACTGCTCTCGCAGATAAACCCCCTCCCCCCTCCCGCTCAAAAAAACTGCTCCCATGGTCATTGCCGGTTCCAACAAAATCAAACAATGGTTGTAGTAAAAACGATGGGGAAAACAGACGATGTAGCAACCTCATGAAATTGAAATGGCAATCATCAATTAAACATGGTAACAAAAACTGACAATGGTTGCATAAAAAACAGTCACGAGTCTTGGCACATCATGGGGATGGATGTATCAAAAATCAACAAATGCCGGTAGTAGCAAAAACCGAAACTGTGAGTGCCAAATGGGGCGCTAGTTCCAACAACAAGAAACATGGTAGCAAATTTGGTTGGCTTCCACCAAAAATAGTGAGTATGATGGTAGCCAACTAGTTCGCCAGTTCTAGCAAAAATCACCTTGGTGAAAGATTTTGGGTTGGTGGTGGTAGCAAAAAAATTGGAATGGTACTAGCAAAATCACAAAAGGGTTGCAGCAAAAAACGCCATCGATGTGGTCGATTGCATTCGGCCATGGCGCCTAGCACATCTGGTTGCCGCGGCCATGGAGAGGAGCTCACCCAGCTACGTACATCACTGGCTGGGGATGCAACTCCTTCGCCGGCTAGATGGAACACTAGTTCATAGCTGTGGTTATGGGAGGTTATCTGCGAGACCGGCAAGCGGCGGCGAGCTGCGGCGGTGCTTCGAGCTCGGTTGCCTCGCCTAGGGGTATGGCAGAGGCTAGTGGCACCATCCAGGAGCGATTTTTGTTGGGGAAAATATAAAAGGGCTGGATGTGGGGAAGGAGGACGAAGCAATCGTACGGTTCGAGAAAGCCGAATCGGGTGGCTGCGCGGTGATCGGACAAAATTTCTGTCGGTCGACCGACGCCTGTCACTCGCCTTATGGGAGAGGGATCTCGACATAGGGGAAGAGAGGAACCTCGGCAAACAGGTAGCCATGGATGTGGTTGCTGGTTTGAGAAGAATAAAGAGAGAAAGAAAGGGGATTGGGCTCATGCGGGAGGGAGGGCGAGTGGAGGATAACACACGTGAAAGGATAAGCCAACTGGGGGGGTGCGTGGGTGTAGGATCGTAAGTAGGTCTAGATGGGGTGGTTAGACTAGTTGACCAAATAAAAACGTAACCTTTTTCTAATTTTAGTTCTTGGCAAGTTTTTGCAATTCACACAAGTCAAGCAACACCCTACACATGCAAGTCTAGATAGTATGCAGGAGAAAGTAAAGAATTTGCATATGAAGGTCTCAGGGGACTACTGCATATTCACTTTGGATATAGCTTTCAAAACTTACAAATCGACCCCCAAGTAAGTTTGTTAAACTAACTCAAGGCTCGAGACTATTGTATATACGCTATTAAAGCATAAGCTGCATCTGGTAAAATTATGTTATAAGTCTTCGGACAACTTTATTTTCAACCTGTCCTTAAAGGGCTACTAGGAAGCATTAAACTTAAAACATTGCAGTTGTACAAACTAACATACCTCAAAGCCTTTCGAGAGGCTTATGAAGGCCTTCGCAATTCCGGCCTCTGCGGACCGGAACTGGTTGTATGCCGTGCCCAGAATGGCACGATGCACGGGGTGAACCGAGGAGCTTTGTAAGGCATGCTCTATCTCCTTATGCCACCCCGAGATGGGCGGCCTGGTATCCTCGGCCCCATTCTTTGCTAGAGAGGTGATGGGCGCCCTCGTGCGGCTCGGCAGCGCTGGAGCTGTCAGGCCCAAGGACTCCGGGCGGTCAAGCACCGGTTCTTCCGGAGCCAGGGAGTCCCTTCCCCTTGGCCCCCAGCAGCCGAGGTCTAGACCTCGGCCATGAGTGCACCAGTACCGCTCTTTGTGTTTAACATATGAGGGTCCGGATGCGAAGAAACCTTCCCAAGCTCGTTATGAGTAGGGGAGGGACGCGCGCGTGCACCCGAGGAGCTCTCAATCAAAAGCACACCCATTAAAACTTATTATGTGTGAATGTGTCAAACGGAGTACCTTCTCGGCTGCAGCTTATTCCTTCACGGTGGGGGAAGCACGTCCTCGGAGGAGCCGGAGTGTAATGACCCGAGACCGACGCTCCAGAAGCTTTCCATGTTCTTCGTTGCCGTCGTGTGTTTTATTTTTATTGTTATTGCATTTCATCATGTCATCATGCATACTGCATCCGCATGTTTTCATAAAACTCGTAGTCGTTCATAGTGTCGCTTCTCTCTGTCTCCGTTGACCTTTTGTCAGGCCCCCTTGTCTTTGTCGACCTCTCTCAAACCCCCCTCCTGTGCATGTCCGAAAGATGTCCCGAACCCGGCCCGGGCAGTCGTGACCGATGGATCCGGATCATTCCCAAACATCCCTAAAATATCTCCGGCTTCTTATTTAGGCTTCAGTAGTTTATTATTCTTGACCGCCCGATTACGATTGGAGGGCCTGTATCTACCCCAATTCATCCCCCATCCCATCCCTATATATAAACACACTTATTCTCGAAGAAAGGATTAAGATAGATATTGCGCAACCTTGGAAAGGTCTTCGACGGTCCACCGGAAGGGTTGAAACAACGAATAAATGGATATGATAACCCAAGAATAGAGCTCTTGGACGAACCACCATATGAATTGAAAAATGAACGAAGTAAAGGGATTAATCACTGGGTAAGAATTAGCAAATGAACGAAGATACATGAGAGAATTTGGATACATGAGAACGAAGAGATCAAGAACTGATTAGAGGATAATTGATCGATGCACCGGTAAGATTAGGAGAACGATAACTGAAAGCTGGGAACGAATAAATATGAGATGATGGGCTCCGGAGAATCAAACTGAAAAAAACTCCGGATTACTCTGGATGGTGTAAAGAATCTTGACAATCGAAAACAATTATGAGAGGATGGCCTTGAACTAGAACCACGAATCTTGAAGAGAATGGAGCAAGATTAAGAGAAAAGTCTTCTTAGGTCTTCATAATCTGAGAATTACGACGAGAAACACCACCATGAATTATTTAGACACTCCGGAAGTATCACAACGAAGAGGTTGATCCAACGATGAAAAGAATTCGACAGATCTTGGAGAAAAACATGAGACTGATGATAATTCATTCTTACGTCAAACTTTGAAAAGAAATTTGAGGATAGCTCCAGGAAAATAAGAAGAGTCAGGTAAGATCCTGGGAAAAGACCTGTGGGTTAGGGCCCACTCAAAAGAAACACTGTTGAAAAGATTACTTGAAAAGGAGAATGCACCGGTTGAATAAAAGGCTTGAATGATATAACATCCTCGAAATAGCTTGAATGAAACAAGAGTGGATACACGAATCTTTGAGATATCTTGAGCACTCCGGAACAATTAAATAGCGAGAAGTGAATTATTATGAGGTGCACCGGCATAAGAAAAGCATTGAAACGAGGAAAAGATATTATCGACAAAGCTTGAATTGAATCCATCGGAGAAGAAAAAGAATGAATAATGCTGAACTTGAATCTCTGTTAGAATCTTCAAGAGCATCACCGGGTAAGAACATGAAGGAAAAGAATGGAGAGACTTCACAAGAATATAAAGGATACTTGATTAAAACATCGGATTCCTTGAAGAAAAAGGGTGGGTGGGCGGGAAAACAAAGGCAACTTGGGGACGGATGAAATAAACACCGTTCAGAAGAACCTGATGCTTGATCTTGCGGATGTAGAAATGATCGGATCCACATGAAGAGAAGCAAGCCGGTTAAAAAGGATTGACAAAAACAATCTTGATGATCAAAAGGATTGGTATTCACATCGGAGTATGAGAACACCACTTAGGAAAAGGTATGGAATCAACATTTGACTTCGAAGCAACTCGAATACCACAACTCAAAACAAAACAAAGGATTGGCTTGCAGAATAAGTCGGAACAAACATATGATAGAGATTTCGTCCGAAGTTTTCGTGGTGGGGCCTACACGGGCTCGATCGTACAACACCATCATGTACAAGGCAGTGCACATCACATACGAAGCGTCCCCGAGTCGGCATAGCCAAGGACTCTTTAAGACACAACGAGACCACTGTAAAACCAACCGTGAATAGGCAGACCACTAGACGTCGAACCCCAATTTCATATCATACATCTGTCGGAAAGATATCCTAAGAGCTACTTGAATTCCCACTTATAAAATCCCGAAACTTTCCGGTTATGCAATCAGGTGTTGGGGATACAGGGGAAGCATAATATCTCACCCAAAACTAGCAAATCCTACATCCAGCTGTATCCATCCTTCAACACATAACCAATAAACCTTCGGAAATCATCTACCTCAACCTTCAAAAAGCATCCATTATACGAGTTATGGCAATACTCCTGAACTCCCGCCCCAGTACTGGGTGGCGTCGAGGTTATCTCACCAACAACTGCATAAGAGAGATTTTTGATGTCGGCGAAACTAAACTCAGGTATTCCAGAACTGCAACGATAAAATTGTGACGACAACACCTCGAAGCTCAACTCCCCGGGACACTGCCACAACCCCTAAATGACAGGAGGCACCAAGAACAATGTTCTCGTCACAAAACCATCGGAACGATTCCAAGATACCCGCGTGATCCTAAATTTTTTAGTGAAATTTGAGAAGAGAAGAGTCAAAACTCTACGTCAGGATGCCTTACCACAGCGATGAAGGGACTGAGGAGTAAAAAGAATTCCTAACTCTCCGATATATAATTCCTAATGACTCAAAACATTTTTCTAGACTCAACAACGACTGCTAAATATGATCAAGCAGTGGGGGCTCCTAAGGTCGGGGAAGGCTCTGATACCAACTTGTCATGCCCTCGATGCGGCTATATCTCCCACGTGTTGAAGCACGACTTAGAGGCATAACCACATTGAAAGCAATGTCGCAAGTGAGGTAATCTTCACACAACCCATGTAATACATAAGGGAAAGAGATACATAGTTGGCTTACAATCGCCACTTCACACAAATACATGAATAAAGAATCACATCAACCAGATACATTCAAGGCCCGACTACGGAGCCAAAATAAAAGAAGACTACCCCAAATGCTACACAGATCCCCGATCGACCCCAACTGGGCTCCACTACTGATCAACTAGAATGAAACAACATAAAGGACAAGATCTTCAATGAGCTCCTCCTTGAGCTTGGTTGCGTCACCTGGAATGGCATCATCGATACCTGCAAGCTGGTTTAGGAAGTATCTGTGAGTCACGGGGACTCAGCAATCTCACACCCTCGCGATCAAGACTATTTAAGCTTATGGGTAAAGTAAGGGTATGAGGTGGAGCTGCAGCAAGCGACTAGCATATTTGGTGGCTAACGTATACGCAAAAGAGAGCGAGAAGAGAAGGCAAAGCACGGTCGAGAAACTATGATCAAGAAGTGATCCTAGAACAACCTACGTCAAGCATAACTCCAACACCGTGTTCACTTCTCGGAATCCACCGAGAAGAGACCATCATGGTAACACACGCGGTTGATGTATTTTAATTAAGGTCAACTTCAGGTTTTCTACAACCGGACATTAACAAATTCCCATCTATCCATAACCGCGGGCACGACTTTCGAAAGTTCAAATCCCTGCAGGGGTGTCCCAACTTAGGCCATGACAAGCTCTCACGGTCAACGAAGGATATACCTTCTCCCGAGACATTCCGATCAGACTCGGTATCCCGGTTCTACAAGACAACTTCGACAAGTTAAAACAAATCCAGCAACACCGCCCGAATGTGCCGACAAATCCAGATAGGAGCTGCACATATCTCGTTCTCAGGGCACACTTAGATGAGCAATCCGTACAACTAAAACCAAACCTCGAGTTTCCCCGAAGGGGCGCTGCACAGGGCTCTAGTTTGGACCAACACTCAGAGGAGGACTGGCCCGGGGGGGGGGTTAAATAAAGATGACCCTTGAGTCCGCGGAACCCAAGGGAAAAAGAGGCTAGGTGGCGAATGGTAAAACCAAGGTTGGGCATTGCTGGAAGAGTTTTATTCAAGGCGATTTGTCAAGGGGTTCCCATTATTACCCAACCGCGTAAGGAATGCAAAATCTGGGAACATAACACCGATATGACAGAAACTAGGGCGGCAAGAGTGGAACAAAACACCAGGCATAAGGCCGAGCCTTCCACCCTTTACCAAGTATATAGATGCATTAATTAAATAAGAGATATTGTGATATCCCAACAAGTAAACATGTTCCAACAAGGAACAACATCTCCATGTTCCAACAAGGAACAAACTTCAATCTTCACCTGCAACTAACAATGCTATAAGAGGGGCTGAGCAAAGCGGTAACATAGCCAATCAACGGTTTGCTAGGACAAGGTGGGTTAGAGGCTTGGTTCAGCAATATAGGAGGCATGATAAGCAAGTGGCAGGTATCGCAGCATAGGCATAGCAAAAGAGCGAGCAACTAGCAAGCAAAGATATAAGTGATTTCAAGGGTATGGTCATCTTGCCTGAAATCCCGCAAGGAAGAAGAATGAGTCCATGAAGAAGACAAACTGACGTAGCCAACGGATCCTCACAACACGACGTTATCGGAACCAACCCGAAGAAGCAACACCAGAAATAAGCAAACAATCATGGTAAACAACCAACACATAATCATGTCATGATGCACACTCACGTATGATGCATGTCAGGTTTAATGAAGCATGGCATGGCAAAGTGCACAAGCAATCCTACAAATTAAGTGGAGATCAATATGCAAAGGTGCATATTGACGAAACACCATGACAAGTTATTTAGTTCGCTCTCGTTTATGTACCCCAACAATATTAAATGTTCTTAACATGGCAAGGGTGAAGCAAAGTAAACTACCTATCTAGTCAAGTTTAAATGAGGCGGGAAGCAACGAACAACAATTCCGAAAACTCCTCATGAGCAAATTATAGATTTGGTACTGTTCTGCCCTAAACATTATTTTAGAGTTGTTAATCAGGCAAGATGAGTGCACCAACTAAATCTAGGCATTTTTCTACCTCATTTACATATAAAGATTATTTAATTCAGAGCTACAGTTATTTAGTTATGAATTAAAGCATTTTAACTTGGCATAGGAGCAAATTTAACCAAACATCATTTTAAACATTTTAAACATGGATGAAAGTGGCATATTATGAAACTAGATAAAATTCTAAGCAAGTTTCATATATAAATTGTTTTAATCCGATGCATGGATATTAAGTTATTATATGCATGAAGTTTAGGGACCTATCTGCAAAACAACGTTCTCTGAAAAAAAGGAAAAACGTTCAGGAAAAAAAACATGCGTTGGGCCGAATCTTGCTGGCCCAACAATGGAAAAAAAGGGGCTCAGGGTGGCCTCACCATGGGCTTTTCCCATGAGTTGGAGGGGAGGCCTCTGGGCCTGATGCATGCGGCGGTTGCGGCCTGGTGCTGAAGTGGCTCGCTCAAGGCGAGCGACAGGGGCATGGCGAGGCAAAGTAGAGACTGGGCGCTGGCCCAGGTGATCGAAGCAGAGTGCGGTATCAACGGCGAGGCATCCAACGGAGCTCCGGCGATGGAGGAAGGCGGAGCTCGCCGGGGATGGAGGGATCCGGGCGCGGGGTCCCCGGATCCGGCGACGGGCGAGGTGCTGGGCCTCATATGGCTGGCGTCAGGAGGTGGACGGGGCAGCGCCATGGCAGAGGTTGGGTACCTGCGGGAGAGAGAGAGGGTGAGGGAGAGGGAGTCGCGCAGGAAAGGAAAGAGGAGAGGCAGGGGCCTGGTAGGGTAGTCTCCGGCGACACCACACACGGGGAGGCGCCCCTTCTACTGTGACTGGCCCTGGAACGGCTGGTCAGGGACTTGGCGAGGCGAGGAGGTCGCGGGGAAAGCCAGGAACGGCAGGAATGGAGCGCGGGGAGGCACGCAAGGCCGGGGTGCTGCGGATGAGGACCGGCATCGGGGATGACTAGCGGGAGCCCCGGAGTCAAAGGCGGGGAGGAGGTTGCAGGCGCTGCGGGTGGTGGATGGAGAGGAGTGGCTGGATCGGGTGGATCGAGGGGAGGAGATGGTTGGCCCTTGCTGAAAATGAGGGAGATGGTCGACTCGGCTGGATCGGGAGGGATCCCGAGGAAAACAAAGTGGCGGCGGCCCGAGGGAAGGAAGGATGGGACAAGCTAGGACTAGGGTTTGATCTGATATTTATATCAGAAGAGTTTAGGTTAGGGGCTAACTCGTCCCTCCGATCAAAATCGGACGGTTAGGAAAAATAGGCTAAGGGGGGCCAAATAAGAAAACGATGATGTTTGGGGATGATCCGGACACAACGGTGGCGACAGTTCGGGTCGGGTCCGGGACAGCTTTCGGACGCGCGCGCGAGGGGGTTTGATGCACTGAGCAGAGAGGGTTTGGTTGGGCCTGGCGGTAGGTCGTGAGCTGTGTAGACGGTCTCGAGCTGAGAGAAGAGAAGAGAGGGAGGCCCGGCGACTATTTCCGGAGACCGAAAACGTCCGACGTTAGACCGGCTATACTGCCGCTATAGTTAATCATTTGGGCGTCAAACGAACTCCGAATGCGATGAAACTTGTCAGGTGGTCTATCTACACTATAATAAGACCACACGTCAACTCTCATCCCATTCCGAGAACATTTTCCGGCCACTTATAAAATACTATTTTGGACATGCCGCGGGCGCATGCAAGTGTGTCTGGGCTCAGAACGGACAACGGAAGGAACGAGGAGACCAGGACGGATGCAAGTTTTGAAAACATGATGATGCAATGCGGATGATGACATGGCAAGATGCAACACGCAAGCGAAAGACAAGACAACAACAGCGAATAACTGGAAGACACCTGGCGCAACGGTCTCGGGGCGTCACAACCAAGGCTGCAGAGCATGCTGCAGTGAAGAAAAGGAAAGCATCAGCTGCTTCAGATTCTTCAGCTCCGAAGAAAATGAAGCCTATGACAAGTTCATTTGCAAATCCGATTGATGGTGTTCCCATCTCAACCAGGCCATCAAAGGACCTTGTTCCTTTTGACAAAGAATATGTGATCCCCAGCGGATCTGATGAAGAAACTCCTTCTGCTGCTTCGTCTGAACCATTGGATGAAGAAATTGAAGTGGATGCGATCCCTTCAACACCTATCATCTCCTCACCTATGCCTCAGTTCACAGCTGAAGAGGCTGGCGTTGAAGAAATGGAAGATGAAGATGTGGACATTGGCTGCTCCACACCCGTAATCAGTGATGAATTCTGGAAAAGTCAGCATCCAAACTCACCAATGTTCACCCCTCTACAGCAAATTCCTCAGTCCCCCACACAAACTGTACATATGGGCTCTGAAGAAACTCATCCCACTGCATCTGTCCATGAGGAAATTCCAGCCACTAGCGCTGAAGAAACTGCTGCTGCTAAACAACCAACGACGCTGGACTGCTAAACTTTTGCTCTGATATCTGCGATTGGAATGAAGAACTGATTATTCAATTCTATGCAACGCTGCACATCACTAGAGATGCTGAAGATGTGAATTCCTGGGTGTTGGACTGGATGTCTGAAAACACTCACTACACTGCACCAGCCTCTGAATTGCTTCGTGCTCTACCACTCAGTCCTCCCCTTGAAGAAGCTCGCTGCATCTACAGTGAACCTGAGCTCACACATCATTACATGTAGGTGCTGATGAAACCTTTGGAGCCAGGTCAGGCACCAAGAACCAAATTCCTCATGAAGGAATTGCTGTACGTGCCCAGAACTGTCTATCGTATTCTTACGAGGACAATCAGTCCTATCAAAGGCCACGACTCATCTGATGAGGAAATTTTTGGCATCATGAAGAATCTGGTATTCAACATCGTTCATGGCATTCCTGTCAATTATCACGATTTCTTCATGAGGACTATGGCCAATGTTGCACTGTCTCCGTTTGAGCTGAAGCCTTATGCAACTTGGATTATGAGATTCCTCAGGACAAGGTCTTCACTCAACTACAAAGCTGATTTCCAGAATCACCTCAGCTACTTGCCCCCAATTGAAGTCCTCAAGAAGACACATTTCTCAGTTGATGGAAAGGGCAAGGCACCAGCTGTAATAGATGAAGGCATTCGTCCATTGGATGGTCAGTTTCGCAAAGTTGCATCTTATTCCACCAATGATGACTCTGCCAATGCACCCAAGTCCACTCCTCAAGCCACTGCTCCGTGCGTGATGACTGACCGTGAACTTCTGCTTAGTCTTCACCAGAAGGTGGATCGAAATCACAAATGGGTTAAGCGTCAGTTTGGTTCACTTCTTCACAACATGACTGCCACACACAATGCAGTGAAGAAAAACCACTACTACCTCCATCAAGTCTTCGGTCGCACCTGGGCAATCCTGTCACATCTATATGGTGACGAAGATATGAAGAACATGGGTCTCAAAGAAGATTTTGACTGGTTTGCACCTCCACCGAAGAAATTCAAGAAGGTCAAGGTTCCTTCTCTGGTGGCCAGCTCATATTCTTCATCGCGCGACACTGATGAAAATGAAGACTTGGACGACACTGCGGCAGGCCCTACTACAACAAACGACCCCAACAACGTTGGCGCTCCTTCATCAACTTGATATTCTTCAGGGGCGTTAGTCCTCATATTCGTTCGCTTTGGTCATTTGATGACAAAGGGGGAGAATTTTGAGTTAGTCTTCAAGCGGGTCTTTCTATATGGGTGTTTTTGTTAAGTTACAACTCTCATTCTTTTGCAACTTTATTGGATCGAGTTGTAAACTTAAACCCGATGGTGCTCTGATACTCTTGATACATTTTTTTGCATGCTTATTCCTCGTTAATATTATTGCACGCATGCTGAATTACATCAGTCACCATATTTCATCATGCATTTCAAATTCATCACTGTTATATATCAAATGCGTGTATGAATTACAAGATATAGGGGGAGATCTCCATGATTCAACTCTTCAAGTGTGCATTGCTTCAAAAGCAAATTCCTCACTATGCACATCTTTAGTGGGAGTTCTTCTATGTCTTGCAATCAAATTCCTCAATATTAGTAGTTACACTTCATATGTTTATCCCCCTTGAAAACTTAACCTATATTGTCATCAATCACTAAAAAGGGGGAGATTGTAAGTGCATCTAGTGCCCCTTAGTGATTTTGGTGTATTGAAGATTTATAGGTTAAGGGACTAATGTGTTTATGAGTGTACACAGGTCTATAAGTCTATGAGGAGTTTGATATTTACAGAGAAAGTCTACCCCTAAAAATGAAGTTCTTCGTCTGAAGACTTTGGTATTTTGAAGACTTTCTGAAGACTTTGAAAGTGAAGAAAATGGTGTGACCTTGAAGACTTGGTATTCATTCGAGGAACATAAAGCGTGAAGACTTTTGTTTTCGTAGTTTCATTTTCTCTTTCTTGAGTCATAGGAAACACCGTGCTGTTAAAGGGGGTCGAGGAAATACTAAGGAAAAATTTCCATGTGATGCTCAACTCAAAATCCTACACCTACCAATCCCTTCGAGTGAAGCCATTGGAAATCTCATACAGTCCAGTCATATTCTTTAGTGACAGAGACGAAGTTCTTCTGGTCTCTGAGGAATTTGTTCTAACTGAGGAGTTAGGAATTCTCCAGTGCCGATTTCCTACACAGTGAGGAACATGATAGCCCTGAGGATTTTGCTACTCAAAATTCCGACCGTTGCTGTGCTATGCGCCAGCTGTCCCAAAATATCTATCTACCTAACAGTCATATCATTGAAGGGCATTTATGTCTTATCATGTCGGGCTGCTCCCTAGGCTATAAATAGCCACCCCCTACAACCACTAGCTGGTTGGCTGCTCCGAGAGAAACTGACACTTGTCATTTGAGAGCAACCCATCCTCCAAGGACTTTGAGCGAAAATCATCAAGTGAGGAAAAACCAAAAACCCAAACACCTACAAACCCCAAGTGATTGAGCATCGCTAAAGAGATTGATCCTGCGTGGATCCGACGCTTGTTACCTTTGAAGACTGTGCTTCTTCCAGACGGTTAGGCGTCATGGTCTAGAGCATCCAAGAGGAATTGTGGATCGCCGAGTGACCAAGTTTGTGAAGGTTTGAAAGTCGCCTGAAGACTTACCACGAGTGATTGAACGAGGTCTGTGTGACCTTAGTTCAAGGAGAATACGGTGAGGACTGGGTGTCCTGAGCTGCGTGTTCAGGACTGGGTGTCCGGGACTGTGTGTCCCCGAGTTTAAATACTCAGCCGCTCCAACGAGATGTACAACTGAGACAACAGTTGGAACTGGTCTACCAAATCATTGTCTTCACTAAGCTTACTGGTTCTATTTCCTCAACTCTTTCATTTCCTCATAACTATGTTGTGTGCTTGTTCATATCTGTGTTTGAAGACTTTGACTGAAGACTTTCTCAATTTCCTCAGTTCAATTTCTTCAGTCTGTTTGTCTTCATCCTGTGTTATCCTGTGTTTACGCTTCTGTACTATGTGCCTGTATTCATTTCATCATGATGACTATGCTTGTATTCTATTATGTTTACTTTTGAGTACTCATTCCGCTGCTGGTAGTTCTTCGCTAAGGAATTTCCTCACCGGCAAATTCCTCAGTGAAGAATTTCATAAAAATCGCCTACTCACCCCCTCTAGTCGATATAACGCACTTTCAGGAAGCTTAAACTACACGGATGATATCCGTGGAGACTTGATCCTCGACAGATTCGAGCCTCTGCCTTGTGCGTCACGTGGTCACGATGAGTACGATTTAGCTCTACCATCAGATAGTGTTCAAGAGATCGCACAGGCAGTCGCTCCGACCCTCAATTCGGAGCCAGGTGCACCTTCTGCGGACGGGTGGATGGACCCCGCCATGGAAGCCTTACCCTTAGCAGCGATTGAGCCGAACATCGAGCTTACCTTGCATGAGACCCGTGTTGTTAAACTACCGGATCCTTCTCCGGCCAAGGACTCCGAACCGCATGCGCCCGTTCCTATCGAATCCGATTGGGCGCCGATCATGGAGTTTACCTCCGCGGATATTTTTCAGCACTCGCCCTTTGGCGACATACTGAACTCATTAATGTCTCTCTCCTTGTCAGGAGGATCCTGGCCGAACTATGTCCGGCAGGATTAGGATGCGGACGATGAAGAAATTCACGGCCCACCCACCACCCACTTAGTAGCCACTGTCAATGACTTAACCGACATGCTCGACTTTGACTCCGAAGACATCGACGGTACGGATGACGATGCGGGAGACGCAGAGGAACCACTACCCACAGGGCACTGGACGCCCACTTCACCACATGACGTTTACATGGTGAACACACCAAAAGAAAATGACGACGAGGAACGGAAGGACGCAACGAAGGGTTGTCCCCTCGAGAAGCAGTCAAAGCGGTGGCGTAAACGCCGCTCCAAATCCCGCCTCGACAGAAACAACGATCATACAGACCCAGCGTTAGAGCAGGGGGGACCATTGCCAGACCACGGCAACACGAAGGATCAAGCCGAACAACCTGACTCTGTCAAAGATAATAGTCCGGACGACTTCACACCGGACAGACACCCGGAGCAACAGAATGCCCGTCAAAGGCTTGTTGCCACTGCGAGGAGTCTAAAAAAGCAGAAGCAAATAGTCAAGGCTGCATAAGACACACTCGGAATCAGATGGAGCAAAGTACTCAACACAGTAGCGAAGTACGGCGGTAATCGCCTCTCCAAGAGCTACCCGAAGTGGAAGTTGCTACCCGAATTCGATGAGGAGGCCTTAGATCCCCCGCAACCAAAAAATAAAACGGCCACCTAGCCGGATAGACGATCTCACGGCCAACATAGAGTGGCAGGCAATGCCGCACATAAGCCAATACACGATCCACGTGAGGGCTCGCATCAAAAGGACGGCGCAACCAGATCCATCTATGGACTAGCAGGCACGCTCCAGCATACGATGCAACACAACAAACATCCGAACACTATGGTACACCCAGATACAGGGGTGCCGCACACCCCCTATGTTTCACCGACGAGGTACTGGACCATGAATTTCCAGAGGGATTCAAACCCGTAAAGATAGAGACATACGACGGTAAAAACAGACCCTGGGGTCTGGATTGAGGACTATATCCTCCATATCCATATGGCTCGAGGAGATGATCTCCACGCCATTAAGTATTTACCCCTCAAACTCAAAGGGCCAGCTCGGCACTAGCTTAAAAGCCTCCACGAAAGCTCCATTGGAAGCTGGGAAGAGCTCTAAGACGCTTTTCGGGCAAATTTTAAAGGGACTTATGTCCAACCTCCGGACGCGGACGATTTGAGTCATATAACTCAACAGCCCGGAGAGTCAGCCCGAAAGCTTTGGAACAGGTTCCTTACTAAAAAGAACCAAATAGTCGACTGTTCGGGCGCCGAAGCCTTGGCAGCTTTTAAGCATAACGTCCGTGACGAATGGCTTGCCAGACACCTCGGCCAAGAAAAGCCGAGAACAATGGCAGCATTAACAAGCCTCATGACCCACTTTTGCGCGGGTGAGGATAGCTGGCTAGGCAGATGCAGCACTAGCGACCCCAGTACATCCGAAGTTAGAGATGGAAACGGGAAATCACGGCACAACAACAATAATAAACACCGGAATAAAGAAGACAACATGAAGAGCATGGCAGTAAACGCCGGATTCAAAAGCTCTCGGCCAAGTCAGCAAAAGCCGCCCTCTAAAGGCGCCAGAGACGAACTGTCCAGCCTAAAAAAAATTCTGGACCAAAGTATGTCAGATCCATATTACCCCCGGTAAACCTGCTAATCATACCCACAGAGAATGTTGGGTCTTCAAGTAGTCTGACAAGCTCAATGCCGTACATAAGGGGGAAGATACACCAAGCGAAGACGAGGATGAGCCTCTCAAGCAAGACACTAGGGAACAAAGAAAATTTCCACCAGAAGTCAAAATAGTAAACATGTTACACGTGATAAAGGGGAAAAACAAAGCGGCACTCCCAGATAAATATGCCCAAGGGCCTATCACCGCGGAGTCCTGCCACTGGTCGTTTCAACAGATCACTTTTGACCATCGGGATTACTCAACAAGTATCCGGCGTGCAGGATGGGCTGCCCTGGTATTAGACCCAATAATTGACGGATACCACTTTACACGAGTCCTGATGGACGGTGGCAGCAGTTTAAACCTGATATACCAGGATACAATCCGCAAAATGGGGATAGACCCAACAAAAATTTGCCTAAGCAATACTACCCTTAAAGGAGTAACGCCAGGCCCAGGGGCTCATTGCACGGGCTCCCTGCTACTAGAGGTTATATTCGGCTTCCCCGATAACTTCCGTAGCGAACATTTAACATTCCACATTGCTCCGTTCCAAAGTGGCTATCAAGCACTACTTGGACGTGATGCTTTCGCTTGCTTTAATGCAATACTGCACTATGCTTCCCTTACGCTTAAGATGCTTGGTCCACGTGGCATCATTACAATAAATGGAAATATTAAGCGATCCCTGCGCGCCGAAGAGAGTGCGACTGCCTTGGCAGTCGCACACTAAAAAGGGCCTCACCAGCTAAAGCATTTGATAGGTCGTCAAGACCAAGGACACGGTTAGACGAGTCCGGTGCAGCCATATGTAACTCACACAGGTTTGATAAGCCACACCCCTATTACAAATACAAGGGGCTCAACGCGCGCAGACAAGTGGCAATTTGTACTCATCTTGAATTATACATGGTTTCTTCAAACCTACCTTTTTGCACGACAACTTTTCACCTAAGTTTCTCTCTTTTACAGCGTGCTACACGCATCCAGGATACAGCACAACGGAGACACATGCACAGATGTGCAACAGGGACCCGCCCCAAGGATTCTTTTTAGATTAAGGCCCTGCGTCAAACTTTTTTACTGTCTCTTGTTGATACACATCCCTCGGATTCTCACTACAATTGAGAAGGATGCTGGCGTCTTGGCATGTGGCCACGTCAGAATAATGCACGTACCTGGACACCAGGGGCTTCTTGCAAAGGGCACTATTTAGGCCCGGTTTATACCATAAAGACCGAATACCTTAGGGAGTGTACGACATCGCGAGTTTGGCCTTATATGCATCAGCTCCGAATCATGTCTTTGGTGAAATGTTGGGTTTGCCCGGCTCCTATGTTTTGGTACCTTACGTTCCGCTCTATCGGCTAAGGTAGCACTAGGAGAACTACTGCGATTGTGCCCCGGGTCATCCGGACGAGCACCTCAGTAGAGAAAGCCGAAAACTGACTGTCATGATATAGCATGAGACTGGTCAACCACTCAATGACTTATCGGAATGTTAGAATTCCTCTGCCTTAACGAAGAGCCATTTCCCGGCCAGGCATGTACGCACCCCGAATTCGGGAGAGTGCGGAGCCAACAGGGGCTATATAGTAGCCCCACCGTCAAACTCCTATGGCTAAGTGAAAGTGTTAAAGCATTATAGTCCGGTTGCCTCGTTCGCTGCGCTATCACCTCCTTAATAGGACCAAGACGTTGGGTTAAGTGTGAACACGCGTCTTCTGCGAACACCTCCGCATTATATGCGCGGGGGCTGAAGCCGACGACTGCAATCTTTCAGGTTATACACATGTATACATAAACGACCGCACATGAGGCATCATATTACTTTCAGGCAAAAGTATAAACACAGCCTTAATAAATTTCATAAAAACATTGTGTTTACAATGGGAATACATGTCACTCAAACATAATATTCTTCGAGCACTGGGCCTCTATCAAACGAGCACCCTCGAGAACCTCTTCGAAATAATGCTCGGCAGCCACTCGGCCTATGGTTGAACCCTGCGTCGCAACAGTGGCAGCATCCATCTCCGCCCAGTATGCTTTAACATGGGCAAGGGCCATCCGCGAGCCTTCTATGCATGCCGACCTCTTCATCGCATTAATGCGCGGCACCGCACCAAGGAACTGTTGCACTAAGCTGAAATAGCTGTTCGGTTTCGACTTTTCTGGCCACTGCTGTTCCACGATAGACCTCATGGCGAGTCCGGACAACCTATTCAGTTTGGCCCATTCGGGTAGCTGATCAGTCAATGGAAGCGGACGCTCTGGAACATTGAATTGTGACCAGAACAGCTTGTCCACTTCACGATCTGTTTGACCTTGGAAGTATTTGGCTGCATCGGCAGCGCTCGCCGCCAAGTCCATATATGCATCTGCCGAACTCCACAGCCGATCTAGAGGGGCATACCGTGGATCTCCGAACTTTCTCCGTAGCATGAACGGCTTCCCAGCCGCAATATCCCCGGCTTCATGCAGCTCCTCCTTCTTCGCCCTCATAGCAGAGCGGGTGTCTTTGTTCGCCATCGTGGCCTTTTCAAGGTCCGCTGCCTTCAATTGGTTCCCTTTTTCAAGGACCTGGCAACGGTCGGTAGTGTCTTTTAATTCTATGACCATCTTGGCCATATGCTCTTTGCTCTCGCAATGCGCGGCCTTCTCGGCTTTCAACTCTTCGGCCGCCTTCAAAGCAGCCGCATTACTAATCCTTGCTTGTTCTTTGGCTCGGGCAAGTTCCGCCCGCAAGGTTTCCACGGTGGCAGCTCCATCTGCAGTCACAACATATTAAATATACTGACATCATGCTGCTCTTACTATGTGGCATTCACCAAAAAATAACACTTACCCTGTGCCTCGTCAAGCCTCTTGTTAACAAGCTTGATGTCAGCATCCGCCGCATCCAGTTGCCGCTTCATTTCGGCAAATTCTTGAGTCCGGCTAACCACCGGAGCTCCCACTACCTACACATTAAAGCGGTATGGTTATTGCCTGGGACTATGATCCTCTAGTTTCCGCCGTTCTCGGCGACAACCAGGGTCTCAGGGGCTACTATCTACACAGGGCACACCTAAAAATGTGCGGTACCATCACAAATGTACATCATTTTACGTACCTCAAAGCCCGTCAGTAGACTCATAAAGGCATCATGCAACTCGCTTTCAGCGGATGAGATCCTTTCCATCACCATACCCATCAATGTACGGTGTTCTTCTAAGATGGCCACTCGCTCCAACAACTCTCTCAGTACGTTCGACCGCATACCTGATGGTGCCGGACTCTTCTGTTTGCTCTCTTTGAGAGCCAGACGCTAGGGACTTCGGGTGACTATAGGATTATCTTCTGGCCTCACCGGAGCCGGAGAGGCCCTCCACGACGACACTTCAAGGTCGCCCGCTTCTTGAGCGGAGGAGTCCGGGGGAGGCGTTTCGCTCTCCATCATCTCCGGAAGAAGATCCCCCGAAGATGAGCTCTGCTGAGAAGGGCTAAGATCCGAACTGCAATAAAATACTTCGGTTATTTTCCTTAGAGGCAAGGTAGTATATCTCCACTATTAAAGTACTTTCTGATTACTTACAGCTTGTTGGAGGGCTGATCCCCGCGCGGACTTTGTGCGGCAAGAGCACCCTCCAAGGCAGGACCCTTTGGCGGAGATTTCTTCTCCCGCTTGGAAACCTTGGTTTCCGGATCTTCAGAGGTAGTCCTCTTCCTTCCCCGGGGTGAGAGAATGTCCGATTCCTCCCCTCGGTTATCCTCCCTCACGGAGGTGCTCGTTCCCTCGGTCGGAATGGGTAGCGATGGAGGTCCATTTTCGCCCTCATTATTCCCCCCTTTGTCTTCCTTTGAGGGCTCGAGGCAAGGTGCTAGCTTGAGCATCTTTTCTAGTACCGGATTTTCCAAACCCTCAGGAATGGGGGTCGAACACCGAATCATCTTCGCCTTTGATATCCAGTCCTGGTCAAAGAGCGATTTCTCAGAATGACGTCGTGGTAAACAAAAGACGGTGTGTTCTGCTGAAGGATTACTTACTTGGTCGGCGGTACGGTTGCTGCTCAGGCCCACGTCCTCGGTGGTATCCGGACACTCTATTTGGGGTCCAAAGAATGATTTGTACATCTCCTCGTGCGTCAGGCCGAGGAAATGCTGAATAGTACGCGGCCCTTCTGGGTTGAACTCCCACATGAGGAGGGGCCGGCGTTTGCAAGGCTAGACTCGACGAACCAACATGACTTGGGCCACCATAATCAAACTGAAATCTCCTTCGAAGAGATTTTGGATGCGGCTTTGCAGTACAGGCACGTCCTTGGCAGGACCCAAGCTCAGCCCTTTGCTAATCCATGACATCAGTTGTGGTGGAGGGCCTGAGCGGAAAGCAGGGGCGGCCACCCACTTGGCACTTCTGGGAGCTGTGATATAAAACCACCCCTGTTGCCATCCAGACACCTCTAGAAAGAAACCTTTGGGCCACGGCGCTCCTGCTATCTTGCTTATTAATGCGCCTCCGCACGTTGCATACTGCCCCTCGACCATCTTCGGCTTCACATCAAAGGTCTTGAGCCACAGGCCGAAGTGAGGGGTAATGCGGAGGAAGGCCTCACACATGACAATGAATGTCGAGATGTGGAGAAAGGAGTCCGGGGCTAGATCATGGAAATCTAGCCCGTAATAAAACATCAACCCCCTAACGAAGGGATCCATAGTGAGGCCTAGTCCTCGAAGGAAGTGGGAGATGAACACGACGTCTTCGTTGGGTTCAGGAGTAGGGACGGCCTGCCCTCGGGCAGGCAGCCGATGCAAAACCTCGGCGGTCAGGTATCTGGCCTCCCTCAACTTCTTGATGTCCTCTTCCGTAACAGAGGAGGGCATCCACTGGCCTTGAAGGCTAGATCCGGACATGATTGAAGATCCGGAGCACCTGACCTGGGCTTTGGGTGTTAGAACTCGAGGCGGGGGAAGGATTCGATTGAGCACGGGAGGGAAAAAGTAAAAGCCTTGTCCCTTTTATAAAGAGGGTGAATATAAAGCGTCCTCTCAGTAGCCGTTTGGGACTTGCCTATGATCTAGGAGTCCTAGACACGGTTGGGTTACTCACGCCCGTATTGATGAGAATCCCGTAATAAGGGTACACAATCTTTGCTTTGACAAGACGTGTCGAAAAACTGCCTCACGTTATGTGCGGGGCTAGTTAAAGGAAACGGTTCGAATAATCACCGGGCCATGGCATAATGTCATGTTGCCAAAAGAAGTCAGCAAATTAGATTTGTGAAAATATTATTCTCTCTACGGTGGTATGTGGAACTTATTTTGCAGGGTCGGACACTATCCTTGTATTCAAATTCTTCTGTGATGTATTCAGAGAAGGAACCCACCTTGCAATGCCGAAGACAATACTGCGTGCCAGACTCATCGTCATTGAAGCCTGGTTCAGGGGCTACTGAGGGAGTCCTGGATTAGGGGGTCTCCGGACAGCCAGACTATATCCTTTGGCCGGACTGTTAGACTATGGAGATACAAGGTTGAAGACTTCGTCTCGTGTCCGGATGGGACTCTACTTGGCGTGGAAGGCAAGCTAGGCAATACGGATATGGATATCTCCTCCTTTGTAACCGACCTTGTGTAACCCTAACCCTCTCCGGTGTCTATATAAACCGGAGGGTTTTAGTCCGTAGAACAACAACTACAACATACAATCATACCATAGGCTAGCTTCTAGGGTTTAGCCTCTCCGATCTCGTGGTAGATCTACTCTTGTACTACCCATATCATCAATATTAATCAAGCAGGACGTAGGGTTTTACCTCCATCAAGAGGGCCCGAACCTTGGTAAAACATTATGTCCCTGCCTCCTGTTACCATCCGCCTTAGACGCACATTTCGGGACCCCCTACCGAGATCCGCCGGTTTTGACACCGACACCGACCAACCCCTTCAAGCTACCGCATAGATGTGTTGGCCTCATGACTAAGTCCTCACACTAGGACCTCTGCCGTGACAACTCCGTGACACTATACATGGACTAACTCTTCATTGAGCATATAACATAATATTAGTACCCAAAGTGTACTCCAGGATGATATAAAACTTATGCGCACAAATGAAAAATGCAGCTTATGATTACAAATGTGTAGATGATAATATACGACACCTGAAAAAGTGATGAGCCAAACACCAACTCTTTGTGATCATTAAACGGATCATGAATTACACCCAAGGTCTGCAGTTTGGGCGCAGAGACGACAATTATTTGCGAAGGTTTATAACAATTATCAAGGAGCAACCGTTCAAGTGAAGGGGCATCTTCAATGATGAGCTGTTGTCCTTCAAAACAAATTCCAATGCTTTAAGGTGAGGCGACTTTATTTGGAGACAAATGATAGGGATTTCTATTCCCAAAACAATCAGCAAGCGCTCCAGGGCAGGGCAACTCAAGTGGATGATGCTGTGCAGTGAGGCCTCCGACAGATAAACCACCACAACCGAAAGTTTTTTTAGTAGTGGGAGTCGAAGCATTTGTACCAAATCATCTGGTAGATGGCACCGGGCGAAGGTGGCGGTGTGGAGAGAGGAGGAAAACCGCGAGATGGACAACGGTGGTGTGGTCACGAATTCTTGGTATGCTCGTGGTATGAAACTTTCGTGGTAATGGTAGAACTCAAACTTCTGGAGTTTTCCGAATTCAGGGGATGCCAGCCAAGAATCCACCATGCCAGGTATGGACAGCAGGTAGCGTGTCGGGATGCAGAGGCGTTGAACGGGGCCCTGCTAGTTACAGGAGACGATGGCTCTAAGGAGATCAAATTTAGGAAGGACGGATATCTGACGACAGTCGAGATTGAGGGGCGCAGTGTGCCATTGAGGGTGCCACCGAGTTGACAGGACTTGTGTGCGACATCAATCCTTGGTGGGGAGAAGCGAGTTGATCTCCTCAAGGATGACGTCCGAGAGATCGCTGATGCGGTCCACCGAAGATTCTACCGGTTCCTCAGATCTGGGGGGGGGGGCTCACCGCTTCTCCCCGCAATGACAGGAGTGGGATCTACAACCGGCGTCGCCGCTGACGGGACCCTCATCTTCTTGGCACTAGGGCCAGCCGACTCCATTTTCCTTGTGGGTGTCACGCCGAGCTCACGGGTTTGAGCAGAGTAGCTAGAGACGAGCCTAGTGGCACTGCGAGTGGGGAAGAAGGAGGGCTAGGGTTTTCTGTAGGAGTGAAGAAGAGGAGCAGACGTTTTCTGTATGAGTGAGGAAGAAGGTGATCAGGTTTTTTTGGAAGAGTGAGGAAGATGGGGTGCGGGGGGAATCGGGGTGAGACGGGAGCGTAAGTGGAAGCAAGGAGGAAGGAGGGTTTTCCTGGGATAGGCTTTTGTATCGGCCCAGTCGGCTGCCCGTGTTTTGTACTGGAGGGCCTTGTGCTAGAGGCAGCCCGAGACACTCTCCAGCTTATTGCCCATTCAAAAGAAAAAAAGAGACGCCTCCAGCTTATGGCTACTCATCGGTAACCTTTTTCAACTTGGCATCCACCAAATTAGAGGATGCGGTACTGGATGCAGACACTCACACTGGTCGCGTAGCACGGCAAAGTGAGGTGTCAAATAACAGGCCTACAATATACTTACTAGATTCTGAAGGTTCACAAGTTAGTCAACATTTACATTAAACTAAGGTTTAGAAGATACAGTATGCATACTAACATTCATAAGAACAAAATTTCAACATGTTTATGCATCTCCATGATTCACCATACTATAACCAATACAAAGCTGTGAGAAGGTGTGGAGATAAAGAAAATCGGTCGATGCTTCTCTGAGCAAAGGGCCTCCCTGCGTACACATTAATTTCCTGGGCATACTTGTTTCTTCTCAATGTTGCGAGCACTTTGAGCATGTTGGCAACTCCACAACTAGCTAGCTGCCTCATCTTGCAATTGATGCTGACACATTTGTAGCAAACACATGAGGCAATAGAGATGACTCAACATGAGTCCATATTATGCAGTTCCCCCGAAATCATCTTCATTGTCCTGAATCTGAAAAGATAGGAAAACAATAGCTATACTTAAATGCCATCGCAAAACAGTAGCACATATTAATAGCTCGGCATGACAAAACATGATCATCTGGACGAAGGGGATACTGACCTGCCCGAGGAAGATTATATATAATTTCATAAGTCCTTGGTTGATTGCCACCTTCGGCTACACTGCTTGTTTGCTACTCCACACATGACAGGATCGTTCCACACTGCGACCAGCAAGTCAACGTACGAATAAGCTTATTTCATCTAGCGGTGGTGATTGTACCTAGTTACGAATGTAGGAATACCTGGAGCACCATGAGGTTAGCTGATAGCAGGTCAATGCAGCCATATAAGTTCTGTGCGGTGCTACCAAAATTGAGGTTTGTATCCCTTCCCGTTATGAGAATTCTTCTTGAAGTTGGTAGAATGTGACGGCTTGTTCTTTGCATCAAACTTGCCTTTCCCCTGAGATTTGTTCTTGTTGTTTGGGGCTGGTTGGGCTGGAAGTTCTTCTCGTGTACCATGTGGGCATTAGAAGCTCCCTCAGTGACCCAAGCACGCGTGTCTTTTGCTCTTGCATTCTCTTCAAAATGAAGAGTGCTAATGAGATCCGAAATGGAAAACTCATGTCTCTTGTTTTTCAGAGAAGTAGCAAAATCGTTCGACGAAGGTGGAATCTTGGTAATGATGGTCCCAGCAACAAATTTGTCCTGCAATACACACTTTAAGTACTCAAGTTCCTTAGCGAGTGACTGTATCTCATGAGTCTGGTAAAAACAAAGCGCTCATCAGTCATCTTGTAGTCACATAATTGCTCCATGACGTACAACTCGTTGTCAGTGCCCGAAGCCCCAAACGTGGCCTCGAGTGCAACCCACATGTCTTTGCCGCTACGAAATGACATATATGAATCCACAATGGAATCATCAAGAACACTCAGTAGGGCAGCTTTGAAGAGGGTATCCATGTTCTCAAAAGCTTCCTGCTGTGTAGGATTAAGATCACCCTCAGGCCTACCCTTAGTGGCATTATAGCAGTACATGATCTGAAACCAATATACTGCTCTTGTGTGCCACCTTTTATATTGCACCCCCTTAAAAGTAGGTGGCTTCAAAAGCGCAGCAAAACCACTCGGAGTAAATTGCCTATAATCAGGTTTTTGGATTGGATTGTTGAATATATGAGCAATTTACTATGAGATGTAATCCGAATCAACAGTAAATAGATCATGGCGACAATTGCAAAGATCAAAGTAATGATGCAGACTAAACCAGGAGGACAAAATCACATACTATACAGCGGGAGCAGAACCACCATGGTTGATGTTGTCACTCATGTTGTTGATGAAGAGGTTACCGGGGTCGGGGAAGAAGGCTGTCATTGAGGAAGTCATCGCTGGCAATAGTCACAGGAGTGTGCTCCCCAAAAACCTGATCGCCCCTCTCCCATACAAGATGGCGGGGTTCGTAGGACTATTGTCCCTTCTCACGGTGCACGCCGGAAGGAGGGATGGAGAAGAATTGCGGCGCGGCGCTAAGATCTGGAATGGTGCGAAACCATATGATACAGCAGCAGCTAGGGTAGAGCCTGTCAGGTCGGTCGTGCGAGTAAGACCAAGTACTACATAATAGTAGGCCTTTGGCCCAAACCCCATGTCCAAGTCAATAATAGCCCCACTATCCAAAAGAATCAGAAACGGCTGAGTAATTAAGGCATCCATTAATTATTAATTAATGACTTAATAAATTTTCCGACTCACACCACACTTAGAGCATGGTTAATAGTATAGCCAACATTCGACTATATGAAGTTGACACATCATCTAGTATTATATGTAGCCTACTTATAATACTTAGTCCCTTTAGTATAATACTATATCATTAATAATGGCCCCACCTTTTGTCTCACAAAGTATGTGTAGTCTAAAATGCCGGGCGTGCAGTGGGTGGTGCCCTCGGTCGGTGCGCAGCTTCAACGGCGGAAGCAGTGGGAGGTCGCGTCGCCGTGACTTGCCATCAATGTGGAGCGGCGGGCTCAGCTGGCGCCGGGAGGGAAGGTTTTGATTTTTGATTAAGTTGTTGTGCTGCTACCGTCCAGTATTCGCGTGTGGTTGTTTCTAGAAAAAAAAGGAGGTACTCCTACTTATGTTACTCCCACTATGGCTAGACTTGCGCTTGGCTCTTCGCCTCTTCTAGAAGTTGAACAATAATGGTGGTACTACAGTAGTACTTCTGGTAGTCTGACACCAAATGAACTGCTTCACTTCCACCGCTTGTAAGCAAAAGTTTCTCCTCGTGCTGCGAGCCACCGCGCATGCGTTGGCGAGCGAGAAGGTGTAGTAAGCAAGCTTCTCGTTGTTCTGCGAGTTGACGGGGCACATCAAAGTTATTTAGTATGTACTCTCTCCAAAAAAGGGCTGACCATGTCATGGCTACAATCTCGTGCTCCGTCATTGAGTACATGCACTATTCACGTGCCGTCGAGGAGAAAAAATATTGCATAGTAGGAGTAGGTGCCATCGAAGTGCATGACTCACTTACGCACTACTTATCTGATTATCTCCATTTTATTGCATGACACGTGCACCTTGATGCTAGATGTCTCACGTGTTGGCAAGAAAAAGAGAGTGGAAGAACATAGATTCCCGACGACCGAGAAGGAGCAAGGAACCTCGAGGTGGAGCGTCTGCAAGGAACCTTGCATGTTTTCTGTTTTTTGCCGCCTGCCCACCTATATACAAATAAAAGAACATGAACTCTTCGCTAACCACTAGAGACGATACATCAGGATGCTAAGTTGAAGATATTTTATTAGTTTATACTCCCTCTGTCTCGGTTTATAGGGCATGCCGTAGTTCTAGGTCATCAATTTGACTAACTAAATATGAGTTATATGTCACCAAAAGTATATCATTAGATTCTTAAGTGGATGTAGTTTCTAAACATATATTTTTCATCCAATATGATACATATTTAGCTAGTTAAATTGTCAACCTAGAACGACGAACATGTCTTATAAACCGAGATGGAGGAAGTATTGATAACCACACAAGAAGCCACACATGTACATGACACATGCAGCCACGCATGTACACACGCTGACGCACTAACTCATGCCGATTCAACTCATGCACAAACGCGCACAAAATGGAGCACACAACACACATACACAACACATGCATGCACACACACTCGGCCGCAGAATGCACATGAATAACACATGCATGTGCACACACGCGACTGCATGGAGGCGTGCGCCAGCTGCGGTGACGTCCGGTTCGTCGTGCTACGATGAAGCTCGCACACAACGGTGCCTACGCATCTCTTGCAGCACCTCTTTGCCATCGTTGCTCAACGACTAGACGGAGACGGAGACGACCGCAGCCTCAGCCTTAGAGCTAGCACCGATGGAAAAGCACGCACGCTGCATGCACACGAGCACGTACGGAGTGCCCACGACATGGTGCGTCCCCAGTCGCCTCTAATCCTTCTGCGCATGTTGTCTATGAAGGCGGCTGCATGCCTAATGATGATGTGGGTGAGATCTTCTAGCACTCAGATGATGACGAGGAACATTATGGGAGGGGGGGGGCTGTCTCCAACAGTGTTCCTCGGCTCGCACCTCTTGCATCCGTATATAGACTAGTATGTATACACGTGCAAGGCACATATTAATATAACAGAGTGATTTTGGTAAGAGGGAAAAGAAGTAATATATGTGCTAATAGATTCAAAGAAAAATAAATTATAGTGATGTACAAATGCTGATATTAGTTCAATATTGTAAAAGCGGGAAGTAGTATCCATGCCATAAAGTTGTACGTTCATTTAACAAGAATTGCACGTTGCTTCACTTTTTCCACGTGTTCTTTTTTTGAGAAATAACCACATTGTCCTACTAAACCATCTCGACTGGGCTCAATCAAACCATCTGGTGGTCATGTGGCAAGACAGCCCATTGGAGCTAGTTATGGGCTTCTTTTTTATAGAAAGGGTACATGATTGTTCTAGAACACAGGTGAGGTAGCAGCAGTGTACTGTTCATGTGAATCCTACTGATATTGGCATTTGGATCTAGAAGATCAACGGTTATGATTGATGTTCTTAGTCCTACTTAAAGTTGTTACACTATATATAGAGATAGAAATAGAAGAATAGAAGAAGAAGAAGATAGTATAGATATAGAAACCCGCGTGGAATGCAAGAAACCAACTCCGGCCACACACGTCCGCTCAGGAGCAAGACGCTGACCAAGCTCCTCCTTCCACCATTTTGTCCACTCTTTCGGCGGCATCCGATGAGCAGGAAGAGCAGTTCTCCGACATAAAAGCCGTCTGGTGGCCCACCAGCCCTTCAGCTTGCTTCTCCACCTACCTCACCTAGCCCGTCAGAGGCAGTTGCCGCACTAAGCCAATGCGTGGTTCTGCAGCTGGCCTCTCTAATACAGCTCAAGGAAGAGTGCCAACTTGCTCCACGCTGGCTTGTCGGGGAGCACGGCGGCACGGGCATCATCCCTGCCCTCGACACTTCCGCGTCGTACAACGTCTCCAGTGTCTGCCACTGCACCATCCGCCGTCGACGCGCACGTAACCATGACATGCAGGCAGAGAAAGAAGCTGCCGTGGATGTCGACGAGGTGACGCGGCTACGCGGATGTGGATGAGGTGACGGGCAGCACGTCCCCGCCCACCGCCATCATCGAGGAAAAGTAGAACACGGGAGGCCGCCGCCGATTGTATCCCATGAAGGCCACCGCCGAGGCGATGCCAACGAATATAGTCGGTGTCTTGCTCGATTCTTCTTCTACCAGATGCTGGAGGAGGACAAAGAGATCGGGCGGCGACCATTTAGATTAGGTATTTTAATTCTACTAGGCTGGTTTTAATGGGAGTATTATAGGTAGTATCATGCATGCCAACTACTCCCTCCATTCCTAAATATAGGAGTATTATAAGAGCATGGTTAATAGTATAACCATCGGATGGCTACATGACACTGCCACGTCATCTATAGCCAACCTTGTAGCCTTCAAGTATAATACTCCCTCCGCCTAGGTGTTATCTTAGGAAAACCAAATAATCCCAAAATACTTAGGCGCGGTGCATTAACTTCTACCTCATTTCTTGTTTCTTGACATATCAACCAATAAGAGATGTGGGTGTGCATGCTTTTAATGACTTGAGACTAGCAAACACGACATGCAGTGGTTAGTTCATTGCATGCAATGCTATTAATTAGCAAATAAACATTAAGTGCGAGGCGGTTCTATAGGTTGGCAGGCGGCGTAGGCCAATTCCTCTCTAAACACCTAGGGAGGTGGTTGAACCAAACAAGTATCATGCACTTGGGACTCGCAAACATGCTTATGTGGCAGGCAATTAAAGAAGAGAGAGATGGTTATAGTAACATAGGTAGATACCGTAACATAATAAATGTGATGCTACTATGTGTCATGCATGGCAATAAATGAGACCACCTATGATACTAATCTATGATACTATGCACTATAGAGGTAGTAACATAGACTAGTAACATATGCATGTTACTAGTCTAAGTTACTCCCCACTATGACCATGCTAACTTGTTTCTAGTGGGTACATTGGCGTGGCATCGAAAGGGTGTGATAGCCGACTCTTGGAAAATAATTAACTACCATGTTGGCATACATGAGCATTGGGCCCACTTGTCAGCGTGCTGGACGGAGGAAGGAACACAAGACAAAATGGAGCGTGGAAGGGTGCGAATAGATTGGCTCACGTGTGATGACCACTGGAGCAATACGCTCAGGTACTACGTTAAAAAAATAGTGCAAACACGGACGGTTATATTGTGAGTAGGTGACTGTGCGCTTGGCTCTTCGCCTCTTCCGAAAGTCAAACAATGATGATGGTACTACAGTCGATAGTGTACTACTAGTAAGCAAAGCTTCTCCTCATTTGTGAGTTGACCGGACACATCAAAAGTAGTCTCCAAAAAGGGTTGACCATGTCCATGGCTACCATCCCATGCTCCGTCATTTAGTGTGTGCTTCTCGTCGTTCTACGAGTTGACGGGACACATCAAATTTAATACGTATTTAGTACTCTCTCCAAAAAGGGCTGACCATGTCCATGGATACCATCCCGTGCTCCGTCATTGAGTACATGCACTATTCACGTGCCATCGAGGAGGAAAAATATTACGTAGTACTAGGTGCCATCATAGTGCACGACTCACTTACACACTGCTTATCTCCACTTTCTTGCATGACACGTGCACCTTGATGCTAGATGTCCCGCATGTTGGCAAAAGGATGAACAAAGCTCATGTCAAAAAACGAGTGGAAGAACATAGATTCCCGACGACCGAGAAGGAGCAAGGAACCTTGTGGTGAAGCGTCTGCACTCATAATATTTTATATTATTTAGCGATATAAAATCAACCAATCATCTCCATAGTAGACTGGAAGAGTATGAAACACGGCAGCCCAGTGTAGTTACATCATACTGTACGTGGCCACCAGTGTACACGGCAGCCCACGACACCTAGCTCTTGGCCTCCATGCGACACCTAGCTCTATAATCCACCAGCCCTATCACTTGTCGCTTCTCGTCTCTCACAAAGTGCGGCGGGCTGGCGTTTTTGCCATCTATTGAGGTCGGTTAACTCATCACATGTTAGCGACATGCCAAGAGCATTCTAAAAAAATTACTATACTCTATTGTTATGCCAAGAAGAGGAAGCGATTTGACCGACGGACCAAACGAGGCAGGCGTGCCGTGCCGTGAGTGGGTCTAGTTTCTCGTTTTGAACTTGTTTGGTGTAGTAGTAACACTTGGTTTTGACTATTGGTAAGATTTTATATACTCCCTCCGTCTAGTGAATAAGTCATCTTAGATTGTGCACCGTGACCAAGGAAGAGGGGAAAACAAGATAAATTAATATTTATTTGCTAATAATTAGCATTGCATGCAATGAACTAACCATTGCATGTTGTGTTTCGTAGTCTAAGTCATTGAAAACATGCACACCCCACATCTCTTATTGGTGGATATGTCAAGAAACAAGAAACGAGGTGGGAGTTAATGCACCACACCTAAGTATTTTGGGATTATTTTGTTTTTGTAAGGTGACTTATACACCTAGACGGAGGGAGTAGGGCCTAATGTATTCTTCAAGGATGCCTTTGACTATTGATAAGATTTATATTATTTGAAAATTATATCATTCGAAGATCCTTTCATGTTCCGTTTTCAAAAAGAAAAAAGATCCTCTAACATACGAATTTGACTGTATGCTTTGAGCAACTTGCATGTCCTATATTGCTCCTGCTTCGATACTCTATGATGTAGGGTGGAACCCTATGTGGCCGATCTTTCACGAAAGGAGCGGATCCCGCGAAGAACACGAAGAACACGGGGAAGAACAGAGAGAAAACACAAGGGGAAACACTCAAGAACAAGTCCAATCACACATCCACTAGACAATCAAACACACAAGATCCACAAGGTACATGAACAACAAAGGGAAAGATACAAGGTAAGGTTCATCTCCAAAAGGAGGTATTGATGATATCCTAGAAGGATCTTCCCATGAAGGGGTCTTGACGATATATCCCGTAGGATCTTCTCCTAGATGGAGGTCTTAGCCTCCAATGGAGTAGTAGTCTCTCTCTCTCTCAAGAGTAGAGTGGTACAAGGAGCAAAGCTCTCTATCAAATGAGCTATCACTTTACTAACCCTACAAAGGAGGAGGGAGAGGTCTATTTATAGTCTTAGTGCAAATGGGGGGTGAAGTGAAGGGGTACATGGGCCTCAGCCCGCAACTAGACACAGCCAGGGGTCGGACGTCCGGTGGGCGTCGGATGTCCGGAGACTCACGGGCGGCCGGACGTCCGGTAGACGTCGGACGTCCACTCAATCTGGCGCGGTCACTGGAGTGCCGGATTTCCAGAGGTGGCCGATCGTCCGGTCATCGGTCGTCCGCTGGCATCGGACGTCCGCTCATTTGGCTCGGGTGTGAGATCGCCGGTCGTCCGGTCCGGGCCGGTCGTCCGGTGGATCTTCAGGCGCCGGACGTCCAGACCCGACCGGTCGTCCGGTGGCTGGAGCTTCTTCGAAAGATCTTCTTCTTGCGTCTTCGTTTCCAGGCTTCCCTCACAGATGGTGTAGTTGTTCCTTGGCACTTGCACTCCTCCTCGCCATCCGTAGTGTTTCGACAATACCTATGCATGCACACGAGTGGAGTGTCAAGTAGTATACCATCCTCGAAGGGGTCAAGTGAGCATGTGTAAAGGAGATGATTCACCTTTATGTATGTGAAGTAGATGTCGCACGTGTCACTTGCCAAACAAACTCTTGACATGGTGATGTCCATAGGATGCTCCGCATCATCTCCCCTCCCTTGGGAAGATCCAACCCTAGATTGAAATCCAAATCACCATGGGAAAGAGATGGCTTCGCTGTGTAGAAGTGGACGTTCACCAAGTTCTTATCATCTTGAAGCTCGCAATGGGCACTCTCCAATGTCGCACCATGTAGTGATTCCTTGAAAAGGAGCAAAGACATAAAACACTTGGAAAAACAAATGTGGTAGCATTAGTGCAAAACCAAGCATTCAAGAGGTGATTCACCAAACAAGTGTCGTCATCATGCAAAGCATATGGTTTGACAAAGGATTGTGACATGGCATGCAAGCACATAAATTGAGCATAATCAAAGATATCATGGGGACAAGCATGTAAATGTGAGGCAGTGATGCAAATATGTTGGATAAGTGAATAAGCATCTACCTCAAGATCATAGCAATCATGGGAAAATCGCTCAATGAAAGGTCCATGGTAGGCATAGGAATCATTCACAACACCAAAAGAAATGAAGTGTCTAAACACATGGGTCAAGTGCAAGACAATCCAAGCATAATGTGCATTGGGTGTAGTGAATATCGTGTGGCACTCAACACAATAGAAAGAGCAATTATTCATCATGTGTGAGGTAATCAAGGCAAGCATGGAGCAATCAATGGGACATGGCATATGTGAAGTGATGACATTGTTGCAACCAAACATGTGATATGAGCAAGTAATCCAAGATTGGATGCAACACACAAGGCATATATATCATGATGCATGGAATTGTGCAAATGACAAGTTGAAGCAAGATCTCTAACATGTGCGCAAGCAAGGGGTCCAAGATGACAAATAAGTCTCATGGTGCAAGTAACACAAGTAGTATGATCCACAATATGCATGCTCATGGTTTGGGGGTTCTCAAAAGAGAAGGATATCACCTTGAAAGCATGTTCTTGTGCGTCCTTCACAATGCCGAAGTACAAGCAAGCGCGATGTAGAATCGTCGTGGTAGAAGGTGGTTCGCTCTCAAGAGCTCGGATTGTCAACTCAGTGACGTGGAAGTTGACACAAGGTCCAAGTATCCTACACATGCACACAACAAAACAAAGAACGTATGCGCATGGTAGATAAACACATCATCCATCATGATGGTCTTCTTCTCTTGCACATAACCATTAGAAGCACAAGTGCGTGAATAATATGATGCAACAATGGCAATATTCATGGCACTAGGTATATGGTGCAAAGAGGTAAGGCAAGCATGCTTCAAAAAAAATATGTCCAAATCTCCAAATATATGCGAGAATGCTATGGGGGCAATCTCATTAACAAGACTAAAGGCATAGTTGCACTCAATACATGGCAAATCATCTAGCATGAGAGAGGCAACATATGGAGATATATGACAAGAAGCAATAATAATCATGTGATAAGCATGTAGATGGTTGTCATCAACCGCATGAAGTGAGCAAGTATGAATCATCGGTGATGCAACAAGGCAAGCAATCATAGGAATGAAGTCGTGCAAGCTAGTAGTGCGAAGATGCAACATACTAGAGGAAAGCATGGCAATCATGTCATGGGAGAAAATAATAGTCATAGGCAATGTATGACATATCGCAAGCACGACCACAAAGAAAGATGAAAGTATCATCATAGGCATGGGGTATAAAGCAAACATGGCAATAGCAAGCAATATCTCCACCAAGATTGCAAATACACATACAAGTAGTAGAATCAATCATCATGTGTAATGCAAAGCATGGGTCACAAATGCATGGTAAAGGCATAGGAATAACCATATCATGCAAAGTGAACATGGCAAGATGGGAAAATGATATATAATGGACAATAACCCATAGCCAAGTGAGCACCATGTAGAAGAAATGCGCGAAGTCTTTGCGCGAAGAGAGCAGTGGGAAAGACAATCCGTGGGATCCCAAGTCATCGTTGCTCTCTCGAGCTCATTTTGTCAACTCGTGGGATTGCGAGGTTGAAATGTATTCATGGGTACCTACACAAAAGGGACACAAACCAAAGAAATTGTGCATGTGGTAAATGTACACATCATCCATCATGATGTGTATGTGCACGTGTGGGTTAGTACAAGATAAGCATTGCTCAAATAAATTTGATGCATGGTATAAGAACATGTCATCCATCATGAAAGAGTAGTTATTGTGTATAACATGATGGGGATGCAAATTGAGCATACAAATATATGGCACATCAATATCATGTTCGTACATGGGGAGCATGTTGTGCACATAAGTATGTGGATCATGCAATGGATACGATGATTCAAAATCTCCTAACATGTATGAGGAAACTATGGGGGTCTCCTCATGAGCAATATCGGAAACATCATATGGAGAAAATGGACAACAACCAAAACAATGCATATCCGAAGCTAGGTGGTTATGGCATGGCATATGAGATAAATGATGCAAAGGTAGCATGTCAATATCATCACAAGAGAAACAAATGCCAATAACCATAGGCTTGTCATCTATGCCATATGTGCAGATTGGGTTTATTTTAATAGCATATGCATAGTCACTATTAAGATATTGCAAATATGACATATGATTGATCTCATGCATAGCATATGACAAGTCAAGCGGATTGGTAAACATGATGTGACCGAGAGAATTAGCACAAGAAATCCTATGTAACATGGCATCACAACTAAAAGACTCCACATGGCAATCATCATACTCTTCATAAATGGGTAAATCATCGCATGGGGAAATCATACTATCATGAAGCATATCAATAGGGGGATCAACATCATGCAAGCAATCAATGTCATGAATGTCCACTAGTGGGACTAGAGCATCACCTTCACCTATATTACCTTTGTCATTCCACTCATGTGGTGTAGGTGAGGTGGTAAAGACCAAATGGTGGTCATCTTCATATTGATGGAACCATGTGGGGGGTGCATCATATTCCACCATGGCCATCGTCTTGTCCAAAGGAAGGACGAAGTCATCGCGAATCGGCACGTCATCATAGATGAGACCTAGCACCAAATGAGAAGACACAATAGAGGTAGAGGTCAAGTCGTTAGTGTTGAAAGTGGCCTCACATGACCCATCAACTATCTCACTCTCTCTATGTGGTGGTTCACTCACTCCCTCAAGGTAGGTGCTCTCAAACTCACATATGGTGGAGTCACCCATCTCACTTAAGAGGTGGGGGTTGTGGCTCTTCTCACATGGGAATTGGGGCAACACATCACATATGGGGCTAGTCGTGAAGTCACTCTCACTCTCAATATGGTGGCTGAAGACACTCAAGTCATCATATGTCGCCGTGGTCGAAGGGAAAATCCCATGCTCAACCATCTCATCGTCGTCGCCATGGATGAAGGCCGAAGATGGCACATCGTCACTCTTGCCTCCTAAGATGGAAGCATCCTCCATGCTCGTCACCATGTCGCATGCCTCCAAAGCTTGGTCCTTGAGGGTCTCCGTAGTCGTACTCGTCGCCGCACCGTCTTGAAAAAGAGTCATGCTAGACTCGGCATCGTCAATGCCACAAAGAGGTATGGTGGTGAAGTCGAACTTGGGAGCATCGTCTTGGAGCTCATCAGGCTTGGACATCATGGTGGTACTAGCCTCATGCTCGTCGTCTTGGAGCTTGGTCTTAGAGAAGTGTGCTTGGGGTCGAGAAGCCTTGGCTTTCATGAGTTCTTGTTCCGCCTTGAGAGCACCAATGTAGTTGTCGTCGAGGGACTTGTAGTTCTCGAGGAAGATCGTCTTGGAGATGTCATTGTGAAATCCCATCATGAAGTGGAACTTCATCGAAATGGGGTCGTCCACGCCGGCTCATCGCAAGGCTTTCTTCATCTCCTTAAAGTACTCGTCGATGGACTTGGATCCTTGGATGGTGTTCTCCAATTGGCGTTGAAGTTGTTCCATGTAGGTTGGAGGCACGAACTCTCGCCGCAAAGCTCTCTTCGTCTTGGGCCAACTCATGTCATAGGTCTCCGAAGGTGCGTGAAGCCACCATGTGGACGCGTAGTCGTGGAGGTTCCATATGGCGCACTTCACTTGATCTTTGGGAGGAACTCGATGTAGCTTGAGGTAGTCGTCCATCAAACGTTCCCACTCGAGATACTCCTCGGGTTCTAGAGTTCCATAGAAAGGAATCTCATGGTTCATGTCGAGGTCGTATTAGCTCGTGGAAGTCGCAGACTTGAGCTTGGGGAGCTTCTCTTGAGCATAGTCTTGAGGTGCTTGTTGGCAAGATGTTGTATATCCGAAGGCGAAGATGCCTTTAAGTCGCTTGGCGAAGATGCCAAGGGAGATGGTGAAGCCGTTGAGCGGTTGTTGGTGTTGAGCTCTTGACCTTCACGTCCTTGTTGGTGATGGTGTCGATGCCGATTTGATTTTGCCAGAGATGGTAGCTTGGAGACATGTGCTCTTGAGCGTCTTTTCGAAGATAAGGAAGACCGCTTGTAGGACTTGATGAGGGCTTTGATCTCTTCCATTTGAGCTTGCATCTTAGTGTCGGTGTAGTTTTTCTTGGCATCGAACTTGTCGTTGTTGTAGACTGAAGGAGGTGAAATGCCTTGCCTATCCATCACAAGACTCGAGTAGAGGTGAGTAAGAAATGAGATAAACAATACCAAGTTACCTTTTTCCAAAGTTGAGGATGTATCCCGTTTCACTCAATGTGAGATGAAAGAATAGTGGAATTGGTACCGGACTTGTTCACTCACACCTACAAACTAAAGCTTATGGAGTAGCTCGGTGAGGATAGTGGCACAAAAATTTAATGCAAAACGTTAGCAAGAGTCAATAATGTTGAAAGAGATTCACAAATTTGCAAGTGAAACAAGTAGACCAATAGCAATATATGGCACACGGAAACACACACACGGATAGATAAATGGGGTCATGCAACCAAGGAATGAGCTCAAAATGTGGAATCCATGGAAAATGCTCTTGTTGCACAACTCTAGAGAGACACTAGCACGATTGATCAATAGGCGGATACGACACTTGTGCACAACCTATAGGAGACAAAAATGCAACGACTTCTATCCCGAGTATGCTATGTATATGATGTTCCGATGGTATGATCCAAGATCGGATATGACAATGTGGTATGATGCTATGGCTATTGCTTACAAGCTTCTTTGCTCTTTGCTCTTTTGCTTAAAAGCTTATTCTTTTTTTGTATGGCCACTTTTGCACAATGCACAAACTAAGATAGCAATTGTATATATATGGGAACAAACTTGTGGCACAAAGGATGATATGGTACCACGATGATACCGATATGGTATGGTATGTATGCAATGTACGGTGTAGATCACTAATGTGCACAAGTAACGTTGACGGCAATACTCAAATGGCTAGTCTTGATAGGCAAGTAACACAAAGTAGGCTAGGGGTTATCAAAGCAATGTAAAGGGAATATACAATGGAGGGATACCACGATACCGAGATGATATGGAGGTTACCGTCCGTGGCGATGATGAGTGGCGGTGATCTTGATGGAGATACCAAGATGATGGAGACTCGTCCCTAAGTATCCGAAACACCTTAGGAAACAAAAAAACCGCGAACTCAAAATCTCAAAAGTCAAATGTCAAAATGGTGGTAGCGGGATGCGGTGGTGGTTTTATGGAAGCTCAATGGAGTTGCGAAAATGCAATGATGGGTTATGTGAGTAGGCAATGTGGAAGTGGAGGTTAAGGTGGTGGACTATACACGGTGTCGGAGTTGGAAGCACGGTCCCTAAGTAGCCGAAACACCTTAGGAGACACAACTCACAACACAAACAAAATAGGGTTAACTTGAGGTGGCGGGAGTGTGAGGTGGACAAAACTATGCGGAACTTATGGTGGTGGTGGTGGTTGATGAAGGAGCAACCATCCCTAAGTAGCCTAGACACCTTAGGAGACTCAAATCACTCCTCAAGCAGCCACTAATGCGACGGGGAACAAAATTGGTTAGGTTGCGGAAGTCGGTGGTGGAGTAGCGGATGAATGTGGTGGAAGCCCTAGGCAAAGATGCCAAAATTCACAAAGTTTGATGGAGTAAAAAGATGTTGGTGGTATTTTTATTGGAAGGGGGATGTCTAGAGATTTTCAATGAGCTAAAGAACACAAAAATCGGACTCCGGATGAATTAGTTATGGACAAAACAAAAATCAGCTGAAGTGGGAATCTACAGGTATCGGACGTCCGAAGATGGTCGGACGACCGGTGGCCGGACGTTCGGGCGGGCTCGGAAATCCATAAATTTGGCTCAGGTTAGGGGTTCCGGTCATCCGGAAAAGGTCGGATGTCCGGTCGGTCGAGGGCTCCGGACATCCGTGAAAGGCCGGTCGTCCGGTGGGCCGGGGTCAACGCGAGATGCGAGATCCGGGGCGCGATTTTTGGGCGGAAAATGATGATTTTGGGGTCAAAATTGATGAGATTTCCTGGGTGAAAGATGGGGAAATGCTAGATCCACTCGAAACCAAGCAAATCCATGGATCAAATCCAACAAAACTTCCTCAAACCAACAAATCACAAAAAAAATTGGGGCTATTTTTGGTGGTGATTTTCAAAATTGGGGAAGAACACAACAAAATTAGCCTAGAAAATGAAGAGGCGAGGCTCCGAAATCGTGATCAACATGGCTCATGATACCAATATGATGTAGGGTGGAACCCTATGTGGCCGATCTTTCACGAAAGGAGTAGATCCCGTGAAGAACACAAAGAACACAGGGAAGAACGGAGAGAAAACACAAGGGGAAACACTCAAGAAGAAGTCCAATCACACATCCACTAGACAATCAAACACACAAGATCCACAAGGTACATGAACAACAAAAGGAAAGATACAAGGTAAGGTTCATCTCCAAAAGGAGGTCTTGATGATATCCTAGACGGATCTTCCCATGAAGGGGTCTTGATGATATATCCTGTAGGATCTTCTCCTAGATGGAGGTCTTGGCCTCCAATGGAGTAGTAGTCTCTCTCTCTCTCTCAAGAGTAGAGTGGTACAAGGAGCAAAGCTCTCTATTAAATGAGCTATCACTTTGCTAACCCTAGAAAGGAGGAGAGAGAGGTCTATTTATAGTCTTAGTGCAAATAGGGGGTGAAGTGAAGGGGTACATGGGCCTCAGCCCGCAACTAAACATAGCCAGGGGTCAGACGTCCGGTGGGCGTCGGACGTCCGGAGACTCACGGGCGACCAGACGTCCGGTAGACGTCGGACGTCCGCTCAATCCGGCTCGGATGCTGGAATGTCGGATTTCCGGAGGTGGCCGGTCGTCCAGTCATTGGTCGTCCACTAGCGTCGGACGTCCGCTCATTTGGCTAGGGTGCGGGATCGCCGGTCGTCCGGTCCGGGCCGGTCGTCCGGTGGATATTCAGGCGCCGGACGTCCGAACCCGACCGGTCGTCCAGTGGCTGGAGCTTCTTCGAAAGCTCTTCTTCTTGCATCTTTGTTTCCAGGCTTCCCTCGCGGATGGTGTAGTTGTTCCTTGGCGGTTGCACTCCTCCTCGTCGTCTGTAGTGTTCCGACAATACCTATGCATGCACACGAGTGCAGTGTCAAGTAGTATACCTTCCTCGAAGGGGTCAAGTGAGCACGTGTAAAGGAGATGATTCACCCTTATGTATGTGAAGTAGATGTTGCACGTGTCACTTGCCAAATGGACTCTTGACATGGTGATGTCCATAGGATGCTCCGCATCACTCTAACTTAGCTAGAGGTTAGACTAACTCATGACTAACCCTGAACTAACTAGAGCCAAAGAGGTGTTTTGGTGACAGGGTTAGATTGACAATAAATGCACTTGATGGAGAGAAAAAGTGATTTTTCAGTGAGCCCAAGGAGCTACTTACTATGGGAAAGGTGAAGTGATGGTTGCTTCGCCCGATCAACTTATTACTCTGGGAATATGGGAGTACCAGCGGATTCAAGGAACAGAGAAATGATGGTTGCTTCGTCTGAGCAACTTACTGTGGCGAAGGTGGGGCTGTGTGATTTGACTGCTCACTAGTCATTACTAATGTGGCGCAATGACCAGGGTGAATCTTTCCCTGCAGTTGTGCACTCAATATTGTTGCACGACACGTGGAGCTAGATGAAGGATGTCCCACATGTCGGCGAAACGAAGTTGAATTGTTTTTGGCATTGCTATCAATCCTTCATGATTTGTTTATATGTACGCATAATTTTAATGAAATTGTACTGTGATGATATGAAGGTTTCAACTTTGGTTCCCGCAGGAAAAAAAGGTTTCAACTTAGGATTCATTTGTCCTCTTGCCTCAAGATTATCTCGTTACAACATTCCATCAAATACAAATGAAACTACCATGGATGCTAATGCATATCAATGGTTTGTAGATCAGCGCCAATATTCACATCAGAACTAAAGACAAAGTTGTGAGAAGGTGTACAAGTAAAGAAAAATATATAATTGATCGATGCTGTTCGTAGGCATGGGTCCATTTCCTAGGCACATTGTTCATTGCTTGGTAGCTAGTTTCATCCAGCGCTAGCCAAAAAGGGGGTGTACGGAGGACACCACAATCTGATCATTTGGTGCAGCTCCACTAAAATCGAGCTGACCATCCCTGTTTGCAAAGATATCCAGTCAGTGTGATTACAATAATAGTGGAACTAGATGATGAAACATAACACACACAAATAGAAGCCGATCACCTCTGCGATCTCTCTTTAGGACTAACTACTTGTTGGAGAAGATTAGGCATGGAGTTGGATGAGGAGGATAGAAAAACCAATCTCCCTTTCTGCAGTCCCACAGGAATGTAACAACGTTGCCCGTGTGACATTTTGGCAGAACTGCACAAAACACTCTTAAGAAAAAAAGTGATATGTGCAGTTCACCAAAAGGTCGCAATAGCAACGAGGTGAAATGGATAGCCCTGTTTGCAAAACAAAGATAGAAAGGAAACAATTACTGGCGAATAACACGAGTTGAAGACACATACGCCGACAAAAAAGAAGCATATTCTGTGTAATAAGGGAAAGATAGTAGCATGGTGGTTTATCAAAAATGGTTTGAGGACGAGATTGCAAGTTGGAAAGTACGCCGGCCGAGATACGTTTTAAGCAAACAACTAAAGAAGATCCACATGCAGCAACGTGGGAAGATGGGCAGTGGAGCAAGGCCGGAGGAAGCTATACCTGAGGGTCGTCGGGATGTTACTAGGAGGGCGTCGGCGGCGGGGATTTTCCCATACTGCGGCAGCGAGCAAGTGGCGAAGGCCCTACCACACCGGAGCTTGGTCAGAGAGAACAGCGGGTACCGCAGATTGGGACTTGCTGCCTCAACACCGTCGAACGGAGAAACAATGCACATCCTCCCTTTCCGCCGATGGACGGGATGCGACCGGATCATTGACCAACATTGAGAGAGAGAGAGAGAGAGGCCACTGCCGCCTTGTGTGAGATGGTGTGACGAGAGAAAAACCCCGGCAGGTAGGCTCCGTTGTATATAGTGGAGCGGATTTTTCCATTTCCCCACGACAATCATTTTATATTCTGTACTACGTGCCATTGAGGAGGAATATGTAACTTTATTTAATACTAACGCGTCAAGTCGAACTCTGTTCCGTCTAGGCGTGGTACCCGACCCTCCTTTGAGTAAACAACCTGTAACACCCTGGATGTAACTTTCCCTTTTTGTACTCCAACTCTTGCCGTTTCTGGCGTTAAGTTATATTTATTTCTCGGGTTCGGGTCTTTGTCTCCGTGTGTTGTTGTCTTTGTCATGCATCTCATATCATGTCATCATGTGCATTGCATTTGCATATGTGTTCATCTCATGCATTCGAGCATTTTCCCCGTTGTCCGTTTTGCATTCCGGCGCTTCGTTCTCCTCCGGTGGTCATTTCTAGCTTTCTTTCGTGTGTGGGGATTAAACATTTCCGGATTGGACCAAGACTTGCCAAGCGGCCTTGGTTTACTACCTGTAGACCGCCTGTCAAGTTTCGTATCATTTGGACTTCGTTTGATACTCCAACGGTTAACCGAGCGACCAAAAGGGCCTCGTGTGTGTTGCAGCCCAACACCCCTCCAATTTGGCCCAAAACCCACCAAACTCTGCTCCATGTCCTAGAGCGTTCGATCACGATCGCGTGGCCGAAAACCGCACCTCATTTGGACTCTCCTAGCTCCACTTATGCCTATAAATAGAACCCCCGTTTTTCGGATCTCTCCTCCCCCCGAAACCCTAGCTAAAAAAAATAGATCTCGGGCGAGCCGGACAATGTCCGACCCCCCACAGACAATTTGCCGCCGCCTACCGGGGCGCGCCACGTGGCGCGGGCGCCCCACTTCGCCGCCTCTCTCCCGCCGGCCCGGGAGGCCCAGGAGGGGCCCCCGAGGCCCGTTGACCCCGCCGAGGCACCGGGCCGCCGCCTTCTTCGTCTTCCTTCGCGCCGGGCGCCGGCATCGCCATCCGCCGCCGCCTGCATCACCGGCCGCCGCCGCACCGGGCCGCCGCCCGCTCCACTCTGCCCCGAGCCGAGCCGGCCCCGCTTCCCCGCCGCGGCGCCGCCTCCCCCCGCAGGAGCTCCGGCCACTCTCCCACTCCGGCCACCGGCGTCTTCCCCGGCGAGCCCCAAGACCGGCCGGCCATCCTCGGGCTGCGTGCCTGCTACAGTGTCCCGGATCTGGATCTAGATCCAAAAATATCTCACGGTTGACTTTTTCTTTCCCAAACCCTAATTTTCGAGCATATTTTGACCGGCCGTATCTCCGCATCCGTAGCTCCGTTTTTGGCATATAGTATATCAAAGGGTTCGCCTCGACGAGTACATCATTTCATTCCATTGCATCATTTTCATTTGAGTTCATCTTGATGCCCAAAATGCTGTTAGAAGGAGGCTTCGTGAGTTAATTGTCAGATCTGGTAGTTCATCTTAGACTTTTGTCATTTTTGTCATGATTATTGTGTGCATGCTATGCCTGTGAGTCCTTCATATGTTTTGTTAAGCATTTTGTCTTCTTTCCAGAGGTGCAATCCATGAATTTTTAGGATGTGCGTGGTGACTTGTGCAAGCTTGCAAAGTGAGGCACACGGGAAATCTGTTTTCAGAGACTTAGTTGTTTTCACTAAGTCTGGGATTATTTAGTTCATGATGCCATATGTTCAGCTTGTTTCTTAGTGATCCGTGCCTCTTTTGAGGATGATCAGTAAAGGAGTTTTGTTAATCATATTATGCTCTATCCATCCATTTCTTTGTTTCAAATTATGGAGCACCCTAGCTTGAGTCAATCGAGCTCTACTTTTGCTTCGTGGTGAATCTGGGCAGATCTTCAACTCGTTTGCGATATTGCCAGCGTTGTTGTAGTTGATCCGTGCATGCTATGTCATTGTTCTTGCCATGTCTAGCTTGTATTTTGTGCCTTCTTAATGGATGTATGCCTGCCTTGCCATGACTTGCACCGTGGTGAGTGCATCGAGCTCGTTTACATGCCTTCGTGAGTTATATTTCAGCATGTCTCAGTTTTCACCAAGTCTGAAAACTGATTGTGTTTTAGCTATGTTCGTGGGCTTGTGATCCTTTTTGGCCCCAGGTCACTTTGGGACTTTTGTTAAGCTTGTTGAGTAGCTCCATGCCATGTTCTTACTTGTCTTAATCAGGTCATGTATCATGTTGTTTTTCTGCTCCGAAGAGGGCTTCGTGATCTGAAATTTCAGACAAGTGTTAATTTCACTAAGTCTGGAATCTGTTTTGCATTTGCGTTTTTGCCATGCTTGTTTGAACCTCATAATGGATGAATTGGCCATGGCTCAGTGCTAGTCTTTTGTTAAGCATCTTGTGTGCATCCCTGCCATGTATTTTGTTGTCATGTTTGGTGGCTGTAGCATGTCCTTTTCATTGCATTGAGATGCCTACTTGCTGTAAATCACAGACCGGTGTCATTCTTAAAACACTTGCCATTTTCAAACCGTAACTCCGATTCCGATGATCTTTATATCGTTTTCAAGCAATTTCATCCCATCTTTCCAGTGGCACCCTTGGAATTCCAAGTTGAGGCCAGGTTCATGCATTTCCTGCCATATCTTGCATTTTGCATCTCGCATCGCATCCCGCATAGCATATCATCATTTCATCATATTGCTTGGTCTTGCACGTGGTTGATTGTATCCTTGTTGCTTGTTTGTCTTGTTGGGTAGATCCGGGAGACGAGTTCACTACCGAGGAGCCCGTTGAGTTTGCTTGTGAGGATCCAGTCAACTCTGACAACTGTGCAGGCAAGATGATCATACCCTCGAAATCACTACTATCTTTGCTATGCTAGTTTGCTCGCTCTTGCTATGCCAGTGCTATGATGCCTACCTTTTGCTTGTCAGCCTCCCAAATTGCCATGTTGAAACTCTAACCCACCTTGTCCTAGCAAACCGTTGATTGGCTATGTTACCGCTTTGCTCAGCCCCTCTTATAGCGTTGCTAGCTGCAAGTGAAGATTGGAGGCCGTTCCTTATTGGAACATCTTTTACTTACTTGTTGGGATATCATTATATTGCTATGTTATCTTAATGCATCTATATACTTGGTAAAGGGTGGAAGGCTCGGCCTCTCGCCTAGTGTTTTGTTCCACTCTTGCCGCCCTAGTTTCCGTCATATCGGTGTTATGTTCCCGTATTTTGCGTTCCTTACGCGGTTGGGTTATAATGGGAACCCCTTGATAGTTCGCCTTGATTAAAGCTTTTCTAGCAATGCCCAACATTGGTTTTTACCATTTGCCACCTAGCCTCTTTTCCCTCGGGTTTCCGGAGCCCGCGGGTCATCTTATTTAAACCCCCCCGGGCCAGTGCTCCTCTGAGTGTTGGTCCAAACTAGAGTCCTGTGCAGCGCCCCCTCGAGGAAACTCGAGGTTTGGTTTTAGTTGTATGGAGCGCTCATCTGAGTGTGCCCTGAGAAAGAGATATGTGCAGCTCCTATCGGGATTTGTCGGCACATTCGGGCGGTGTTGCTGGTCTTGTTTTAACCTGTCGAATTGTCTTGTTGTACCGGGTTACCGAGTTTGATCGGTGTGTCTCGGGTGGAGGTCTATTCCTTCGTTAACCGTGAGAGCTTGTCATGGGCTAAGTTGGGACTCCCCTGCAGGGATTGAACTTTCGAAAGCCGTGCCCGCGGTTATGGGCAGATGGGAATTTGTTAATGTCCGGTTGTAGATAACTTGAACCTTAATTAATTAAAATGAATCAACCGAGTGTGTTACCGTGATGGCCTCTTCTCGGCGGAGTTTGGGAAGTGGACACGGTGTTGGAGTTATGTTTGCGCAGGTTGTTCCCCTAGCTTCTCGCTCGTGCTTTGCCTCCTCTTCTCGCTCTCTTTTGCGAATAAGTTAGCCACCATATATGCTAGCCGCTTGCTGCAGCTCCACTCATATTTTACCTTACCCTTCCTATAAGCTTAAATAGTCTTGATCGCGAGGGTACGAGATTGCTGAGTCCCTGTGGCTCACAGAAACTATAACTCCAGATGCAGGTCCAGGTGATTCCGCTCCAGGTGACGATTACGAGCTCAAGTGGGAGTTCGACGAGGACTCTCAGCGTTATTATGTTTCCTTTCCCGATGATCAGTAGTGGTGTCTAGTTGGGGTTTGATTCAGGGCCTTGTCGCATGTTGGGTTTTCTTCTATTTTGGCGCCGTAGTCGGGCCATGAGTGTTGGTATGATGGATGTTATTTATGTACTTTGATGTGATGTGGCGAGTGTAAGCCAACTATGTATCTCCCCTTTTATTATATATATATTACATGGGATGTTGTAATGATTGCCTGACTTGCGACATTGCTTTCAATGCAGTTATGTCTCTAAGTCGTGCCTCGACACGTGGGAGCTATAGCCGCATCGAGGGCGTTACACAACCGCTACACGCGTCAAATTATCATGTGGGCTACCTTTTTGTATAGAAACAAACTCTGCCGTGTACCCGTGCGGGTGTGGCCGGGAAAAAGACGTGAGTACGTGTGTCCTGTGTGCACCTCTTATTTAGGTGCAGGTACGTACGTGGGTGGGTGTGAGAGAGATGGTTTGTGCCAAACCGAGGCAATGTGTCGATGATATCTCAAACAAAAAATAACATAACATATGCAATGTGTGTGAAATAGAGTCATGGATATATCATATATAGAGGGAGCAATCCACGAGAAGAGAGTGGAGGGATCATCGGCGTGAGATATCAATAGAATCGAAAACATGGATGAAGTGTGTGGCTGCGCGATCGATAAAGAGTGCCATCAAATTTGTGTTTGCCCATGTCAAAGATACATGGCGGCTGTCCTACCGGAATTTGAGAGGGCAGAGGTGCAATTTTTCTCTGTGGCATGGATACCTAACTACAACGTTCGACTATCGGTGGGGGAGAGGAGGGGGCAAAGACCTAACTATAGAGAGGTAGATCGACTAGTATATGTGTGGAGAAGGAGAGAGACCTAGCTATGTATACAGGGAGATCGATCGGCATCCATGGATATGTGTAGCAGAGGAATAAGGTTGGGAGAAAGACAAAGGTAGAGTGTTGGAGGGTTGGTGGTGGAGTGGTGTCTCACAAATGGTGGGAGAGGCCTGCTAGAAAAACGGAGGGTACAAGTGCAATATCAGTAAGAGATGGTGGGGATGTCTGTCTGTCTATGCACGTGCGTGTGAGAGACGGGTCGGGAGGTATGCAAGGATTATAAGGGAGACAATATGGTTGTGGTAAGCATACGTAACTACATAGAAAGATCAACCGTCGTGTGTCCGAGAAAGGGGGAGACATAACTAGTGAGGTAAGTCTATGTGTGCGTGGGAAAAAAGAATTATAGTCGACCTAGCTATATGTAGGGAGATCAGTACGTATACATGCATGCATGTCCTAGAAGCAAATAAGGTACAGAGAGACAGACAGGGGGAGAGGGGTGCGGCTAGGAGGTGGTGCGAGAGGCCTACTATGTCGAGGGGGGAGGAGTGTGCGAGTATGAGATCGATGAAAAGAGGGGCGGGAGTGTGCACCTGCGTGGAACCGTATTGGACATAGGGGCATGGACAGTGAGAAGAGAAGAGGGAAAGTATGTGTTTGTGGTAGGCACACTTGGATAGAGAGGCATATCGACCGGTGTGTGCCGGAAAGAAGGAGTCGGGGGGCCTACACACACCGCGGGTGAACGACCTAAATAGAAATAACGAACGTGCGCGATGGAGGGGACGCTGAGGGAGGGTGAGAGGGGGCGGGCGTGTGCATGCATGATAGAAAATTAGCGCTAGCTAGCTACAAAGAGAAGAGGATCGTGAAGGTGTTAAAGACGAACATAGTTCATAATTCATTATAAAAAAGTGGATAAGGATACATGAAGAAGATATCATAATGTAGAACATTGTTTATAATTTGGACTAATGTGTGGCTTTTGCAGCTCAGGGATAAATACTTGTCATAATGTAGGGGGCGGGGCACTATACTTTGTGTGATAAACATGGTGTACGTATGAACATGATTTAGATTATGAATATCTAGTTAGTACATCAAATGTACTATTATTTTGAATCAACATCAAGTGTACTAAAAAAATTGAATGCGAGTTCATATAGTACACATAGTTCATATCTATCTCTATAGTAATCATGTGGTGTGTTGTTAAGGTAATAGACGAATGATGGTTGAAGTTGGCAACAATCATGATTGTAGATTCTTATTGAAATAGAGAAACGAATTCAAATTCAGTTCAAATTGCAGCAGTAGTATAGACATTTGGAATGCACTAAAATGTTGGCATGACTAGGGTACATGCATTATACAGCCAGCGAAAAAAATTAATTGGACATAACATGGATCCATACTCCCTCCTTCCATCTATATAGGGCCTAATGCGCTTTTAAGACCGCCTTTGACTATTGACAAGATTAATAGTACATGACATGCACAATGTGAAAATTATATCATTGAAAGCTCCTTTCACACAAGAATTTAACGGTGTGCTTTGTGTAAGTTACATGTCGTATATTATTGCTCTAATATTTGGTTGGTCAAATTTAGCCTTAAAAAACACATTAGGCCCTATATAGATGGAAGGAGGGAGTAGCTTTGAATAGCATTTGTATAGTAAAACGGGACAAGACTCTCTCTTTGTGTGGTGTAAATAGTTTTATTTTTTTCGTTTTTTTCATTGAGGGAAGTGCGAATTGATTTGTTACGTACTACAAGTACAATATTACACGTTAGGCTTGTCCCTAAAATTCAACCAACGCCTTGTTATATCCTGAAAATTCAGATATCATGCTCCCAAAACTGGCGCCTTCACAACCCGCGCCTTGCTATCTCGAAATTACAACACGCGCGAAAACTCCCTCCAGCTGCCAAATCCCGACACGCGAAATCCCCCTTCTAACCCTGAGCCGGAAGGGCCACTAGTTCAAATCGGTGGGGGTACTTTTGTAACACACCCTACATTTTGGACAAGCCCGTCCCTAAATCATGGTTCCTCCTCCCATCGCCACCTTTTCGCCATTCAAAATCTGGTCGCCATAACCTCTCCGCTCTAGTCGCGAAACCCCACCCTCCTCCGTACGCCACCTCACCGCTGCCCAGTCGGAGCCTCTTTCTCGATGACGTCGTCCACCGCAACAGGTCGACGTCCCTCATCCGCCTTCCCGGATGAGGATCCATCGTCCATCCCGTTGTCTCGCCGGTTCAGCCGGCCCGTCCTCCACCTCCAAGGAGGTGCTCCAATGATCGCCTCGTCTATCGCGACTGCTCCATCCCCACAACGCCGCCTTAACCTGCTCCACTCGTACTGCAACATCCTCAGCGACTCCTTGAACGAAGCCGAGGCCTACTCGGTGCCACCAAAGAGGTTGTACACTCATCGCATCGCACCTTCTCCTTAACTCGACCTACCGGCATCGACGGTGCTCCATCCTGCACCCCCATGGAGTGGCTACCTCGAAGCTGGCGCCGTGGGCGACATCTCCATGGTGGCTCTCCCCAGTGCGAGGCCCCTTCGGCGGTGGCATCCATACCAGCCGGATCTACTACTGCTGCTCCGGCTGTCGCTCGGTCGCTCGCGCTGCTGCTGCTGCTGCTGCTCGGGCTCTCTCTCGCTCGCTCGCCCAGCTGCTGCGGCTCTGGCTCCCACTTGCTCGCTCGCGCTACTGCTGCTCCCCCTCGCTCGTGCAGCTGCTATGCTCCGATTTAGCTACACTTCAGTCGACTGAATCGACTTTTGGGTCAGTCGATTTTCAGGGGGTGGGGGGTCTCGCCGGAGTTAAGGAAGAACCACCCTCAGCGGGGAGGGGGGCTTGCCGGAGAGGTTCCCCACTATCTATCTTAGGATTCTGGGTGGGGTGCTGCTCGCCGACGGTGGGGGGGCGCGGTGGTGGGGCAGTGGCGTGGGGATTGCCGGTGAAAAAGTTTGGCGCGGGGGGAGGGGGGCTAGAGGGCTGGCCGGGGCGGCGGCGGACCGGCGGTGGGGAGTTGTTTCGGGGCGGCGAGGCGGCGCGGGTTCGGCTGGTGGTGGCTGGCGGCTCGGGGGGGGGGGGGGTGCAGGTTGAAGATGAACTGCAGGCCCTCCCTAAACCATCCCATGAGAAGTGCCTCTCTGCTACCATTGCATTCAGTTTCGACAGTAACATTCAGATTCCACAGTAAATATCAGTTTCGACAGTTAAGTTCAGAGTCAACAGTTTTTACCTCATCTATTGTAGTCAGGTGGTTTTTTGTGATGTAAATTTTACATCTATCACTTTTTGATAATGCATTTTACATCATCTATTGGAGATGCTATTAGAATCCCACTTGATATTAATGATGTCTGTCTTGTGCTGCTTCAGCCTTGACGTCTTACGGCTCACCGGAGCTGCTCCAACGATGGACCGATCCATCACAACAGAGCAGTGCCCTGGACGCCGTCTACAAATTCCTCAGATCTTCCTCCGCACCTCCGATAGCCACCTCTGCCTCAACTTCTTCAACGACCAACCCAATGATGTTGAGGTCGACACGGCTACGGCAAAGAGGTTGTACACTTGTCACATCACTTATTACTCTACATTCATGTCAAGTTCAGAGCCACCTCTGCCTCAACTTCTTCCGCGACCAATCCTATGCATGAAAACAAGACCAAGTGCATTAGTGGTAGAATAACATTCTAACTGTACACGCTTTCATATGGTTTCACTTTATTTTGGCCATGTTTCTTTGCATTCCTCTGCTCCTCCAATTCCTGTGAACCAAACACCCAAGTTGACAGAAATCATGTGTTCACAAATGCTCTGTTTACCATGTGCATTTCTATCCTATTCCGGTGTTTTTCCTCCTATCCCCGCGTTTTTAGAATCATGCAAGCCAAATGAGCCCTTACAGAATTACTTCAGTTACAGGTAGGTGTCAAAGAAAACTTTGCATGGTTTGTCCTGCTCCTGCTGCGACGCCGTCCACCTCACCTGAGCTGCTCCATCGACAAAAGCATCCACCAAACCAGACATCGCGACTCCTGACTGTCTTTCGCCGCCTTAGATCTCCTTCCCTGCCGCAGGCACCCACCGCAACGGCATCACCATCATCGATTCAGCAGATGAACCTGAGGAGTACACGGGTCCACAAGAGAGATCACACTCTTTTGTTTCTGCTTATGTTATGCATTGCTTAATATTACCTGCTACTTTATTGTCCTGTTCACCTCTTAGACTCCAAGTCAGATCCAAATTGATGTTCAAACTTGAGTTCTAAATTAGTTTTGGGGCACATATCGAGGCAGCAATGAATAGTATCTATGTCTAATATCTGGTTCACCTAGGGTATGCCTATGTTGTTCATCTTGGGTGGGAAAGAAATAGTAAAGCAATCATCATTTGTTTTTTTATTAAATTAAAGCAATCATCAGCCTACTATCATTATTTTTTGATCCATCCACTGGTTGTTACCATTACTCGAGATTTCTGCATGCTCTCCTTACATAATCTCACTATATTTCTTTGGATGCATGTCAGATATTGTACACAGTCATGCTGAACATGTAGAGAAAAAGAGAAGAGTTTTGCGCGGCAATACAATGTCATGCAGACATGCTCCATGGTCGGTTCAATGGCAAACCATCCCCCTCTCTAGATTGTAATCAAGAGGAAGATATCTGTTTTCAGGCGGATTCAGACGCAGCTGACCACTCCTATTTACCCCCCAAGGTGTTTGCTCTAACTTGACATGATGGTGTTAGTCATATCATGCATATGTTGCCTTGCAGTGCCTACTTTCGACATCATATATGTCATCTACTTAGTTTAGACATTTTCTGTAATGCCACCTATATAGTTTCAATATCATATATGGGAATTATGCAGTCTCATGTCTTTTAGCCAGCCATAATATATGTGAAATGTGCAACGCCATCCTGTTTAACTAGGCATCATATATTTGAATGATATCTAGCCCATCCTTTTCTTCATTAAATTTCCATTTGTCGACAATGTTTGTACATTAAACTACTCTTCCTGTGAATCAGCCATTTGAGTGGGCGATGGAAAAATCTGGAGTGAAAACAAGGCCTTCAGAGCAGACAGTGCTACCTGTCGAAGCAGATCTCTTGATGGGTCCTGATAGCTCCTCAGAGATGGATTCAGAGACAGATGACCAATCCTTTTCCCCCACGAGGTGTATGATCTAACTTGGCACGGTTCTACTGCTCATATCATGCATATGGTATCTTGCATTGCATAGTTTAGACATCATATACACAATATTCAACATCATGTTCTTAGTTCAGACATCATATATGCCAATGCCCTCCGCTTAGCAGATAAATCACATATGTGAATTAAATCATGCGATCCTGGTTACTTAGATAACATGCATGTGAATTATGTCATGCGATCCTGTTTAGTTAGTCCTCATATCTTTGAATTATGTTATGCTATGCTATCCAGTTTAGATAGACATTATATATGTGAAATTATGTCATGCTATCCGTTTTAGTTAAACAATATACATGTCAATTATTTAATGCCCTCTTTTTTCCACACTATCTATTGCATCTGTCTCTCATACAATGTCTATACATTCAATTATGTTTCCTGTTTATCAGCCATTTAAATTGGAGCGGGTGATGGCAATATCTAGCGGAGTAAAAACACAGTCTTCAAATAAAACAATGCTACCTCTTGGTGGAGATAGCACCCCGGTTGTACATGCACGAGAACCAGCACTACCACACATAAGCCAGACTCTCGTAGATTTTACCCCTACTGTGATGGACAGAGAACCAGCTTCACCCAATCTAACCCCAACCCCAGTAGATAGTAACCCAGTTCCTATTGACACATCACCATCTCCACCACAGAGCTCCCAAACAAGAGCAGTTAGTAAGGCAGCTCCAGTGCCCAAAGCGCCAGTACTACCACGGCCCGAACTCCACCAGTTAGTACACCTATTCTTGTGGAGGTAGCACAACCAGCCCTTCATAGTTTAACATCTATCACATTTGATGTTGTTAAATCCTATGTGCATATCTTCCCATCATGGAAATATTATACTAAAGATGAAGGAAAATGCCAGTTGCAGGTGTTTGTCTAGGAGTTATGTGTAAGTAATGTTATTCATGGGAATTACTTTGCTTTGTTCCATACATTCTACCTCCATGATGGTTATAATACAACAAATTTTCCCATTTTTCTCAATAGATAAGGACCAATTTGGAAACTCAGGATGAGGTAACCTGTGCTAATACCTCTGCTATCTTCAAGAATGCTTGGTGGCAGTGTCGGAATTACCTAAAGAAAATGTACTTCACTGGCAAAGAAACTCATCAAATTCCCTTATGTTCTCCTGAGACACATTTACTGGACGATGACTGGGAACGCCTTGTCTTTACTGGTCCCAAACCAAGAATGTGGTAAGGTCTATGAGCTCTTTTATTTTGAAGTACTATATGCTTGCGTCTTACTGTACTCTGTTCATGTAGAACAAGTGCTTAAACCTGAAGAACAGCTGTTCTCATTTAAGATTCCATTGCTATCGTGCATACTGCTTTGCTCTTGTATCACTGTATTTACTCATACAAACTTATTTTTAAATTGAACTATCTAATGGAAATTCCAATGGCACAACAGGTATGTTTACACATGTTTCTTTAACAGGTTTGCTCTTATAAATAGCTCTGTTGATTTCAATTCCAATTGTGTATATAGTTGACTTCTCATATCATAACAGGGCCAATAGTGTTGTTATACATGTAGACCCGTGGTACCCATCTGAAATCTTGTTGTGCCGTTTAGTTTCCCACGCTTTGTATTCTTTTAGTGCTGCTTTCTCTTGAACTGATATGATTTGAACTATGTCTCTATTTTGATTTGGCAAGACAATGCAGTGACAATAGTACATAGATATATGTTTGTTTGATGCTTTTATAATGTACTACTTGGAAATAGAAGACTTGGTAGTTTAATCTTGTCCACCTTACTAATGAACTGGTTCACCAAAATGAGTTTCATATACTAGTACATGCTAAACCTGTTATGTGTCTGCTTGTTCCTTCTTTTAGAATGCTGACATAATATTGGGGAAGAGTGCCTTATTAAGCAATGATAACGGAAGTAATGCAGATAAGGTTCAGGATCATGAGACATCCTTGTTGGTCTCCAACAAAGCTGATAAAACAACTAAGGAAAACTATCTTGAAGACAGTGAGGCAACCCCAAAGTCCTGTCTTGGTTTACTGTTCGAGTTACTGGCCACTACCGCTTGCACAAGCTATCCAAACTCACTGTCTGAATTAGTTCGGTTTCTTGAGTCTCAACTACAAGCTGAAAGACATCGATCCGCTGTGCTGTGACAAGAAGCGAAAGGACTACGGAAGTCCCTGGAGCATTCAGATGCATACTTTCCCGTCCAACATCAAGCGTTGGAGGATTTTAGCGCCAAACAGGACAAAGCTAATAAGCTTGCTAAGCTTATTGCCAGCATGGTGGATACCCAGGATAACGTTTCTTGAGCTCTTCTGAAGTTGTTTCAGTGATGGACTTGTTTTGCTTTCGCGTTTTTTGCACTGGTGGCCAATTTTGATGGCCAGTGTATGTAATATGCTACTTTGTTCCCTATATTTGCACTGGTGGCGAACTTTGATGCCCAGTGGATGTAATATGTGTAATAGCTATAATAGGATAGCGTTAGTTGCTTGCTTACTTATTTCCTTATTGTCTTGTTTAGTTGTTTGCTTGTAGTCACTATAGTTCTTTTTCTGCGTTTTTCTAGCGGCCACAATAACCTATTTTTGGTAACTAGGCCACAATAATCATGGCAACACACGGACTGTTGTAACCATGGGCCTCCTACGGGCCATAGGATCCATGGTCCTTCTACGGGCCGTAGGATCCATGGACTTTCTACGGGCCTTATGATCTATGGGCCTTCTACGGGCCGTAGGGGCCATTGGTCTTCTACGGGCCGTAGGATCCATGGGCCTTCTTAGGGGCGTATAATCATTTCTCCTAACGCGGGTCGTACTATTCGTGGACCATAACGGGCCGTTAATAGGCCGTATTTGATAACTCTATGAAAACAGCCCAACGGGTTAACGGGCCACAAATGGGCCCAATGTAAAACGGGTTGAGTTTGGCCCACAAACGGAATAGACCAGTAACAGACCATAACTAACCAAATTCTAGAAATGAGCCCAAGAATAAATGGGCCCTTAGAAGGCCGAACATTAACACGGGCTGGAAACGGCAGATGGAATAAGGAGCCGTTAATGGGTATAAAGTGATACACTGTTCATTATGGGCCAATTTCATCTCAGGCCTTTATTGGGCCCAGAGTTACGAAGGGCCTCATATTGCCGAAAGACATCATGGGCCATACATGGGCCGAAAGTAACAACGGGCTAGAATCATATTGGACGGCCTAGATGAAGCTACTGGGCTTAATTCCAATAGGCCGCAATGGGCCAAGAGTTAGCGGGTCATAAATGGGCGATATACGAACATGTCATTAACAGGCTTTCCCTGGGCCGGCACGTTAGCTTTTGACCAAGTCAAACGGGCCGACCTTTTCACCGGAATGGGCCCCTGTTGGGCCGTGCCATGTGTTGACGTATCATAGGTGCCTCCTGTCCAATGAATGGATGACATTTGTCCCAACGGTGAGCCAACACATGTTTCCTCCGGCAAATGACAATATTACACATGGAAAATCCTCATTGGTGCGGGCTGTTAACGGGTTATCGGATCCAAAACCGGACCCGATAGCGTAACGGTGACCCGCTACGGCGGATGCCATGTGTCGGTCACCCTTGACGAAAGCACTTCTATGACGCGTGATTTATTGTCATGGAAGTTGACACTTCCGTGATGATAATTTTGGTAATGGCATGGAACACTTCTATGACAACACATGTATGACTATCTTGATTCTGTCATAAAATTGTCATGGATGTACATGCATGACATAAAACTTGACCTACTGTGACAAACACATATCATCACGGAAGTGTCTTTTTTTTCTAATGCACTCTTTGGCTCTGGGTGTTTAGGGCTTTGTCCTCGCAAGGATCTCTCTCTCAAATGCTTCAGAGGTGGGTTGCTCTCAAACAACAAAAGCCGTGTACTAACTCTGAGCAGCCACCAATTTATGGTGTAGGGGGTGGGCTATTTATAGCCAGGAGGCAACCCGACCTGATTTGTCCAAGATGACCCTTGGTCACTAAGGAACTGACACGTGTCCAATGATCAGATTTCAAACACACGCGACAGCTTGACTTGGGCTACAAGTAAAGCTGACTCATCCAACTCTGGATAAGATTTGCTCTCATTGTCTTTGCTCAAAGACATATGATTTGGTTGAAGATCACATCAGTCACTTTGACTTTATTCACTTGGACCCCACTTAACAGTACGGTGGTTCCTATGACTCAACAAATAAGAAGCGAAAACTACGAAACAACTATGTCTTTGCACTCCATATTCTTCATGTGAATGTCTTCTCATGTCATAATCTTCACTGTGAATATCTTCATAGTCTACCATTGTCTTCAATGTTTTCACACATTTTTAGGGGTCATCTCTGATAGGTAGACCGAATCAATATGGGACTACTGCCTGTGTTATCTTGCAATTCTAACAAACATATTAGTCCCTCAACCAAGTTTGTCGTAAATACTCCAAAACCAACTAGGGGTGGCACTAGATGCACTTACAGTTTTCTTATACTGACAGATCTCGCGGATGTCGGCATTCTGGGAACGGGGGTCCCAAGACTTGCTTGCCTGCGGCCATGGCGTGGCTCTGCGAGCGGGCCCGTACGGCCCATCTTCACAAACAAGCACCCAAGACCCTCGCAAGGGGCCAAGCCTCGCGAGGGGACGGCACAAGACCTCCTTGGGAGCGCCCTCACCAGGGTGGCTCACAAGGGGCGGAGAGTTCAAGGCAAGGCAAACCTCGCAAGGTTCCAGTGACGTGAGCCATGACGACCAAGGCCAGGCAGGTGCCAGGCGGGCGCCAGCGCACACAGTTTCCTCATTTCCTCTTTCGTGCTAAGGGAGCAAGCGCAGGAGCAGAGTACCGAGGCATCAAGCAAAGGTTTCCATATCGGTGCAACGAGACCAAGACCAGCGGGACGGAAAGATGGAGGTCACCATGGAGCCCAAGACGGCGTCACCACCAGAGCCTTTTGCAGGCGAAGACTGCTTTTGTAAGGATAAGCCGTGCTAGCTGTCCCCTTTCAAATTAGCCGTTGTTGGCTCCCTTCCCGCTCAATATTTGGGGAGAGGACTAGGGCCTCTATAAATAGGTCTAGCCACCACCATAGCTAGGCACAGAGAGAGAGAGAGATTCGGACAACCACAAGTTCTCCAAGCACAAGAACACCTCTCCTCAGGAGGCTGTTTTTCCCCTTGTACTATTCATCCACAGCCCAAGAGGCAATCCACCACCACCACATAGGAGTAGGGTATTAAACCACAACGGTGGCACGAACCAGTATAAATCTTGTGTCCTTTGTGTTGCAAGTTCGTCGAGTTAGCCCTTGAGGTATTAGCGAAGCTAGGACGTAAACCGGTAGGGGGAGATCTTCGCACGCACCCCAGTGTTCGAACCTTAAGGGTTTTGCTAGAACCCGTGATCCGAAATTTGGCGCGCCAGGTAGGGGTGTGCTGGAGTTTTCCTTCCATCGGTTCGCGCTCCACCATCTTGGCACCCATTCCCCATGGCTGGCGCCGCCCTTCCGGCTGGATCAACGGGTGCCCATAGTGGCGCTCGGAGGCTCCAAGCCCTTGCTCCCTCCTTGCGGCAGGTGCAATGGCCACCCAAGTTCAAGCCGGAGATGCCACCGCGCTACGACGACGTGGCAGACCCGACAGCTTTCCTCCTGGCATATGAGGAGGCCATCCTTAAGGCCGGGGCGACGACAAGGTCATGGCCAACTGGCTTCCCATGGCCCTCACTGGCGCACCATGCGCCTGGCTGCTCAGCCTCCCCAGATCCATGGTGGCATCTTGGGAGGAGTTGCGCGGCCTCTTCGCCGCGCGCTACACGGCGCCGGCACACCACGCGGTTGTGGCCCTCCTCGGCGGCTCACAAGCACCACCCTCGGATCGTCACGTTAAGCCGTTCTTTCGCCATATCGGCGCCACTTCCAAGCGCTCGGGGGCTCTGCCGGGCTGGCCCGCGCCCGAGGCCTACCTCACCTTTGACTCAAGGGATCACCCCGCCTCCACCGTCGGCTCGGGTGCGCTCCCAATGCTTTGCATGCCCATGATCTGCCACGTGTGCATCACCAAGACGCTCATCGACGGCGGCTCCAGCCTCAACGTGCTCTCCGTCGAGGCCTTCAGCCTTCTTCACGTACCGCTCGAGCGGCTCCGCCCTAGCAAGCCCTTTTCAGGGGTTGGTGGAGGCTCCGCCCGCTCCCTGGGGCAGATCCGCCTCCCCTTGACCTTCGACACACGTGACAACTACCGCACCGAGCCCATCGACTTCGACATCGCCCACATCGGCCTCCCGTACAATGCCATCCTCGGGTACCCGGCCCTCGCTTAGTTCATGGTGGCGACCCATCCAGCCTACAACCTCATGAAGATGCCCGGGAGCAAGAGTGTCCTCACAGTAGTTGGGGACACCAAGGAAGCCTTGATGACGCTCAAGCTTGCCCTCAAGGCCGCCGCAACAGCGCAGCCCGCCAACTTGGATACCTCCAAGGCCAAGGGAGCCGCACCAACCAAGAAGAAGCAGTTTTTTGCTCAGGACAAGGAAGAAACCAAGCGAGTGCCAGTCGAGGAGGACGGGTCCTCAGGGGCAACCTTTACCATAGGCGCCAACCTCGAGCCTGGTCAGGAGGAGGCGTTGGTGAAGTTCTTGCGTGCAAACAAGGAAGTGTTCTCTTGGGAGCCCGATCAGCTGGTGGGGGTCCCAAGAGGGGTGATAGAGCACCACTTGAAGGTATGTGCTAACGTACGCCCCGTGAAGCAGAAGGCGACAGTCCACGGAGAAGCAAGCTTTCATCGTCCAAGAAACCCGCAAGTTGGAGGCCACAGGTGTCATTCGCGAGGTTCGATACCCTGAGTGGCTGGCAAACCCCGTCGTCGTCCCCAAGAAAGGCGGGAAGGAGCGGATGTGCGTCGACATCACCAACCTGAAGAAGGCCTGCCCCCAAGATCCGTTCCCTCTTCCACGCATCGACCAGATTGTCGACTCCACTGCCGAGTGCGACTTGCCATGCTTCCCAGATGCGTTTTCAGGATATCGCCAGATCAAGATGGCGGTAGAAGATGTGGAGAAGATGTCCTTCCTAACCCTGTGTTGGGTGTACTGCTACACTTGCATGCCTTTCGGACTGCACAACGCAGGTGCAACCTTCCAGCGGCTCATGCACATCGCCTTGGGTCGGCAGCTCGGGAGGAATGCTGAAGCCTACGTCGACGACATCATGGTGAAGTCTCGAGAGGTGAGGACCTTGGTCCAAGACCTAGAGGAGACCTTTGAAAGCCTCCGCCAGGTGGACTTGTGGCTCAACCCGGAGAAGTGCGTGTTTGGCGTCCCTTCCAGCAAGCTGCTGGGCTTCCTTGTGTCCCACAGGAGGATCGAGGCCAACCCAGAGAAGGTCAAGGTCATTGAAGACATGAGTCCACCGCAAACCCTCAAGGAAATGTAGAAGCTTGTTGGACGGGTGACTACATTGGGACACTTTATTTACAAGCTGGGAGAGCGTGCCCTACCCTTCTTCAAGCTGAAGAAGAAGAAGGGCCCATTTGAGCATTTCAAGACCTCAAGAGATACCTGACCAGCCCCCCCAGTGATGGTGGTGCCGCGACCTCTCGAGCCCCTAGTGCTTGATCTTGCCGCCACTCCTTACTCCGCCAGCACGGCTCTAGTGGTGGTTCAGGAAGAACATCAAGCCAAGGGCGCATCGCACCGAGCTACGCCCCCAGCAGGGACGACACAAGACCAGGAGGGCGCCACAAGGGCCGCAGCAGCGACAAGAGAGGACCAAGCTCGGCAGGACGACGCCGCCGAGGTCCCGGCAGGCGATCAAGCGTCGGGGGTTCCACTACCTCAGGAGACGCCCGAACTTCCGCAAGACACGAGCCTCACCAACGCGCCAGCTCTCATCGAGCACCCGGTGTATTTCGTCAGCATAGTGTTGCGGGACGCAAGGGCATGACATCCCATGCCTCAGAAGCTCTTACTCACGCTCTTGGTGGCCTCGCGTAAGTTGCGGCACTACTTCCAGGGCCACCCCATCAAGGTCGTCTCAGCCTACCCACTGGAGAGGGTGCTCAGGAGCCCCAACTCCTCCGGGAGGGTCGCTGAGTGGAACATTGAGTTGCAAGCATTCCAGTTGGAGTTCATCACTACCAGGGTCATCAAGGGTGTCGCGCTCGCCGATTTTGTGGCAGAATGGACGGACGCCCCGACGCTTGAAATAGGCGAGGACCAGTCCCTCTCGCCGGGAAGCGAGGCGCCCGACGGTTGGGTCATGTATTTCGATGGTGCCTTCGCGCGGCAAGGCACGGGGGCTAGAGCAGTGCTCATCTCGCCCACTCAGGACAAGCTCTACTACGCCGTGCAGCTCTGCTTCCAGCAAGGCGAAAAGGTCTCCAACAACATTGCAGAATACGAAGGCCTCATAGCCAGCCTGAAGGCTGTAGCGGCACTGGGGGTGAAGCGTCTCACCATCAGGGGCGACTCGCAGCTCCTTGTCAACTTCTCCAACAAGGTATACGAGCTGAAGGACGAACACATGGAGGCATACCTCACGGAAGTATGCAAGATGGAGAAGCAGTTCCTGGGCCTGGAGTCGCAGCACGTGCCACGGGGAACCAACAAGGAAGCCAACGACATCGCCAGAAGGGCATCCAAGCGGTAGCTCCAAGAGCCTGGCGTCTTTGAGGAGCGGCTCTTCAAGCCATCAGCAACACCACCACTTTCAAGAACAGCTCAGCCTGGGGAGGAACTCTCGCAGCCGCCTGCCACAGGAGCCCCAGCCTGTGGACCGACCTCAGGAGCGTGCCTACTCATGGTGTTCGAGCTCCAGCAGGGATGCTGGACCAAGGAATTTAAGGAATACCTGATGCAAGGGACGTTGGCGGAGAAGGAGGAGGACGCGGAGCGTGTGGCCCGGCAGGCTGCATCATACTGCATCCGGGATGGTGAGTTATACAGGAAGCGACCAAATGATGTTTCACTGCGTTGTATCTCCAGGGAACAGGGGAAAGAGCTGATAGCTTACATACACGGCGGGGACTGCAGGCACCATTCGTTGTCGTGAACCCTCGTCGGTAAGGCATTCCGTAGTGGATTCTACTGGCCTACGACGCTCAACGACGAAGCTGAGCTGGTGAGGTCCTGCGAGGCCTGTCAATTCCACGCTAAGAAAACCCATCAGCCGACTCAGGGCCTCCAGACCATCCCACTCTCGTGGCCATTTGCAGTCTGGGGGCTGGATATCCTGGGCCCATTCCCTCGAGCGCTAGGGGGCTACCAGTACCTCTACGTTGCCATTGACAAGTTCACCAAGTGGGCGGAGGTGGAAGCCATCCGCACCATCCCAGCCGGCTCTACGGTCAAGTTCATCAAGGGTCACATGAGCTGATTCGGGGTCCCCAACCGCATTATCACCGACAATGGCTCGCAGTTCACCAGTAATCTCTTCAAAAGATATTGTGCTGACCTTGGAACGCAAATCTGCTATGCTTCAGTGGCATACCCTCGAAGCAATGGACAAGCCGAACGCGCCAACGCAGAGGTCCTGAGGGGCCTCAAGACCAGGACCTTCAGGAAGAAGCTCAAAGCCTGCGACAGGGGCTGGCACGATGAGCTCCAGTCCGTGCTGTGGTCAATCCGCACGACCGCCACCAAGCCAATGGAGCAGAAGTGGTCCTCCCTCACGAGGTCAAGCATCGCTCCGCACGGGTCCTGGCATTTGATGAGACGTAGCAGGACGCCACACGGAGGATGGACCACGTGCTGGGGGAGGAACGCCGCCGCGAAGCTGCACTACGGGCGGCAAGAAACCAGCAGGTGCTACGGCAGTACCACTATCGCAGCGTCCGCTCCATGACGCTCGAGGTGGGTGACCTCGTCCTGAGGCGGGTGCTCTCCAGGGAAGGGCTGCATAAGCTCTCACCCATGTGGGAGGGCCCGTTCAAGGTCGTCCATGTCTCCAGGCCTGGCGCCGCGCGCCTGGAGACACATGACGGGGTACCCATCCTGATAGAGGCGAGGGTCCCGATCTTTCGATGAGATGGTGGCTATCATTTTGGAGGAAGTCGACTTTGACGATCCAACTACGAACGTGCGAGGATGTCGCGCCTTAGCAATCGCTAAACCAACTCCAAGAGGTTATTGACCACGCCGGAGCACGATCAACCTGACCACGAAGGTCTGTTTCCTGCAGGCAAACAAAGAACAAGCAAGAAACTGAGATTGCAATCTGGATATTGCGAATATAAGAGGAAATCTTTATTGATCAAGATGGGGTTCTGTGACGTCTTGGTCTGGTCGTTGGACACAAACGAAGTACGCAAAGTTGCAGCTATGTTGAACTTTTAATCTAAACAAAACCCAAAGTCTAAATGACGCCCTAAGGGCTGTATATATGGAGGAAGAGGGGGAATTTTGTGGCCCTTGGAGGAGGGGTTCAAAACCAACCCTAACTCTTGTTTCCCACACATACGGACTCTAAAAACATCCTATACTTAAGTATTTCGAAAATACATGGGCCTGGCCCAATAATAAGGTGACGCAGCACCTAGAATAGCCTCTGGACAAATTTTATGAAGTGGCACCTTGTATATTTCGTCCAAGGCTTCATGCACTCATTATGGTGGCTTCAAAGTCCTGGAATCATCACTTGTAACTCCGTTCTTGTTCCTCTTGCGCATGCCATCATCTCCATGCTTGAACTTGCTCCAAGGTTCATCTTTCTTGTCCAAGCTAGGCCCTTCATTTGTAAGCAAAACAAATGTATCCAATTTAGGCAGCATCATATTCTCATGAACATTAGAATCGTTACCAAGAAACGAAAGTACCTGATAATTCAATTGGCGTGTGCGACCTCTAGTAATTGGTCCAGTATGTATAGCAGCAGGGGCTGTGGGTGTAACAATGGTATTGATGTCCTCATCATCCTTCCCTTCTTGCAATGAAGTCGTCCTCGACGAAAGCTCATCTTCCTCACCCAAATAAGGCTTCAAATCTGCAATGTTAAAAGTGGGACTAACCCCAAAATCTGCAGGCAGCTCAAGTTTATATGCATTATCATTTATTTTCTCTAACACCTTAAAAGGACCATCAGCACGTGGCATTAGCTTTGATTTGCGCAAATTAGGAAATCTATCCTTACGCAAATGTAACCAAACAAGATCTCCAGGTGCAAACACAATATGTTTTCTACCCTTATCACCAGCAAGTTTATATTTAGAATTCATACGCTCAATGTTTTCCTTAGTTAACTAATGCATTTTTAAAATCAATTCAACATGTTCTTTAGCATCAAAATTAACCTTCTCCGAAGATGGAAGAGGTAACAAATCAATAGGTGCATGAGGTAGGAAACCATACACAATTTCAAAAGGGCACATCTTAGTAGTAGAATGCAATGAACGATTATAAGCAAATTCAATATGAGGCAAGCATGCTTCCTACATTTTCTTATTATTCTTCAAAACAGACCTAAGCATAGTAGACAATGTTCTATTGACTACTTCAGTTTGTCCATCAGTTTGGGGGTGACAAGTAGTACTAAAAAGCAGTTTAGTCCCCAACTTAGCCCATCAATATCTCCAAAAGTGGCTAAAAATTTAGTATCACAATCTGAAACAATAGTATTTGGCACACCATGCAAGCGAATAATTTCACGAAAGAACAAATCGGCAACATTAACAACATCATCACTTTTATGACATGGTATAAAGTGTGCCATTTTCAAGAACCTATCCACGACAACAAATATGCTATCCCTCCCCTTCTTTGTTCATGGTAAACCTAAAATAGAGTCCATAGATATATCCTCCCAAGGAACACTAGGTACAGGCAAAGGCATATATAAACCATGATGATTGAGTCGTGACTTAGCTTTTTGACATGTAGTGCAGCGAGCAACAAAACGCTCAACATCCCGTCTCATCTTTAGCCAAAAGAAATGTGTAGCAACTATATCCTCCGTCTTCTTGACGCCAAAGTGTCCCATTAATCCTCCTCCATGCGCCTCCTGCAACAACAAAAGACGAACGGAGCTAGCTGGAATCATAGCTTGTTAGCACGAAACACAAATCCATCGTTAAGAACAAACTTGTTCCAAGTTCTCCCTTCCTTACAGTTCTACAATACATCTTTAAATTCAACATCATGCACATATTGATCTTTGATGGTCTCCAAACCAAATATTTTAAAGTCAAATTGTGAAAGCATAGTATAACGATGAGACAATGCATCAGCAATAACATTTTATTTACCCTTCTTGTGTTTAATGACATAAGGAAAAGTCTCAATGAATTCAACCCATTTAGCATGTCTACGGTTCAGTTTAGCCTGACTTTTAATATGTTTCAACGATTCATGATCAGAATGTATAAAAAATTCCTTGGGCCATAAATAATGTTGCCAACAAGAGCATATAATTCTTTATCATAAGTAGAATAATTCAGACTAGGCCCACTCAATTTTTCAGAAAAGTATGCAACATGTTTGCCATCTTGTAATAACACACCTCTTAATCCAATTCCACCAGCATCACATTCAAGCTCAAAAGTCTTATTAAAATCAGGAATTTGGAGTAAAGGAGCATGTGTCAACTTATCTTTCAATACCGTGAAGGCTTCTTCCTGTGCGGTACCCCAAACAAAAGGCACATCCTTCTCTGTAAGCTTGTCGAGAGGTGCAGCAATGGTGCTGAAATCTATCACAAAACGCCTATAGAAACCAGTGAGGCCAAGGAAACTCCTCACTTGTGTGACCGTTTTGGGCTGCGGCCAACTCTCAATAGCTTCAATCTTGGCTTTATCAACTTCAATTCCCTGTGGAGTAACAACATAGCCAAGAAAAGATACTCGGTCAGTGCAAAAGGTGCACTTTCCAAGGTTACCAAACAAACGTGCATCACGTAGAGCAATAAAAACATCACGTAAATGTTCCAAATGTTCCTCCAAAGATTTGCTATAAATCAATATGTCATCAAAGTAAACTACCACAAATCGTCCAATGAAAGCATGTAAAACTTCGTTCATTAATCTCATGAAAGTACTAGGTGCATTAGTTAACCCAAAAGGCATGACTAACCACTCATATAATCCAAACTTAGTTTTAAATGCTGTTTTCCATTCATCTCCCAATTTTATACGAATTTGATGGTATCCACTGCGCAAATCAACTCTGGAGAATATTGTAGAGCCACTCAATTCATCAAGCATATCATCTAGCCTAGGAATAGGATGATGATAACGAATAGTAATATTATTAATGCCTCTACAATCAACACACATACGCGACGTACCATCCTTTTTCGGCACTAAAATGATAGGAACATCATAAGGACTAAGGGATTCGCGTATATAACCTTTGTCGAGCAGTTCTTGTACTTGACGCATAATCTCCTTCATCTCTGGATTGGTACAGTATGGTGCACGGTTGGGTAATGATGCACCGTGAATTAAGTCAATTTGATGCTCAATCCCTTGAATAGGTGGTAATCCCGGTGGCACGTCTTGTGGAAAGACGTCAGCGAACTCCTGCAAAATGTTAGTGATAGCAGGAGGCAAAGAGGAAGGCACGTCCTCGTATGAAAATAATGCCTCTTTGCACACAAAAGCATAGCAAACAGATTGGCTAAAATCTAGATCATCAATATCAGATTTGGTGGCAAGTAAACATGCACTTTTCAATTTAATTTTAGAAGCAACACTAGATGGTTTATTATTAAGCTTCATTTATTGCTCAAATTCTTTTGCCACAATTTGATTCTCACTCTTATTGTTCTCCTGTTTTGCTTTATTAGCTCTATTAATATCATCTTTCAAAATGGAATAAGGAGTCATAGGAAGCAAAGTAATATTTTTATCCTTATGAACAAGAGTATACTGATTGTTTCTACCATGGTGTACAGAATTTTTTTTCAAATTGCCATGGTCTACCAAGTAATAAGGAACATGCTTGCATAAGTACCACATCACAATCAACATAATCGGCATATGTAGAGATACTAAAATGCACACGAACAATATGTGTTACTTTAACATTGCCGCTATTGTTGAACCATTGGATGTAGTAAGGATGTGGATATGGTCTTGTGGTGAGAGATAGCTTCTCCACCATCTCCATGCTAGCCAAGTTATTGTAGCTCCCTCCATCTATGATGACGCGAACATAACGTTCCTTCACAACTCCCTTTGTATGGAACAAATTATGCCTCTGATTTTGCTCAGCTTGTGTAACCTACAGACTCAAAACACGTTGAGCAACTAAACATTCATACCTGTCAGCATCTTCAGCAGCCATGTATTGCGTCTCATGATCAGAATCATCTCCACCGTGTTCTTCATGTGTAATAAGAACCAAAGTCTCCTCATCATAGTCACTAGCAGACTCATACCCACCATCCTCAGTAACAATCATCACACACTGAGATTTGCATTCTCTCGCAAAATGTCCTCTTCCCTTACAACGACGACAAATAATATCACTTGTGTGCCCTGTTGATGCCATGGAAGAAGAAGAACTTTGTGCAGGGCCAGCAGGTGTGCTCTTGGCAGATAGTGGTGGTTGTGCTTGCTTTCTTGTATCACGACTGGAGGTGGCACCTGATGGAGGTGCTGGTCCAGTGGAAGTAGAGGATGCACGTGGTGTCCATGATGAAGATCGACCTGCAGAAAAGTTAGTTCACGCCAATGCCTGTCGATCCTGCACTTCACGTTCAGCTTTACAAGCAAGATGGAATAAACGAGTGATATTAGTATACTCCTTATACTCTAGAATGGTCTGAATCTCTCTATTTAATCCACCCATAAAAACGTGCAAGCATAGCTTCATTCTCCTCAACAATACCACATCTAATCATGCCAGTTTGTAATTCTTGATAATATTCTTCTACATAATTTTTTCCTTGTCTTAAACGCTGCAATTTTTGAAGTAATTCACGTTGATAATATGGTGGAACCCGGACTGGTGGTTGTATATGGCGATGGTATATCTGGACTCGGATTGGTGGTGGTATATGGCGATGGTATATGTGGACTCAAATTGGTGGTTGTATATGGCAACGGCGATGTATATGGTGGGGTGGTGGTATATGGTAATGATGATGACGATGGTGCGGCGGCGGCGTGACAACCTGTGAACAGAACTAGAAACTCTAAGGGACTAGACGCTAAGACCAACAACTTGACACGACGATGCAACCGCAAATTCAACAAAGCAAACTCTAAAAGGACTATGCAAAGGCTCAGATTGGTTTGGATATGATGACCTAACCCTATTTTTTTGGCTTTTTCGTGGACTATAGGTATGAAGAATAGACTCAACCTAAACTACAAAAAACTATAAAAACTCACTGAGCAACCTGGAAATATGATACCACTTGATAGAGGCGAGGGTCCTGATCTTTCGATGATATGGTGGCTATCATTTTGGAGGAAGTCGACTTTGACGATCCGACTACGAACGTGCGAGGACGTCGCGCCTTAGCAATCACTAAACCAACTCCCAGAGGTTATTGACCACGCTGGAGCATGATCAACCTGACCATGAAGGTTTGTTTCCTGCAGGCAAACGAAGAAAAAAGCAAGAAACTGAGATTGCAATCTGGATATTGCGAATATAAGAGGAAAGCTTTATTGATCAAGGTGGGGTTCTGTGACGTCTTGGTCTGGTCGTTGGACACAAACGAAGTACGCGAAGTTGCAGCTATGGCGAACTTTTAATCCAAACAAAACCCAAAGTCTAAACAAGGCCCTAAGGGCTGTATATATGGAGGAAGAGGGGGGAATTTCGTGGCCCTTGGAGGAGGGGTCCAAAACCAACCCTAACTGTTGTTTCCCCACACATACGGACTCTAAAAACAGCCTATACTTAAGTATTTCGAAAATACATGGGCCTGGCCCAATAATAAGGTGACGCAACAGCTAGAATAGCCTCTGGACGAAATTTATGAAGTGGCATCTTGTATATTTCGTCCAAGGCTTCATGCACTCATTATGGTGGCTTCAAAGTCCTGGAATCATCACTTGTAACTCTGTTCTTGTTCCCCTTGCGCATGCCATCATCTCCATGCTTGAACTTGCTCCAAGGTTCATCTTTCTTGTCCAAGCTAGGCCCTTCATTTGTAAGCAAAAAAATGTATCCAATTTAGGCAGCATCATATTCTCATGAACATTAGAATCGTTACAAAGAAACGTAAGTACCTCATAATTCAATTGGCGTGCGCGAGCTCTAGTAATTGGTCCAGTATGTATAGCAGCAGGGGCTGTGGGCGTAACAATGGTATTGATGTCCTCATCACATCCAGAACGCCTGGAACATCCAACACCTCCGGAAGTTCTACCGATGAAGAAAGGCCCAGTGCCTGTGAAGAAGGCCCAGCGCTTGTGAAGATCGCCGCCCGTGACACTCTCATGTAATAACGAGTGGGGTTGAACATGCCCCGGAGTCTCAGGAGTGCCGCCCTCGGGCCTCGGGGGCTCCCTCCCATGTCCAAGTGGCAACACTTAGCTCCGCGCTAGTGACAAGACTTGAAGACTAGATTAGGTGCCGGACGCGGCTTTTCATTTGCTTTCCGTGGTTGGCTCGCCTCTTTTAATTGAAGTTTTCTTCTGGTGTTCTTCACTGATTTGGTTATGTCGCCTTCTGCCTCCATTTCCGTCTTCAGTTTATCCTGTACTCTCTCTCACATTCCTCGCGAGGGGGCTGGACGGGTGCCCTCATGAGCCCCTTGTGGGCGTTTTTCTTTTTCTGCCTTTCGTCTGTTTTTTGCGAGGCACCCTTGTTCGAGCTCACAAGCTGGCGCACCTCTCCTAATCCGTGCCCCTCAGGTACCGCAATATGAAGCGCTGGGTCAAGGCCGGCGGTGCCTGTAACCAAGGCTCGGGTGAACGATAAGCCTCTTAACGAATTTTTTGCAGTTCCTAAGCGCCTACCAGGCCAAGGAGGCCTCAACAGGCACCAGGAAGCAAGCGCCTCATGAGGAGGAGGCTACTCCGAGCAAGTCAAGCTAAGTTATCCCTACATAAAACGACGATGTTGTGACACGACACATGAATGATAAACATAGCATAATGATTGAGATCATAGTTCGATACACGCCCCTCCGGGGCCCATTCTGGTTTCTTTTTGATGCAGGAAGGAAAGGAAGAACAAAATAAAAGTGGTGCATGCCCCTACAGCGGTCCACGAGGGCAGGCCCCTGGCACGGTCCTAAGCTCAGCCGTACCCCTCCTTGCGTTTCACGGAGGCGCGGCGACGAGACAACCCGCTACCACCTTCAAAGCCGGCACGGCGGCATGGCGGCTGGTCGTAACGACCACTGCTAGAGCTGTCGCCGGGGAAGAGCCGCCATAGTTGGACGAGACGCGGTCGGCACCAAGGGCGGGTTCGCCCTCATCCTCATCACGACCATCGCCATGGCCGAGCACAACCCCGCCATCATTCACCTCGGGGCAGCACCCAGCACGGCGACCATCTTCCCCAAACACCCTCATGTAGAGGGTCGCATCACCGTCGTACCTGAAATGGAGGGTGCACCACCTGCCCAGGCCATGCGCGCGAGCGAACGTCTGCCAACCATGGGCCAGAGGTATGTTGCTCGCGGCGGAGACCTCGACCGTGACCCAAGAAGCTCTGCTGCAGCAACCGTCCGCCTGCAGCCATAACCCGCCTGGACCAGAGGCTGGCAGCTCGTTGACGAAGAAACGTGGGAGCTAAAGCCAGTTGCCGGCCGGGTTCTCCAACGAGACGACGAACTCCGGTAGCACCTCCGCCGAGTGGAAGCGCGGCCGAGGAGGCCGCGTAACCACGACACGTCTCCCCTCATCGACAGGGCTGCCACAACCGGAGGGACCCCTTCCACCTGCAGCGGCGCGGAGTGCTTGCGGGGACGACCGCGTCCATGCTTAGGCACCGGAGAGCCGGGCCCCTCGCGAGGGGCCTTCCCCTTCTCTGCAGCGGAGAACATCTTCGACGGCGCCATGGGTGTCGCAACTGGCGATGGAGCAAAGGGGGAGAAGCGAGTGGCATGGGAAGGGATGGGGGACGGGGGCTCCGCCCCCTCCCATTTATAGCAGGAGAAGGCCAACCAGCGCCCCCCATGATCACATGTAATGATGGTTTTTCCTTGCATGTCGCAGGGACTTGTCCAGTCGGGCAGTAACCGAGGCAGCGTGGGAAGCGGAGACACCCACGTCCAATCAGTCGCCAAGCATCGACCAAGGCCGCAGGCTATTGGGGCCCGCGGCGCTCTGCACTTGACTTTTGGCTTCGCCTCGAAGCCAAGCCCGAGCGCGCCTTGTGCCCGGGGGCTACTATCGGCGTTCTGGGAATGGGGGTCCCCAGACTTGCCTGCCTGTGGCCCATGGCGTGGCTCTGCGAGCGGCCCGTACAGCCCATCTTCACCAATAAGCACCCAAGACCCTCGCGAGGCGGACGACACAAGACCTCCTCGTGAGCGCCCTCACCAGGCTGGCTCGTGAGGGGCGGAGAGTTCAAGGTAACGCAAACCTCGCGAGGTTCCAGTGACATGAGCCACGACGACCAAGGCCAGGCAGGTGCCAGGTGGGCGCCAGCGCACACAGTGTCCTTGTTTCCTCTTTGGTGCTAAGGGAGCAAGCGCAGGCGCAGAGTACCGAGGCGTCAAGCAAAGGTTTCCATATCGGTGCAACAAGACCAAGACCAGCGGGACGACAAGATGGAGGTCACCATGGATCCCAAGACGGCGTCACCACCAGAGCCTTTTGCAGGCGAAGACTTCTATTGTCAGGATAAGCTGTGCTAGCTGTCCCCTTTCAAATTGGCCGTTCTTGGCTCCTTTCCCGCTCAATATTTGGGGAGAGGACCAGGGCCTCTATAAATAGGTCTAGCCACCACCATAGCTAGGCACAGAGAGAGATCCGGACAACCACAAGTTCTCCAAGCACAAGAACACCTCTCCTCAGGAGGCTATTTTTCCCCTTGTACTGTTCATCCGCAGCCCAAGAGGCGATCCACCACCACCACACCGGAGTAGGGTATTACACCACAACGGTGGCACGAACCAGTATAAATCTTGTGTCCTTTGTGTTGTGAGTTCCTCGAGTTAGCCCTTGAGGTATTAGCAAAGATAATACGTAAATCGGTAGGGGTAGATCTTCGCGCGCACCCCAGTGTTCGAACCTTGAGGGTTTTGCCGGAACCCGTGATCCAACAGCGGAGGCTTTGTTGAGTTTGGTGTCATTGAAGTTCTCATGTTTTGGGTTATCTTACGATGGATGAAGGAATAAGGAGTAAGAAGATCCTAAGCTTGGGGATGCCCCGGCATCCCAAGCTATTATCCAAAGAGAAGCAAGCAACTAAGCTTGGGGTTGCCCCGAGTGGCATCCCCTCTTTCTTCTAACGACCATCGGTATTTTACTCGAAGCTATATTTTTATTCCTCACATACTATGTGTTTTGATTGGAGTGTCTTGTATGATATGAGTCTTTGCTTGTTTTATTTTGTGTTTTAAGTCTTGATTCCTTGCTGGGCACACCTATTTGAGAGAGCCAAAATTATGTCATGACTTGTTAGAATTTCTCTCTATGCTTCACTAAAAATTTTATGAGCTATGGGTTTGCTCTAGTGCTTCACTTATATCTTTTTGAGCACGGTGTGCTTTAGTATTTTGAAGAAATGCTTTCTGGCTTCACTTAGATTTATTTGAGAGTTAGTAAAATTCTTAAGAAATTCTCTCTTGCTTCACTTAAATTAATTTGAGAGAAAGAAATTCTATGCTCATGATCTTCACTTATATTTGTTTGAGCTTATCAAAAGAAACACATGAAAATTAGTCCCAAAGTGATAGATATCCAAGAAGGATATAATAAAAACTTTCATGAAGATCATTGGACAAAATAAACTTGATTCTTAGTAATAGTTTTGAGATATGATGATGTGATATGTGAGTCATCTTGATGAGTAATTATGCTTTATTTAGAATATTGGTGTTAAGGTTTGTGATTCACTATGCAAGAACGAAAGTCAATAGTCATGCAATGAAATTACATCCTACTTGTGGTGCATTATTCGGTGTTAATTATGCTTAAAGCTCACTTATGAGATTATTCGTTTCTTGGTTGGTCGCTTCTCAATCTTTTGCTACCTTAATTTTGCACTAAGTATGATCACTACTTGTGCTTCCAAAATCCTTTAAACCAGTTTTGCCATATGAGTCCACAATATTTACCTATATGCGGTATTCTTTTGCCGTTCTAAGCAAATTTGTATGTGCCATCTCTAATATTCAAAATAAATTTCTCTTTTGTGTGCTCATACCGCTCACGAGGCGGTGAGGGGTGGCTAATATTTTCCATGCTAGATGTGTTATTCTCATGATGAGTGTTTATTCACTTGTCATTGCAGGAGAGTAAGGAAAAGGTATTAGGGATGCCCAGTCCCCAAATGAAAAATGAATTTACTTTATGTTGTCAAACAATAAATTCCTTGGAAAGTGTTGGTATGGAAGGCACCCGTGGATACGGTTAGCCATGGAAAGTAAAGTATGGTGGAAAAAGGAATACACTTTAATTTCTATTTGGGAACCACCTATGATATATCTAGCATGGAAAGTGTTGGGAACTCTAAGTTGTTTTCGTTCGTGGGAAAAGTATGCCTCTCAAAATGTTTTTATCTCTCAATTTTCGCTTTGAGCTCTGGCACCTCTATAAATCCCTACTTCCCTCTACGAAGGGCCTTTCTTTTACTTTATGCAATTTTTATTTTTGAATTTGAGTCTCCATCTTCTCTTATAAAAGCACCAACTAGGAGGCACTATGATCGTACTTGAGCATTGGGTTTAGTTAATATGCGAGTGTATTTCATGAATGGGTCAATGATTGAGCATGATGGGCTAGGGATAGCTTATTTTAGCATTGATATTTTGAAAGACATGGTTGCTTGTTGATATGCTTGAGTATTTAAGTTATCATGTCAAAACTAGACTATTGCTTCGAACAATATAAAATTCCAAATGTCCATGCTATAAAGAAAAGAATATGACATTACATGTTAGGCAGCATTCCACATCAAAAATTCTGTTGTTATCATTTACCTACTCGAGGACGAGCGGGAATTAAGCTTGGGGATGCTGATACGTCTCCAACGTATCTATAATTTTTGATTATTCCATGCTATTATATTATCAATCTTGGATGTTTTATAATCATTTTATAGTCATTTTATATCATTTTTTGGTACTAACCTATTGACATAGTGCCAAGTGCTAGTTGCTATTTTTTTGCATGTTTTTTACATGCAGGTAATCAATACCAAACGGAGTCCAAATGCAACGAAACTTTTTGTGGATTTTTTGGACTAGAAGACAACCAATGGGCCGAAGTATCACCTGGGGGCTGCTCCAAGGGGAGCACAACCCACCAGGGCGCGCCTGGAGGCCCAGGCGCGCCCTGGTGGGTTGTGCACACCTTGGGTGCCCCCAGGACCGCCTCTTTACTCTATAAATACCCTAATATTCCAAAAACCCTAGGGGAGTCGACGGAAATCAATTCCAGTCGTCACAGAGTCTAGAACCACCAGATCCAATCTAGACACCATCACGGAGGGGTTCACCACTTCCATTGGCGCCTCTCCGATGATGCGTGAGTAGTTATTTGTAGACCTTCAGGTCTGTAGTTAGTAGCTAGATGGCTTCCTCTCTCTCATTTGATTCTCAATACAATGGTCTCTTGTAGATCCATATGATGTAACTCTTTTTGCGGCGTGTTTGTTGGGATCCGATGAACTTTGAATTTATGATCAAATCTATCTCTTTTTATCCATGAAAGTTATTTGAGTTTCTTTGATCTCTTATATGCATGATTGCTTATAGCTTCGTATTTCTTCTCCCATATTTTTGTTTTGTTTGGCCAACTTGATCTATTTATCTTGCAATGGGAAGAGATGGTTTGTAGTGGGTTCGATCTTATGGTGCTTGAAACCGGTGACAGAAGGGGAACCGACACGTATGTATCGTTGCTACTAAGGATAAAATGATGGGGTCTATTTCTACATAAATAGATCATGTCTACATCATGTCATCATTCTTATTGCATTACTCCATTTCTCCATGAACTTAATGCACTAGATGCATGCTGGATAGCGGTCGATGTGTGGAGTAATAGTAGTAGATGCATGCAGGAGTCGGTCTACTAATCTTGGATGTGATGCCTATATAATGATCATTGCCGGGATATCATCATGATTATTTTAAGTTCTATCAATTTCCCAACAGTAATTTGTTCACCCACCGTTTGCTATTTTTCTCGAGAGAAGCCAATAGTGAAACCTACGGCCCCCGGGTCTCTTTCTCATATTATTTGCCTTCGCGGACTATTTTATTTGCCTTTTATTTTCAGATCTATTAAACCAAAAATGCAAAAATACCTTGCTGCAATTTATTCTTATTTATTTTATTTGGCGTTCGATCTATCAATCTAGTACAATTTATTCACGTCCGTTTTGCCAATTTCTGGCGCCGTTACCCGAAAAGGATTGACAACCCCTTTAATATGTCGGGTTGCGAGTATTTGTTATTTGTGTGCATGTGCCGTTTACGTGTTGTTGCTTGGTTCTCCTACTGGTTCGATATCCTTGGTTTCATCACTGAGGGAAATACCTACCATCGTTGTGCTGCATCATCCCTTCCTCTTTGGGGAAATACCGACGTAGCTTCAAGCCAGATCAGTTCTCAACATTCAGCTCTTATTCCCCAATTCTACCGGCCGGTGCATCGTTCAAATATCCTCTAATCAGTTCATGATCTCTTCGTGCTCTCGTATCTGAATTCCCTCAAGTATCTTCATTCGTTTGCTAATTTCCCCGGTGTCTCGTTCTCTTTTCTTTGTTCGTTTTCAAAGTCTTACGATGGTCCATTCAAGGTTCCTCTTCTCTTGGTATTATATCAATTCATTCGTTCTTTCCTAAATCCTACCAGCGGATCGTTGAAGACCTTCCTCAAGTTTAGCATGCCTATCCATTGCTTGTCATCAATTTAAGATGGTGAAGGGTAAGCATGCCATATTCCTTATTCTTGTTTCCCTCGAGGTGATTTAATTCCTTCCTTCGGAGTTCATTCATGGTATCAATTCTCGATTCAAGTTGCTCACCTTTCTTTTCCGGAGTTCCATGTTTTCTTGGATGTCTCGTAATGAAGCTCCATCTAAATCATTGCAAGGCTTGACCTTGTTCTTTCAACTTCTCTTTTCTTTCTATCATTCTCTTTTTACCGGAGTTCTTCATGGAGGCTATACATGGTGGTTCATCAAGGATTTAATTCATTCTCGAAGTGTTCTTTAAGATTCTTGTTGGAGCTCATGCTTTCTTCATGTTGCATTTTGAAGTGCAATTCTTTCTATCTTATCTTTTGAGGTGGTGTTATGTCATTCTTGATAATTTTCCTTTGTGTTTCATGATTCACAAGTTATGAACTATGAGATATTTTAAACCCATCATTTCCTCTTTATTGGAGTTATCTTAGTAGAGTTTTCACCTGAATCCTTCCCTAAGGAATGTTGCTTATTGTGGTGCCTCTCGATAGTCCAAGTTTTCTCCTATCCTCTCGGCGAAAGAAGTTTTCATCACTTCGTTGATCTCAAGCAAACAATTGCTTTCCTTTAGTGGCTGATTGTCACCTCATAATTTTGAGATGTTTTCCATGAGCCCACACAAGATTATTCTTGTGTTGTTGATTTTTTCAACAACTCCGTTCAACCCTTCTCCTAAGGATGCTCTTTCAAATTCATTTGAGGTAGAAGATGTCGTTTTCTTCTCTGTTCTTTTCATTCAATTATTTCATTTGTTCCGGAGGCATTGTGTTGTTGCTCTCGTCAAGTATGATACCATATTGTCAAGCTCATGCCCAAATCCATCCATTTTAAACGGGAGTGTTGTTCGAATTCTTTCGTTCTTACTATTTGTCTATCTCAATTTAACTAGAGTGGTTCCAAAGACTATCTTATCCCTTCAGCCTCCTTGTTCACATCTTGTTCCTTGTTCCTCTCATGTAACATAGTGTTTTCAACTTCATTCATCTCTGGTGTATTCTTTCCTTAAAATTGTTCAGCCTCTCAAGGTTCATGGTTTCACTCCTTTGTCAAAGAAGCAACTTAGTTTTACCTCTTCTATTCCTCTTCTGTTGTCATCCCTAGATCACGAGGCGAGATCTCTTGTAAGTGGAGGAGAGTTGTAACGACCCGAGACCGATGCTCCAGAAGCCTTCCATGTTCTTCGTTGTCATCGTCTGTTTTATTTTTGTTGTTGTTGCATTTCATCATGTCATCATGCATATTGCATCCGCATGTTTTCATAAAACTCATAGTCGTTCATAGCGTCGCTTCTCTCTGTCTCCGTTGACCTTTTGTCAGGCCCCCTTGTCTTTGTTAACCTCTCTCAAACCCCCCTCGCGTGCGCGTCCAAATGTTGTCCTGAACCCGACCCGGGCAGTCGCGACCGATGGATCCGGATCATTCCCAAACATCCCTAAAATATCTTAGACTTCTTATTTGGGCTTCCGTAGTTTATTATTCTCAACCGCCCAATTACGATCGGAGGGCTTTTATCTACCCCAATTCATCTCCCATCCCTATATATAAGTGCACTAGTCCAAATCAGTGCAACCCTAAATCCTAGGGGGTTTGTCCCTGCGGCCGCCACGGCACCACTCATCCCCCACCTTGGGATCCCCATCGCTCCAACCAGAGCACTCCCCTGCCTTCCCGATCCACCCCCTCCCGAGTTCCTCCATGCCGTGCTCCTTCCCCGAGCACCACCGACCCCGCGCCTCTCCTCCAGTTCGCCTGCCGTTGTCCCCGGCGAGCAGTTCTGCCGGTAGCCAGCAGGCCAGGCCGCCTCCCCTGCTTTCTCCCTTCTCCATCCTTGTACCTTACTCTGATCTCTCTCTAACCAGGAACCGTGAAGGACCCCGACGTCATGGCCGCGCCCGATCTGCTCCAAGGCGCGCCGCCGGCCAAGTTCCTTGACCCACCGACAGGAGCCACCTCCTTGTTGTCCCCGTCGACCGACACCACCTGCCTCCTTTGCTTCAAACACCCGCGCACCTGCCTCCCTAACCCAGACTAGCCCGGATCCGGCCATCTCCGACGCTGCCTCGCCGGAGTCCCGTCTCGAGCACCACGCCCGTGCTCCGGATCTGTCGACCCCGCCGCCTCCGGCGATGCCCCGTCGTTCCCCACTGTTCCTCGTACCGTCTTCATCCCATGCGTCATCAATGCTCGGTCCAACCTCTGCATCGAGCAAAGGAGAACACTGTTCCCGTTGACCCGCTCGTACCGCGGCCTCCTTCTCAAAGGCCCAGCCGCCAGCGCGCCCCTGCCGACCTTCCCCTCTCCACCGACCTAGGCTTGGCCCATGGTGAGAAACCCCCCCATCCCTGGCTGCTCAGTTTCGGCCCGTGCATGTTTTTTTCCAGTTCTGCAAATTTAGCATTATCCACTGATTTACTGTTTTACAAAAAAACCATCATACTTCATGCATTTAATATCTCACAAACTGTGCATCGGATTAAAATGTTCTAAACATGTAAAATGCTTAGATTTTCATCTATTTTCATAATATCCAACTTTCATCCATGTTTAGAAAGTTTAACTTGCTGTTTGCATTAATTTGCATAAATGACATGTTAAAATGGTTTATTTCATAACTAATTAATCGTAACTCGGAATTTAATAAATTGTATATGCAACTTGTCTAGAAAAATACATAGATTAACTTGGTGCACTTTATTTTCCTATTTAACAACATTAAAATATGATCTAGGGCAGAACAATACCAAATTCAAAATATGCGCATGAGGATTTTCCAGAATTGTTGTTTATTATTTCCAGCCTCATTTAAACTTGCCTAGATAGGTAGTTTTATTATGCTTCACCTTCTTTCCATGTTAACCAAAAATCTTGTCATATACATAAATGAGAGTGAACTAAATAATTGAATTTGGTGTTTCGTCAATATGCAACTCATTGCATATTGAGCTTCACTTAAGTGTAGTGTTTTTTATTGCACTTTGCCATGCCATGACTCATTAAACCAGACATGCATCATACTTGGTTGTGCATCATGCCATGTTTATGTGATGGTTGTTTACCATGATGTTTACTTCTTTCCGGTTGCGCTTCTCCTTGATAGTTCCGGTTACATTGCGATTGTGAGGATCCATTCGATTACGCCCGCTCGTCTTCTTCATGGATCCGATCTTCTTCCTAGTGGGATTTCAGGCAAGATGACCGTTACCTTGGATCTCACTACTATCTTTGCTATGCTAGTTGTATCGATGCTATCGCTATGTTGGGCTACCTACCACTTTTCAATCCTCCCAATTTGCCATGTTAGCCTCTAACCTTTTCCACCATCCCAGCAAACCATTGTTTGGCTATGTTATTGCTTTGCTCAGCCCCTCTTATAGCGTTGCTAGTTGCAGGTGCAGTTGCAGGTTGTTCCATGTTGGATCATGGATATTATGGGATATCACAATATCTCTTATTTAATTAATGCATCTATATACTTGGCCAATGGTGGAAGGCTTGGCCTTTTGCTCGGTGTTTTGTTCCACTCTTGCCGCCCTAGTTTCCGCCATACCGGTGTTATGTTCCTAGATTTTGCGTCCCTAACGCGGTGAGGGTTTATGGGCCCCTCTTGACAATTCGCTTTGAATAAAACACTTCCAACAAGGCCCAACATTGGTTTTACCATTTGCCTAATAACAACTAAAACTTGCATAGGGACCTGCCGGCCCCCGAGGTCTCTTAATCAACCCCCTGGGCCAGTGCTCCGCATGAGTGTCGGTCCACCTACCTAGCAGTCAGTGGTGCCACCTCGGGGCAACTCGATGGTATTTTGGCTAGCTCCACTTCGGATAGACGATGTTGTCCTGAGAACGAGATACGCGCAACTCCTATCGGGGTATCGACGCACCAGGTGGTCTTGCTAGTTTTGTTTTACCATTGTCGAAATGTCTTGTGCATTGAATCCCAAGTTTGATCGGTTGTCCCACGATGGAGGATTGTCTCCGCGGATCTTGAGCTTGTCATGGGCTAAGTTGGGACACCCCTGCAGGGTTTAAAGTTTCGAGAGCCATGCCCACGGTTATGTGGCAGATGGGAGTTTTTAATATTGTAGCGACCTGACCTCAGACGGCCAAGCCTCTGTGTATCTATGCCATCCCTGGATTAGTATGCTGGCACATACAGTACATCTATGTATATATCAAAGTGCAATCACATGTATAAATAACGTAAAACTGATATATACCTCATAAGTCTCAGCGGAAACAAACAATCGGGTGTGGAGTCCCATCAATGCCATCGGCAGGTTGAGTGTAGACCGTAACCCGGTACCATACTCTTACTCGTCGGAAGAAACATATCTGCAACATGAGACGTTGCAGCCGTGTTGGTCAGTACATTGAATGTACCAGCAAGATCACTATAAGAAAAACAGATGATAAACTATACTATATGCAATATGGCTTTGTGGCACTGTATCTGAGTTTTCTTTGCGTAAAAGCTGGTTTTATTTTCCCTACATCAAAGGAATTAACCGGAGTCTGTACTACGGAGTTTTCTATCATGACATGGTTCCGCCAACCGATGTCTCATAGCCCGAATCATCATAATTTGCCCAGAATTAAGTTATCAGTCCGGTGTTGAGAGTTCCGAGATAGATCCAAGTCCAGAGGCTCAAGTTGTCCATAACCGGGGACACGGCTAATCGATTAGGTTTTATCCCTCTACAGAGGTTTGTACACTTTACCCGCAAGATTCAATCCCTTTCTTTACATTCTCGCACTTCAGGGTGTTTGAGAACAAGATGACCGAAACATGGTCTTCCGAAGAGTTCCTCTGACCATTGTCCGGTGCTCATCCCATCCTACCATAGTTCTACATCTTCTAGCACCGTCCCGGCTAGAGTCACAACTAAGGTCAACCAAGCCAGAGCCCATAGTGACTTGCGGTTGCACAGGTAAGCTTCTGGGCATGAAGTATTCTTCCATCTCTTTGAGTCTGTGTGAAGCTTTCCGCAAGATGTCATGGCGCTTCTCCATGCATCCCGGCCAACCACTGGTTTCTCCAAGGTGCCCGTCAACCGTCCTTCACCCAGTAGTGTGTATTGAATTCTTGTCTCAAGTCTCAAAATTTTGAAGTCCTGAAGATGCAGTCCTAGCCGGTGCCATCATGAAGTTGTCGCCATTGACGTAGAGTCCTCCTTCACACCACTCCCATGCACTCATACCAAACCCCATCTACTATAGCGTAGCATTAAAACTATATAACGTCCCGGGTTTTGTAACTAGGAGATGGGTTTCTACCTCATGCATTCTACTCAACTACAAGATTCAATAACACTACTGGAGGGATTAGTGAAAGGGTTCTACTACATGCAAATAAAACATAGGTATGAAAAACATGGTCAAAAGTGAACTTGCCTGGTAAGTTGATGAAGATAATAACACTCTCGGAAACTTGGTAAGACTATACGCAACTCTCCGATGAAAATCTATATTAACAAACATAAAATTCATATAAGCAATATTCTAGCAATCAATTGTAGCAATCAAAACAAAACCAAAGAAAATCGATGAACTCAACACAAGGCTTTCTTTACTTCAAGCAAACAACTACAAAATAGCTTTATCCTACTAAAACTTTCTTTAACATAACCAAAACAAGATTTTTTTTAAATAACAGAAAAGAAAACAACATAAAAATTTTGTGCAAAAAGAAACACATTAAAAGTTATTTGAAAACTCTATTTACGTCTAGAACAAAACTAGTAAGAAAATGAAATAATTTTTTTTCTTGTAAATAAAAGTTCATCTTCTAGCTCTACAGAAACTAATTTGAACATAACAAAAACAGCAAAATAAAATAATTTTCAAACAATTTTAAAAATAAAAGAAAACGGTAACAAAGTACTAAAAGCAAAACAACACTATTTTCGAGGTAAACTTATTTTAATAAATTCAAAAAAATCGCAAACTAATCCTACTGATAGGCAATGTCAAAACAAAAAAGTAGCAAAAGAATCACTAAAAAATATTAATCCAAGCTCTAGTTATAGCAAAAATACTAATCTGAGTAAAATTCATGCAAATCAAAATTTAAAACTTCAAACATGACCAAACCTATTTTCTATAGAAATTTTAGGAAATTTGCAAACTAAAAAAATATTCAATTAAAAACTATTAATTATACTAGTATAAACTGATTTTACAAAATTGAAACTATTCGGTTAAAACAGAAACAAAAAAAACAGACATGTCCTACTGGGCGTAACAGGGGGAATCTGAAACTATCTAGCGCTCGGTCGTAAAATAATAGAGACGCGTACGGGCTAAAATAGAAAGACTGGTCGGCTAAACTGACTAGACATGAACCACTCTAAACCGGATAAAAACCGTAACAAACCTGAACTAAACCGGTCTATATAAAAAACATAACTATTCGATCCGATCTAATCTAGAGCGTAGGAAAAGGATCGGGTGGTGGGGATGCTTACCGCAGCGGCGTGACGGGAACGACGGCGAGGGCTGCTTGGGTGTGGCCGGTGAGGATGTTCTAGTGGTCGCGGAAGGCGACGCTGATGTTGGTCGGGCGTGATGCGGAGTGGCGCGTCCAGGGCTGGTGGAGGTAGTGTTTGAGGATGACAGATGGTAGTGTGGCAAGCTCGGGGAGCTTCGGCTCCAGCGATGGCGTCGGTGGTGAAGATGGCGGCGGCTCCAGTGGTCTTAGAAGGCGGCGGTAGCGTTCGTCGGACGCGGATTGGTGAGGGGAAGCCGAGGGTGGAGTCGCTGGCGGTCGAGGGCATCAGGACGGAGCGGCAGAAGGTGGCGGAGCTTCGGTGAGCTCGCGAACTCTAGCGAGATCACGCGTGGTCGGGGCATCTATGCTGGAGGGAGAGGAGGCACAACTCCATGTCAAAACGGAGCGAGACAACGAGGGAAACCGACTGGAGAAGGAAGGGGCCTTGGGGAGGCTTACCGGCGACGGAAACGGCGGCGCTCCGAAGCTTTGGTGGCGAAGATCCAAACAACGACGACGGACGAGATGGTTGTTCTCGGGCGAGGGTTCAAAGGGGAATCGGGAGAGTAGGGTGCGGGGATTATATAGGGCGTAGGTGTGCGCAAGGGGAAAGCTCGGGAGCGTGATCCCGAGAAGATCGGGATTCGGCGGTGGCGCGGGTGCGCTCTAGCTTGGCATTATGTGGAGAGGAAGAAGAAGAGGGGTGGGGTCCAGCGGTCAACGGGAGAGGGCAGGTGATCGAGCAGTGGGCGACCGAGGTGAAGTGCTTCGGCGCGGGGGAGGGGGCCATGGGCCGATTCGACAATGTGGGCCGGCGGCTAGTGTCTGGGCTGCGGCTCGGCTCGCTGCTGGGCCGCGTCGGGTGGCTGGCTGGGCCGGTTCGCCTGGCCAGCTCGGGGTTTCTTTTCCTTTTTTTATATAAACACACAGAGAGAAAACTAAATATAGAGAAAACTATAGTATTTTTATAGATGACATATATATATCAATAAAATCAGAAAAATAAGCCCTACAACGTGAACATTTTTCCAGAGGCAAAAATCCAAACTAAAAGAAACCATTTTTTTAAATTCCAGATAATCTCCAACTTGAATTCAAAAACTTTTGGCATTAATTTCTCCTGACTTTTTGCAGTGTCATGTTAGCTCCTCTCGTACTTTTAAACAAGTATTTTGTGAGGGGTATATGAAATAAATTTTGAATGTCAAGATGAAACCAAAATAAAATTCAAATGAAATTCAAATACCTCTGAAATTTCCAAATGCCACTCAATTTCACACAATCAGTCACACAAAAATGAAACAAACAATTATAAATATTTATTTAATATAACATTCCAAAATTTAGAATTTTGGGATGTTACAAACCTACCACACTTAAAATGAATCTTGTCCTCGAGATTCGAAGAGGCTAGCAAGAAAAGGTTAGGGGTTGGGGTCTTCTAGCAAATATTTTGGTCGGAAGGGTCTAGTGCACTACCACACTTAAAAGCATGGGTATGGTTCCGACAAAACTCATGTTCTCCATCCTTTTGTGTTGCTGGTGTCGGTGTTCTCATATACCATGTAATAGCTCTTTCACGGGTGCTCTTTCGGTCGGGGCATGACCTTTTTCTCAAAATCTTGTGTCCTCTCAATCCTGGTGAGGTTCTTCCGAAGAGTGGGTCTTCATATCTGACATTCCCATCGTCAATACTAAATAACTATCGAAACCTCCTGGTGGTCAACAATTTATGGTTTCTCCTGTAGGAAAATGTCTGGGTTTAATCTCACCGTATATCCTACGATTGGCAACGGTTGCCTGTACTTGGATCAATCGTCCTACCATTCTAAGGTTTAAAAAAGGTCTCAATATCGTCGTCTCTCTACTATAGGTAAGTCACTCAGATTTACCATTCCAAATAGCAAGGGCGAATGATACGAGTAAGTCGGTATGGTGATCAATCCATTCCGCACCCAGATCATTACCCTGTATAAGGTTTAGCGAATCTCGCAATTCTAACACTCAGGCATTCTCACAAGCATTGCAAAATTTCCCTTGTTGACAAACTGAGTTTGGATAAATCCATTGATTCTACAAGCTGAATGAAACATCTATCGTTACTTAACAACTCTCAGGTTTTCGTATTCTCCTAAGAAATGTCTGCTAATCAAATCATAGCTTCTTCCAGGGATTTCTTGATCCTTATTAATTTCCTGGGCCTGTGGGTTATGGTCCACTTCAATACTTGCACCACTTTAACTCATCATTTTGAGTTATATTGTTCCATATGCCAACATTATACCTCCTTTAAATCCAACATTACTTCATTCCTTCATACTCTTGAGGTAATCAATTTATGAAATAAAATCTTTAAACTTAATTCATCCAACTCCACTCTGTGGGATACATTTTTCCTTACCATTGGTCAGGTGTTCTCACAGGGTTCTACCACCCTTAAAATGAAATGCACAATTTCATCCATAGACCATATTTCTCATATCCTCAAAAATGGTCAAACTCCTTGTTCATAGGGTAACAACTCATAAAATTCAACGTATGAAATCATGACACATTAACTTTATTGATTCATGAAGTCATTACAATATCTGAGACTCCCATGACATAAATTCAACTCCATATCCTTATGAAAATAAATGCTCTCTACTACACTTATTACCAATATCAAAATTCCAACTACTCAGCTCCAGCTTTCTCATGATTTGTACAATCTCTAGCAAAATGTCTTGCTTCCTTGCAGCGAAAACAAATAACTTCCGGCATGTCCCGAGGCTTCTTGGTGATGGTGCCTGCTCCTTGAGTTCCTTGCTTCCTTTCGAGACAATCATTGGCATAATGCCCGACGTCCTTACATTCAAAACAGGTAATATGACTCTTGTCCCTCTTTGCAGAAATTGGGTTGTTCCGAGGGTGTCTTTGTTTTCTCTTCCTGGTTTTCTTCGTTCTGATCACACGTTCTATTCCCTGTGGATCAAACTCCACTGCTTCTGTGGGGAAGTATCCCATATACTATTTTCTTTCCTTGGTGCAATACTGTGAAAAATGTCCTTCTTATCCACATGAATAACATGCATTGGAGTAAAATCTGTTGAGGCTTTCTCCATCAGGGTCTTCAACACTTTCCTTAATCACAAGTTCTTTCATAACTTCTCGGAGGGTTGCTTTCATTCCTTCTTCCAGCTTCTGAAAAGTTTGTTGCAGCGTGGGGTAAATGTGACACTGAGCTGGGTAGTGGGTGGTTCCTTCACACAAGAAACAAGTCACCTAACTAGTTGGGAATTCCTCAGCTAGGTGTTTCTCCTTACAATGAGGGCATCCATCCTTGTGTTCCTCCTGGGTGTGTCCTATTTCTCCACAAATCTTGCAGGCACAGGGTTTATTTCTTGGTGTATCATGATGCTTCCGGATAAGACGAGATCTTGTCAGAGTCTTCTTGAATTCTTCCCAAGTCCTTGCTCCATTCCATCCTTGTATGCTTGATGCATTTTCCACCAGATTGAAGCACTTTCTGTAAAGTACTGAAGTGCATATTGAACCTCATACTTCCTTGCAATCAATTTTTTTCCAAAGTGATCCTCCATGTTTTGTATCCATAGCTCTGCCTCCGACTGAGTCCTCGGTCCAGAGAATACAAGTCCATATTCATTCATCATCTATCGGGTCCAAGGGTTTTGGGATGAGATACGAGAGATAGAGAGGGAAGCACACAATGTAAACAATATAGTTTTGAAAATGGGTTTTATTTAGGCTATCGAAAAAACATCAAACGAGCCAGCTCACAAATCGTCGCATCTAACGTAAGTATATAACATGGGTTTGGTCCTCTAAAGGTCAAATAAATCTTTAGAGTCTTCAAATTCTTCAAGTCTTCAACTCTTGTGGCTTCAACTCTTCTAATGGAAGGTGAAATCCCCTTTACTCTAAAGAGGCCATCAGTTGTCTGATATTTGGTCCTTCTAGGAGCGGCTTCAGTTAATTCTCTGTGTGGTCAAAAGAGGATGTGGTATATTCTAACTATTTGAGGTAAGAGAGGATATTTGATAAAATCAGAAAAGATGAGAAGTACTGAATTCTTTTGAAAATAAAGTGTTAGAGATTTCCTGTCCTAGGAACTTTCCAGTTTTCTAGGGTCACGTCCTACAGTCAACATGTGCTCTGATACCATATCTATAGCGACCCGACCTCAGACGGTCAAGCCTCTATGTATCTGTGCCATCCCTGGATCAGTATGCTGGCACACACAGTACATCAATGTATATATCAAAGTGCAATCACATGTATAAATAACGTAAAACTGATATATACCTCATAAGTCTCAGCGGAAACAAACAATCGGGTGTGGAGTCCCATCAACGCCATCGGCAGGTTGAGTGTAGACCGTAACCCGGTACCGTACTCTTACTCGTCGGAAGAAACATATCTGCAACATGAGACGTTGCAGCCGTGTAGGTCAGTACATTGAATGTACCGGCAAGATCACTATAAGAAAAACAGATGATAAACTATACTATATGCAATATGGCTTTGTGGCACTGTATATGAGTTTTCTTTGTGTAAAAGATGGTTTTATTTTCCCTACATCAAAGGAATTAACTGGAGTCTGTACTACGGAGTTTTCTATCATGACATGGTTCCGCCAACCGATGTCTCATAGCCCGAATCATCATAATTTTCCCACAATTAAGTTATCAGTCCGGTGTTGAGAGCTCCGAGATAGATCCAAGTCCAGAGGCTCAAGTTGTCCGTAACTGGGGACACGGCTAATCGATTAGGTTTTAACCCTCTGCATAGGTTTGTACACTTTACCCGCAAGATTCGATCCCTCTCTTTACATTCTCACACTTCAGGGTGTTTGAGAACAAGATGACCGAAACATGGTCTTCCGAAGAGTTCCTCTGACCACTGTCCGGTGCTCATCCAATCCTACCGTAGTTCTACATCTGCTAGCACCGTCCTGGCCAGAGTCACAAATAAGGTCAACCAAGCCAGAGCCCATAGTGACTTGCGGTTGCACAAGTAAGATTCCGGGCATGAAGTATTCTTATGTCTCTTTGAGTTTGGGTGAAGCTTTCCGCAAGATGTCTTGGCGCTTTTCCATGCATCCCGGCCAACCACTGGTTTCTCCAAGGTGCCCGTTAACTGTCCTCCACCTAGTAGTATGTATTGAATTCTTGTCTCGAGTCTCGAAATTTTGAAGTCCTGAAGATGCAGTCCTTGCTGGTGCCATCATGAAGTTGTCGCCATTGACGTAGAGTCCTCCTTCTTCACACCACTCCCATGCACTCATACCAAATCCCGTCTACTATAGCGTAGCATTAAAACTGTATAACGTCCCGGGTTTGGTAACAGGGAGATGGGTTTCTACCTCATGCATTCTACTCAACTACAAGATTCAATAACACTACTGGAGGGATTATTGAAAGGGTGCTACTACATGCAAATAAAACATAGGTATGAAAAACATGGTCAAAGTGAACTTGCCTGGTAAGTTGATGAAGATAATAACGCTCTCGGAAACTTGGTAAGACTATACGCAACTCTCTGATGAAAATCTATATTAACAAACGTAACATTCATATAAGCAACATTCTAAAAATCAATGGTAGCAATCAAAACAAAACCAAAGAAAATCGATGAACTCAACACAAGGCTTTCTTTACTTCAAGCAAACAACTACAAAATAGCTTTATCCTACTAAAACTTTCTTTAACATATCCAAAACAAGATTTTTTTTTAAATAACAGAAAAGAAAACAACATAAAAATTTTGTGCAAAAAGAAACACATTAAAAGTTATTTGAAAACTCTATTTACGTCTAGAACAAAACTAGTAAGAAAATAAAATAATTTTTTTCTTGTAAATAAAAGTTCATCTTCTAGCTCTACATAAACTAATCTGAACATAACAAAAACAGCAAAATAAAATAATTTTCAAACAATTTTAAAAATAAAAGAAAACGGTAACAAAGTACTAAAAGCAAAACAACACTGTTTTCGAGGTAAACTTATTTTAATAAATGCAAAAAAAACCCAAACTAATCGTACTGATAGGCAATGTCAAAACAAAACAGTAGCAAAAGAATCGCTAAAAAATATTAATCCTAGCTCTACTTATAGCAAAAATACTAATCTCAGTAAAATTCATGCAAATCAAATTTTAAAACTTCAAACATGACCAAACTTATTTTCTACAGAAATTTTAGGAAATTTGCAAACTAGACAAAAAATATTCAATTAAAAAATATTAATTATACTAGGATAAACTGATTTTACGAAATTGAAACTATTCTGTTAAAACAGAAACAAAAAAATAGACATGTGCTACTGGGCTTAAAAGGGGCAATCTGAAACTATCTAGCACTCGGTCTTAAAATAATAGAGACGTGTACGGGCTAAAACAGAAAGACCGATCGGCTAAACCAACTAGACATGAACCACTCTAAACCAGATAAAGACCGTAACAAACCCGAACTAAACCGGTCTATATAAAAAACATAACTATTCGATCTGATCTAATCTAGACCATAGGAAAAGGATCGGGTGGTGGGGATGCTTACTGCGACGGCGCGACGGGAATGACGGCGAGGGCTGCTCGGGTGTGGCCGGCGAGGATGCTCCGGTGGTCGCGAAAGGCGACGCTGATATTGGTCGGGCGCGACAAGGAGTGGCACGTCTAGGGGTGGTGGAGGTAGTGTTCGAGGACGACGGATGGCAGTGTGGCAAGCTCCGTGAGCTTCGGCTCCGGCGATGGCGTCAGTGGTGAAGATGGCGGCGGCTCCGGTGGTCTTAGAAGGCGGCGGTAGCGTTCGTCGGACGCGGATCGGCAAGGGGAAGCCGAGGGTGGAGTCGGTGGCGGTCGAGGGCGTCAGGACGGAGCGGCAGAAGGTGGCGGAGCTTCGGTGAGCTCGCGAACTCCGGCGAGATCACGCGTTGTTGGGGCATCTACTCTGGAAGGAGAGGAGGCACAACTCCATGTCAAAACGGAGCGAGACAACGAGGGAAACCGACGGGAGAAGGAAGGGGCCTCGGGGAGGCTTACCGGCAACGGAAATGGCGGCGCTCCGAAGCTTTGGTGGCGGAGATCCAAATGACGACGACGGACGAGATGGTTGGTCTCGGGCGAGGGTTCAAAGGGGAATCGAGAGAGGAGGTTGCGGGTGTTATATAGGGTGTAGGTGTGCGCAAGGGGAAAGCTCGGGAGCGTGATCCCGAGAAGATCGGGATTTGGCGGCGGCGCGGGCGCGCTTTGGCTTGGCATTACATGGAGAGGAAGAAGAAGAGGGGTGGGGTCCAGCGGTCAGCAGGAGAGGGCAGGTGATCGAGTAGCGGGCGACCGAGGCGAAGTGCTTTGGCGCGGGGGAGGGGGCCATGGGCCGATTCGGCAATGTGGGCCGGCGGCTAGCATCTGGGCTGCGGCTCGGCTCGCTGCTGGGCCGCGTCGGGTGGCTGGCTGGGCCGGTTGGCCTGGCCAGCTCGGGGTTTCTTTTCCTCTTTTTATATAAACACATAGAGAGAAAACTAAATATAGATAAAACTATAGTATTTTTATATATGACATACATATATATATATATATCAATAAAATCAGAAAAATAAACCCTACAACGTGAACATTTTTCTAGAGGCAAAAATCCAAACTAAAAGAAAACATTTTTTAAAAATTCCAAATAAACTCCAACTTGAATTCAAAAACTTTTGGCATTAATTTCTCCCGACTTTTTGGAGTGTCATGTTAGCTCCTCTCGTACTTTTAAACAAATATTTTGTCAGGGGTATATGAAAAAAATTTCGAATGTCAAGATGAAAGCAAAATAAAATTCAAATGAAATTCAAATACCTCTGAAATTTCCAAATGCCACTCAATTTCACACAATCAGTCACACAAAAATCAAACAAACAATCATAAGTATTTATTTAATATAACATTCCAAAATTTAGAATTTTGGGATGTTACAAATATCCGGTTGTAGAGAACTTGACACCAAATTCGGAATAAAATACACCAACCACATGTGAAACCATGATCATCTCTTTTCAGGTGAGTTCGAGAAGAGAACACGGTGGGGTTATGTTTGAACGTAATTAGATCAGGATCACTTCTTGATCATTACTAGTTTGCGATAGTTTGCATAGTTTCTCATCTTATTCTTGTACTCGTAAGTGAGCCACCATATAATGCTTAGTCGCTTGCTGCAACGTCACCACTTATCCACTCCATACCCATTAAGCTTTGCTAGTCTTGATACCCGTGGCAATGGGATTGCTAAGTCTTCGTGGTTCACATATTACTACAACAACAGTTGCAGGTACATGTAATGCGATGATATGACGTGAGAGCAATGCTTGATTGCTTTTGGAGTTCTTCTTCTTCGATCAAGGGAATAGGTTCTGGGCCGGGAGCCTGGGATTAGCAGGGTGGATGTCGTTCTTCTTTTTTCATTTGTTTTCATCCGTAGTCGGATCCTGCTCTTCTCTATGATGATTTCTATGTATTGATGTACTGTTGTATTCATGTTGTTGCTTGTGGCGAGTGTAAGCCTTTATCTTATATTCTCATCTGTTCAGTACATGGTATGTTGTAATGATATTCACCTTACTATGCGCTCGAAATGCGATTGTGCCCCAATCATGAATTCATCACGTGATTGGGATAGAATCGCATATTGGGTGCTACATGGAGCGTGTAACCTCTCTAGGGGCCGATGGTCATCTTGGAGGGGCAGCAGAGGCTTTTTGAAGCCTCTTACAAAACCGAGGAAAGTCGTCCTCCTCTTCTTCCTCCTTCCCCTCCTCCTCTACCTCCTTATCCTCTTCCTCCTCCTTGTGGATGGAGGAACTCTGGGTGTTCCCAGACCTGGCATCAACAGAAGTTCCTCAGCTGGTGCTACTTGTGAGTTGCGTTGGGATTTTCCCCGAAGAGGAATGGTGAAGCAATATAGTAACAGAGAAGTATTTTCCTGAATGAGAACCAAGGTTATCGAATCAATAGCAGAACCATGCAAATTGTCGTCGTCTTCACCTACACACACAAAATCAAATACTTGCACCCAACGCGGGCAAGAGGGTTGTCAATCCCCTTGAACTCATTACTTGCAAGGATTAATTCTGGTAGTGGTAGATAGATAAAAGTATAAGTAAAACAAAAAGTATAGAATTGCAGAAAGGTATTTTTGGTTTTAGCAATATGATTAAAGTAGACCCGGGGGCCATAGTTTTCACTAGAGGCTTTTCTGTCGAAACAATAACATACAGTGGGTAGACAAACTACTCTTGGGCAATTGATAGAAAATCACATAGTTATGATGTTATTCATCACTGGTGTTGACGTGCTATACAAACAGTTTTAACCCCCTTTTCATGACGGAGTTTTAAACTATTGGCATGCTAGTGTGTGCGATAGGGGGGTCGTTCCCACATGACCCAGAAACCATCGAGGATGGGTCCTCCGGTCACACACGCTGGGCAAAATGAGCTCGTGTGCGATCGAGCGAGGCATCAGATACAATTATGCAGGCCCAATCATTTCTGTTTGTATGTACACCGCACACAGTGAATCCCAAAAAAAGTTTTCGTTCGTATGTATATCACAAACGATTTTTATGTCCAAACGTTTGTGCAAGGTGGCCTAACACAAACAATTCTCTCACCGAAATCGTGTGGATTATCTGAGTTCATCGCCCACGGTGTTGTCTGAGAAACAATCTGCAATAGAAAACCCCAATAAGCAGGCTAATTGGCCTATTATTGATAATCCATTTAGTAATCAAATTGGTATTTCTTATAAAACACATCATATATTTCATATACGTATTACAGCAACCAGGATTTCATAATTGAATTACATCTAATAGCTTCAACACTCAGTTACACCATATAGGCATATAGCTAGCTACGCCATTACACAATAGCACCAACTTTCACATGCAACATCAAAAACCTTTGGAAAGTAGCATCACACACGGTAAAAAGACAGATGAATCTCATCTAGGAAACTGCAGAAGCGGAAGGCAAATATTGAGCCTTCAGTAATGTTGAATGTCCTGGCAACTTTAGGTGAGTGGCTATGGATAATTGCCCACCCAACCTTCATCCTCTTTAGGAAGACTTCGATATTGTACCGTCGGTGTTGAATGGATACCTTCCTTGCCTCTCGACCATGCAGGTAGTTTGAGATGTAATCATCGGTGAATTGCTTTGGAAAGGACTAAAAATGCACACATAACTATTCTAAATTTTGAAATGGCACAAGGGAAAAAAAGGTAAAAGAATTAGTACCGTTCTATAGTTGACTGATGTCTTCTTCATTGTGCAAACAAATATCTTGTTGTTATTTGTCGCAAGTTTCATTATCCTAACAATCTTTCTGTGCTTCTTGACTTGACTAGTATTCATGGACATCTCATTTCCCCATATGAAAAATGGGTCGAATAGTGGGTCTAAACATCTGACAGCGGGACCTACATGTGCAAGACCAAATTGTTAAAAACCTAAATATTAGAATGATTCCTGTTACTGCACAATAATATGCCAAAGGACCATGCATGTGCAAACCTCGATGGTAAACCTAATTGCCTCCCGTTGTTTCTCTACAACACATATAAGGCAGATCTTGATCACGTTATCTGAGAGTTGGCATACTATCAGTAGAACATGTTAATGAAAAAGAGACATATTGCAGATTCAACTGATTAACTCAACCTAGACCAACCTCATGCCATTGGCGATGAGGCAAATCACAGAGCAACCAATCTGCTACACACCAACGCGAAGACCTCTACAATACTACAAAGACCCAAGCATAACACAGACCTTGATAAACAACTTGGAAATAGAGCAATTTTATATGTTTCTTGTGTATTTAGTATATCCAAACTTGATTTATTTCTCACATGCACAACAGTACAAACTGTACCCACGACAAATGAACACCAGATTGCAGAATCGAACCAAACAGCTATCTGGAGAGCGGAACAAATGAGCCAATAGTTAACTGAGCACCACATTGCACAAAAAACCATATACTAGAAGATAAGACGGTTAACCAAACGAATAAATGCCTGATAACTACTAGGAAATGAAGCAATTGCTGGATCATACTATTAATTGAACATTACATTTCAGAAGATCAGAATGCATATTAACATTATAGAGGACAATTCACTAGAAGGCACCAGTGGTGGCTGACGATGACATGTACCTAGGGTAGGATCATAGGCCTGACCTAGACACCCTACCCAAAGGCACCGCCCTAGAGTCAAAGACATTCAAAGTCCAACAGAAGATACTGACTAAAATCACCTTGGAGTGCAATCCACTCGACCAGCTATTCCACTCGGATACCCCCATTCCACTCAACATGATCATTACACTCGACAGTACAAAAGAATCACTCGGAGCACAGAAGACCTACAGTCTCCCCAGCATGGCAATGATCAGGCGTTCACTCCGTAGTCTTAAAAGTCATTAATAACCATTTATAGCAGGCGTTACCAGTAACGCCCCTGTCTTAACTCACATTGAACCATGTGTCACTGAGGGCTGGAAGGGTCTGGCGCACTCTATATAAGCCACCCCCATCCTCTAGCACAAGGGTTCACACCCCCTGTAACACACACGCATATTCCAATCGACAAGCCTCCGAGGCACTGAGACGTAGGGTTGTTACCTCTTCCGTGAGGGCCCTGAACTCGTAAACCTGCGTGTACAACTTCACCTTAGCTAAGGCCTTGCCTCCTCCTACGTACCCCCTATTCTTATTGTCAGACTCACTCCCACGACAGTTGGCGCCCACCATGGGGCAGGGTGTCTTAGCGACTTCCGGTGAGGTTGCAGTATTTCCGATCTCCATTAACATGGTTTCCGGCGGTGGTTTGGCTTTGGGCCACGAGAACTGTCTCGGCGCGCTCGTCTTCCTTGCCGACGACTCCGCCTGGCTCCAAGAAGCCCCCCTCAAAGTCGAGGCCCTTCCCATCCGTGGGGCAGCGCATTTCTGCACAAATGCCCACGGCAGCCGTCAACCCAGTATCAGTCGTCTCCCGTGGCATCCACTCTCCCTGTTGTACGCTGCCGCAAGCGATCTGGTTGATCGCGGCTCCAGCGGTGGCTCGCCAGTCGGCCACCCCTCAAGTTGCGGCTATCGAGCCCAAATAATCTCTCTATGGACCATTCGACTGGTTCCGCGGACACTCTTTCCGAGTCCGGAAGCAGCGACCCTGCGGTGGAAGTCCTCATGGTCGACTCGCCTCACAGCCCGCCTGGGTTCCGTCGCGGCGGCGGCCCGTCGCATGGTCACAACAAATATCATCTCCAAGCCCTCACTTCGGAGCAGAGGGAAGACCCGCATCATCGCAATGTGGAGGCGCTCCATACCCCCGTCATTGAGGAGACCTCTGAGGCTTGGGCCTTGGAAGCTGTGCACCTGGCTACCTTAGCTGAGCGCGTGCGTCTAGAAAATCTCCAGCACTCACTCGACGAATGTGCCTGTCAGCACATCCCTGAGTCCAGTCGATGACAACGACAACTGTTTCCGGCCGAACCTTAGGTATACCACACTCCAGTTCAAAATCTTGCAGCAGCAGGGCAAATAGCAGAGTCAATTCAGCCGTCTCCTTCAGAAGCTGGCAGAGGTTTGATGCAGATCCGAGCGCTGCTCCAAGCAGTAGGTGAACAAAACTCGGCTATTTCTCAGTCGCGCAACAGAGTCCATAGCAGATTTGTGGTTGTGGACACAATTCAGTCGGCGCATAGCCCAAGATCCCCTCCATGGCGTGAAGATAGTGGTCACCGCCAGGATCAATATCATGGTCATGGCCACGGGAAATATGATCATTGATATCCCCGCGATGACCACCATCAAGTGCCTACGTCCCCTCCGAGGGGTGGATCGTTCATGCCCTAGCTGTATGATGACAGGCACTGGTATGGTGACGAGCAGAGAGCTCCGTTCGACCCAAGAGAGCTTGTGTTCGATGCGAGGTCACTCCTCGTACGAGTTTTGGTCGACAGGGGCCGGGCACACAGAGAAGGACAAGATAGAGACCGTCCGAGTGGAGCAGAGCATTTGTTTCTGGCCCCAATTGTTTCAGTAGAGCCATCTGAGCTGCCGAGATTACTCCCAACTTCAGGTTGGCAACGGGTGTGAGTAAGTTCATCAGTGAGTCGAAGCTCGACACATGGCTCGAAGATTACCGAGTGGCAGTGCAAATTGGTGGGGGCAACGATGGTGTAGCCATGAAGCACCTCCCCCTAATGCTTAAGTGTTTGGCCAGAGCTTGGTTGAATCAGTTGGCCCCTGGAAGTATTTTCTGCTGGGAAGATTTGGCTCGAGTGTTCATCAAAACATTCGAGGGCACCTGCAAGCGACGCGTGGGGCTGACTGAATTGCAGCATTGCGTTCAGAAGCCGAATGAGAATTTGAGAGATTTCATCCAGAGATGGACTTCCCTTCATCATATGGTAGAAAATGTGTCAGAGCATCAGGCAGTTTGCGCCTTTAAAGTGGGCGTCCGATACAAAGAGCTCAACCTGAAATTTGGTTGGTCGGGAGACATGTGTCTGGCCCGAATGATGGAAATAGCCACTCGCTATGCTAATGGCGAAGAGTAAGACTGACTCCAGAGTGGAAAGGGAAAACCGGTCACCCAAGACACTGGAGGTGGAAATTCCGGTCGGAAGCAAAAACATAAAGCTGAAGTGGTAGGTCCCGCTGAAATTACTGCGTTCCCCAACAAGGTACACATGCATTGCACGCATGAGATTTGGTAACCAAATTATGAATAAATAGCACATTATAGCATGTAAGCTTTGAGTCATGTATGCATGATGTAGATGTTTGTTTAATTCTTATAGTTCATTTCATTCAAAATTATCTAGTTTTTATAAGAAAGTTAATCTATTTTAAGATTCATGGAATTGTGCATTGTAAAGCATAAAGTGAAAACAAATAATGGAAAATCATGTATAAAAACATTTTGGCAATTATGATTCAGTAGATTCTAGAACAAAGAAGAAGCACTTGTGTTTTGAGGTTTGTGCATTATGCTTAAGTTCAATCATGGAGTCTTCTAGATTGTACACGTGGCAAAATCTGGTGGAATCTAGATGATATCCAACGGCCAGTAGTGCTCAAATTTGTGCACCATCGGATTGGCTTCATCCAACGACCATCTTTCAAAGTTAAAGTTATTCGCACACTATATAAAAAATATATAATATAATATATAGGGGTATAGATATAGATATGTGATGCGAAAGCCACCCATCATCTCCAATTAGAATAGTGTGTCCATGCGCGGATGCAATGTGGCCAAATGATGTCTGCCATCGGTATCTCAAATTCAAATCAGTCTGACCTTGTTCAATGTGTATACAGTACACCATGCTCGTTTCCAAACCATACCACGCATATCTCAGTTATATTCATGCATGCATGGATTTCAAACACCATGATACACCATGCTCGTTTCCAAACCATACCACAAATATTTGAATTCAACTTTACATTGATTATGACCTCACCTAGTCTTTTACTCCCACACAGTCGTCTTCTCTTTATAATTGTACCACTAACTTTCTCTCGTGCATGCATGCACACACACTACCAGTCGGCATTATCCATCGCACACATGCAATCTTTTTCTTCAGGTCGGTCTCCCATGCATGCACACACACCTCCCCTTCTCCATCATATCGAGCATTCTTTATCTCTCATGTGCATGCACAACGATCGATGCTCCTCTATGTGTGTGTATATATAGCTAGGTCTTTCCCAGTTTTCCACACAAACTGATCAATCTATATATCTAGTGAGGTCTCACCCTCTTTCCCACGTCCACATTGATCACTCTATACCTCTCTGTATAGGATTAGATAGCTAATACACCCACATTAATTATATATCCAATGTCCCCCTCTCATCATCCATGACTTCCGCTTCATCTCTCAAACGCACGCACATGGGCGAAGACAGGGGCAGCAAGGGCCCTGCCACCCTAACATCACTATATATCGAGGCTAATATGAATGTGATCATTAGACAATTGTTGGTAAAATGGTTTAAGTTGATGAATTGGCCCTCCTCATAAAGTATTAGAAATGCTTGGCCCCTAGCTCATTTATTTTTCATGGCTCCGCCACTGCGCGCAACAGCACACATTCTCGCCCCCTCTCTTTAAATATCGATCTCGCACTTGTGCACTCCTTCACAGTCTCCCTCCACTTGGCCCCTCGCACCATCTTCTAGCCCCCCACCGGATTTTTCCACATGTACAATCTCGTAGACTCCATGGTTGAACTTAAGCATAATGCACAAACCTCAAAACACAAGTGCTTCTCCTTTGTTCTAGAATCTTCCGTATCATAACTGCCCAAACTTTTTTCTAGTTGAATTTCCATTATTTGTTTTTACTTTATGCTTTACAACACACAATTCCATGAATCATAAAATATATTAAGGGCTTCTTTGATACAAAGGATTCTCAAAGGAATTTTGGAGGATTCTAATCCTTAGGAATTTTTCCTATCTTGGTTGTTTAATTCGTAGGATTGTAAACCATATGAATTTTTCCATAGGATTCATTTGCACTAGATTTCATAGGAAACATCCCATCCACTCAAACCTCTTTGAAAGAATCCTGCGTTTTTCTATGCACAATCAAACACTGCTACAATCCTGTAGGATTCAAGACGACATTCCACTCTAATTCCATGTTTTTCCTATTCCCGCGTTTTGGAAATCCTACAAATCAAAGAGGCCCTAGCTTTTTTATAAAAACTAATTGATTTTGAATGAGATGAACTGTAAAAATTAAACGAACGTGTACATTAGGCATATATGACTCAAAGCTTACATGCTATAGTGTGGTATTTATTCATAATTTGGTTGCCAAATCTGATGCGTGGAATGCACGTGTACCTTACTAGTACTTTGAGTATGTGCATAACGCGTAAATTAGAATTCCAATGGCACGCTACACAGTGTCTCTCTTACAGTTCATGAAGCTATGTGGCACATGTGGAGGTGTTGCCGCGACCTCCTTATGTGGATTGATCACAGTGACGTGCTGATGGTTACAGAAGAATGAAATCGTCCTCTCTGAGGCACATTGGCGGTACATGCACGAAGCGAAGATGTGCACACACGCCACACACACACTCATTCCCTCGCACGCACATGCAGGTACATGGGGGGGGGCGCGTTTTTGTATGAAGATCCACCCCATGTGATAATTTGACACGTGTAAAGTCCTTCACCTCATTAGTGGTCAATTAATACAGTGCATGCAAATTGAGTGGACGTGAGGGAGGAAGAAAGACATTACTACTCCACTGCATGCATGCTAATAGTTAAATCACGTGTTGCTACTTCCATAGGTCTCCTTCGTATTTTGTGCCAATTTTTTACCATATTTTTGAGTAACGTAATATTTATGCATGTCATAAAAAGTGGAACAAAAAAAGGTGGCCAATAAATCAGGACGCAGGCATCATGATCAATTTTGCTAGGGCTACTATTGCTGGCCTTTGTATTTAAATATGGATGGAGTGGAATCATACTATCTTTATCTTAGCCTCGTAGGGCTCTCCCAGCGCCTAGGCTCGCCTCCCTGCCTCGCCCACCGGATCCTGCCTTGGAGGATCCCGCCATCTATAATCCCTTAGATCCCAGGATCCAACGGGATGCCCTCTCGCTGCGGCCCGCAGCATTGCTGCCTTTAGCAAAACCCACATGTGTTTTAGAGGGGATCCATTGCTCTGGAATCACAGATTGGTGGCACCAGAGGACATGCCAGGGCTGCATTTCAGGTGGTGGGCAGCAAGGGCAAATCGGATCGAGGAAGCGTCGCATTGATTGGAGAGAAGTTCAAAGGAGCTGTGCCTGGCGCAGCACAAGGCGGAGGCGTAAGTCGATCTTAGGGAAGAGATGCTGAGGGATGTCAGCATCTGGCAGCGTCACGTTGATTTCGAGCTAGGGCTAATGGCGGAGATTGTCGGTGTTCTGGGAACGGGGCTCCCCAGACTTGCCTGACTGCGGCCCATGGCGAGGCTCCCCCAGCGGCCTGGTATGGCCCATCTTCACCAGAAAACACTCAAGACCCTCGCGAGGCGGGCGACACAAGACCTCCTCAGGGGCAGCCTCACCAGGCTGGCTCGCGAGGAGCGGAGAGATCAAGGCGAGCGGCACCTCGTGAGGTTCCCGTGACGTGAGCCATGACGACCAAGGCCAAGTGGGTGCCAGGTGGGTGCGAGCGGGCGCAGAGCACCAGTTGCCTCTTTGGTGCCAAAGGAGCAGGCGCATGTGAGGAGTCCCAAGGCATCAGGCAAAGGTTTCCATCTCGGTGCAACAAGACCAAGACCAGCAAGACGGCAGGACGGAGGTCATCGCGTAGCCCACGACGGTGTCACCAGCGGAGCCTTTGGCAGGTGAAGACCACCTTTTGTCAGGATAGCTTGTACTAGCTGCCCCCTTCAAATTGGTCATTGTGGGATCCCTTCTCGCCTAATATTTGGGGAAGAGGACCAGGGCCTCTATAAATAGGACTAGCCACCACCGTAGAAAGGGGGATCGGATCCATTCCACCATCATACGCACCAGCTCACCAAGCTCAAGAACACCTCCCCTCAGGAGGCTGTTCACCCCTTGTAGTTGTTTGTCCTCAGCCTACAAGGCAATCCACCACACCACACTAGAGTAGGATATTACACCACATCGGTGGCGCAAACCAGTATAAACTCTTGCGTCCCTTGTTCTTTGAGTTCGGCAAGCTAGGTTTTGAGATCGTTGTGAGAGCGTGAGCTGGGGGAAAGATCTTTGTGCGCACCCCAGTCCTCGAACCTTAAGGGTTTTGCTGGAACCCAAAATCTGACATTTGGCGTGCTAGGTAGGGGTGCGACAAGGTTTTCTTCCCCATCGACCAATCCGCTGTCGCCCTGCATCTCCGATGTCTGACGATCCGAGGGCCCAGGCCGACCGCTGGGCGGCCTAGCCAGCTCGAGCACCTCTATCCGTTCCAGAAGACCTCAACTCCGCGCTCCAGGCAGCCCGCGTGCCGCCCAACGCCCGTGGACGCGGGTAGCGCGGATCGACGTCCGTCGCCCTCACGCCGCGGTGCGCGCGGGCCACCGCAAGATCCGCAAGCTACTCAGCAGCAACGACACTGCACACTGATACGTCTCCATCGTATCTACTTTTCCAAACACTTTTGCCCTTGATTTGGACTCTAACTTGCATGATTTGAATGGAACTAACCCGGACTGACGGTGTTTTCAGCAGAATTGCCAGGGTGTTATTTTTGTGCAGAAATAAAAGTTCTCGGAATGACCTGAAAATCAACGGAGATTATTTTTGGAATATATATAAAAAATACTGGAAGAAGAATCCACGTCAGGGGGCCCACACCCTGTCCATGAGGGTGGGGGTGCGCCTACCCCCCTGGGCGTGCCCCCTGCCTCGTGGGCCCCCTAACGCTCCATCGACCTCAACTCCAACTCCATATATTCGTGTTCGGGGAGAAAAAAAATCAGAGAAAAGGATTCATCACGTTTTACGATACGGAGCCGCCGCCAAGCCCTAAACTCTCCCGGGAGGGCTGATCTGGAGTCCGTTCGCGGCTCCGGAGAGGGGAATCCATCACCATTGTCATCATAAACCTTCCTCCATCACCAATTTCATGATGCTCACCGCTGTGCGTGAGTAATTCCATTGTTGGCTTGCTGGACGGTGATGGGTTGGATGAGATTTATCATGTAATCGAGTTAGTTTTGTTAGGGTTTGATCCCTAGTATCCACTATGTTCTGAGATTGGTGTTGCTATAACTTTGCTATGCTTAATGCTTGTCACTAGGGCCCGAGTGCCGTGATTTCAGATCTAAACCTATTATGTTTTCATGAATATATGTGAGTTCTTGATCCTATCTTGCAAGTCTATAGTCACCTATTATGTGTTATGATCCGTTAACCCCGAAGTGACAATAATCGGGACCATTACCGGTGATGACCGTAGTTTGAGGAGTTCATGTATTCACTATGTGTTAATGCTTTGGGCTGGTACTCTATTAAAAGGAGTCCTTAATATCCCTTAGTTTCCAATAGGACCCTGCTGCCACGGGAGGGTAGGATAAAAGATGTCATGCAAGTTCTTTTCCAAAAGCACGTATGACTATATTCGGCATACATGCCTACATTACATTGTTGATCTGGAGCTAGTTCTGTGTCACCCTATGTTATAATTGTTCCATGATCGATCACATCTGACATAATTCTCCATCACCGATCCAATGGCTATGAGCTTTTCATATATTGTTCTTCGCTTATTTACTTTTCCGTTGCTACTATTACAATCACTATAAAACCCAATTTTTTTACTTTTGCTATCGTTACCACTACTATCATATTACTTTGCTACTAAACACTTTGCTGCAGATATTAAGTTTCTAGGTGTGGTTGAATTGACAACTCAGCTGCTAATACTTGAGAATATTCTTTGGCTCCCCTTGTGTCGAATCAATAAATTTGGGTTGAATACTCTACCGTCGAAAACTGTTGTGATCCCCTATACTTGTGGGTTATCAAGACTATTTTCTGGCGCCGTTTCTGGGGAGCATAGCTCTATTCTTTGAGTCACTTGGGATTTATATCTGCTTATCACTATGAATAACTGGAAAGATCAAAGAACCAAGATTTTTCCCTCAACTATGAGGGGAGGTAAGGAACTGCCATCTAGGTCTGCACTTGATTCACCTTCTGTTTTGAGTAAACTTGCGACACCTACACATGCTATTGATTCCGATAGGTCGCATGTTATTGATGATGCCACTTCTGCTTTGCATGATACTTATGATGAAACTACTTCTATGCTTGATAATACTGTGCCACTAGGTGAATTTCTTGATGAACAACTTGCTAGGGCTAGAGAGAATTAAATTATTGAAACTGATAATATTGATGAAAGTGATGATGAAGATTCTCCCCCTAGATATGAATTGCCTATTGTTCCTGAGGGTTATGTTATGGATGAAGAAATGGCTAGAGACTTCTTAGCTTGCAATGATAGATCTGATCTTAAGAAATTATTAGCTAAGCTTAAAGAAAAGTCATTGAATGCTAGAATGAAATATGACCCTCTTTTGCTACTTCACCTATCTTTATTACTGATAAGGATTATGATTTCTCTGTCGATCCGGAGTTAATTACTTTGGTTGAATCTGATCCTTTTTATGGCTAGGAATCTAAAACTGTGGTGGCACATCTTACTAAATTAAATGATATAGCCACCCTCTTTACTCATGATGAGAAAACTCGCTATTACTTTATCCTTAAGCTGTTTCCGTTCTCATTAAAGGGTGATGCTAAAACATGGTTTCATTCTCTTGATATTGGTTGTGTGCGTAGTCCCCAGGATATGATTTATTACTTCTCTGCTAAATATTTCCTCGCTCATAAGAAATAAGCTGCCTTAAGGGAAATATATAATTTTATGCAAATTGAAGAAGAGAGTCTCCCACAAGCTTGGGGAGGCTTCCCCGGTTACTTAATGCTTTGCCTGATCATCCTCTCAAGAAAAATGAAATTCTTGATATCTTTTATAATGTACTAACCGATGCTTCCGGAGACCACCTGGATAGTTGTGCTAGTTGTGGTTTCAGGGAAAGACATGTTGATCAAGCTGAATTCTTATTGAATAATATGTTGACTAATGAAAATAATTGGACACTTCCTGAACCAACTCCTAAGCCAACTCCGAAGAAAATGGGTATTCTATTTCTTAGTCCTAAAGATATGCAAGAGGCAAATAAATCAATGAAATAAAAAGGTATTAAAGCTGAAGATGTTAAGAATTTACCACCAATTGAAGAAATACATGGTCTTAATTTGCCACCTGTTGAAGAATACATGGTCTTGATAACCCGACACGGGTAGTAAAGGTAAATTCTCTCTATAGATTTGATGAAGGTGATATTCCTCGTAATAAGTCTGCTAGCCAATGCTTAGATGAGTTTGATAATGTCGGCGTTTTGGGAACGGGGGTCCCTAGATTTGCCTGCCTGCGGCCCGCGGCGTGGTGGAGCCAGCAGGCCGTACGGCCCATCTTCGCCAACAAAGCATCCAAGACCCTTGCGAGGGTCCAAGCTGCGCGAGGCGGACGACGCAAGACCTCCTCCTGAGCGGCCTACTCAGGTAGGCTCGCGAGGGGAGGATATATCAAGGTGAGGCGAACCTCATGAGGCTCTCGTGATGTGAGCCATGACGATCGACACCAGGCGGACGCCAATGCACGCAACGTCCTTGTTTCCTCTTTGGTGCAAAGGAGGCAAGCGCAGCCGTGGAGTACCGAGGCATCAGGGAAAGGTTGCCATTTCGTTGCAAAAAGACCAAGACCATGGACTGCAAGACAGAGGTCATCGTGGAGTCCAAGACGGCGTCACCACCAGAGCTTTGTGCAGGCGAAGACCACTTTTGTCAGGATAGCTTGTACTAGCTGCCCCCCTTCAAATTGGCCCGCCATTGTTGGCTCCCTTCCCACTCGATATTTGGGAAGAGGACCAGGGCCTCTACAAATAGGACTAGCCACCACAGTAGAGGGGGGAGATCTCATCAGACCCAGAGATGGACACAAGTCCGAAAGCACAAGAACACCTCAACCTCAGGAGGCTGTTATTCCCCTTGTATTATTCATCATCAGACCAAGAGGTAATCCACCACCACCACACTGGAGTAGGGTATTACAACACAACGGTGGCCCGAACCAGTATAAACCCCGTGTCTTTTTGTGTTGCGAGTTCGCCAAGTTCGTCCGCAAGATCTTGGCGAGCTAGAGCGTAGATCAGTAGGAGGGAAAGACTTTGCACGCACCCCAGTGTTCGAACCTTAAGGGTTTGCCGGAGCCCCATGTCCGACATTTGGCGCGACAGGTAGGGGTGTGCCGGGGCTTCTCTCCACCAACCAGTGCCTCGTACTGCCACACTACGCTCCCATGGCAGGTGCCCCGCCACCAACCTCTGCGGTCAACACCAACAGCAGGGAGTCTGGATACCGAGCCCTAGCCCCAGCTCTGCGGCGAGTGCAGTGGCCGGCCAAGTTCAGGCCGGAGATGCCACCGCATTACGATGGCGCGGCAGACTCGGCGCTATTCCTGCTAGCATACGAGGAGGCCTTCCTCGAAGCCGGAGGCGACGACAAGATCATGGCAAACTTGTTCCCCCTGGCCCTCGCTGGCGAGCCGCGCGCTTGGCTGCTCAACCTCCCGGGATCCACGGTGACGTCCTGGGGGGAACTCCGTGACCTCTTCACTGCGTGCTACGCGGAGCCGGCACACCATGCAGTCGCGGCACTGCTGGGTGGCTCCCAAGCACCTCCTTCAGATCGCCACGTCGAGCCTTTCTGTAACACCCTCGATGCGACTATAGCTCCCACGTGTCGAGGCACGACTTAGAGACATAATCGCATTGAAGGCATATGTCGCAAGTTAGGCAATCTTCACAACATCCCATGTAATATGATAATAAAAGGGGAGATAACATAGTTGGCTTACACTCGCCACGTCAATCAAGTACATAAATAACATTACAACATCCAAACACCCATGGCCCGACTACTGCACCAAAATAAAAGAGAACCCAACATGCGACACGGTCCCAATCACCCCCAACTGGGCACCACTACTGATCATCGGGAAAGGAAACATAGTAACGTTGAGAGTCTTCGTCGAACTCCCACTTGAGCTCATACGCGTCTGCTGGAGCGGAATCATCAGGCCCTGCATCTGGTGTAATAGTAATCTGTGAGCCACAGGGACTCAACAATCTCGCACCCTCGCGATCAAGACTATTTAAGCTTATAGGTATGGCAAGGTAAACATAAGTGGAGCTGCAGCAAGCTACTAGCAAATATGGTGGCTAACTTATTCGCAAAAGAGAGCGAGAAGAGGAGGCAAAGCGCGAGCGAGAAACTAGCAAGCAACCTGCGCAAACATTACTCCAACACCGTGTCCACTTCCCGGACTCCGCCGAGAAGAGGCCATCACGGTAACACACTCAGTTGATTCATTTTAATTAATTAAGGTTCAAGTTATCTACAACCGGACATTAACAAATTCCCATCTGCCCATAACTGCGGGCACGGCTTTCGAAAGTTCAATCCCTGCAGGGGAGTCCCAACTTAGCCCATGACAAGCTCTCACGGTCAATGAAGGAATAGACCTCCTCCCAAGACGTTCCGATCAGACTCGGTATCTCGGTAATTCAAGACACTTCGACAGGTTAAAACAAGACCAGCAACACCGCCCGAATGTGCCGACAAATCCCGATAGGAGCTGCACATATCTCTTTCTCAGGGCACACTCAGATAAGCAATCCGTACAACTAAAACCAGCCCTCGAGTTTCCCCGAGGTGGCGCTGCAAGGGGCTCTAGTTTGGACCAACACTCAGAGGAGCACTGGCCCGGGGGGGTTTAAATAAGATGACCCTTGAGTCTGCAGAACCCAAGGGAAAGAAAAGGCTAGGTGGCAAATGGTAAAACCAAGGTTGGGGATTGCTAGAAAAGCTTTAATCAAGGCGAACTATCAAGGGGTTCCCATTATAACCCAACCGCATAAGGAACGCAAAAATCCGGGAACATAACACCGATATGACGGAAACTAGGGCGGCAAGAGTGGAACAAAACACTAGGCGAGAGGCCGAGCCTTCCACCCTTTACCAAGTATATAAATGCATTAAGATAACATGGCAATATAATGATATCCGAACAAGTAAATAAATGTTCCAACAAGGAACGGCCTCCAATCTTCACCTGCAACTAGCAACGCTATAAGAGGGGCTGAGCAAAGCGGTAACATAGCCAATCAACGGTTTGCTAGGAAATGGTGGGTTAGAGGTTTGACATGGCAATTTGGGAGGCTTGAAAGCGAGTGGTGGGCATCGTAGCAATGGCATAGCACACAAGCGAGCAAACTAGCATAGCAAAGATAGTAGTGATTTCGAGGGTGTGATCATCTTGCCTGCAAAGTTGTCAGAGTTGACTGGATCCTCGAAAGCAAACTCAACGGGCTCCTCGTTAGCGAACTCGTCTCCTGGCTCTACCCAAACAAGACAAAAAAGCAACAAGGATACAATCAACCACGTGCAAGGATCAAGCGATATGATGCAATGATGATATGCTATGCGGGATGCGATGCGGGATGCAAAATACAAGATATGACAGGAAATGCATGAAACTGGCCTCAACTTGGAAAACCAAGTGTGCCACTGGAAAGATGAGATGAAATCGCTTGAAAACAATATAAAGAACGCCGAAATCGGAGCTACGGTTTGGAAATGGCAAGCGATTCAAAAATGACACCGGTCTGCGATTTACAGCAAGTAGGCATCTAAATGCAACGAAATGAACATGTTACGCACCCAAACATGACAACAAAATACATGGCAGGGATGCACACAAGATGCTTAACAAAAGTCTAGCACTGAGATACGGCCAATTCATCCATTAACAGGTTCAAACAAGCATGGAAAAAATGCATATGACAAACAAATCTCAGACTTAGTGAAATTAACACTTGTCTGGAATTTCAGCTCAGGTAGCCCTCTTCAGAGCAACAAAACTACATGCTACAGGACCTGAACATGGCAAAGTAAAGCATGGCATTGAGCTACTCAAATAGCTTAACAAAAGTCCCTTAGTGACCTTGAGCCAAAAGGGATCATAAAATACAATTGCAAGCATATGAACATAGCAAAAACATAATCAGTTTTCATACTTAGTGAAAACTGACACATGCTGAAATATAACTCAAGTAGGCATGTTTACGAGCTCGATGCACTCACTACAGTGCAAGTCATGACAAGACAAGCATACATCCATAATGAAGGCACAAAATGAAAGCTATACATGGCAAGAACAATAGCATAGCATGCACGGATCAACTACAACATCACCGGCAAAATTGCAAACAAGTTGACAATCTGCCCAGATTCACAAAGTAGCAAAAGTAAAGCTCGATTGACTCAAGCTAGGGTGCTCCATAATTGCAAACAAAGACATGGATGGATAGAGAACTACAATATTAACAAAACATCCTTACTGATCATCCTCAAAAGAGGCACGGATCACTAGGAAACAACATGAACATATGGCATCATGAGATGAACAGCTCCAGGACTTAGTGAAATTGCTAAGTCCCGGAAAACAGAATTACCGAGTGCACCACTTTGCAAGCTTGCACAAGACACCTCACACATCACAAAAATACATGGGTTGCACCTCTGGAAAGATGACAAAACCCTTAACAAAACACATGTAGAGCATCGTGGCATATCATGCACACATTAATCATGGCAAAATTGACAAAAGCCTAAACGGATTAGCAGATCTGACAATAATCTCAAGTAGCCCTCTTCTAACATCATTTCGGGCATCAAGATGAGCTCAAATGAAAATGATGCAATGGAATGAAATGATGTACTCTCTGAGTTGAACATTTTGATATGCTATATGCATGAATCGGAGCTATGGATGCAAAGTTACGGAGCCGCGAACATGTGCACATGGACAGAAATTTTAAGGACTTAGGGAAAAAACCAACCTTCCAGATCTGGATCTAGGGTTTGGTGGCACGCAAAACGAGGCAAACTTCGGCGAGCACTGTTCACGGCCAGAGCGAGACGTCGCCGGAAGAGGTCGGGGAGGCCGCTACCGGGGCGGCTCCGGCCGGTGCGGGTCACCGGAGCGACGAGGGCGGCTGGTGGTGGCAGCGCGGCGCAGTGGCGGCGGCGGCGGCGCGTGGCAGCGGAGCGGGCGAGCGGCCGGGCGGGCGAGGCGGCGCAGCCGGGCGGGCGAGGCGGCCCGGATGGCGCGGGAGAGGGCCCGCCTCAGGCCTGGGCGGGCCGGTGGGACTGGCGGCGGCGGTGGTGACGTGTCACGCGCCCATTGGCTGCGGGTGGCGGCGCAAAGACGTCCGGCGGACGGCGGACATGTCCGGAGACGGCGGGAGCGATTTTTAGGGTTTCGAGGAGGAAGGAGATCCGAAAACGGAGGGGATCTATTTATAGCCATAGAGGGAGCTAGGAGAGTCCAAATGAGGTGCGGTTTTCGGCCACGCAATCGTGATCGAATGCTCTAGATGATGGAGCAGAGTTAGGTGGGTTTTGGGCCAAATTGGAGGGGTGTTGGGCTGCAATACACATGAGGCCTTTTCGGTCCCTCGGTTAACCGTTGGAGTATCAAACGAAGTCCAAATGATATGAAACTTGACAGGTGGTCTACCGGTAGTAAACCAAGGCCGCTTGGCAAGTCTCGGTCAAATCCGGAAATGTTTAATCCCCACACACGAAAGAAAGCTAGAAATGGCCACCGGAGGAGAACGAAGCGCCGGAATGCAAAACGGACAACGGGGAAAATGCTCGAATGCATGAGACGAACACGTATGCAAATGCAATGCACATGATGACATGATATGAGATGCATGACAACGATAACAACACACGGAGACAAAGACCCGAACCCGAGGAAATAAAAATAGCTTAACGCCGGAAACGGCAAGAGTTGGAGTACAAATTGGGAAAGTTACATCCGGGGTGTTACACTTTCTTTCGTCAGATTGGGGTAGCCTGCAAGCGCCCGGGGGCTCCGCCGGGTTGGGTTGCGCCAGAGGCCGACCTCACCTTCGACTCGGAAGACCACCCCGGCTCCACCGCCGGCTCAGGGATGCTCCTGATGCTCTGCACGCCCACCATCTACAACGTGGCCCTCACCAAGACTCTCATCGACGGCAGCGCCGGCCTCAACTTGCTCTCCGTGGAAGCCTTCAGCCTTCTTCATGTGCCGCTCGAACGGCTCGGCCTCAGCAAGCCCTTCACAGGAGTGGGTGGTGGAGCTGCTCACCCTCTGGGGCAGATCCGCCTCCCTGTCACCTTTGGCACGCGAGACAACTATCGCACCGAGCTGGTGGACTTTGACATCACCCGCATCGGTCTCCCGTACAATGCCATCCTCGGGTACCCGACTCTCGCTCAGTTCATAGCAGCGACTCACCCGGCCTACAACCTCATGAAGATGCCAGGGAGCAAGGGCGTCCTCACCATCAAGGGGGACACTAAGGAGGCCGTGACGGCGCTCAGGCTCGCCTGCAAGACCGCCGCAGCGGCACAGCCAGCCGGCGCCGGTGTGCCTGAGGCCAAGGCGATCATGCCCACCAAGAAAAAGCAGCTGTTCACCCAAGACAAGGCAGAGACCAAGCAGGTGCCGGTCAACGAGGACGGGTCTTCAGGAGCCACCTTCACCATAGGAACCGGCCTTGACCCTGGACAAGAAGAAGCTTTGGTAAGGTTTTTGCGCGCGAACAAGGAGATATTCACATGGGTGCCCAATCAACTGGTAGGGGTCCCAAGAGAGGTAATCCAGCATCGTCTAAGGATGTGCCCCAACGTACTCCCCGTGAAGCAGCAAGCAAGATGGCAGTCCACTGAGAAGCAGGCCTTCATCGTCCAAGAGACACGAAAGCTGGAGGCGGCAGGTACCATCCGAGAAGTTCGATACCCCGAATGGCTGGCGTACCCCGTTGTAGTGCCGAAGAAAGGTGGGAATAAACGGATGTGCGTCAACTTCACCAACCTCAATAAAGCCTGCCCCCAAGATCCGTTCCCCCTTCCGCGCATCGATCAAATCGTCGACTCCACCGCCGAGTGCGATTTATTGTGTTTCCTGGATGCGTTCTGCGGATCCCATCAGATCAAGATGGCGGTGGAGGATGTGGAGAAGACGACCTTCTTGACACCATGTGGGTGTACTTCTACACCTGCATGCCTTTCGTCCTTCGCAATGCGGGCACGACCTTTCAGCGGCTGACGCACATCGCCTTGGGGCGGCAGCTCGGCAGGAACACAGAGGCCTACGTTGATGACATAGTGGTCAAATCTCACGAGGCGAGGACGTTGATTCAAGACTTGGAGGAGACATTTGGGAGTTTGTGCTGGGTGAACTTGAGGCTTAACCTGGAGAAGTGCGTGTTTGGCGTCCCCTCTGGCAAGCTGCTAGGGTTTCTCGTATCCCATAGAGGGATTGAGGCGAACCCGGAGAAGATCAAGGCCATCGAAGACATGAGCCCACCACAGACCCTCAAGGAGATGCAAAAGCTGGCAGGACGGGTGACCGTGTTAGGGCGTTTCATGTCTAATCTAGGAGAGTGCGCTTTACCCTTCTTTAAGCTCATGAAGAAGAAAGGCCCCTTCGAGTGGACCCCGGAGGCCGACCGGGCCTTCCAAGACCTCAAGAAATACCTCACCAGCCCCCCGGTGATGGTGGCGCCATGGCCTCTCGAGCCTCTGATACTCTACCTTGCTGCCACCCCGTACTCCGCCAGCGCGGCGTTGGTGGCGGTTCGGGAGGAGCGCAAAGACAAGGGTGTGCCGCGCCAAGCCAGAGCTGATGCAGCGCAGGGTCAGGAAGGCACACCGAGGCCCTCAACGGCAGAAGATCAAGCTCGGCAGGGCAACATCGCGGAAACTCCTGAGGATGGCCAAGTCTCCGAAAACGATCCACCTCAGGGTACGCCACAATATCCGCAAGACCCGAGCCTCAACAGTGTGCTAGCCCTCGCCGAGCACCCGCTGTACTTCGTCAGCACCGTACTACGGGACGCAAGGGCATGCTACCCCATGCCGCAAAAGCTCCTGCTCGCACTCTTGGTGGCCTGGCGCAAGGTGCGACACTACTTCCAGCGGCACCCCATCAAGGTCGTCCCATCTTACCCATTGGAGAGAGTACTCAGGAGCCCAAACTCAGCCGGAAGGGTCGCTGAATGGAACATCGAGCTGCAAGCATTCCAGCTAGAGTTCAACACCACCAGGGTCATCAAGGGAGCCGCGCTCGCCGATTTTGTGGCAGAATGTACAGATGCCCCAGCTCTTGAGGAAGGAGAAGACCGGTCCACCTCCCCAGGAAGTGAGGCACCAGACGGCTGGGTCATGTATTTTGACGGCGCCTTTGCGCACCAGGGCGCGGGGGCTGGAGCAGTGCTCATCTCGCCCACTCAGGACAAGCTTTACTACGCCGTGCAACTCTGCTTCCAGCACGGTGAAAAGGTCTCCAACAATATTGCCGAATACGAAGACCTCATAGCCGGCCTAAAGGCTGCAGCGGCTCTGGGGGTGAGGCGCCTTACCGTCAAGGGCGACATGCAGCTCCTCGTCAACTTCTCCAACAAAGTGTACGAGCCAAAGGACGAGCACATGGAGGCCTAACTTGCGGAGGTGCGCAAAATGGAAAAGCAGCTCTTAGGCTTGGAGTTGCAGCACGTGCCCCGGGGCACCAACAAGGAAGCCGATGACATCGCCAAGAGAGCATCCAAGTGGCAACGGCAAGAGCCCGGCATCTTCGAAGAGCGGCTCTTCAAGCCGTTAGCTACGCCACCTCTTTCAAGCACGACTCAGCCTTAGGAGGAGCTCCCACAACCCCCGGCCACGGGAGCCCCAGCTTGCGGCCCAACCTCAGGAGCTCGGCTACTCTTGGCGCTCGAGGAGTGCTGGACCAAGGAGTTCAAGGAGTACCTAATGCACGGGACACTGCCGGAGAAGGAAGAAGACGTGGAGCACGTGGCCCGACAGGCCACGACATACTGGATTCAAGACGATGAGTTGTACAGGAAACGACCGAACGATGTCACGCTGCACTGCATCTCCAGCGATCAAGGGAGGTGTCGGCGTTCTGGGAACGGGGGTCCCCAGACTTGCCTGCCTGCGGCCTGCGGCGTGGCTCAAGGGGGGCCCAGCACGGCCCATCTTCATCAACACAGACCCAAGACCCTCGCGAGGGGCCAAGCCTCGCGGGGCGGACGACACAGAGCTTCCTCAGGCACGGCCTCATCAGGCTGGCTCGCGAGGAGGCGGAGAGATCAAGGCGGGGTACCTCACGGGGTGCCCGTGACGCAAGCCATGACGACCAAGGGCGCCAAGCGGGTGCCAGCCTGCACAGTGTCCTCCTTTCCTCTTTGGTGCAAAGGGGGCAAGCGCAGCTGCGGAGTACCGAGGCATCAGGCAAAGGTTGCCATTTCGGTGCAACGAGACCAAGACCAGGAAGACTGCAAGATGGAGGTCATCGTGGAGCCCAAGACGGCGTCACCACCAGAGCTTTGTGCAGGCGAAGACTACTTTTGTCAGGGTAGCGAGTACTAGCTGTCCCCCTTCAAATTAGCCCACCATTGTTGGCTCCCTTCCCGCTCGATATTTGGGAAGAGGACCAGGGCCTCTATAAATAGGACTAGCCATCCCCCCAGGAAAAGGGGTTCGGAGGGGTTAAGAGGAGAGGTTCGATAGGAGGTTAAATAGGAGAAAGACAATCAGAGAGAGAGAAGGGTGGCTGAACTCCTCCCAGCAGTTCATCGCCCCAGCCAAGAACAGACCCTCGCGAGGCTGTTCTTCCTTGTATCATGCATCATCATCAGCCCAAGAGGCAATCCACCACACCACAAACTGGAGTAGGGTATTACACCACAACGGTGGCCCGAACCAGTATAAACCCTGTGTCTCTTGTGTTTTTCTTTCCATAGCTTAGATCTTAGCGAGGCGGAGGGGTGTAGGTAGGTAGGAAGCGAGATCTCCGCATGCACCCCAGTGTTCGAACCTCAAGGGTCTGCCGGAACCCGAAATCCGACAGGAGGGAGCTGCTGATTGACATAGACGGCGGGGACTGTGGACATCACTCATCATCACGGACCCTCGTCGGCAAGGCCTTCCGCAGCGGATTCTGTTGGCCCACAGCACTCAACGATGCAGCCGAGCTAGTGAAGTCATGCGAAGCTTGCCAATTCCACGCCAAGCAAATCCATCAGCCTGCTCAGGGCCTCCAAACCATCCCGCTCACGTGGACGTTCACGGTCTAGGGGCCAGACATCCTAGGCCCGTTCCCCCGAGCGCTAGGGGGCTACCGTTATCTCTACGTCGCCATCGACAAGTTCACCAAGTGGGCGCAAGTGGAAGTCGTCCGGACCATTCCAGCCGGCTCTGCTGTAAAGTTCATCAAAGGCCTTGTGAGCCGCTTCGGGGTCCCCAACCGCATCATCACAGATAAGGCTCATAGTTTACTAGTAACCTCTTTAAAACCTACTGTGCTAACCTTGGAACGTAGATCTGCTATGCTTCGGTGGCCCACCCCAGGAGCAATGGTCAGGCTGAGCGCGCCAACGCTGAGGTCCTGAGGGGCCTCAAGACCAGGAACTTCAAGAAGAAGCTGGAGGCCTGCGGCAGGAGTTGGCATGATGAGCTCCAGTCCGTGTTGTGGTCCATCCGCATCACCGCTACCAAGCCAATGGGCGAGACTCCGTTCTTCCTCGTCTACGGAGCTGAAGCAGTCCTCCATCACGAGGTCAAGCATCGCTCCGCACGGTTCTGGCGCTCGACGAAACGCAGAAGGACGCCATGCGGGGGATGGATCTCGTGCTGGGGGAGGAACGTCGTCAAGAAGCTGCATTAAGGGCGGCAAGGTACCAGCAAGCGCTGCGGCGTTACCACTGCCGCAACATTCGCTCCAGGACGCTCGAGACGGGTGACCTAGTCCTGAGGCGGGTCCTCTCCAGGGAAGGATTGCACAAGCTTTCACCCATGTGGGAGGGCCCATTGAGGGTCATCCACATCTCCAGGCCTGGCGTTGTGCGCTTGGAGACGCAAGGGGACACCTATCCAAAACACCTTGGACATCCAGCACCTCCGGAAGTTCTACCCATGAAGCAAGGCCCAGAGCCTGTGAAGAAGGCCCGGAGCCTGTGAAGAATCACCGCCCGTGACACTCTCACATAATAATGAGTTGGGGCTGTACACGCCCCGGAGTCTCAGGAGCGCCGGCCTCAGGCCCTGGGGCTCCCTCCCACGCCTAGTGGACAGCACTTAGCTCCGCGTTGGTGAGAAGACTTGAAGACTAGATTAGGTGCCGAACGCGGCTTTTCATTTCTTTCGGCAGTTGGCACGTTTCTCCTTAATCAAGTTTGCCTTTGGCGTTCCTTGTTGATTTGGTTCCTTCACCTTTTATCGCGTTTTGCGGCTCTGGTTTGCTCATGATCTCTCTCTTGCATACCTCGCGAGGGGGCTAGGCAGGTTCCTGTTGGAGATATGCCCTAGAGGCAATCATGTATGATGATATTTCCTATGTGTTTATGAATAAAGATAGTCCTCGGACATTATCAATGATGTGTATCAGCAAGTACGTGACTTGTTTGTGGGACTATGCATTGTATGATGACTGTCCTAAAAGGTCCCTAGTCGAAAGGGCTGTGTGGACGCGCAGCCAACTAGACTAGCATATGACACGGTCGATGGCTTGGTCTCACTAGCAATGGCTCATTGGATGCTAACCGGATAATATGGACATGGAAGGATCTGGTTGGATTCGACATAGTCGGATCCGAGTCGAGATAAGGTCCAAGTCGGACAGACCCAACTATGAGACGCAACGATATGTCATCTGTGAGTGTCTAGTACACCATATGTTCTATGTCCTAAGACCTGAGCTGACGTATGTACTCGGGATGGTGACAGACTTGCTTTGGGCCGACCAAACGCTACTCCGTAACTGGGTAGTTATAAAGGTAGGTTTCGGGTTTGTCCAGAACCATGCTACGAGACGTGGTCGAGCAAGATGGGATTTGCCCCTCCGATCAGGATAGATATACTCTGGGCCCCTCGTGTGATCCGACCAGGATAAGCATGGCCATGCGACAAGGATTATGAGACAATCCGGTTTGTGTCGGCATCACTGGAACGAGAAAGAGGTCGGGCTAGCACAAGGATGACAGACTCGCCTTGAGCTCGACAACATATATCGTGTGGCAAAAAGAATGGAAGTGTGATGTACAGGTTCACTAACCAGCTTCATAGTCTGCTTGGTGTTTGGCATGCCTTGCTAGAGGCCACTACCAACCATGCAGTTCGGAGGTGATCCGAACTGTGACCAAGCCGACTTGAACCTAAGGGGTCACACTCTTAAGGGAAGGAACCTACGAGGTCGGATCCGAGGACACTGGTCGAATGTGATCCGAACTGTATTCAGATTGTGGCCGAGTAGACTTATGGGCTTTAGGGTTCGTGCGAGGCCCAAGTGTTGAGCCCGTGACGGACGCCTATATATATATAGTGGAGGTGCGGCACACTCATGGGCTGATCGCTTCAGCGCTGTCACTAGGGTTTGCATGTGTTGCGAATAGACACTTCCACTCGCCGCCGGTTGTGTGATCGGACCTAGCAGTCCGCCGCACGGTGTTCCTCCTGCATGCGCGGATACCATTAGAGGCGGTGCACTTGCGCTGCTCCGGCGAACCTGTACGTGGGAACCGACCACCGGTTGTACGAGGGAGATCGGACGGGGAGGAGACGATCCACGCGGACGCGCTGCCCCAACTCTTCTTCCGCTGCACGACACTCTACGTCTAGTGGTAACGAACTGTGATCCATCCCCCGTAGCATGTTCTTGGTTCTTCTGTGCATAGGAATTTTTAATTTGCATACGATGCACCCTACCGTAGATCCCATCAGTGCCCTCACGAGCATTTTTCTTCTCTCTGCCTTCTCGCGAGTCACCCTCGTTCGAGCCTAAAAGCTGGCACATCTCTCCTAATTCGTGCCCCTCGGGTACCGCGACACAAGGTGCCAATTCAAGGTTTGGGTGAACGGCAAATCCTCTAGCGCACCCCCTAACAATTTTTTTTGCAGTTTCTGAGAAAACGCAGACATCTCGCGAAGGAAAGGGCGTCCCAAACGCGCCAGGTTAGGTTATCTTTGCGCAAAATAACAAAACGACATGGGAATAACGCGCACATTGCATAAACCAAGAACCACAGTTCGATACATGCCCCTCTGGGCCCATACTGGTTTCATTTTCTAATGTAGTAAAAAAGGAAAAAGCTAAACAAAGCAGCATTTCAGCAATCCGCGGAGGCAGGCCCTTAGCGACGCCCCGAGCCTAGCTAGACCCCTCCTCGTGCTTCATGGAGGCGCGGCGACGAGATGACCCGCTGCCTCCTTCGAAGCGGCCGTGGTGGCGTGGTGGCTGGTCGTAGCCACCGCTGCTGGAGCTGTCACTAGAGGAAGAGCCGCCGTAGCTAGAAGAGATGCGGTCGCCGCCGAGGGCAGGCTCACCCTCATCCTCGATGCGATCGTCACCAAGGCCGAGCAACTCCTCACCGTCGTTCACCTCGGGGCAGCACCTGGCGCGGCGACCATCTTCCCCGAACACCCTCACATAGAGGGTCGACCCACCGTCATACTTGAAGTGGAGCGTGTACCACCTGCCCAGGACGCGCGCGCGGGCAAACATCTGCCAACCGCGGGCCAGGGCTATGTTGCCCGCGGCGCAAGTCTCGACCGCGACCCAGGAGGCCTTGCTGCAGCAACCATCCGCCTGCAACCAGAGCCCGCCTGGACCAGGGGCCGGCAGTTCATCGACAAGGAAGCGCGGAAGCTGGAGCCAGTTGCCAGCCGGGTTGTCCGACCAGACAACGAACTCCGAGGACACCTCTGCTGAATGGGAGCGCAGGCGGGGAGGCCGCGCCACCATCGCACGCCTCCCCTCGTCAGCTGGACCGCCAAGGTTGGGACGGTCTGCTCCGGGTGCTGTGGCGCCGCCTCGACAGTGGGCCACGGCGGGGGTTGCAGCGTGCTTGCGCGGACGGCCGCAACCGCGCTTGGGTGCCGGGGAACCGGGGCCCTCGCGAGGGGCCTTCCCCTTCTCAACGGCAGAGAACTTCCTTCGTGGCGCCATCAGAGGCACTGCAAGCAATGAAGTAAAGAAAAACCAAGCAAGGGAGGAAGAGATGGGCAATGGGGGCTCCGCCCCCTCCCCATTTATAGCAAGAGAAGGCCAACCGGTGTCTCCCATGATCGCAGGTAATGATGGTTTCCCTTGCATGTCGCAGGGACTTGACAAGTCATGCAGTCATCAAGGCAGCGTGGGGAAGCAGAGACGCCCACGCCCAATCAACCGCCACGTGTCGGCCTAGGCCGCAGGCTTTTGGGGCCCGCGGCGTTCCGAACTTGACCCTTGGCTTCGCCGTGAAGCCAAGCCCGCGTGCGCCTTGGGCATGGGGGCTACTGTCGGCGTTCTGGGAATGGGGGTCCCTAGACTTGCCTGCCTGCGGCCCAAGGCGTGGCGGAGCCAGCAGGCCGTACGGCCCTTCTTCGCCAACAAAGCATCGAAGACCCTCGCGAGGGTCCAAGCCTCGCGAGGCGGATGACGCAAGACCTCCTCCTGAGCGGCCTAGTCAGGCAGGCTCGCGAGGGGCGGAGATATCAAGGTGAGGCGAACCTCACGAGGCTCTCGTGACGTGAGCCATGACGATCGACACCAGGCGGGCACCAGGCGGGCGCCAGCGCGTGCAGCGTCCTTGTTTCCTCTTTGGTGCAAAGGAGGCAAGTGCAGCCGCGGAGAACCGAGGCATCAGGCAAAGGTTGCCATTTCGGTGCAACAAGACCAAGACCATGGACTGCAAGACGGAGGTCATCGTGGAGCCCAAGACGGCGTCACCACCAGAGCTTTGTGCAGGTGAAGACTTCTTTTGTCAGGATAGCTTGTACTAGCTGCACCCCTTCAAATTGGCCCACCATTGTTGGCTCCCTTCCTGCTTGATATTTGGGAAGAGGACCAGGGCCTCTATAAATAGGACTAGCCACCACTGTAGAGGGGGGAGATCTCATCAGACCTAGAGATAGACACAAGTCCGAAAGCACAAGAACACCTCAACCTCAAGAGGCTGTTCTTCCCCTTGTATTATTCATCATCAGCCCAAGAGGCAATCCACCACCACCACACTGGAGTAGGGTATTACACCACAACGGTGGCCCGAACCAGTATAAACCCCGTGTCTTTCTGTGTTGCGAGTTCGTCAAGTTCATCCGCAAGATCTTGGCGAGCTAGAGCGTAGATCGGTAGGAGGGAAAGACTTTGCGCGCACCCCAGTGTTTGAACCTTAAGGGTTTGCTGGAGCCCCACGTCCAACAGATAATTTTATTGTTAAACAAGAAAACTTCAATGCTTATGTTGGTAGACAATTGAAACACAATGTTGATATGCTTGAACACTTGGGTGATTATATGGCTAATGTTGAAGGTGAACTTAAACTTATTAGTATACATGCTTCTATGGTTACAACTCAAGTAGGACAAGTACTTAAAGCTCAGAATGATTTGCTCAATGAATTACATAATAAGAAGAATGATAATGCTGTTAGAGTTATGACTAGAGGTGGTAAAATGACTCAGGAACCATTGTATCCTGAGGGAGCAAGATTCTTAGAGAATTAATACTGATGCACCCAGTCCTTCTAAAAGGAAGAAAAAGAAAAATGATATGACTTTGCATGCTTCTAGTGAACCTGTTATTGACACACCTGAGAGTCCCAATGATATTTCTATTTCTGATGCTGAAACACAATCTGGTAATGAACATGAACCTAGTGATAATGTTAATGATGATGTTCATGTTGATGCTCAACCTAGTAATGATAATGATGTAGAGATTGAACCTGCTGTTGATCTTGATAACCCACAATCAAAGAATCAACGTTATGATAAGAGAGACTTTGTTGCTAGGAAGCACGGTAAAGAAAGAGAACCATGGGTTCAGAAACCCATGCCTTTTCCTTGTAAACCATCCAAGAAAAAGGATGATGAGGATTTTGAGCGCTTCGCCAGAATGATTAGACCTATCTTTTTGCGTATGCGTTTAACTGATATGCTTAAAATGAATACTTATGCTAAATATATGAAGGAAATTGTTACTAATAAAAGAAAGATACCGAAAGCTAAAATTTCCACCATGCTTGCTAATTATACTTTTAAGGGTGGAATACCAAAGAAACTTCGAGATCCAGGAGTACCAACTATACCATGCTCCATTAAAAGAAACTATGTTAAAACTGCTTTATGTGATCTTGGAGCCGGTGTTAGTGTTATGCCTCTCTCTTTATATCGCAGACTTGATTTGAATAAGTTGACACCTACTGAAATATCTCTGCAAATGGCTGATAAATCAACTGCTATACCTGTTGGTATTTGTGAGGATGTGCATGTTGTGGTTGCAAACGTTACTATTTTAATGGACTTTGTTATTCTTGATATTCCCGAGGATGATAGTATGTCTATTATTCTTGGAAGACCCTTGTTGAATACTGCAGGGGCTATTATTGATTGCACCAAAGGCAATGTCACTTTTCATGTTAATGGTAATGAGCATACGGTACACTTTCCGAGGAAACAACCTCAAGTCCATAGTATCAATTCTATTGGAAAAATTTCAACAATCACTATTGGAGGATTTGAATTTCCTCTTTCTACTATCAAGAAGAAATATGATATTCTTATTGTTGGGGATGTGCATATCCCCGTTGAGGTAACCTAGTATTATTTAAAAATTCTCCGGTTTCATGTTATTCGAAATGAGTTTGTTAACAAGACCTGATCAATCTTGTTAGTGGATTCCATTGGATGAGCATGAGATGGATGAATTTAGAAAACACAGCTCTGTGTACCCTCTTTTTACTTTTTGTTATTTATATTAAATAAAGCAAAATAGTATTTTTCTGTCTGTTTTCTGAATTATCCATGCAATAAAAAAATACCCCGAAAATAAAAGTTCTCCAAATGCCCTAAAATTTAAATATGATTTTTTCTAGAATATTTGAGAATATCTGTCACTGAAAACACAATAGGGGGAGCAGCCATGTGCCCACGAGGGTGGAGGGCGCGCCCACCCCCTGGGCGTGCCCCTGCCTCGTGGACCCCACATGGGTCCCCTCCACTTATTCCAGCCACCACACACTCCTTCCTCCCCAAAAAATCACCAACCAGCTCAAACCCGAGTTCTTGCTCATCTTGCTGCCATTTTCGATCTCCTTGCTCAAAGCTCCATTCACAAAACTGCTTTGGAGGATTGTTCTTTGGTATGTGACTCCTCCAATGGCCCAATTAGTTTTTGTTCTAGTGCTTTATTCATTGCAATTTTTTTCTGCTTAGGTGACCTTGTTCTTGAGCTTGCATGTCAAATTTATATGGTCAAAAGTAGTTTTAATGCATGATATAGCCTCTAAGCACTTGTAGGAGTACTTTCTATCAGTTCTTTTGAGTTTGGTTCACTTTTATTTTTGAGTTACTAAAAATTTCAGAAAATTTCAGAAAAAGATGAAGAGATTTTTGAGGGGCTCATCGAGCCGAAGCTCGAAGGATAAGCAAAGTGAAGAGAACAAGAAGCCCAAATATAATCTTCCTCGTACTGCGGAGGTTCGGCCATGTGAATGGCCTTGTGATAAGTTCTTGAAAGAGGCTGGGATTCATGAAGATTTTTATCATTTGGCTGAGAATGCAGGCCTCACCGCCTTCCTCCACGACCAGCGTGAACAGTATCTCTTACTCACCAATATCTTTGTGCAAAACTTTCATTTCCATACTAGAAGCTCACCACCTTCGGTTGAATTTTATTTATATGATGAGCATAAGGAAATGTCACTTCATAATTTTTGTTGGATTTGTTTGATACCTTTTGAGGGCAGCATAGAGGAACCACATCGTAATGATGTGGAGGGATTTATTGATATGATTGTTGTGGGGGAAACGAGGAAAGTTTCTGATGCAAGAATCACTAGCATACATTTTCCTGTTCTACGTTACTTTGCAATATTTGCTAGTGGATGCTTAATTGTCACGAGAACTATGGGAACCTTAGTGCTCCTGATATTGTTATTTTTTGCCATGCCTTGTTTCAAGATACTACTTTCAGTTTAGGCGCTATTGTTGCTAAACGGTCAAATCTGAACCATACTAAGGGCCCCGTCCTTGGAGGCATTTTTGCCTCGCGCCTAGCTGCACACTTTAACATACCTATCAGGCATTATGGGAAAGAGGAAAAGTTGCTGCCTAATATTTTTCTAGATTATAAGAGCATGGTAGCACATGATTTTATTATTAAGAATAAGAAGAAGATGCTTAACTATAGACTGCTTTTTGGTAAGAATAACTTTGAGACTATTACCTTGCCTGCCCCCTCTTTGTTTAACATATTTTCACGCAAGTACCTTGTTTTACTGGAGGACGTCTATGAATACTAGAGTGTGACACCAGCTCCAGAGCCTGAGCCGGAACCACCCCAGGACCCTTATCGATAGTCAGTTTATCAGTGGAATCCCGAGGAGATTGCCAACCAGTGTCACCCAGAGGATACTCCTCCCTACACCGGAGAGGGCCACTTTGATCCATGGGCATAGACCAACTTAGGCCAAAAGCCTAAGCTTGGGGGAGTACGTATCTCTCACCGACATTACATTCATGTTCACACACTCATGCCAATTGTCGGTGCTCATACTTTTTCATTGTATCATCCATACTAGTTTATTTTCTTTTTATGCTTTCTTCTTGTGTGTTTGAAAAACCTTAAGAAAAAAAAGAGAAAAATAGTTGTAGCTTTTAGCTAGTTTACTTTCCATGCCTGTAGTAGTATTAATTAAATAGAAAACCCAAAAAGATTTCTCGTTCTTCTTTTGCTTGTTGGGAGCTTTCCCGTGTAAATAGTTTTGTTTATTTTCTTTCCTTTGGGGGTTGAGAGGAGAAGACCATGATTAAATGTTGAGTGGCTCTCATATGCATTATTGTTGATCTAACAAAGAGCCCACATTACCTTGTCTTCTCTCTTGAATTGAATGCTTGCAGATTCTAGCTTAGTCCAATGCACGCGCACTATTATTATTTTTCACACCGTCCGGTCGTGCAAGTGAAAGGCAGTAATGATGAACTTATTGAGATGAGAAAAGCTGGTATGAACTCGACCTCTCTTGTTTTTGTAAATATGATTAGTTCATCATTCCTGATTTAGCCTATTATGAAAGAAACATATTTGCAATGACAATTAGAGATTGTAGTTGCTTATGCCATGCTTAATTAGCTAGGAGCTTATAATGGTTTACCTTGCGTGCCAACATGCTATTAAAATGGTTGTGATGTGGTATGATAGGGTGGTATCCTCCTTTGAACGATTCGAGTGGCTTGACTAGGCACATGTTCACGCATGTAGTTGAAACAAAATCAACATAGCCTCCACGATATTTATGTTCATGGTGCATTATATCCTACTCATGCTTGCATTTAGTGTTGATTAATTTTAATGCATGTTCACGACTGTTGTCGCTCTCTAGCTGGTCGCTTCCCAGTCTTTTTCTAGCCTTCACTTGTACTAAGCGGGAATACTACTTGTGCATCCAATTCCATAAACCCCAAAGTTATTCCATATGAATCCACCATACCTACCTATATACGGTATCTACCTGTCGTTCCAAGTAAATTTGTATGTGCCAAACTCTAAACATTCAAATAAACATTCTGTTTTGTATGCTCGAATAACTCACGTATCAACTAGGGCTGTCTATATCCTCCATGCTAGGCGGGTTATTCTCAAGAGGAGTGGACTCCGCTCCTCATTCACGAGAAAATGGCTGGTCACCGGGATTCACAGTCCCATGCTCAAATAAAATCAAAATAATTGCAAACAAAACTCCCCCAGGATTGTTGTTAGTTGGAGGCACCCGTTGTTTCGGGCAAGCCATGGATTGATGCTTGTTGGTTGTGGGGGAGTATAAAATTTACCATTCTGCTTGGGAACCGCCTATAATGTGTGTAGCATGGAAGATATCGAGATCTCTCGGTTGTTATGTTGACAATGAAAGTATACCGCTCAAAATATTATTCATATCTATTTCAAAGTGGAGCTCTGGCACCTCTACAAATCCCTGATTCCCTTTGCGAAGGGCCTATCCATTTACTTTTATGTTGAGTCATCATCCTCTTATTAAAAAGCACCAGCTTGGGAGAACCTCTGTCATTTGCATCCATTACTGTTAGTTTACATTGAGTATGACTGGATCTCTTTTACCATAAATTACAATGTCTGGTCAGTCCTTGATCTTTAAAGGTGCTCTGCATTTATGTTTTGCGGTCTCAGAAAGGGCTAGCGAGATACCATCTTGTTATATCATATCATGATTGTTTTGAGAAAGTGTTGTCATCCGAGATTTGTTATTATTGCTCGCTAGCTGATTATGCCATTGATATGAGTAAACATGAGACCTAAATGTTATTGTGAATATGGTTAGTTCATAATCTTTGCTGAAAACTTGAGTGTTGGCTTTACATATTTACAACAACAAGAGCAAATAGAGTTTTTTAAAGTTTTTCTTTATCACTTTCAGTATATCAACTGAATTGCTTGAGGACAAGCAAAGGTTTAAGCTTGGGGGAGTTATACGTCTTCGTCGTATCTACTTTTCGAAACACTTTTGCCCTTGTTTTGGACTCTAACTTGCATGATTTGAATGGAACTAACCCAGACTGATGTTGTTTTCAGCAGAATTGCCATGGTGTTATTTTTGCGCAGAAATAAAAGTTCTCGGAATGACCTAAAAATCAACGGAGATTATTTTTGGAATATATAAAAATACTAGAAGAAGAATCCATGTCAAGGGGCCCGCACCCTTTCCACGAGGGTGGGGGCGCGCCCCCTGCCTCGTGGGCCCCCTGACGCTCCACCGACCTCAACTCCAACTCCATATATTTGTGTTGGGGGAGAAAAAAATCAGAGAAAAGGATTCATCGTGTTTTACGATATGGAGCCGCCGCCAAGCCCTAACTCTCTTGGGAGGGCTGATCTGGAGTCTGTTCGGGGCTCCGGAGAGGGGAATCCGTCTCCATTGTCATCATCAACCTTCCTCCATCACCAATTTCATGATGCTCACCGCCGTGCGTGAGTAATTCCATCATAGGCTTGCTGGACGGTGATGGGTTGGAGGAGATTTATCATATAATCGAGTTAGTTTTATTAGGGTTTGATCCCTAGTATCCACTATGTTCTGAGATTGATGTTGCTATGACTTTGCTATGCTTAATGCTTGTCACTTGGGCCCGAGTGCCATGATTTTAGATCTGAACCTATTATGTTTTCATGAATATACGTGAGTTCTTGATCCTATCTTGCAAGTCTATAGTCACATATTATGTGTTATGATCCGTTAACCCCGAAGTGACTATAATCGGGACCATTACCGGCGATGACCGTAGTTTGAGGAGTTCATGTATTCACTATGTGTTAATGCTTTGGTCCAGTACTCTATTAAAAAGAGGCCTTAATATCCCTTAGTTTCCAATAGGACCCCACTGCCATGGGAGGGTAGGACAAAAGATGTCATGCAAGTTCTTCTCCATACAGTACTCTATTACATTGATGAACTAGAGCTAGTTCTGTGTCACCCTATGTTATAATTGTTGCATGATCGATCACATCCGACATAATTCTCCATCACCGATCGAATGCCTATGAGCTTTTCATATATTGTGCTTCGCTTATTTACTTTTACATTGCTACTGCTAGAATCACTATAAAACCCAAAAATATAACTTTTGCTACCATTACCACTACTATCATGTTACTTTGCTACTAAACACTTTGCTGCAGATATTAAGTTTCCAGGTGTGGTTGAATTGACAACTCAGCTGCTAATACTTGAGAATATTCTTTGGATCCCCTTGTGTCGAATCAATAAATTTGGGTTGAATAATCTACCCTCGAAAACTGTTGCGATCCCCTATACTTGTGGGTTATCACACACCCGACGGGAATAGGCGAACATGCGAGCCGCGCTCGTGGTGGCGCGGGAGATGCTACGGTGCCGGCTGATGGAGAGCGGCTGCGACGTGCTGCTGGAACGCGTCGCCGAGCTATTGGATTCTGCGGCCAGGGGTACACCGCCTTTCTGCTCCCTACTCACATCTCAAGTTGAGGCCAGGTCACACGACGGGTCTCGTTGCGTCCGCGTGCTCCCAGGTGCACCAGGAGGGCTTGCAAGCATTGGCACGACCGGCGGTGACGTGCACCCAGCCGCGCCCTCGCCTACCCTAGGTGGCGTGGGCGCAGGTGTTGCTCCTCACGATTCCAATTGAGCGTCACCCCACGGCCACCAGAAAGGCACGCTGGGGTCGGCTGCATGGGGCGCGGGGTGCCTTGGCGGTGGTTCCGACAAGGCAGCCCAGGAAGCCTATGTGCCCCGCATGGTGAGTCAGGAGTACGCGCTAGAGCACGTTCCACGAGTCGGGCTGGGAAAAGAGATGTTGGAAGCCGAGGCCTTCTATGGGCCACCCAGGAGCCTCGCCGACCCCGCCGACGGCAACCACCGCAGGGTACTGCTGATAACTCAGGAGCAGGCTTACGCTAACCATGGATCGCAGGTGGACCAGGCCGTGTCGGCGGACGGCGCCCCCAGCGCTGCAGCCCCACCCCAGCCAGGGGCGGCACACTAGGGGCTGCGCGAAAGGGGTCCAGAGCAAGGCCCACCCCCATGTCACGCGGGGCATGGCATCACCCGGAGGTAGGTCCTCTGCCAGGGAGACGCCGGCAAGCCCTCATTTGGCGTCCTCTCTGCCCCTTGGTCTGGTCCTGGTTTCCGGACGCCCCAACAGTGGTCGAGGGTGGCGCAAGGCGGGGCCCTCATTTGGCGATATGAAGCAAGGCTCATGCCTTTAAAGGTCTCCTCCCGTGACACTCTCACGTAATAATGAGTGGGGCTGTACATGCCCCGGAGCCTCCGGAGAGCCACCCTCGGGCCTCGGGGGCTCCCGCCCACGTCCTAGTGGAAGCACCATACCCCGCACCGGCCGTCGACACTGTCCCCCAATGACTAAGCTCACGGCCGGCAAAGGCACTAGGCTTCGCGTTGGTGATAAGACAAGAAGACTAGCTAGGTGCCAAACATGGCCTTTTGTTTTCAACCCGTTTTTCTATAGCTCAATTTACAGCCTTTGGATTTGAATTTGAAGTCGTATTTTCATTGGCAATTGCGGGGGGTGTATTTTCTCGTTCGTATTAGTTTCGTGAGTTTTCTGGATTCGTGCCTTGTTTTGAGGTTTGCGTCTGCTACCTCCCCCCTTCTGAGCACCTCGCGAGCAGGGGTTGGGCATTGCGTACGCGCGCCACGCGCGCGCCCCGCCATGACTGGCGCTCGCTCCTCACGAGGCCCTCTCGGACGGACTAGCAGACTCCTCAGGAGCCCCAAGCCTCGCGAGCCCGCGAAGAACTCCCCTTGAGAAAATACACATCCGTAGCAACCAAATCAATGTAAAGCCTGCCTGGGCCAAGGTAAGTTATAGTCGCATGCTCGCAAGGGGCTCGCGAGCTTACAAAAGCACGCTTTAAGTATGGTTCAAGGAAGAAAATAGTAGTCCGATTACATGAGGGGCTCCCCCTCCCCAAAAATGCTCTTACACCCTGAGGGGCCATGCACAAACTTTTGCATGCAGGTTCAAAACAAAGGAGTGCCGGCTCAGTCATACATGTCGCTCGCCGCGTCCTCCGGGTCGCTAGCAGGCGCGTCGCTGGCACCTTTGTCATTGTCGCTGGCACCATCTTCACCATCATCAACCGCGCCGCCCTCGTCCGCCACGACCATCACCGCGTCGTCCTCAGAGGAGAAGGCCCTGACCAGAGCATCCACATTGTCGTCCACCCAGCGTGCTAGGTTGTCCCGGATGACATCGGGCACTAGGGCAATGGAGGCGTTAAAGTCAAATTCAGGATTGATGTCCTAGAGATGGCTGAAACGCGGGAAAACACGCGCCCGAGGAGGTCTCGGCTCTTCTCCTCGACAAGCTCACGAGCCCTCTCAGCCCGGTTCTCCAAGCGCGCCACGACATCAGTGAAGAAGCGGAGGTGGCCGACGTAGTCTTCTACGTGGGGATGAGGGGCGTGTTCGTCGCAAATGGCGGCCAATGCCTGGTTGGCCCTCGTCCTGAGGTCTCGCAGCATGGGTGCGTGCTCACGCAGCAGCGTCAGTTGCCGGAGCGCCTCCTCCCTGCTCTACTACGCAAGGGACTCGGTAGCAGTAAGCCGCCGCTGCAGCGGGAGCAGCTCGGCACAGGCGGAGGCCAACTCGGCCTACAAGGAGATCAGGGCAGCTGCGGCGGCTTACTCGCGCTATTATGCCTCCGCCAACCTTTACCTGAGGGCGGTGGTCCTGCCCTCAGCTTCAGCCTCCACGAACTTTAGCTTCAAGTCGTACCTATTGGCAAGATTAGCGCGGGCCTCCGCTACCCCGCGGCCCACTTCCTCTTGGATCCTGGTCTCGCGCGTGCTGGCAGTGTCTTCTGCTTGAGCAACCTGACGCTCCCTCGTCTCCAACCACTCGAGCTCAAGACTGCGCTCTGTGGCCTCCAGCATCAGCGTTTCCTCGCGCCTCAGGATTTCCTCCTCGTCGGAAGGCACCCCCTTCATCAATGCCAAGGCATCTCTATGCACCTCCACTTGCTGCTCCAGGGAGGCATTCAGGGCCTGGAGCTCCCGCCGGCGCTCCTCGGTGACTACGCGGCGGTGGTCTGCCTCCCTAGCCTCCTCCAAGGCTCGGGCGCTGGCCTTGCGCGAGGTTGCAAGGGATGCCTCGACATCCGCGCTAGCATGCTCATGCTAGAGGCACCTGAGGTTGATGTCCACCTTCAGTTGATGCCATTCGTCCACCAGCCGGAGACCCTCGGTGTAACACCCCAGATGTAACTTTCCATATTTGTAACTCCGACTCTTGCCATTTTCGGCTACGTGATATGACATTCCTTTCGTGGTTGGGTTTTTTGTCTTTGTTTGGCATTTTGTTCATGTCATGCATTTCATATCATGTCATCATGTGCATCTCATTTGCATTCATGTTCGTCTCATGCATCCGAGCATTTTCCCCGTTGTCCGTTTCGCAATCGGACACTCCCACATACACCCGGCGCACCCCTCTTGTCTTTTTTGTGAGTGGGAGAAAAGCATTCTCGGAATGGGCCAAGATTTGTCAAGTGGCCTTGGTACATCACCGGTAGACCGCCTGTCAAATTTCGTTCCATTTGGAGGTCGTTTGATGCCCCAATGGTTAACCGGGTAACCGCAAAGGCCTCTTTTGTGTTGCAGCCCAAGACCCCTCCAAAACTGCCCAATAACCCTTCTAAACCACCTCCATGTTCTCTGCCGTTGGATCACGATCGTGTGGGCAAAAACCGCACCTCATTTGGACACTCCTACCTCCATCTACCTATAAATATGTGCCCCTCCCCGAAATTCTGAGTCCCGAAACCCTAGCCCCGCTCCCCTCCGCCGCCAGACATGTCCGCCGCCCGCCCGACGTCTTCGCACCGCCATCCGGGCCAATTGTAGCTCGACACGTGGCCTCCGCACCGTCCCCGCACCGCCGGCCCGCCAGGCCTGCGTCCGGCCCCCGCGGGCCCAACGCCTCCGCCGTCGCCCGTGCCCTAGCGCCGCTCCTCCGCCGCCCTTCGCTGCCGCGTGCGTGCTGCCGCCTTCGCTGCCGGTCGCCAGCACCTGCTGGTACGCCGCGCGCCGCCGCCTGGCTGCGCCGCCCCGCCATCGCTGCGCCTCCCCCGGACTCGTCGCCGGCCGGATCCAGTCGGCCCGGACCGGATCTGCCTCTCCCCCGCACTCGGGCCACTCTCCAATGAGATCCCGGCAAACCCTGGCCCGCCTCGAGAAGCGTGCCCTAGAAGCCTAGATCTGGGCGAGGTCAAATTCTTCTAAGTCTCTTCTCTATGATATTTTTATGCCATGTTCATCGCATCATATCTCTGTGCTCGTTGATCCAAATCATGCATATGATATGTCAAAATGTTCGTCTCGTTGAGCTCTTCATGCTAGCAGCATATCCGTGCATGTTGCTGTCTTTATGATGCCATTTTCATTGTTGCAAGAGTGCTATAAAATCTTAACTGCTGGTTCTTAGTAGAACACGGTGATTTGTCATTTTTGTTGCATTTGATGTGTGCATTCAATGAGCATGAGGTCTACATGTGTTTTGAACTACATAATGCTATCTTTACAGAGGTGCAAGTCTTGTAATTTTGGGATCTATGTGGTGACTAGAACAAGCATGAAAACTAGGCTCCGTGATGTTGCTGTTTTCAGGCACTTCTCCTGATGTTAGTTTGATGCCATGTAAACTTGATGCTACCATGAGATCCATGCTTATTTTGAGATACTTCAGTAAGGATGTTGTGAACATGTGGTTATGCGCTATCCATTCATGCCTTTGGTTGCAATTATGGAGTGCTCTAGCATGTTTTTTTCTTGCTCTACTTTTGCTATATAATGTTCCTGGCAGATTGTTAACATGATAATCAATTTTGCCATGTGTTTTGCTAGTGATCCATGCATCCTATGAACTTACTCTTGCCATGTTTAGCCCCATGAACATGTCTTATTACTGTTGGTATGCTTGTGTTGTCATGTAATGCTTTGAGGTGAGTGTCATGAGCTTGCAAAGTTGCTATCATGAATCTGTTTCTGCCATGTCCTTAAATTTCACTATGTCTGAATCTGTTTATAAAACTTGCTATCTTTACATATGTGCCATCATATTTTCTGTGCCTTTTTGGCTCATGTTCAGTAAGAGAGTTTTGTTATGTGCATTTAGTAGAATCATGCCATGCCTTTGTTTGCTATGATATGTTCCTGTAGCAATGTTGTTTGCTTGCTCTAAGCATTGCTTCCTGATGCTCTTTATGCCATGTTAGTATTTTCACCAAGTCTGTGAAGCTGATATCTTTTACACTTTTGCCATGCTTGTTTGAACCTGTTTTAGTGTGATTTAGCCGTAGCTCAGTGTTCATGTTTTGCAAGCATCTCTTGTACATCACTTCCATATGCCTTGTTGCTATGTTGGAGTGCAGTAGCTTAGTTTTTGTTACATTCTAAGTGCTATCATGCTGTTAATCGCAGATTTGCGTCATCCTTGTTTTGCTTCTCATTTGCAAACCGTGCATCTGTTTCCGGTGATCCTTATGCCGATTTTGACCAAAATCACCTCATCTTTCTAGTGGCATACTTGGTTTGCCAAGTTGATGCTTTGATCATTCTTTCCCTTCCGGAGCATGCATATGCATTGCATATCATATCTTGCGTATCATGACATGTATTGCATCATGTTGCATGTGCATTGCACCGTGATTGATTGTTGTTCCATTGCTTGTGTTCTTGCTTTGGGTAGAGCCGAGAGACGAGTACGTGAATGAGGAACCTGTTGAGTACGCTAATGAGGATCAAGCTTTCGACAACTCTGAGAACATTGCAGGCAAGATGACCATACCCTCAAAATCACTTCTATCTTTGCTTGCTAGTTGTTCGTTCTATCGCCATGTCGCGCTACCTACCACTTGTTATATTATGCCTTCCATATTGCCATGCCAAGCCTCTAACCCACCTTCCTAGCAAACCGTTGTTTGGCTATGTTACCGCTTTTGCTCAGCCCCTCTTATAGCGTTGCTAGTTGCAGGTGAAGTTGAAGTTTGTTCCATGTTGGAACATGGATATGTTGGGATATCACAATATCTCTTATTTAATTAATGCATCTATATACTTGGTAAAGGGTGGAAGGCTTAACCTTATGCATGGTGTTTTGTTCTACTCTTGCTGCCCTAGTTTCCGTCATACCGGTGTTATGTTCCTTTATTTTGCGTTCCTTACGCGGTTGGGGTTATGGGACCCCCTTGACAGTTCGCTTTGAATAAAACTCCTCCAACAAGGCCCAACCTTGGTTTTACATTTGCCTACCTAAGCCTTTTCCCTTGGGTTCTGCAGACTCAAGGGTCATCTTTATTTTAACCCCCCAGGCCAGTGCTCCTATGAGTGTTGGTCCCAACTAGAGCCCTTTGCAGTGCCACCTCGGGGAAACTTGAGGGCTGGTGTTAGTTGTATGGATTGATCATCTGACAAGAACGAGATATGTGCAGCTCCTATCAAGATTTGTCAGCACATTCGGGCGGCTTTGCTGGTCTTGTTTTACCATTGTCGAAATGTCTTGTAACCGGGATTCCGAGACTGATCGGGTCTTTCTGGGAGAAGGAATATCCTTCGTTGACCGTGAGAGCTTGTGATGGGCTAAGTTGGGACACACCTACAGGGTATAAACTTTCGAGAGCCGTGCCCGCGGTTATGTGGCATATGGGAATTTGTTAATATCCAGTTGCAGAGAACTTGACACTTAACTTAATTGAAACGAATCAAATGCGTGTGTAGCCGTGATGGTCTCTTTTCGGCGGAGTGTGGGAAGTGAACACGGTCTTGTGTTATGCTTGAACATAAGTAGCTTCAGGATCACTTCAGGATCACTTCTAGCTTCTTGACCATGTGTTTCTTCTCTTCTCGCTCTTATTTGCGTATGTTATTCACCATATATGCTTAGTGCTTGCTGGAGCTCCACCTCACTACCTTCTCCTACCCATAAGCTTAAATAATCTTGATCTCGCGGGTGTAAGATTGCTGAGTCCTCGTGACTGACGGATACTTCCAAACAGTTGCAAGTGCCGAGGATACCAGTGCAGGTGATGCTACCGAACTCAAGTGGGAGTTCGACGAGGATCTGGGTCGTTACTACATTTCGTTTCCTGATGATCAGCAGTGGAGCCCAGTTGGGAAGATCGAGGATCTAGCATTTGGGGCTGTCTTCCTTTATTTTGGTTCCGTAGTCGGACCTTTGATTGTACTCTGGATGATGTATGTTTAACTTGTTATTTGTGTGAAGTGGCGATTTTAAGCCAACTCTTTATCCTTTTCTTATTCACTACATGGGATTGTGTGAAGATTATCGCATTTGCGACTAAACACCATGCGGTTACGCCTCTAAGTCATGCCTCAACACGTGGGAGATATAGCTACATCGTGGGTGTTACACTCGGTTTCAAGACGAGCATCAACATCCATGAGTTCCTCCCCAAGCCTGCTCAGAGCACCCATCGCCTCCTGAAAGAACTCGTGGAGGATGGCACCCCGCTTGCGCGCAAGCTCGAGCGCGTGACCGGGTCCGTCCCCCACGCCAGAGGATGTCGAAGGAGACCGAAGTGGCTCGCTTCCTCTCAGCAGAGGGCTGGAGGCTGCCGCCTTCCCGGTCGCCCTTCAGGCCTCAACAGAGGCCCGGAGGAGAAAATGCTCGTTTCTCGAAGAAGAGGCCAAGGCAAGGTGATTCGGCCGTGGCCAATAACCAGGGGAGGAGCCCTTGGCACACCTCCTGCACCCCAGGCAAGGACACGAAGAAGGGACGACAAGAACACAGGTTCGAGGCGCTAGGCGGGCGCGCTTGCCCCTCCGGCCGACCTCGCGCTTAGTACGGCGTGCTGGCTTGGGGCGCTCAAGACTGGCGGGGGACTTGAAGCAGGGGGAAGTGGCTTCTCAAGAGATTTTGCCGCCCTGGCAGAAAGGATCTTGTGGAGCCTTAGTAAGGAGGGGAAGAATCACTCGAGGAACTAAAAAGATAAGGTACTCACTCATCTATGGCGATATACTTCCTCTGTCAATGGACGGAAGGCATCACCGCTGCAGCTTGGAGACCCTTTCCTCTTCCGGAGCGCATCAAAGTTCAGTCGAAGCCGGCCAAAGCCCAGGGAACGGTCACCAACTCCGGGCGCAACTGGGGTAGCTCCTGAGGGGGCGACCTCGGGGGTGCCATCCTCCTCCTCGCGGCAACCCGCCGGGGCCTCGGGAGCTGTGGCCTCGGGAGTATCGGGCTGCGACGCCCCTCTGTCCGTTTCCTCAAGATAGCTCTCTGGAGGGCCGTGGGGCGGTCCTCCAGGAACCCCGAGTAGCGCCGATTCCTCAGCAGTCGCGATGCCAACGGCCGACAGTGGTCGCCCCCCTGCGCCCACTTTCGGGGAGATGGCCGCACTGGTGGCGGGCAAGGGAGCCACAGGGACCGGGTTCTCGCGAGACCCTTCAAGGCCGGCTGGGCGTAACCCCCATTCATCAAAAGGGGCATTTGCCTTGCGAAATCCACCTTGTTCGAGCAGCAGTACAAGAGACAACCATCCTCCGGCATGTTGGCTGGCGATGGGTCGCCCGTCAAGATCTCAAGCACAGTTTGCTGCGCCCCAAGAGGAAGCCCAGACTTGTGAAGCCTCATGCGGTCCTTGCTACCGGACAAGGTCCACATTGGTTGAGAATGGCGTTGAAGGGGGGCAACACGGTGCCGGATGAACTCCATCACCACCATGTGTGCAGACACATCAAGATCCTTCAGCCTCTTCAACCGGAGCTAGGCATAGGCGAGATGTGGGTCAGCGAGCCTCTTGTGGCCGCAGCCAGAGCTGGGAACGGCGGGTGCCGACGGAAGCGAGAGCAGGGGGCTGAGCACGCCAACGTCCACGAACACCCACCGCTTCCGGAACCCGCTTGTTGATAGCGGGAGCTCGAAGTCAATCCCTGAACCGGCCGTCGCAGCCACGACATGGAAGCTCAGGCATCCTGAGCACTGCTAAGGGTCGGTCAGGTGAAGTGAGAAGAAGTGGCGAAGTAGGGCCACAAAAGGAGCAATGCCCACCATGTCCTCGCATACGAATGCGAAGACAGCAAGCAGGGCGATGGATCGAGGTTCTAGGTGTAGCATATGGATCTGGTAATGAGAAAGCACAGTGTTAAAGAAGGTGGAGAAAGGGGGGATCAAGCCGGCCCATAGGGAATCAAGGAAGGTATGGACCTTCGTGACTATCCTATCAACAGAGGCGCAGGATGTGGGCCAGGACACCTTCTTCCCCATTCGTTGGAATCAGCGGCGAGTGCAAGGCGGACCTTGTCGATGGCTTCCTGGTTGAGCACCACCGACTGTCCGACGGCTGGCTCAAAGGCCGAAGGTGGTTCGGCTGAGGACTGGGGCTTCTTCTTCCACTTCCTTGTCTGGCTCGGCGCCATGGTGATGGAGAGGACGGAGCCCAGGACAGATTGGAAGGCGAAGGTGTCATTGTGGGAAGGTGGAAGAGTTGGGGGAGTACATCGCCAGCGACGAGGGAATAACTGTGTAGGTCGCGATGGCCGCCTAGCCAGGCAGATATCAAGGCTGCATGGGGAAGCGGGGATGCCCATGCCTCGTTAGTCGCCATGCATAAATCAAGGCCGTAGGAGGTTGGGGCCCGCGGCGCTCCGCACTTGCCCCTTGGCTTCGCCTCGAAGCCAAGTCCGAGCGCGCCTTGGGACCAGGGGCTACTGTCGGCGTTCTGGGAACGAGGGTCCCCAGACTTGCCTGCCTGTGGCCCACGGCGTGGCTCCCCCAGTGGCCTGGTATGGCCCATCTTCACCAGCAAACACTCAAGACCCTCGCGAGGGGCCAAGCCTCGCGAGGCGGGTGACATAAGACCTCCTCAGGGGCAGCCTCACAAAGCTGGCTCGCAAGGAGTGGAGAGATCAAGGCAAGGGCACCTCATGAGGTTCCCGTGACGTGAGCCATGACGACCAAGGCCAGGCGGGTGCCAGGCGGGTGCCAGGAGGGCGCCAACGAGCGCAGAGCACCAATTGCCACTTTGGTGCTAAAGGAGCAGACACGGGTGAGGAGTCCCGAGGCATCAGGCAAAGGTTTCCATATCGATGCAACAAGACCAAGACAAGCAGGACGGCAAGACGGAGGTCATCGGGGAGCCCACGACGGCAACACCACCAGAGCCTTTGGCAGGCGAAGACCACCTTTTGTCAGGATAGCTTGTACTAGCTGTCCGCCTTCAAATTGGCTGTTGTGGGATCCCTTCCCGCCAAATATTTGGGGAAGAGGACCAGGGCCTCTATAAATAGGACTAGCCACCACCGTAGAAAGGGGGATCAGATCCATTCCACCCTCATACGCACCAGCTCACCAAGCTCAAGAACACCTCCCGCCAGGAGGCTGTTCACCCCTTGTACTTATTCATCCTCAGCCTACAAGGCAATCCACCACACCACACTGGAGTAGGGTATTATGCCACGTCGGTGGCCCGAACCAGTATAAACTCTTGTGTCCCTTGTTCTTCGAGTTCGGTGAGCTAGGTTTTGAGATCATTGTGAGAGCGTGAGCTGGGGGAAAGACCTTTGTGTGCACCCTAGTGTTCGAACCTTAAGGGTTTTGCCGAAACCCGAAATCCGACAGAGATCATATTCACGGAGTCGACTATGGAGGAAAGAATGTGCATGCCTGTTCAATGGCATGAGCAGCCTGTGCAACTGTTCAAATGGGAGGTAGGAGAAGTCAAATCCCGGGACGAGTTGCGGTGGCGCCACTGGGCATGCATCATAGGCGAGGTGAGCTACCCTCCCTCCCCGCCAGCGATGCAGTGACCTAGTTGGTTGCTGCTGCAATGAACTTGCAACGCCATGTCGGTTTGCAACCTTGACAATCACTCCATCTATATGTATTGTATTCCTGTGAAAATACTTGGTCGTTTGGAAAAAGATGGTAATCGATTTATCACTAGTTTTATAATGCTTGGTCATGACAATCAACCGAAGCCACAACCAGAAGTCTCCATCGCGTAATACTTTACGTTCGATCGCACCAACAGATGGTCGGTCGGACCCGCGTCTCACCGAAGGGACACACATTGGCTTGGTCTGACATGTACGACCAGTGACATCACTGACTTGTGCGACCACATTTGAGCAGTGTAGTACTCCCTCTATCTCAGTTTACAAGTCTTGCACGTGTACCTAGGTCGTTAATTTGACCAAATTAATAAGAGGCATACATTACTAAAACTATATCATTACAAACTTCAAATATTCTATTTTTTTAATGATATATTTTTTATCTTAAACAATTTATTTTATATAAGTTACATTGACTACCTAGATACACGTGCAAGCCTTGTACACTGAGATGGAGGGAGTACTTGAAATTTATGTTCCACTAAACTCATCGGGAGCCGTTTTGGGCCTCGAAACCAAAACCATCAATTAATCTTTACCTTGTTCCCATCACATTCCAAAGTACTAGTGCTACAATTAAGTGCAAGCCTGCTCACACCTACTAGTACATACCAAACCTGAACGTGTTCCCAGTATGTAGGTTTTAGTACTAGTGCTAGTACTTAGGTTATAAAAATGGGAACTACCTGACCGAAAATTACTCTACCTTCCTCCTCATAAGTCCTTCTTCTTTGTCCGCCCTTGCCATGGACGGTGTGTAGAGCTCTAGGTCGAGAACTACTCGTAACAAGGGAGCGACAACCAAGGCTACGAAAAAAAAGAGGGCTCGCCGTCTCGCAGAGACCTCGAAAGATCTCTCATGGGCAGGCGATGGCTCCTAGGAGCGCCCGAGCCGCGGAGGCAAACATGCCGGCATGTTCGATCAGCTCAATAAGTACCTCAATAAGCAGAAGGAGTTCATCCACGGGTTGGTGGAGCTGCTAAAGGAGAGCCTCGAAGACATGCCCGTTGAGCTCAATGAGCAGGGGGAGGTGAACGCCGGCTTGGTGATGATGCTGAAGAAGAGCATTGCCTTGGAGAAGAAGGCGACTGACGAAATCCTGCAACCTCAGGAGGACAAGGGGAAGCTCTGCCACGAGCTCGACCTGCTGAAGGAGGAGAACGATGGCTGGAAGAAGATGCATGAGAATAGTACTTCCTCGATGAAGATGCTACATGCCCTCGTCATGGAACAGAAGGAGGAGTTGGCGACACTCCGCATCGAGCACCAGGCTGCTGTCAAGGTATGTAGTGCGGCCATGGAATAGATGATGAAGGCTCGCGTCGAGAAATCCCGCGTCATGGACAGAATGAAGAAGATGGCGGAGGAGATGCGCAAGGAGATGGAGGTCGTGGAGGCGATGAAGAAGCAATTACGACTCCGCAACCAGCAACCCTTCATGTAGTTGAGAGCAGCGCCCCAGACTTGTGTGTGCGTCTTCCTTCTTTTTTTGGGGTGATAATCTTCCTTCTTCTTTTACTCATGTGTTTCTTCTTTTGCTTTGGGTGTTTTGCCACACATGTCACGTTCTCTGCGAGGCATGAATAGAACAATGCTAACAATGAGATGACTAGCAAATTAGATCATTTTTATCGCCATATGGCACTGGGCTGCCATGTTTCGTGCTCCTCCATCGTACTCCAGTGGAAAGCTTGAGTATACCACACGGTTCTTTGATCCTCCTCAGGTCGTCGGCACATTTATACGAGTAGTCAAATCACAAGGCCCCGCCTTCCAGCAGTAATGAACCGTCAAATCACAAAGGCCCTCGCCTCTCTTGAAACCGACCAAGCTAGACTACCCCGCCCTCTAGCCTTTTAAAAAATGTATACTGTTGTACAGTAGTAGTATCGATGGATTGTGCCATGGAGCAAAACTAACAAGATGAAATTAAATAAAAAAGGTGGTACATATAGAGAGCGTTCGTCGCCAAATTATGCATATAGTACTATTAAAAAAGCTAGTACGTGCTTAAATGGGGTGCTAAGTTCTATTAAAGAAATTAGCATACCTATTTAATTCTTGGGTTCTTATTATTTATGACACTAGTTGTGTATCACTACTCAGTTTTGCCATTAGAAGTTCAAACTACTAAAAAATGCCATTGATCCATGAGATGCCTGCTCAAAAATGCAATTAGATATCTCAAAAATGCCATCGTTAAGTTAGATGTTTGCTCAAAAATGCCATTAGACATTGTTAATTTCACGTCAAACCTAAAGACCATGTTATATGACAAAAATAAGCTGATTCTCACAATGATAAGTGTGGCCCCACTTGTCAGGAGTAACTAAGCGAATAATTTTATAGGAAAATAAGAATGCTGTTGGGATCAAATAGGCCCCACACTTTATTTTACTGTAGTGAGATGGAGGGAGAGCTGGCATGTTGGTCCATCGGTATTTATGTCATTATAACATGGCAAAAGAGATTTGAGTCACAATAATGGTGTCCAACACAACACACCCCTCAAAGAAAACTAAGCACCCTGAAATTCTTTGACAAAACTAAGCACCCTGAAATTCTTTGACAACTAAACTGCTGGCTATATGATGTTGGCCATATATATTGTACGTATATAATGTGAAGAGACAAGTGGTAGTACTATACCAACTAAAAGATGAACTGTAAGAAATAATAGTATATGTACGTACTGAAGAGTTAAAGTAACGAGAAGAAACATAACATAGTTCTGCTGGGGGCTCAGCACAATACACCCCTCAAATAAAACTAAGCACACCTGAAATTAAACTAAGCAACTAATCCGGTAGACAGTGCATTAGAACCACCATGAGCAACGACACTGCCACCTTACTCGGACTCCTCGTCCACGTCCTCGATTTCGTCCTTGTCCCTCTTCCTCTTGGCCGATACTTCTTTGCTTGAACCACACACTTGGCTCTTGCTCTTCATCCAACCTTTGTAGATGTTGAAACAAAGGTAGCCATCCATTGTAGCATAGTGGATGTGGTCTATATCTAGTACATTCCACTGCCATGCATGATGAAACTTGGGCGGAGGTTTCTGCAGTTTACCATATGAAGGATGAACCATGGCTCCTGCCAGGGTCAACATTGAAGGCTAATCACAAGAGGGCACTAGCCCTTTCTTCCGGAGGTCGAAGGGGTTGCCTACAACAAGGCCTATCCGACCCAGGACTCTTATGTCGGTCATAAAGTCTACAATATCGAATTTGACTAGGCCGCCCTTAAGGAAGTTCTTAATTCCTCGCACTCAACGTCGGCATGGCATATGTGGTAGACCAAGCATAAGTCATGCACGCAAACCTGGATCACGGCGGGCTTCATCTTCTCTTCCTCCTTTAGATTCTTCTCTTTTTCCAAGGTTGTGGTGTACTCAACGTCTAGCCCAGCGACCCACTCATCATTTGAATTTTCAAACATGCGTCTGAAGCGAGCAAGGCATCCTTTCACCATCGCGGAAGAACGGGTGTAGATGACGTCGAAATCATCGCCGGTGATGGTTCTAACCTTGTACTCACCACTGATCATGGAGATTTGGTACGCCTTGGATTTGGGAGGAGGGTTAGGATTAGTGGAACTGCTGTAATGTGAAAGGACGGGACGACTAGGAGCGAACTGCCGTAATGTTAAAGGACGTCCGGGGACGAGTAGGAGAGAACTGCCAGTGGTTTTTTGATTGTAAAAATGTTGAGTGGGGCATGCGAACGGCAGGGTAGTGGCTTGCTTGGTGGATAAATGGATTCATGCACAGTTCTATGGGGGCCCAATTAGATGTCATGTCTACTTGAGGCCTAATTAAATGTCTTTCGATGTCATGTCAAGCGTCGGGAAAATTACAGGTGATACGAAGCTTTCCATTCTCACATGATATGGGCTTCTGAGAGCCCTTTGATCTGATACTGAACGGTTGCATGGCATGATTCTAGACCTATGGGTGAATATCCTATCCTGGAGGGTTATTCTGCAAATTTTCAGCAACTTAGCATGCGATCGTTCGATCTCAGATCCAAGGGCTGCCAGCAGCCTGTATCATGGTCGCACCTACCACGACCGTCGACTTGCTCGCGCGGTCGCGCCCTCGGAGATTTAACATGGTGTGTTAGGCTATCTGATGTTGGCATGTCATACATAGTCATCACTTAGTCACTCATACAACAAGGTTAGCTATAATGTTGGCTATAAGAGTAATTTTTTACTTCTCTCTATCTCTTTCTTCGTAGTATTTATTGCATTTGCCAAGGAGTGACCTCTTCAAATGAAATGGTGCTTAGATGAGGTGCTAAGGGCATTAAATGGCTTAGCAACTCAAGTCCCCAATGCATAGGTGCTTAGTTTTTTTTGCTAAGTTTGCTTTATTTAATTAGCTATAGACTCAAAATTGTCTTTTCACCTAGGTATATGCCCTTAGCACCGTTTCTTCCTAGGGTCACCAAACTAGTCTCTCTCTTCTTAATTAACTTGCCACATCAGACTTTATGCCTATGTGGCAGGCTTAGCTCCTGTACGAGCAAGTACAATAGTGGGCTATAAGCCCACTTACATGGCATTTTTTCATATGTGGAGGAAAGAGGCAAGGAAAAAGTGGAGGAGTGGGCTCTCATGCAAGAGCCAGCCTCTACATGGTGGAGCATTGGGAGAGGCACTTGTATACCATGGAGGTGGTCAGGAATCGGGAGACTCACGCCGGTCATAGTGCCGCAGTTAAAATGATAATGGCCATTCAAATCACGGGGCCCCACCTGTCCAGTAGTAACTCATTTTCAAATCACACAGCCCTATGTTTGCAGTATCCTACTCCCTCATCTTCTCGCGTCTCTGTCGGAACGACTAGGTGAAACTGCCCCGCCTATCGCACAGGAAAAGCCCCGCCCTCGACTTTTAAATAGTATAGTATACTAATTTTGTATCCATGGATTGCGCCATGGAGCAAAGCCTCAAGAAAACGGCGGTACACATGTACGGAGTATACAACATACCCGTTCGCGTTCGCGTCGCACCCTAGACGGTCGGTCGGTCTGGTACGCCGCTCTCCAAATGGAACACACGTCATATTGCGTTTGCTCACACATGTGGGACCGCAATTGAGAACTGACCATAGGCACACTCCCCGGCCCCGCAAGTCGGGTGAGTTAATAGAAGAGAGAGACAAGTGATAGTACTAGAAAAGTGTTGTATGGACATTGGTGCCTGGACGATCCCTGCATAACACAGAAGATCAATTCGTCCATGCATGTGACTAGACTCCAGCAGACATGCCTGGAATGGCTATCGTCTACATATCATGCAGGCTGTCTTGTATAGGGTTGTAGCTCTAATGAGAAATCTAAAAAAAGGTTTCTTGTCATCTCGCAATATTAGGTGTCATGTGCTTTTGATCACTGCGAGGGTTAAACAGTGACAACTGAGTTCCTCCAAGGTGCTGGTCATTGGGGGAACATGCACGAAGACTACTCGGCTGCCATCTAGGTTATGCCGTCTATGTTAATTAGGACATCTATCGATGGACCCCTTTTCTACGAGTTTATCTTTAATTTGAGATTTGATCCTCGTCTAGTTTGTCCGTCGGGATTCATGTTGTCTCCTTTGGGCAGTGAGGTTATGGTTTCTTGTCATGTGGCATTTTTTCGTGTTATATGTTATAATCCGGTGCTTCAGATCAAAATGACGACAACTGCACCTCTGGGTCACGTGCATGAAGACTTCACGATAGTCATTGACGAGGTCAAGCCGGCTCTGGTAGACAAAAGAAAACTAGTACTCCACTATATAGGCAGGAGCCTTTGCGCTAGCTTGCTAGTGTTGCTCTCTTCACACTGCCTCGTCATCTCCAGATCTAAACATGACAGCGGTGGTCTCTCTCTCTCTCTCTCTCTCTCTCTCTCTGCTCACCGCTGGTCACAGATCCAGCCGGATCCTCTTCGTCGGGGAAGGTGAGAAGGTGCAATGTTCACGCGGTCATCCTCAGTGACGGCTCTTACCCACTGCTGGCGCGTCCCGATCAGCGTGCCTTGCTGTTCTCTCCCAAGAACCACTGGCTAGGGAGGGCCTCTGACCCCTTGTTCCTTGCTGCCATAGTGTGGGAAGATCCGGCCTCCCGCCGCCCACCTAGCGACATCCCGGCGACCCTCAGGTATAACTTCCTTGGAAAACGGCCTTGCTCTACTTCCCAAGCTCCTGACGTCACTGCATTTGTATACTTTACTATTTCTCAGGGCCCCTCGTAGATAGGATCGATCGACTGTTCGAAAGCCTCCTAATTTTTTACTGTTAAGAGGTAAAACTAGTTCATGCACTAGAATCTAGTACTACTTGGTTCAAACAAGGAAGAAAGGGGTGGGGTGGGGGAAGATTTGTTAGCTGAATCTAGGACTTGGTCGGAAGAGGAAATAATGAGGGCAAAAAGTAGCAGAGACTGTCTATCCAACTGGTCTCTTGGTCTAATAGGGAAATAAAGGGAAACACGGTACAAACTCAATATAAACCCGATCTATTGGTTGAAAAAGGAAAGAAAGTGGGGGCTTGCCAGCCTCACACAGTATAAGGTGGCTATACCGAACAAAAATGGGACCAACCCAGATATCCTGTTCTGATGTTTGTTGCCCCGAGCCACTCTTATGTAATGCCACTGGTAAAATCTAGTAGTCGCAATGTTAAAAATAAGGACACGTTAAACCAATGTTGTTTTCAATGTAATGCCTCCAGTAATATGAATCAATGGCACTTTTTTTCATGTCTTGCTAAATTTCCCATTAAGATAAGTTGCTTCTTTTCGTTAGAAATGCAAGTGTCCTGGTCCACCTACTCTCCCGTGCCCAAATACCAACTCTGTAGCAGCTGTTAATGTAATGTTGCTGGTGAAATGAAGCAATGGCACCATTAAAGTAATGCCGTATTTAACGGTTGTCATAGTTAATCATAATGCCCACACTAATATCTAGCAATGCTGCTGCTTTAGAAATTGCTACTGTCCTTGTAGGATTGCCATTCAGATAAGGAACATGCTTCTTTTCATTTGATGTATGTTTCATCACTTGTTAGTCACCCTCCTTTCCACCTTTTTTGTGCAAATAGAGATGTACATTTCACACTTGATCTTAGTTGAACTACACAAATGATATCCAAATTATAGTTGAACGTTCCAAGAGCTTCACAACCAACCTTGATGTTGCTCAATTTTATTGCAATTAATGAAGGAGAAACTCTGTGGGTTTCGTTTTCTGATGGAAATGGAACCGGGGCTCGAGCCCTTTTCTTAAAAAATGAAGAAGAAGCTGCTAGCTCATGGGACATTGCTTCATTTTAGGTGAACTGCACCAAAAGGTCCCACGAATTGAATCATCCATGTTGGTGACTATTGTCATCCCTTCTATGATGGCGTTGACTGCAGATATGGTTCCCATCATGAGGTATGTTCCTTTTTGGTCTGACCGTTTGCCAAAGATCTTGCAGGTTGAGTTTGCTGTTGTGCTATTGTTTTGGCACTGCCATGATAAAGTAGTAATGTTATAATTTTGCACCTTTATCTAGTGGCACTATTAATTTGAGGCAACGTTTTGGCACCGCTAGTGCCACTGATATTTTTATATATCGAAAGAGGGGGTTTCCTCTGATTTCATTAAAGAAACCCAACCATAGAGAACCATTACCCGACAACATCTCAGTGTAAATGGGTAGTTATGCAACTACTACTAGAACGGACTAAGTACTAGTAGGAGACAAGTTCGCCACATAAGCTAGGCAGGTAGGGGGACGCAGCACTAGCTCAACCAAGTTTGGTTTACAACCCAAATGCTACCATAGAAACATCAGGGGGAGGATAGGGACTGAATGAGCCAGCTTCAGCATCCCAGTATAAGCACCCCTGGCCTCCATCCTTGCGACGCACGGTACACCTCGTTTTCCACCTGCTCGATCCTAGTGCCACTGATGAAATGAAGTAATAATAAATTAAAATAGAGCGAGTGTCCTCTCTATCATTTCATTTCCAATGTAGATAAAGAAAGTTCTTCTCTTTGTTAGTATATGTTTCATCAACTAGTCACATTGTTAATGTTTAAGCGTTTCTACAAACTGGGGTGCTTAATTTTAGTTCATTTGCACAAAAATAGAGATTGGAATGTCTCAAGGCCCCTCCTTGTACTACCATTGAACACTGGTGTTCATCACTGACAGAAGGTGTATCGGGGAGACTTGGGTCGATTTCCAGTATGAGGCGTACCATATGAGGCGTTGTAGGGCCCATCTCGCCCTCGCAGCATGGCATACTATGATACTATTGTCGGGGAAACTGATCCACGAACACCTATGGGGCCGGCGGACCGAGCCCCTTTCGGTTCGGCGGGGGGCGGAGATCACACGAAGAGCAGATCGAGGCGAAGCACACAAGCAGTTTACCCAGCTTCGGAGCTCTCCGGAGAGATAACACTCCTACTGCTGCTTGTTTTATTATCTTCTGTTCTTGCTCCAGAGAGAGAGCGTGGTGTTTTTCTGGGTTCCGAACCAGTCGAACCAGTCGAACCCCCTCTACGTTGCGCATGGGCCTCCTTTTATACACTAAAGGGGTCACCGACAGGTGGCAATGCAGAGAAGGGTACAAATGTAAAAAGTGAGGTGGTTGGTACAGTTGCTTGTACAGTGCACCCTACCTAACCCTGACGACAGGGGACAAGGGCATTAAATGCCCGTCTGAGTCGCCCAAACAGTGCAGAAAAGGACCGTTAGGGGCGCCACCGTTCGCCACGATGGCGATCTTGTCAGCTTCGCATGCCACTGCGCACCGCTGGCTGCACAGCCTCCCGCCACGCGTGCCTGGAGGAGGCCCCCAGAGCGACACGTTGGTGGATGCGCTGGAGCGTGGGCACAGAGTGGCCGCCTGCCGCGGCAAGCGCCTTGCCGCTGCTGTTATCTCGTCGGGTCCGGAAGCTTGTCACTCACCGGGCCTCGAGGTACCTTGGTTGGTCTTCCCGGCAAGCTCCTCTTGCCGGGGCCTTGTTGCCTTGCCGGAGCATGTGGCGCGTCGCGGCAAGTTCCTTGGAGTGCCTTGGTTGGCCTTCCCGGCAAGCTCCTCTTGCCGGGGCCTTGTCTCCTGAGCTTAAATACTTTGTTCTTGAATGGCTCCAAGGGAACCACGGAGGATCTGGGCGTTCGCCCGGCAAGCCTTGCCGCGGGGTGCTGCAACTGCCCGTGCACAAGTTCGGGGTACTAGGGTACCCCTATTCTAGTACACCGACAGGAGCCCCCGGGCCTGGGCCAGACACGGTGCCGAGCGCTGTTGGGCTAGGCCCAAGACAGGGCACGGGCACACGTGGACTGGGCCACGCCGAATCTCGCTCCGTATCCACCGCGCTCTCCCCTAACGGCACGCGTTAGATGCGGCATCGTGGGAGAGATCGTGGGTGGTTCTTTATTCGGAAGGGCGAAACATCCGCCCCGTCCCTCTTTATAAGCAGAGGAAACAGGGGCAGTTCGTTCCCCCTCGCTGGTTGCTACTACTCCATCTTCACGAACCTCCACCGCTCCCCCCTTCTTCTCGAAGCCGAGAGAGCAGCGCTCCGCCCCCCATTGCCACCAGCATCACCAACGCTGTCGACCTCCACCACCACCTCCGCCATGGCTCCGAAAGCCGACAAGGGAAAGGGCGTGAAGTCGGCCGAGGCGCAGCGACTCGCGGCGCTACGGAAGGAGCGGGCGATCTTCTCCCCCCAGCTCGGCGCGAAGGAGCTGAGGGAGTACTTCTACCTCTTTTGGGCGACGGAGACGCGGGCGCATCCGCGTACGAGGGTACTCCCGGCCGCTGCTTCGGAACTGGCTCCAAACGGGTACCCATTCTTCGCGTTGTTCTTCTATTGCGGGATCTACCCACCCTTCTCGGAGTTCTTCTGTGATATCATGAACACCTACGGCCTCCACCTCCTTGATTTCACCCCCAACGCCGTTCTGACCATGGCAGTTTTCGCACATTTGTGCGAAAACTTTGTCGGAGTCCACCCCAATGTTGCCCTTTTCCGCCACTTCTTCATGCCTCGAGTAGAGAGAGGAGAGCCGCTTGCCGAGGGATCGCCTGGATCTTGAGAGTCGGCAAGAAGGAGGCGTACTTGGAGGGTGAGCTCCGCAGCAAGTGGGAGGAGTGGAGAGCGGAGTGGTGCTGGATCGTCGAGGAGAATCCACAGCCCTTCGCCGCCGTGCGCCAAGCTCCAATAGTGCACGGCAATGACTGGAGCAATGTGGCCCCGGAAGACGAGAGGCTGAAGATCACCAGTACTAAGATCCTTCGCCTCAGGCTTGCCGGACTCACTGTAGGCGCTGTAGGCGCAGATTTCCTCCGCCGCCGCATCGCCCCCCTGCAGGAGAGGGGGAGGCCCGCTTGGGAATTCAAGAACTCGGCGGACATCATGAGGCTGCGGCCGGGCCTCAACTACAACTTCACCGTCTTGGAGCTGGATGCAATGCTCCTGGAGTTGTTCAAACGCGATCCCCAGCACCCATTCACGCTGGCGAGGGGCGTCGTTCCATTGTGCAATAATTCTTCACTTGACCGGATCCGCGCCATGATGCCGTTGTGCGATTCACACGGAATTGTTCCAACTTGGCAAGAGCCTGCGGATGACGTCGTGCAAGCGTTCTTCGACAACTTGGAAGAAGCACCGGTCCGCGCTGACGAGCAGAAGAGCCTCACCCGTGACACCACCGACGAGGAGCTGCAGCGCATCGCCACTAGGGCGGAAGAAGCTGCGGCCACAGCTGCCGCGGGTGCGTTTGGGTTCACTGTGGAGGAGGCGGAGGCGGCAAACCTCGCCGAGCGCGCGGAGTTCATTGGCGAGGAAGAGCCTGCCGGCTCTGAAGCTGAGCCGAGCGAGGCCGGCGAGGAAGAGCCCGAGCCTTCAGAAAGCTTGCCGCAGGCGGAGCCCCCGGCCCCGCCAAGAAGGCGTCTTCGCAGGGCCGCGGACGTAGCGGGGCGGCAGCCGGGTCAACAGCTGCCGAGCCGTGCGACACGCTCTACCGCGGCAAGCAAAGTTGCCGCGGGAGCGCCTCACGCAGCAGCGGCAACTGGAGCAGGATCTTCCCGGGCCACCGCCACCGCCCCCGCCAAGCGGGCAAGGGATCCTACTCCTCCGCCTCGCCGCACCTGAGGGGAGCCGGACTTCGATCTTTCCGCGTTCAACTCCGACGAGGAGGAAGAAGAGTAAGTTTCTTTGGTGCTCTTGTAGTTCTTCAATCTTGCTGTTTTTATCTTGTATCTGACTTGCTTCAATCTGAACTCCTTTCTTTTCAGGACGCTGGCCCAGAGAGCGGCGAAGAGGGCCAAGGCCGCGGTGATTGTCATTGAAGATGACCCCACCATGTCAGCAGGGGGTGGGTCCGAGACCACCTTGACGGACCCGGCAACCACTCCTCAAAGCAGCCCCCAGCGCAGCCCCCAGCGTAAGTTCATAGTTAGCTTTCTGCTGTCAGGCGCGCATGAGTGCTTTTTCCTTTGTTGATATCTTGCTTGTTGATTTGTGTAGGAGCAGAGCAGCCATATCAGGAGCGCCCGGAAGCTGGTCCGAAGTGCCATCTGCTTCGACTACGCCGCCAAGGGAGGAGTCCCCGGCAAGGGAGCGCTCTCTGGCAAGGGAGAACTCTCCGGCAAGGGGCAGTTCTCCAGCAAGGGACAGCACCGTCGATCCTGCGGCGGCCGAGACCGCAACTGCAGATCTTGGCACAGGTAATTCACTTGTCCAAAAACTTTCCCTTGGGTTCTTCTTCTTCTGATTTTCTTCTCTTTGATTTTTGACTGATTTTTCTCCCTTCTTCGTTCTTCAAACCCATCTGCTACTGAGCCAATGGAGACAGAGGGCACCGGCGAGGAAGGCGCGCATGGCAGCACTGACGACGCGGCCGCCAACGAAGAAGGGGTCGGTGCTGATGAGACCGCCGGCGAGGAGGCCGCCAAGGCTGCCGCCGCAGAAGCCGGCGAGGGGTCGGGCAATCGCGCTGACGACCCTGAGGCCGCAGGAGCGCCAGGCGCTGCGCCGACCACCGATCCCTCTGCCGCTGCTGCAGAGTAGGGCTTCAAGGAGCCCCAGCCCGGCGCCTACTTGAAGGTCGGCGACGATATCTTCATCAAGCTACCCTGGGCGTCGAGCTCCAAGGCGCCGGGCGAGGGGGAAACTTTCGATGAGGAGGTGCTCGCCTCCGCTGGACTGTCGTTGGTCGATGCGCCCAGCAGCAGCAATGGCGAGCCTGAGGAGGAGCAGCTGCTGCGGAAGCTGCTGTCACTCTACCGCGCACGGCAAGCCAAGCTGGCTTCCCGGGGAGCGCTTGTCGCGAAGGCGGGAGTTGATATGGAGAAGCGTGCGGAGGAGCTCCGGGGCCACAATCAAGAAGTTCTCCGGTCCCTGGCACAGGAGCGGGAGCGACTCGCCGAGGAGCGCACGGCCTTCCTTCTCGAGAAGGCCGAAGCTGAGGAGGAACAAAGGCTGGCCGCCGAGAAGCAGTCTGCGCGAGAAGGAGAATTGGTGCAGCGGAAGGCCAACCTCGACAGCTACGAGGAGGAGCTCGCCGAGCGCGAGCAAGCACTTGGCGGGGCGCTCAAGGAAGCAAAGGACGCTGCCGCAACCGCAGAGGCCGCCAAGAAAGAGCTGGAGGAGAAGGTGGCGCAGGTGGAGGCCAACATCGGGAAGAGCGGCGAGGAGCTTGCCGCGCTCAAGCGTGAGCGTGAGAAGGATGCTGCCGCCCACGGTGAGCTGCAAGGTCTTCTCGCTGAGAGGGGCAAGGAGCTTAGCGCTGCCAAGGATTCCAATGCAGACCTGGAGTTGAAGCTGGCCACGCTGACGCAGACGCTGGACGACGCCAAGGAGCGGGAGAAGACCTTGTCGAAGAAGGTCAAGGCTGACAAGGCGCTGCTGGAGAGCATCGCAGTTACCCAGAACTCATTCAGAGATACTGTGGAGCATTGGACCGAGGGTCTGGTGAATATTGCCGCAGTCATTGACGAGGAGCTGGCACAGCTGGGGATGGAGGACTTTGGGTATCCCTCCGACGAGAATCTCCAACCCAGCGCCAAGCTCAGCCTGTTCTTCAAGGGCGTGGCGACGACACTCCAGCGGCTCCAGGAGAGGATCCCAAAGCAGCTGGCCGACGAGTCGCGCAGAATCTGCACCGGAGTTCTCCAGAAGGTGCTGATGAAGGTGGCCTTCCGCAATCCAGGCCTCAGCTTCACCAACGTCCTCAAGTCCTTGCCGCCAGACACCGATCGGGACGCACTCCAGGCCCTTGTCGCACCCATTGTGGACAAGGTGAGCGAGATCAAGAGGGTTGAGGGCGACCGCGTAGACTAGGCCGCCCATTTCTTCTTTTCCCTTGTCGCTGCTAATCATGTTATGAAAGCAGTCTGTTAGAGCTGCGACAAGTTATCTTGTAATATAACTTTATTTCTGTTATCAATTGCTATGTTATTTCCTCTACTAGATTCCTTCCTTTGTATGTTTTTACCCTACGCTTCTAGGGAACTTGTCGGCGCAGGCACCCGAGCCGCGAGCGCTGAGTGCGGAACGTCAGCAGCCTGCTGGCGGCGCTGCTTCCGACAAGAAACCTTGTCGCGACTAGATGCAGCACACTTAAGTTGTTGAGCGGACTCGAAACAAAGTAAGGGCGCAACTAGCCACGAGTTGGTTCCTCCGCGCACAGGTTTTCCATACAAAGCAGGGTCGTTCGAGGAAGATAACTCAAAAATTTAAAAACTGATTGCTCAAACTTTGGCAACTTAGCTTTTCTGTTGTTTGCTTCCCGGCAAGGAAAACTTTGCTTGAACGACGCCTGGTCCATACCACAATCTTCTCCTTCCCCCTGGCAAACTTGTGTGCGAGGGAACCTTCTTTTCCTTTGTTGAAAAAAAGAAAGAAGAGAAAATAATGATATGGAGCCCTTCGGCTCGTTATTGCTTACCGGATGTAGGTGCTGCACAAAGTGTCAGATAACGCATGCAAGAAAGAAACTAATGCATGAAATGGACAAGTTGTGCAGAGCACATGGGGTTTTACTTATGCACGGGATCTGCGCCCGGCTTTGTACAAAGGATTATATGCAACAGCGGTAAGACTTGTACAAAAGGTGGTTGCCGGAACGGGTTCCGGCAACCGCGCCCTACGGGAAAAACTTACGAAGATGTTCTATGTTCCAGGAGTTGCTCACCGGAATGCCATCTTCGGTCTCAAGGCGGACAGCGCCGGGCCTAGTGACTCGTTTCACCCGATAAGGGCCTTCCCACTTCGGCGTCAACTTGTTGGAATTCTTGGCGGACTGAACGCGCCGAAGAACAAGGTCATCTTCCTCGAAGCTTCTGGCCTTAACTTTGTGGCTATGGTAGCGGCGCAAAGCTTGCTGGTATCGAGCAGATCGTACAGTAGCCTGAAGATGATCTTCCTCAAGGAGCAGCGCGTCATCTTGTCGCAGCTGTTCTTGCTCAAGCTCATCATAAGCGAGCACTCGAGGCAATCCGTATACGAGTTCCGTGGGGAGAACTGCCTCTGCTCCATAGACTAGAGCGAAAGGCGTCTGGCCAGTGGCTCGATTTGGCGTCATTCTGATAGACCAAAGAACCACCGACAGCTCCTCGATCCAGTTTCTTCCGCACTTGCGCAGCCTGTCGAAAGTTCTGGCGTTGAGCCCGCGCAGCACTTCAGCATTTGCCCTCTCTGCTTGACCGTTGCTTCTCGGATGAGCAACAGAAGCGAAGCAGACCTTGGCGCCAACGTCTTGGACGTACTGCATGAAGGTGCGGCTCGTGAATTGCGTGCCGTTGTCGGTGATGATCCTGTTAGGGATCCCGAAACAGCAAACAATTGACCTGAAGAACTTGACTACTGACCGTGTTGTCACCTTCCTCACTGGCTGCACTTCCGGCCACTTTGTGAACTTGTTGATTGCGACGTACAAGTACTCAAAGCCCCCGACAGCTCGGGGGAAAGGGCCGAGGATATCGAGCCCCCAGAACGAAAATGGCCAGGATAAAGGGATCGTCTGGAGAGCTTGAGCTGGCTGGCGTATCTGTTTGGAGTGGAACTGGCACGCTTCACACTTGGTTACTTGTGCAGTTGCATCCTGGAGGGCTGTCGGCAAAAGAAACCTTGCCGGAAAGCTTTGCCGGCAAGTGCTCTTGCGCCATTGTGGTGGCCACATATGCCTCCATGTATCTCTACCAACAGCTTTTGTCCATCTTCCCGGCAAATACACTTCAATTTCACACCGTTGAGTCTTCTTCTGTACAGTATGCTATCGACAAACTGGTACATACTTGACTGCCGGGCTACTTTTTCCGCTTCTTCTTGCTCTTCGGGAAGTTCTCCTATCTGAAGGAAATGGACAATCTGCTGTGCCCATGCTGGAGCTTGTGGCTCGACAACAAGGACTAAAGGTACATCTGCTGCTGCGGGAACATCCGCTTCCACGGCAAGGACTTGCGGCCCTGCCGGAGCTTGATGTTCCCCGGCAAGCTTGCCGGAGCAAAACTTGTCAGGAGCGTCTGCTTCAACGGAACAAACCATAAGGCTTGCCGGAGCAGACTGCCCCTCGGCATCCTTGGTGTTGATCTTGGGGACTTTCTTGGCGGCGGCTTCGGGGAGCTCTGCCGGAAAGTAGTCACCAGAAACCAACTTCCTCTTCTTGCTTTGTCCAGTTGATGGTGTTACGGATGGTTGAGTCAACTTGAGCACAAAGATCCCTGGTTCCACAGGTAACTTTAGTGCGGCGCACTTTGACAGGCCATCAGCAATGTTATTCTGAGCTCTTGGGATATGCTCCATCTGTAGGCCATCAAAGTGCTCTTCTAGCTTCCTCACTTCATCAACATATGCTTCCATCAATGGACTCTGGTAGTTCTTGTTCACTTGGCGGACGACAAGCTGTGAGTCACCCCTGACAATGAGCTTCTTGATCCCAAGGTCTGCTGCGATTCTGAGACCGGCAAGCAATCCTTCATACTCTGCAGTATTGTTGGTTGCTTGCTCCTTGGGAAAGTGCATCTGGACTACGTACTTGAGGTGCTCTCCGGTGGGCGTGACAAGCAGCACGCCCGCACCGGCGCCTTGCAGCGAGAAGGCACCATCAAAGTACATCAGCCACTCTTTGCTTGCCTCTTTGACGGGGATGCTCGTCTCTGGAATTTCTTCATCTGGTGTTGGCGTCCATTCTGCTATGAACTCTGCCAATGCTCTGCTTTGGATAGTTGAAGTGCTCTCAAACTTGAGGCCAAAGCTTGACAGTTCCAGCGCCCACTCGACAATCCTGCCTGTCGCTTCTGGATTTTGCAGTATCCTCTTCAGCGGAAAGCGAGTGACGACTGTGATCTCATGTGCTTGGAAGTAATGGCGCAGCTTTCTCGAGGACATGAGGAGGCCGAAAAGCAACTTCTGCACACCAGAGTACCTTGATCTAGCCCCCTGTAGAAGGGAACTGACAAAGTAAACTAGACGCTGCACCATTCTCTTCTGCATCTTATCATGCTCCTGCGCAGATCCATCTCTGTCGGGACCAGAGCTTGTCGGCGAAGCCCCCTGCTTGTCGCTGGATGTATCTGCCGTGGTTGCTGGCTCATCATCTGCCTCCCTCTCCGCCACTAACGCAGCACTAACCACTTGATTGGTTGCCGCTATATACAGCAGCAACTTCTCTTGCGGCTTAGGTGCGACAAGTGTTGGAGTGGAGGACAGGTATCTCTTCAAGTCCTGCAGCGCAGCCTCCGCCTCCGGAGTCCATTTTATTGGACCTGCCTTTTTCAAAATTTTGAAAAATGGCAGGGCGCGCTCAGCAGATCTAGAGATAAACCCGCTGAGAGCAGCCACGCAACCGACAAGCCTTCGTACATCCTTGACGCGCTTTGGTGCTTCGATCTGCTCAATGGCCTTGATCTTGTCGGGATTGGCTTCAATTCCCCGCTGAGACACGAAGAACCCGAGAAGCTTGCCGGAAGGGACTCCAAACACGCACTTCTCGGGGTTAAGCTTGAGGTTGATCTTGCGCAGATTTGCAAATGTCTCGTCTAAATCTTGAATCAGGGTCGCCCTGTTCTTGCTCTTGACCACTATGCCATCCATGTAGGCTTCCACATTTCTGTGCATCTGTGGCTCAAAAGCATGGTGGACTACCCTTGCGAATGTTGAACCCGCATTCTTCAAACCGAAAGGCATCCGTACGAAGCAGTACGTGGCACACGGGGTGATAAATGCGATTTTCTCTTCATCCTCTTCTGCCATGAAGATCTGATGGTATCCTGAGTATGCATCAAGAAATGAAAGCAAATCACATCCGGCTGTGGAGTCAACAATCTGGTCAATGCGTGGCAAGGGAAATGGGTCTTTGGGACAAGCTTTATTAACATCAGTGAAGTCAATACAAAGCCTCCATTTCCCGTTAGCCTTGCGCACGACAACAGGATTGGATAACCACGTGGGATGGAGCACTCCTCTGACAAGGCCTGCTGCTTCCAACTTCTTGATTTCTTCTGCGATGAATTCTTGGCGCTCCACTGCCTGTTTCCTGACTTTCTGCTTGACGGGCCGTGCATGAGGACAGACGGCAAGGTGGTGCTCAATTACTTTCCTGGGAACACCGGGGATATCAGACGGTTGCCACGCAAACACGTCGACATTCGCCCGCAGGAAAGCAACGAGCGCGCTTTCCTATTTGGGGTCAAGAGTGGCACTGATGGTGAAGGTACCACCAGTGCCGTCCTCCTTGGCGGACACCTTCTTGGTCTCAGGTGGAGCTGCCATTACCTTCTTACACTTGCCGGTGGAGCTCGATGGTGCGTCCTCGACGGTAGCGCAGCACTCCGAAGAGGTGCGCTTGCCGGAGTGGGCATCCGAGCTCTTGCCGGACTTGGTCTTCTTCTTCCCCCCGGGAGCTTCAGCGGCAAGTGTCTTGCGTTCTGCTGCGGCTGCTGCTTCCCGGTAGATCTTGTCGGCACAGATAAGAGCATCCTTCTTGTCGCCAGGGACAGAGATGACACTTATCGGGCCTGGGATTTTCAGTACGTTGTACGCATAGTGAGAGGCTGCCATGAACTTGGCGAGTGCCGGACGGCCAAGGATTCCATTGTAAGGTAATGGAAAGTCAGCAACATCAAACGTGACCCTCTCAGTCCTGAAGTTCAGCTCGCTGCCAAATGTTACCGGCAATGTGATCTTTCCCTTCGGTTTGCTCCTTCCCGGGTTGATTCCTTGAAATGTACCGGTCTCTTCGAGCTCGCTGTCAGGGATCTGGAGTTTCTGTAGATCCACGGAGGAGATCAGGTTCAAGCCGGCCCCGCCGTCAACTAGCATCTTAGTGACCTTGAGGTTGCGGATTGTTGGTGACACCAACATCGGCAAGCACCCGACCGCAGTTATGCGATCAGGGTGGTCCTCAATATCAAAGATGATAGGCGTGCTGGACCATTTCAGAGGCTTGCGTGACTCGACGGGTGGTTCTGCTGCATTAACTTCCCACACCCACTGCTTGAGCTGGCGGTGCGAGGTATGCAGAGAAGCACCACCGTCAACGCACAGGACCTCTGTGGATTTCTGGAACTCCTACTCATCAGTCTCCTCATCATCCATGTCTTCATCGTCGTCGTCATCTTCATCCTTGTCGCGGCCGCGAGGAGGTCTGTCTCCTTGCCGCTGCTTGGCCTTGCCGCGGCGTCCTCCTCGGCCGGGACGTTTCTTGCCGGATCCCCCAGCACCTTCCTGGGCCTTCTCCTTGTCGCGCCGCTCGTATTCAGCTTTCTGTTGCTCAACAAGCTGCTCGACTTTCTTGCAGCTCTGGAGATCATGGCCCTTGGTGCGGTGGATCTTGCAATACTGCTTGTTGGTGCCGTCCTGCTTGTCGGCGACCACCACCTCCGCGGCAAGCTCCTTGCCGGAGTCACCAGCTTTGGCTTTCTTGGCGCCACTACCGTTGCCGGACTGCTCAACAACTAGCACTTCTTTGCTTTTCCTCTTCCTGTTGTTCCGCCGCCGGTTTTTCCTTGCCGGGGCAGCATCTTCACTGTCAGATCCTCCCGCTCCTACATTCTCTCCGGGGAGTCTCCTCCCTTCCTCAACACGTGCACACTTGTCGTCCAGTGCATATAACTCACTGACGTCCCTGATCTTGCACATCGCCATTTCCTCCCGCATCCTGCGGTTTCGCACGTTCTGATGGAATGCGTTGATCACCGCGGCAGGGTGGACGTCTGGGATGTTGTGCTGCACACTGCTGAATCTCTGAATGTACTTGCGCAGGGGCTCTCCTTCCTTCTGGGCGAGCAGATGAAGATCACTCTCCTAGCCATGAGGCTTGTGTCCACCTGTGAAGGCGCCGACAAACTGATGGCACAGATCAGCCCAAGAGGATATGGAGTTGTCCGGCAAGTGCATGAGCCAGGATCTGACGTTGCGCTTGAGCACCAGCGGGAAGTAGTTGGCAAGGATCTTGTCATCCCGTCCCCCGGCAGCCTGCACCGCAATGGTGTAGATGCTGAGGAACTCCGACGGATGCGTCTTGCCGTCGTACTTCTCCGGTACGTATGGCTTGAAGTTCTTCGTGCTGGGCCACTGGACTTGCCCCAGCTCACGAGTGAACGCAGGGCAACCTACCGCGTGCATGTCAACAGAGGGCCCAGCGCGCTTGTCGGATTGACGTCGCGCTTCTCTTTGGCACTCGATGCGAGTTCGAGCGTCTTCTTGTTGTCGATCATGAAGAACTTGGCGCTGATCGCGACGAGCTCGTGGATCCGACGATGCGGTGGAGTCGCTGTCGAGGTGGATCCGCCGAGTCGGCGATCTTGGCCTTCGGGGTGGTGATAGCATGGTAGTTGCACCTCCACCTGTTTCGTCGCCACCGGCTCGCGTCCGGCAACCCTGCCGCGGCGGCGACGCGCTCGGCCGCCATGGAGTGTCGCCGTTGGCGTAGCCGATGAGACTCTGAATGGTGGCCCTCCATTCGTCGATCTTGTCCAACGTCGGAGGGTAATCTAGGAGCAGTTGAGCTTGCGCCAAAGCTTCTGCTGGAGTGGTGGGTGGCAGTGGCGGACGGCGCGAGGAGCGGGACGTGCTCGGACTTCTAACTATGTTAGAAGGAGCAGTATCCCGTCCAGGCGACCGTGCCCCGCTCGTGCCAGCACGCTGGCGCGCATGCTGGTCTTGAGCGCCCCGAGATCCACCAGCTTAGTCTTGGCCTATCACGCGTATGGCACTGCGAGTGCCATGACGCTGTTGGTCTTGCGCCTCCTGAGAGTGGCGCGGAACATGTACAGTCACCGAGGTTTGTGCGGCCTTGTCCTTGGACCTGGTAGCATCATAAGCTTCCTCGTCAACGTCCATTCTTCCGCCGGCGTCCATTCCACCACCCGTTTGCTCCAACGGTGGCGGAAGTGACGTGGACGGAGCGGCTGCCGCCGAAGTCTTCTTCTTCGGTGGCATGCTGATGAAGGGAATGAAGATCTAGCTCGTGTGAACGCTGGATCAGGTTCACACAATCTCGACGCCCCCTACCTGGCGCGCCAAAGATGTCGGGGAAACTGATCCACGAACACCTATGGGGCCGGTGGACCGAGCCTCTTTCGGTTCGGCGGGGGGCGGAGATCACACGAAGAGCAGATTGAGGCGAAGCACACGAGCGGTTTACCCAGCTTCGGAGCTCTCCGGAGAGATAACACTCCTACTGCTGCTTGTTTGATTATCTTCTGTTCTTGCTCCAGAGAGAGAGCATGGTGTTTTTCTGGGTTCTGAACCAGTCGAACCAGTCGAACCCCCTCTACGTTGCGCATGGGCCTCCTTTTATACGCTGAAGGGGTCACCGACAGGTGGCAACGCAGAGAAGGGTACAAATGTAAAAAGCGAGGTGGTTGGTACAGTTGCTTGTACAGTGCACCCTACCTAACCCTGACGGCAGGGGACAAGGGCATTAAATGCCCGTCTGAGTCGCCCAAACAGTGCAGAAAAGGACCGTTAGGGGTGCCCCCGTTCGCCACGATGGCGATCTTGTCAGCTTCACATGCCACTGCGCACCGCTGGCTGCACAGCCTCCCGCCACGCGCGCCTGGAGAGGCCCCCAGAGCGACACGTTGGTGGATGCGCTGGAGTGTGGGCACAGAGTGGCCGCCTGCCGCGGCAAGCGCCTTGCCGCTGCTGTTATCTTGTCAGGTCCGGAAGCTTGTCGCTCACCGGGCCTCGAGGTACCTTGGTTGGTCTTCCCGGCAAGCTCCTCTTGCCGGGGCCTTGTCTCCTGAGCTTAAATACTTTGTTCTTGAATGGCTCCAAGGGAACCACGGAGGATCTTGGCGTTCGCCCGGCAAGCCTTGCCGCGGGGTGCTGCAACTGCCCGTGCACAAGTTCGGGGTACTAGGGTACCCCTATTCTAGTACACCGACACTATGGCAATATTTTCTTCTATTTATTAGTGTATGTTTCATCAACTAGTGCCACTATAATGTAATCACGCTTTTTCATTATCTGTGCAAACAGGGTTATTCAGCTGCATTTGGGTGGATCTGCACAAATGTACAGATGGAACCGGCATATATGCAGAGTGCGAGGTGTGCCAAATAAAAATTACCGACACCAACCATGCTCCATGCACGCATTGGCATCTACCACCACCAGTGGGATGTGTGGCGCTCTTTGTGGACAGATCTTTCTCGGCAGCAAATCCTCTAACCAAATACTAGTAGCTTATATTGGCAGTTTTTTAGGGAGTACTCTTTTCTAAAAGAAGCACCAATCTATTTTTCTTTATTTGTACACAGTGTCACAACTTTGACCCAAAGGTCCAGAGCTATTTTAGGGTGATTGGCATAGTACTCGGAGACTGATTGTAAGCATGATTTTCATTAGCTGTCACACTGATTGTAAGCATGAGCAGATGGAAGATTAGGTTAGTGCGAAGATTACCTTAAACCCAACCGCCGCCGTTGAAACAAGGTGAGCATCGAGGGAACCGTGGAGAACGGCGGGGAAGCAACGTCGCGCCATCCGGCCTCCTCTTGGGGTGGGAGAACGAATACTCATGTGGCTCCGGTTGGCTCTGCACCCTCACGAACGGCACACCGTACTCGATCGATTCATTATCCTCTGGGTGCTCGACCTTCGACCTGTATGCCCACAACCTCCGCCTGACTTTCGCCTCAGGAGAATCTGTCTGCTCCATCGCCCAGAGGAGATACTCGATAAACTCGAAGGACTGCGGCGTGACTGCCGCTGAGGAGTACATCGCTGCCCTCATCACCACCGTCTCGCTCTTTCGCATACATTGCCACATGGCCCTCACCGTCCTTGAAATCTCCCACTCATTGCCAAACCGAGTAAGGATCTCCTTCAACCTAGCTAACTTTGCCTGGTCGCCGCCGGTGATATGCCTGATTCCCTGCTGCATCCTCTCCATAGATGTCATTTTGAGTGGTCCGGTTCTAGCTTTGGAAGATGGGAGGAGAGACGGTGGTCTTGGAATAGAGAAGAGTGAGAGGCGAGACATTGGTTTTGGAATGGAGATGATGGACAGGAGAGGGGATGGTTTTGCAATGGAGAAGAGGGGGAGGTGAGACAGTGTTTTTGGAATGGAGATGATGGAGAGGAGAGGAGGTGGTTTTGCAATGGAGAAGAAGGAGAGGCGAGATGGTGATTTTGGAAGAGGAGGTGGTTTTGCAATGGAGAACAGGGAGAGGAGCGTGCTACAGCGATTTAGGATTGGACGAGAGGGCCGGCACGCTGTGACTGGATCAAAATCAAAATCAATCTACCCTTCAATTAAGAAAGCGACCCCACATTAACTAGTCTCCCTTTTATTCTGGGTCATAATTGACCATGGTTTTCACAAATAAATTATATGATGTACGTTGCAAAAACAATATAATTTGAAAGTACATTTAGATATGAACAAAACTATACAATTTTTGGTGACACACATTCACATTTTTCTTGTCAAATACAGTACGTGGTCAAACTTTGACCCAAAATATGCAAAAAAAACTTCCAAGACTAGCGCCGCTCCTCTCCTCTTAAACCACCGCCGCTCCTCTCCTGTTCCAATCTAAATCCGGCGCTGCTCCTCTCCTCTTCCATTTCAAAACCACTGCCCCTCCTCTACTGTTCCAATCCAAAACCAGCATCGCTCCTCTCTCGTTCTAATCCAAAACCAGCGCTGCTCCTCTCCTCTTACATTCGATAACCACCACCGGCGAGTGAAGGTGCTGGGGAGAAGTAAATCGATGGAGGAGTACAATCGATACGTGGGGATGGCAGACGGTGACCCTATGAAGCTAGCTAGGATGTTGGAGATACAGTCTTGGTTTGACAACAAGGACCAACTAGCGGTGACAATGACATCGATCGCCAAATATCTGCAATTGAGCGAAAAGGCAGTGATACTCCTGAAGGGAGTCGCGCGGGAGTACATAGAGCTGCTCCTCTGGGCCATGGAGCAAACAGATTCACCGAATCCGATCGTGAGAGAGCGGTGGTGGGAGTATCGATCCCAGATGGAGCATCCACCAAAGATTGAATGATCGAGCATCTACAGGGTGCTGTTTGTGAGGGTGTCATGCCAGAGCGAGCCGGTGGAGTCTTCATCGACCGAACCCAACTGCAAGAGGAGAAAAGCAGTTGGCCCGATGACGCTTCCCCGCCATCCTCTCCCTCGCCGTTCACATCGTCTCACGGGGCGGCTGGCTGCCGCTAAGGAATAGGAGGGGACTGCCCCCCAGCCCAATAGTCGGGCAGGTTGTGAATTGTCTGGAGGATCTTAGGGTTGCCAGTATTTGCAGGTTGTGAATTGTGTTTTGTGTTGTGTATTTCGAGACTACTTTCAGATATGAATGTCTTTTGAATTTCAGATTTGCAGTATTGAGCATATGAAGTATTTCATGAATTCTAGAGACTATTTTTAGCACTTAAAAACTATAGTTTCATTGGAGTATAAAAGTGCAGACAATTTGATTCTCAAAGAAGAAACTGCAAGTTTCAGTTTCAGATAAGAAACCGCAAGTTCAGTTTCAGATAAGAAACTGCAACTTTCAGAGGCAGAGCATTTATACTAACACGGTCTTTTCAAACAGGGATAACATCATGTTGGAAGTTTTATTCATGGTCGAAAATGAAACTACCAGCCAGTTAACATTCTCATCAACATTCATGCATAGCACATCTTCATATGATGCACAGTTAGAAAGATATGCTATTTTCAAAATTCCCACACAATGTCGAGTGCGCGAAAAACAGAGAAAACGAGGGACGAAGTTTTGGCAAGTGTTGGACGTCATGTGCATAGATGAGAATGGGGACCCACATGTAAATAATGGCAGAGGCAAAAAATTGGAGATATTTTCCCTGCATCAGGTGGAATCGAACCCGGGCGGAACAACTGTCGGGTAGTGTCACTTGGCCACTGGGCTAGTTCAGTACTTTCGTTACAAATAAGGCACTGCCTCAGGTGGTCCAATATCCTCCTGCGCCTTTGTGCGCTCGCCGCGGCGCCGCCATGTGCTGTTGTGAACATGCTGAACAAACGAGAGGAATCTGGAGATGACTGTACATGAAGAGGCGGACAGTCGGGAGCCACTAGGTCTATGGCCGTACGCAAGCAAGTGCTTCATTGAAAGTATACTTCCTCCTAATGCTATACTGACATTGGGGCCCACAGGTTTGTCAACATAGTTACATTTTTTAGGTGCTTCAACATAGTTACCAAAGGAGATAAATTCACAATGAAGTCGGGGAACTAGCAGGTAACATTATAATCACTCGGGCAGCAAGTATTAGCTGGGTTGTGGGCTGCCCCGTCTAGGCTTTCTTTTTTAACATGCGCAACCCACGACATGTCAGTTTGTATTTTCTGGAGGGCCGTCATGTATCGACCGGCCTATGGACCTCCCATCTGAGGTTTTATGTTTCCTAATACATCGGCAGCCCAATTTATGTATTTTTTTGAAGAAAACATAGAGGTCTGTTCTATTTTTCTATGTAAGAATAGGAACGCCTGGTCCAACTTATGTTTCCCTTCTAACTATATTATATATATATATATTTAAGTTATTTTATATGTTATTATATATTATTGTTACTATCATCATATATTTAACAGATACTTACATATGTAAAAAAACAATATCCCACATCTTATTAACCTATAAAAATAATTTCTTAACAATAAAATCCTGGATTTTTTTGGCAACGAAAATCCTGGTGATTGTGTACAAAAGCTTGGTGAGATTTAAGGACCAATGTAATAATAAATCACTTATTATTTAAATATATTTAAAATAAAATGTTCGGCCCTTGTTTATTTTTTGATAACATTGTTGCGCCCAACCCAACATTATAATTAGAATCAGCCCAGCAAAATCATGTATTTCGAGAAAGTGCAAATGGCCTGTAATTTTTTAGGAAAAACAATAAATGGGCCGCATGGACTATACATTATTTGTTCACCCAGCCCAGAAAATGGACTGTAATTCTATAAAAGAGATCAAATTGACTGTAAATTCTGAAAAACGGGTTGAATACGTGCCACATTTTTGGAGGCTGAAATGTGGGCCAATAGTCAATATGAACGATTCTAGCTCCAGTGACCATACGATGTTGTGAAAAAACTTAGTCAATATGAACGATTTTATCTCCAGTGACCGTACGATGTGTCAGGACCCCGACTCGATGTCACATCGATCTAGCTGGTAACACCTCATATCACTTTGCGGCCTCACGCACGGTATCCCCACGGGTGTCGTCTTACCTTTTTCCCGGGACCGTTTGCGCCTTTTGGCTCACGTATATGATAGTGTCGCTAGCATCCATATGATAAAGAGCCCGGGCTGACATGACTAGTCGTAAACCCAAAGTGGCACAGACTTACAGGGACAGGCATCCATGACCCAGCTTCGAACGTGTCGGTCATCAGCAAGTGGGTCCGGGCTGTAGCACTGGGCTAGCAGGACTCCGGTAAACCGGGCTGTAGCGGGCTAACAGGACTCCGGTACTCAAAGCGTGACATTTCCCCGAAGGGACAGACACAGGAACGAAGAAGGACACATGCCGGCCAGCCTAAGTGTTCCAGAGCAGTAGCAAGCTACCATGGT